>NC_138175.1:19229231-19840786 GCF_964165515.1 Mesoplodon bidens | reverse complement strand
ATACATTTGCTTTTGGAATTAAGTGTTGTATATATTTTACATCTGAAGAAAAAGAAGAAAATAAATTGAAGTATAAGACAAGAAAAAAATTATCTCAGAATGCAAATTGTTTCTTTTTCCTGATTTTTCCTGACTGTGGTACATGACATGCTTAGTCATAATGTAGCAGAGCAAGGTGTCGGTTTATCTTTTTCGGGAGTGAGCCTATATCTTGAATATGACACCAAAAGTGTAACAACCAAAGGAAAAATAGATGAGTCACACTTTATAAAAATTTAAAACTTTTGTGCTTCAAAGGACACTATCAAGAAAGTAAAAAAGGGCTTCCCTGGTGGTGCAGTGGTTGAGAGTCCGCCTGCCGATGCAGGGGACACGGGTTCGTGCCCCGGTCCGGGAGGATCCCACGTGCTGTGGAGTGGCTGGGCCCGTGAGCCATGGCTGCTGGGCCTGCGCATCCGGAGCCTGTGCTCCGCAACGGGAGAGGCCACAACAGTGAGAGGCCCGCGTACTGAAAAAAAAAAAAAAAAAAAAAAAAAAGCTGGGGAATTCCCTGGCAGTCCAGTGGTTAGGACTTTGTGCTTCCACTGGACGGAGCATGGGTTCCATCCCTGGTTGGGGAACTTACAAGATCCCTCATGCCGCGCGGTGTGGCCAAAATAATAATAATAATAATTAATTAATTAAAAAAACAAAGAAAGTAAAAAAGCAACCCACAGAATGGGAGACAATATTTGCAAATCATATATCTGACAAGGGTCTAGTATCCATTCTATACAAAAAAACTTACAAATCAATAACAAAAAGACAAACAACCCAATTAGAAAATGGGCAAAAGATTGAATAGACATTTCTCTAAAGAAGTTATGCAGCTAGCCAACAAGCACATGAAAGATGTTCAACATCACTAGCCATCAGGGAAATGCAAATCAAAACCACAAGGAAGATACCATTTCACACCCACTAGGATGGCTAGAATCAAAAGGACAGATAACAAGTGACAGCGAAGATGTGGAGAAATTGGAACCTTCCTACATTTCTGGTGGGAATGGAAAATGGTATAGCTTCTTTGGAAAACAATTTAGAAGTTCCTCAAAAAGTTAGAGTTACCATTTGATCAGCAATTCCACTCCTAGATATATACCCAAGAGAAATGAAAACATATGTCCACACAAAGACTTGTACAGGAATGAAATCAGCATTATCCATAATAGCCGAAAAGTCTATCAACTGATGAATGGAGAAACAAAATAATGGCATATCCATATAAGGCATATTTTTCAGCCTAAAAAGGATTGAAGTACTGATACATGCTACAATGTTTATCTTGAAAGCATCATGCTACTTGACAGAAACCAGATACAAAAGGTCAAACATATTATTCCATCTACATGAAATGTCCAGAATAAGCAAATCCTATTTGATGTTTGCTAGGGGCTGGTGGGGAGGAGAGAATTGAGAGTGACAGTTAATTTGGTTTGTTTTGGGGTGATGAAAGTGAAGGTGGTGATGGTTGTACAACTTTGTGAATACAGTAAAAATCACTGAATTGTATTCTGTAAAAGGGTGACTTATATGGCATGTACATTATATCTCAATTAAAATAAAGATTCCCCCCACCAAAAAAAGTGATTCTATAGAATTTGATAATTGATTGACATTTGAGATGAGAGAGAGAACATCAAAGAACAAGTTTCTGTCTTGAGGGATTGGGTGAATAGGAATGCCAGTATTAAGACGAGGGTTAGGGGTGGAGGTGGGGACCATCAGCAGAAGTAGGACTGGAAGTGAAGATTATGAGTTCGATTTAGAAAATAATTGGGAATTCTCTGATCGTCCAGTGGTTAGGACTCAGCACTTTCACTGCTGGGCCCAGATTCAATCCCTGGTCGGGGAATTAAAATCCCACAAGAGGGCTTCCCTGGTGGCGCAGTGGTTGAGAGTCCGCCTGCCGATGCAGGGGACACGGGTTCGTGCCCCGGTCTGGGAAGATCCCACATGCCGCGGAGCGGCTGGGCCCGTGAGCCATGGCTGCTGAGCCTGCGCGTCCGGAGCCTGTGCTCTGCAAGGGGAGAGGCCACAACAGTGAGAGGCCCGCGTACAGCAAAAAAAAAAAAAAAAATCCCACAAGATATGCGGTGTGGCCAAAAAAAAAAAAAAAGAAAAGAAAATACTGACTTTTTAGTTGTCTATAGGGCACACTTTGGGGGGCAGTTCAAAAAACTTAAGTCTGGACATGAAACGACAGATCAGAGTTAAGAGATTTAGATTTAGGGTCAACCAGATTTGGGAGATAGCTGACACCAAAGAGAAGGTATGATAGCATTCAGCAAAGAGTTTGGACCTTGGAGGATTTGTTTGAACCAAGAGGTAGGTTGAAAGAAAAGAACCTGTGAATCTTAAAAAGAGCATTAGCAGGGTAGAAGAAAAACCAGGATGGAGCCGGGTCTTGGACACCTGGGAAGTTTGTGTTGTTCTGTAGGAAAGGTCTTAAGAGGAGCCTTGAACCCAAAGTCACAGCTTACTAACCATTCTAATTTTCTACTAAGAATCAGGTTAAAATCATCAATTTCTGCTTCACCTTGGGTTTTTTTTTTTCCTGTGTTGCTACTGCAAAGGAACCACAGAACATAAACTTTGACAGCTTATGGCACTTTGAGAAATACAGTTCTGTCAAGTATAAGGGTGGAAGAACATCTTGTATTGAAGTAGTAGGACATTTCATTCCCAAGAGGCAACTCAGAAATAAGAAGCATTTTAGAGCTCCAAATGGACTGAAGGGCTGGAGTTTCAAAAAGCTGGCTTTATTCTCACTCTGTATTCTCAGTTGCCCTGCCTTATAGTAGCTTTCTGTTGCCAGAGCCTGAACATGGGAACTAGCAGAAGAGCACACTGTTTGACTAAGGCCCAAATTTTGGAAACTATCTTAATTCTTATACAATCCTACTAGAGAAAAAAAACTCCCTAAACAAAAACCTCTTATTTTCATCCATGGGTCCCCCAGAAGACCCCAAATCCCAGAACTCTGCAATTAATAAGTATTGAACAAGGATATGCAAAAACTTTTGTACAAGTGTTACAATCTAATAGAAATCCTAACTAACTCTTTTTGAGGTGGCCAGGATAGGATACAGTTTTTGTTTATTTTTCCTTTCTATTTTTAAAGTTGTTTCTCTAATGGTAGGCAAAAATACTGGGAAACCTAAGGATTTGGCATTCGTTTCTATGAAATAGGTCCTGATTAGTCTTTTTCTTTGAACAAATGAGGAAATCAAGGCAGAAAGAAGCTGGTTTGAAATGATGAAGCTGATTTAAAATGACGAATCACTGCAGACTGTTGATTAAAGCCCTGGAGATGCCTGATGTCAGGAGTCTATTTTCAGCCATCTCCCCCTGTAGCTGGAGATTGTTGAATTGGTGTCAAAGTTTATTATATATTCACTTCAGAAGTATGCAAAATATTTGCCTTCTTCTTAATTTCTCTTGAGCACTTCATAATTTATGAAGCCATTTCATATCCATTGTCTTGTTTTAACCTCACCTCAACTCTAAGAGACAGGAAATTTAGATTTTATCATCACTGTTTTACAAGTGGAGAGATTGAGAGAGGTTAAGCAGTTTGGCCAAGTTCACATGGTCTCCAAGTAGTGGCACCAGAACTAACTCTCAATCTTGTGACTTCCCTTCTAGTATCTTTCCATATAACATGTTGCCTTTAAAGTCTGGTCAGTGCTTCATTGTATGCCTTTTCTTTTGACACAGGCTCAAACAAAGGACTTTTTATTCCCTTCCCTAGCTGGGAAATAAAGGATCCCCCAACAAGTACTTCTGTAACCCAGGGCAATGGTATACCAGATCAGAAATTAGACACTTTGCCACTGGGGACACAGGTAATGTACTCACTTTCCTGCTGATCTGTTGACTAATCAATGATTAATGCTAATAATCCAGTGGACTCTCAATTATTGTGAAGGTCTAAGAGGACTTTTTAAAATTAATTTTTATTGGAGTGTAGTTGATTTACAATGTTGTGTTAGTTTCTGCTGTACAGCAAAGTGAATCAGTTATACATATGCATATATCCACTCTTTTTTAGATTCTTTTCCTGATAGGTCATTACAGAGTATTGAGTAGAGTTCCCTGTGCTATACAGCAGGTTCTTATTAGTTATCTCTTTTATGTATAGTAGTGTGTATATGTCAATCCCAATCTCCCAGTTTATCCCTCTCCCCTTCCCCCTTGGTAACCATTAAGTTTGTTTTCTACATCTGTGTCTCTAGTTCTGTTTTGTAAATAAGTTCATTTGTATCATTTTTTAAGACTCCACATATAAGCTATGTATGATATTGTCTTTCTCTGTCTGACTTAAGAGGACTTTTTTGATGAAGGCATGTTAGACACTTTAAAAGGAAAGCACAAGACAGGATGCAAAGGGCCTTCTCCATTAATTTCAATCTCCCCTTTCCCTCTCCCCCAGTACCTGATCAAATGTAGTATATTTATACATATAACTTTAGCACATTTTATGCCAGGCATTTTGGCACTCAAACAGGGATACAACTGTTACAGGTTTTGTCTGGTTTTCAGTTTTCTCCTCTCTACCCAATGTCTCCATTTCCTGTTACCTGGCTTCTTTACATTTTCTACCTCTGCCTTTTAATTACTGGATCTTAACATCTCAGGTGTGGCTCTCCCAACACTGCCTCTTCATTGAAACATAAAAAAAGAAAAGTTAAGGGGTAAAGATGGCATAGAAGTTGTGGGCAATGAAGAGGTAGAGATCGTGCAAGATGAGGGAAGAATTAAAAATAAGTTTTTAGAGAAAAAAATTGGTGGGAGTCCATTACTTATTTATATGAATGAATATGATGCAAGAAGCAGAATTGACTACTTCATATTCAACTTCTCCTTTTGTCTGCATTTTTATTGATAAATTATGAGCAATAAGTTTGCTGAAAATAGCCAGAAGGAGAGAGAAGAGAAGGAAAGACTCTGATTAATCCACAGTTTGGATAATCAACACTGTACAAAGAAAAAGATAGTAAGATTTCAGGTTGAATTTATAATACCTTCATTTTATAAAAAGACAGATTAACATTTAGTTGGTTTCTTTGTTTTGGGAGATTCTACTTGGGTAATTTAGAAACTATTTCAATTAACATTTTAAAAAAATTTGGTATTCTTTTAAAGGAAATGGAGACAAAGTATACTGTAATCTACAATTAACATTAAATAGCACTTTTTAGATTAAAAAAACTTTGAAATTACTTCTTGAAGTATGAGAGAAAAAGAAATTGAATAGCCTGCTATATGTCCTCTTAGTTTAAGAAATAGGAAGTAAGATTTCTTTCTCTGCATAACTACCAAAAAGATGCTGAATACTTGAAGATGATTTTGTAAAAAGCAAACTCTAGAAAGCTTTCTACTTTGTATCAGTCCTTGCTTAATTATGCCTTAGATTAATTTTCAGCCTATTAAAAAGTCTCAGTAGTTCCTATGGTTGATACTCAGCTTTACTAGAGGTAAAATAAGTATGGGAGTTCTTCAAGCAGAAATAAGTTGGAAAAGGTGGTACCATCTAACTTCTATGCTGAGTTATCTAAAGCAGAGAAAATACAATATTTCACTGCTTGGTATGTCCTTTACCATCTAAGGATATTTTGTCTTTTCAAGGCATCTCCTTATCTGCTCCAGAGCAACTCTAGAATCTCTTTGTATTGTGACTATTTTATTTTATTTTATTTTATTTATTTATTTATTTTTTTTGCGGTACGCGGGCCTCTCACTGTTGTGGCCTCTCCCGTTGCGGAGCACAGGCTCCGGACACGCAGGCTCAGCGGCCATGGCTCACGGGCCTAACTGCTCCGCGGCATGTGGGATCTTCCCGCACCGGGGCACGAACCCGTGTTCTCTGCATCGGCAGGCGGACTCTCAACCACTGCGCCACCAGGGAAGCCCCGTGACTATTTTAAAATAAGCTTAAATCTGGACCTTTGCTTGAAGATCTTTTTCCCTAGTTTGCAAGGATGGACTTGCTTGCTAATAGGAAAGTATTCTGAACCTCCCTGTTCTAGTTAAATTCATGTCTGAATGCCCATTGACTCCCTTCTCCTAAACTTTCAAACATTTTTTTGGATGCAGGAAGTGGCAAGAAAGGAGATACCAAGTGAGAATCACCAGGAAGATGGTAAATATTTTGCTTACAGTATTTTTCTCCACACTAGTCAGAGAAATCTAGGTGTGATGGGATTTGGGAGAAGATGAAGATGTCTCAGTCCTGGGAGACTACATGATGAGTTCTTTTCTGCTTTCATAAGGGGCTGCCCTGGATGCTTAGTGACCTGTGAGGTCTTTCAGGTTGAAGAGTGGATATTCTGACTTCCTTTGTTCTTGACTTTTTGTATTGGCTGACTATTCCGTGTTTCTTTTACCTTTCTTGCCTTCTTTTGGATTTATTATGTTTTTATTCATCCATTTTTTTCTTTCTGCTAGTTTACAAGTTACACACTGTTTCTATACTTTTGGTACTATTCCCAAAACTATAATATGTGTCCTTAACTTATTCAACTTTAAAATTAATCAGTACCTTAACTCTTCTCTTGGATAATTCAAAGACCTTAAAGTAATTTACTCCTTTTAATCCTTCCTGATTTATGTATTATTATTATAGATTTTAATTCTCTATATTTTTAAAACTCACAAGATACTATTTTTACAAAGTCATTGTTCATTTAAATTGATCCATGTATTTACCACTTTGTTTGCTCTTTTTTTTTTTTTTAATTTTTTGGCCGCACCACACAGCATGTGGGATCTTAGTTCCCTGACCAGGGATCAAACCCACGCCCCCTGTATTGGAAGCACAGATTCTAAACCACCGGACTGCCAGGGCAGTTCCCGTTTCTTTTTTTTAATCCCAGACTTCCCTTCTGAGATAGTTTTCCTCTAGTTTATAGTACATCTTTTAGAATTTTCTTTAGTGTGGGTCTACTGGTGATGAATTCTTTCAGTTTTTGTCTGAAAATGCCCCAATTTCACTATCATTCTTTTTTTTTTTTTTTTTGCAGTACGCGGACCTCTCACTGCTGTGGCCTCTCCCGCTGCGGAGCACAGGCTCCGGACGCGCAAGCTCAGCGGCCATGGCTCACGGGCCCAGCCGCTCCGCAGCATGTGCGATCCTCCCAGACCGGGGCACGAACCCGTGTTCCCTGCATCAGCAGGCGGACTCCCAACCACTGCGCCACCAGGGAAGCCCTCACTATCATTCTTAAAGGGTATTTTGGCTGGGTATAAGTTTCTTTTTCTTTTTTTTTTTATTTTATTTTATTACTTTTGGCTGTGTTGGGTCTTTGTTTCTGTGCAAGGGCTTTCTCTAGCTGCGGCGAGCGGGGGCCACTCTTCATCGCGGTGCGTGGGCCTCTCATATCGCGGTCTCTCTTGTTGCGGAGCACAGGCTCCAGACGCACAGGCTCAGTAGTTGTGGCTCATGGGCCTAGTTGCTCCGCGGCATGTGGGATCTTCCCAGACCAGGGCTTGAACCTGTGTACCCTGCATTGGCAGGCAGATTCTCAACCACTGCACCACCAGGGAAGCCCTGGGTATAAGTTTCTATGTTGGCAGTTATTTCTTTCAAAATATTGAAGGTATTCCACTGTATTCTATCTTTTGTAGTTGCTTTTGAGAAGTCAGCTAGAACAGGGGTCCCCCCAACCCCCATCCCTGGGCCTGCACAGCAGGAGGTGAGCGGCGGGCGAGCGAGCGAAGCTTCATCTACCACTCCCCATCGCTCCCCATTGCTTGCATTACCAGCTGAACCATCACTCTCATCACTGGCTGAACCATCACTTGTATCACCACCTGAGCCACCCCCATGCCCCCGACCATGTCTGTGGAAAAATTGTCTCCCACAAAAACCGGTCCCTGGTGCCAAAAAGGTTGGGGACCCCTGAGCTAGAAATTTGTCACTCCTGCAAGGATAATCTGTCTTATTTTTCCTCTGGCTGCTTTTAAGATTTTCCAATTGTCTTTGATTTTCTGCATTTCAGTGTGTGGACTTCTTTTTGTTTATCCTGTTTGGTATTTATTACACTTGAATTTGTGAATTCTGTCTTATTATTTCTGTAAAGTGCTTCAAAAATTATTTATGACCCATTTTTTCTATCTTGTCCTTCTGGGACTCTTGAGTAAGTAAATGTATGTCCTCTTTCACTTTGTCCTCTTTGTCTCTTATTCTTTTATATTTTTTATCTCTCTTTGGTTTGATCTGCATTCTGGATAATTCCTTCTGACCCATATTTAAATTTACTAACATTCTTTTCAGTTGTGTCTAATCTGTTGTTAAGCTTGTCTTCTGAATTCTTAATCTCAGTAGTTTATTTTCAGTTTTATAAATTCGATTTGGTTCTCTTTCAAATCTGCTGGGTCACTTTTTTTTTTTTTTTTTTTTTTTGCGGTAGGCGGGCCTCTCACCGTTGTGGCCTCTCCCCTTGCAGAGCACAGGCTCCGGACGCGCAGGCTCAGCAGCCATGGCTCACGGGCCCAGCCGCTCTGCGGCATGTGGGATCTTCCCAGACCGGGGCACGAACCCGTGTCCCCTGCATCGGCAGGCGGACTCTCAACCACTGCGCCACCAGGGAAGCCCTGGGTCACTTTTTATAAGCAGAAATTTCCCAGCTGGTTTTTTTTTTTTTTTTTTTGTGGTACACGGGCCCCCCACAGCTGCGGCCCCTCCCGCCGCGGAGCACAGGCTCCGGAAGCGCAGGCCCAGCGGCCATGGCCCACGGGCCCAGCCGCTCAGCGCGGCAGGTGGGATCCTCCCGGACCGGGGCACGAACACGCGTCCCCTGCATCGGCAGGTGGACCCCCAACCACTGCGCCACCAGGGAAGCCCACCCAGCTGTTTTATATATCTTTAAACATAGTAAAAATAGCCATCTTATAGGCTGCATCTATTAATTCCAATTTTTGTGCATGTTGTCTGGTTTTTCTACTCATTCACTTGTGTTGTCTTATTTCCTTTTTTGTTTGTTTGTTTTGTCTACTTGCTGGCTATTGTATTTTAAAAACTATTTGTAGGAATGATTTAAGTCTTACATGAAGATATCTTTTCCAGATCAGATTTTCATTTGCTTCTACCAGTTGCCTGGGGCACTATCAGCCTGGAATCACCTTAATCCAAGCTCAAGGCTTGAGGTTCCCTGGACCACCCAGATGATGCAAACCTGGATTACCAGTGTACAAGTGCTGGTTTATTTCCAGTTTACCTTTACTTTGAAGATTGTATCCTGATTAGGATTCCATATTAATGTGGGGAGTGGGTGAGGGGGTGGTTTCTCATACTCCTTACCTTGGATGGATCCTGAACTTGGACTTCTGTACCTTTCACTCTGAAGCGCCTTAGGGTAAAAGTCACTTTAAGTGCTAGACTCACCTATATGAGTTCTTGCTGTTTTCTAGATTTTGGCCTAGAGATTCCTCACTAGCTTATTAGCTCTTTGATGCTTTTAAGAACATATATCATCCCACTTTTTAAATATCTTCAACAGGAGGGATAGTCTGAATTATCTAATCTCATTATTGTTCTTAGATTCTTTTTCTTACATAAAGATATTGTTCTATAACCTTTCCCCTACTATATAGACTGGCCCTTGGTAAAAATGTTGATATTCTTAAAGGTTCTGTAGAGATAGAAGGTACTTGGTCCCACTTTTTAAAAGTTAATGTGACTAACTCAGGAAGGTCTTCAAACCTATGAATCTCTGAAAGCCCCAAGGAGCACGAAGACTTCTCTTTTTGTCTGATGCTCTACTTGCCCTACTCTGAGGTTTTTTGGAGGTGACAGATACACCTGTCTGAGAGAAATACTTTATAGCTGGATTAGGGATTTTCATACGTTTTGGATAGTGGTTCCCAATGTGTGAACCTAGATCCTCTGGGTAGAGGTTGGGGGTAGGAGTGAGTTTAGCTTTATTGCGAGGCGTCTATGAAATCATAGACCTACCAACTATTGTCTGAATACCTAAGATCACAACTTTTGTCATGTGGGAGTGCACCAAAATAGTAGAAATCGTATATAGAAAACTCTGACACTACAGTTTTAGAAGGAACTTCCTACAGGATTAGGTTGACATGAAATTTGTCTCCAGAATGTTACAGATTCTTTACTGTCTACACAATGTCCAACATGTTTTGTTTTTCCATGTAGGAATCCTTTTATCACTTTATGCTACCATTTATAAAAATTATAAACCATCTCTTTCTGAGAACTTTTTTTTGGTAGACAGAGGTATATCCAGTGAACAGGGATACCCTAAGAAGAATTCTCATTGTCTTTTTTTTTTTCCCCCTTGGTGATGGTTAGAATTCAGACGCTACTTGCCTCATCAATCCACAGTTCGAACCCCAGAGAAGATGGCTAGAGAAGGGTACCGAATATCTTTTTTGGACAACAAGTCTTCAGGTTCTTCTCCAGAAAAGGATCTGATACCAAAACCTGATACTTATCAGCTTACCCATGACGCCTCATTGGGTAAACGCCTGGATGTGGGTGATTCTAGACAGATTCACCCCTATCAGTTACCTTCAGATGCTGGTCTAGAAAATTATGATAGTCATTATTCTCAAAATCCATCCCTGCATGGAAGTCTTGGTAAAAGTCCTCAGAGAAGCAGGAACTACTGAGAATATAGCACAAAACCTTCAAATAACATGAAGGCCACCACATCCCATTCCTGCGGAGACTTACTGACTTCTCTGTCAAACCCTGACTCCAGCACTGGAAGGCTTTTGAAGCTTAGTTCAGGCAATAGCTTCCTGTTAGTTTATAGACCTCTTTCATAGGCATGAAGATTGAAGTATAACTGGAAATTTTGGAATTAATATTTCTTAGATTGGGGAATTCCCTGGTGGTCCAGTGGTTAGGACTCTGTGCTTTCACTGCCTAGGGTGTGGGTTCAATCCCTGGTTGGGGAACTAAGATCCTGCAAGCTGAAAATAAATAAATAAATAAATAAATAAATAAATAAAAGATAGATAGATAGATAGATAGTCACCAGAGTCCATAGAATCTTGAGAAATCTGCAGGGTATGAGTTTAACATGATAGATATATTAGAGAAAATTTATAGAGAATTTATAGAAATGCAGACTTCATAACTATATGTTATTTTAGTTAAATATTAATAGCATCCTGGGACATATTTCTAGTTACATCTAGTCTTCTCTGGCCACAGTCACTTCTATTCTGAGTTACTTTTTCAGAAAAAGCTAGTTTAAGGGTAAGAGACCACTCTTTAGTTATTTATTTATTCAACAAAATGTATTGAATACCCACTATGTGCCAGATACTATTCTATCTCTGCAGATAAAGTAGCAAACAAAAATAAAATTCTATGTATATTTTGCCATAAAAAAAGGTCCCTACTTTCATGGAATTTCTATTTTAAAGAGGGTAAGACAGATGATAAACAAGTTATAAATATATGTCAGGTTATGATAAGTGTTGTGAAGGAAAGTAACATAAGGGTATTAGAGAGTAATATGGAGGAGGTGATGTTTTAGATAGAATGGTCAGGGTAAGCTTCTCAGGTGAGATATCATAAAAGTAGAGACTTCAATGAAGTGAGAGTGTGAGCCATGTGGATAACTGGGGGGAGAAATTTTAGACAGTGGAAATAGTAAGTGCAAAGTTCCTGAGGCTGGAACATGCTTGGCATGTTCAAGGAACAATGAGGAGGCCAGGGCTGCTGCTGCAGAGTGAGCTAGGTAAAGAGTATGGATGAAGTCAGAGAGCCAGACATTTATTCTGGGTGAGATCAGAAGCTGTTGGAGAGTTTGTAGCAGAGGAGTGACATGATCTAACTTAAGAATTACTCTGGCTGCTGAGTTGAGAATAGATAATGGGGAACAAGGATAGAAGTTTTTAAAATTAACAGATTAGAATCTGGATAAGAGATGATGGTAGCTTGAACTAGAGAGATAGCAATGTAGGTGGTGAGAAATAGATTCTGAATATGTTCTGAAGATAACACTCCATGATTTGTTAGTGGATTGAGGATGAAGTGTGAGAGAAAGAAGGTCAAGGATAACTGGAAGAATGGAGTTACCATTTTACTCAGATGGAAAAGAGTGTGAGGAACAGGTTTTAGGATGGATACCAAGAGTTGATCTTAGTCAGCTTAAGTTTGAGGTGACTATTAAAACTTCTCAGAGATGCCAATTTGATAAGTAGACATATTAGTCTGGAGTTCAGGGAGGAAGGTGGGGCTGGGAATTCAGTATGTGGATGGCATTAAAACAGACTAGATGAGATCTCCCCAAGGGAGTGAATATAGATAGAAAAGATATCTGAGGACTAATCTGAGTCCTCCAACAATTAGAAATCTCGTAGATAAAGAGAAACCATCATGGAGAGCAAGGAAGAGGCAGCTACTAAGGTAGGAGAAAAAAAAAAAAAAAAGCCAAGAGGGAGTGGTATCCTGGAAGCCAAGTGAAGAATATGTTTCAAGAAGGAGAGAGTGATAAATACAGTGTCAGATGTCCTTAATAGATGTCTTTAACACTTCTGGGACTGAGAAATGATCATGGTATTTGGCAACGCATTAGTGAGCAGCTTCAGGAGATGCGTTGTTAATAAAAGCCTTGTTGAGGTGAGTTCAAGAAAGAATCAAAGGAGAAGCGGTAGAGTTACCAAATATGTATGACCCTTTCAAGGAGTTTTGCCGTGAAGGGGAGCAAAGACATGGAAATGTAGCTGGAAGGGGGATGGAATCAAGGAGATCATGGTGGAAATGCTCCAGTAGAGGAAAAATTGATGATGCAGGAGAGAAAAGGGACAATTACAAGAAAAAAATTGGGGAGTGGTCAAGAGGAGATGGAATCCAGTCTACCAGTGGAGAGGTTGGCCTTGGATAGAAGCACAGACAGTTCATCTATTACAAGAAGGAAGGGAGGGAATTTATAGACACAAATACAGGTGGAATTGGTAGATTTAGTGGTTAGAACACATAGATGTTTTCTTTGATTGCCTCTCTTTTGCTCAGAGAAGTAAAGAGATCAGCAACTGAGAGTGAGGAGCGGGGACAAGGTGTTGGAAGTTTGAGGAGAAGAGAGATGTGAAATAGTGATCTCAAAGAATAGAAGAGTAGGACATCCTTGGTGGTCCAGTGGCTAAGAGTCCTCGCTCCCAATGCACGGGGCCCAGGTTTGCTCTCTGGTCAGGGAACTAGATCCCACATGTCACAACTAAAGATCCTGCATGGTGCAACTAAGACCCAGCGCAGCCAAATAAATAAATAAGTAAATAAATAAACATTTTTTAAAATGGGAAAAGAATTTGAAAAAGAGTAGATACATGTATATGTAAAACTGAATCACTTTGCTGTACACCTGAAACCAATACAACATTGTTAATCAACTATACTCCAATATAAAATAAAAAATTTGTTTAAAGAATAGAAGAGTAAATTGATTAGAGTAATGTATTAGGATAGTCGGGCCCAGTTAAGATAGTGGTTATGAATTTAAAGTGAAGATGTTGGAAAGAGATATATGTTGTTCTCCAGTCACTTCCCACTGCTCTGCTGTAGGCTTGGAGTATGTGCACAGTTGGATTTAACCAGAGTTGGGGTTTTGTCAGGTGGAGGGAGAGAGAAAGGGTCCAGAAAGTTGAGGGTATATACTAGGGAGAGATCATTATGACCCTTGGACTCCAGACAGGGTAAGGATGGAAGTAAGACATGAGGGAGTTGAAGAGCAGGTTCATCTCTGGGCCTGTTTCCTTCACAGATCTGTACGCCACAACCCATTTCAACAGCGACCCTGCTCTGCTGGTGAATGTAGTGCAAAAATTATCCACCAGCCTCGGCGATTTAACACCAGCACATGGTTCTTTCCCAAACAACACCATCCTGGGAGACTCTCTGCGGACACTGCTGTTGCCTACTGGGACTTCAGAAAACAGAGAGAGTTTGACCAAGGGGTCATTAAGCCCATCGAGAAGAGGATTCAAATGGAAAGAAAATATCCTTGATACCCTGAATCCAAAACATGGTTTCAGAGATGCTACAGGCAGCGAGGCAAGTGTTGGCTTGTTTGTGCTTGTGCAAAAGCACATCAGGTCCAAGAGCAGAATGGGGTTCTGTTTTGGTGGTGGTGGTTCGGATGAAAAGTGGTAGAAATTCAAAGGGATTTTTAGAGGCCAGTGGGTAATACTGCCAGGCCAAAGCCTGTGATTCTTTTGCCCTTGGGAAGGTCATTCCCCTTCTGCAGCATTTCCTCATTTCTGTCACAGGGAGCAGGGTCCCTAATCTACTTCCAGAGCATAAACATGGTGGAGAAGTATATTGATAATGAGAAGTGGTGGACAGAGTTTACCACAGGAAGGAATGCAGAAGTTGCCAGGGGCTCAGGGTTGGCTGAAGAGTGATCTCTGTAGCATTGACATTTATAATCTTATCATGTTTACACATTTGCTTTGGCCACAAATCACTAACTTGCTTGGGATCTTTCTTCTAAAAGCATTGCTTTCCTGTCCAAAAATTTAAATTATTCCAATTTTTTTCCAAGATGAATTAGATTAAGAAGATGAATTAGATTTTCCAAGGGATTTTTAGCTGAGAGTTGGTTCAGAGAATGAACAACAAACCAAGAACCATTCCCACATATACAATATAATTCATTTCATAAAATTGTAGTATGATAGTTAGTGTTGTTCTTACTTAGTAACTAAGTTTTGTTGCTGCCGTTGCATACATCCCTCCATGGAGAATGCCTTCTTCTCTCCTCTCATCTGTTTGAATATTAATTTTTCTCCAGGCCCTACTTCCATCATGAAGCTTCTCATCAGTTAAAAGAACTATAGCTCTTGGGGCATGCTCTTCCCTTGAACACATAATCTTTGTCATACAAATCATTTGTCATTTAATCATTTACTGCCTTGTGAGAAAGCAGGGGCTTTGGTCAAAAACAACTATTTCTAGTCACTTATTTTTCAGTTGATGGAAATCTTTTTGCACAGTGACATGGGTTTATAAGGGGGGTTTTTGTTTCGTTGGTTGGTTTTTTAACCCTTTAAATACTTTCTATTCAGTTTTCAAAACTTTGGAGGTGTTTGTAATTTTTGTGTACCAAAGGGGGCAGTCTTGTAATACTTTTTTGACTTTTTGGTCCTTTTTTGTTTTCCATTTTCAGCCACTGATGCCTATTTTTCCAGACAAAGAGCACTGGTGTTAATGTATTTAGGGCGAAGGTACAGCAACACTTAGGATATTTGGGTGCTATATTAATTAATAAGACGTGTTCTAGGAGATTTTTCCACCTCTATTTCATGTGATAGGATTGTTAAAATAGCAATTAAAATCTCAATGCACTTTTCTGGACTATCTTAAAAATTCCCATTTCTTTTTTCCTGTTAGATACTATATTTCTTTATATGAAAAGTTATAAAAGAGCTGTTTGAATATAAATATAAAAGAAATACACTGTTCAGTTTCTAGAAAGGTATAAATCAGAATAGCATTTAAGAAGTTATAAAAAATAATCCCATATAAAAAAAACACAAAATTAAACCAAACATGAATTTGTGAAAATTTTTGACCAACTGACTTTAGAATCATAGACAAATTATAAAAATTAAGTTTTAGGGCTTCCCTGGTGGCACAGTCGTTGAGAGTCTGCCTGCCGATGCAGGGGACACGGGTTCGTGCCCCAGTCCGGGAAGATCCCACATGCCGCGGAGCGGCTGGGCCCGTGAGCCATGGCCGTTGAGACTGCGTGTCCGGAGCCTGTGCTCTGCAACGGCAGAGGCCACAACAGTGAGAGGCCCCCGTACCACAAAAAATAATAATAATAATTTTTTTTAAAGCCATGAGACATGGCTTTTCAGCTTTTAATTTGCTGAAAATTAAAAGTAACAAAATTATTCCAAAGTTCATAAAAAAATTATCCCCCACTCTCACTGCATTGTGATAAATGAAAGAAAATACGTAAAGGCATGTATGTGTTTCTAAGTTGTTCAATGATGTGCACACAGAATTACCAATACATGAAAAACCAGTGACAGTAAATATCCATTTTTGACAAGATCCTCTAAAGTGGGCTTGTAGTGTAACCAGTTTTTCTATGACTTTTCTTCCTAATCAGGTTGTTAACTTCTTAGGGACCTCATCTTTTACTTCTTCATACGTTCACAGTCCTTATGTAGAAATCTCCATGCACATGATCAGTGTTCAGTACAGATCTGTTGAATAAATGTTTATCCCATTTGTAATGCTTTTCCTTATTAATCATAGGCCACCTGTGTGACTCAAGTCATAAGTATCAGTGTCTGGTGTTCTGCTTCACAGTTGTCATATATGACAGCATTACCTAATTAATCATCTATAGTTTTAATATCAAAAGAGCCAAAGATTGAGAAATAATTTGGCTGTTTTTAATATATAACAGCTTTCTTGAAGTCCCTTGAGACTCTACAGAAAATATTTGTAGATTGATCTGTCCAGTAAAATACCCAATTGTTTTTTATTCATTCAGACATGACTAAATAAATAGACATATACATCATATCTGAATGAATAAACAATTGGGAGTTTCATTGGAGAGCTCTACCTATACATCTATATACATAAGATTCTCACTGAATAAAAAGTATCTTTAGTACTGGGTCCAACAATAACATTTAACATAACATTTAAAATGTTATGGGAGGGCCTCCCTGGTGGCGCAGTGGTTGAGAGTCCGCCTGCCGATGCAGGGGATACGGGTTCGTGCCCAGGTCCGGGAGGATCCCATATGCCGCGGAGCGGCTGGGCCCGTGAGCCATGGCCGCTGAGCCTGCACATCTGGAGCCTGTGCTCCGCAACGGGAGAGGCCACAACAGTGAGAGGCCCGCATACCGCAAAAAAAAAAAAAAAAAAAAAAAAAAAAAAAAAATGTTATGGGATATTTATGTTTATTATATATTAATATACTAAATATAAGCTTATGAGTTATAACTTTTATTAAATTACTCCCCATTTTATTTTATGATATATAATACCTTAAAAAAGTTCTGGGCTTCGCTGGTGGCGCAGTGGTTGAGAGTCCGCCTGCCGATGCAGGGGACACGGGTTCGTGCCCCGGTCCGGGAAGATCCCACATGCCGCGGAGCGGCTGGGCCTGTGAGCCATGGCCGCTGAACCTGCGCGCCCGGAGCCTGTGCTCCGCAATGTGAGAGGCCACAACAGTGAGAGGCCCGCGTACCGCAAAAAAAAAAAAAAAAAAGTTCTGCAGTTTAATCTTTCCATATTACATAACATAATACATTGAGCCATAGACATAGGTGTTAAAACATTTTTTGTTTTCTTCTGAAAATCTCTACAGGAAATTATCATAGAAGATACTGTTACCTTTGAAATTATCCTTGTATATATTATTGTATTTGCCTTAGACATTAATATTCTATTCAGATCCAAACTAAAAGATGAAACCAACCTTCTTTTTTTCTTTGTTAACACTTTTTTTTTTTTTTTTTTTTTTTGCGGTACGCGGGCCTCTCACTGTTGTGGCCTCTCCCGTTGCGGAGCATAGGCTCCGGACGCACAGGCTCAGCGGCCATGACTCACGGGCCTAGCCGCTCTGTGGCATGTGGGATCTTCCCAGACCAGGGCACGAACCCGCGTCCCCTGCATCGGCAGGCAGATTCTCAACCACTGCGCCACCAGGTAAGCCCAATGTTAACACTTTAAATGTCTGGATTTTTACTTCCCTTGTGTTAGAATGACAAATGGTTGGGTTTTTTGTTTTTTTTCTTGGGCCTCTCTCTAGTGACCTGGGCAGTTTGCATGGTTTGCCAGGAAACCACAGTCCCCCGATCTCTGCCAGAACATCCCATGTGGCCACTGTCCTCAGACAGCTCCTGGACCTTGTGGATAAGCACTGGAACAGTTCCGGCTCCCTCCTCCTCAACAAGAAGTTTCTGGGTAAGTGAGTGCATTCTCAGTTCCTGGAGAAGGGCTCAGACCTTGCTTCTGCTTTGTGTTTCTGCTCTATGTTCTGAAAAAAGCTACTCAGTCCCCTTAACTTGCAGGGAAAATTGTTTTCATGATCACTTACCAAAATTTCTCAGCCACACAGTGATTGACAAACCTGCATTTTTCTTATAATCTCTTCTAACCTGTTGTTTGTTTGCTTGTTTGTTTGTTTTTGGCTGCACAGAGCAGCTTGCGGGATCTTAATTCCCCAGCCAGGGATCGAACCCCGGGCCCACTGCAGTGAAAGCACCGAGTCCTAACCACTGGACCTCTAGAGAATTCCCTTCCCTGTTTGTTTTTATCAGCACTCTTCCCTCATGTACCAATTGTCTTGTTCCTCCTGTAACTTTTTCTTGACAGTCTTTGAGTGATGAGATATAAAATAGAGCAAGGTCATGTTAATGATTACAAAAGGATTTTATGATCCTTGGGAAAGTGCCAACAATAAATACAACAGAAATTGGGTTTGATCATTAGAGATCTGAGATGCCTGTTGAAATATTCGATTCGAAAAATATGATTCAAAAAACTCCAGTGACGATGACGTGGACTCTTTTTTAGGGCTTCTTTTTTAGGAACTTGGGAGAAAACGGTTTTGCAAATATTGTCCCCATGTGTTTATTTGTTGTTTAATGGAAGAAGAATTCAAGGAGCTGTTGGTGGTGGTAAAAGTTTAAGTAAAAAACGAAACTTTAAAGTTGTTTGGGCTTAACTTTTCTTTTTTTAATTTCTTTTTTTTTTAATTTCTTTTATTTATTTATTTTTGGCTGCGCTGGGTCTTCATTGCTGTGCGCGGGCTTTCTCTATTTGTGGTGAATGGGGGCTACTCTTTGTTGCAGTGTGAGGGCTTCTCATTGTGGTGGATTCTCTTGTTGTGGAGCATGGGCTCTAGGCATGCGGGCTTCAGTGGCTGTGGCTCACGGACTTAGTTGCTCCAAGGCATGTGGGATCTTCCCGGACCAGGGCTCAAACCCGTGTTCCCCTGCATTGGCAGGCAGATTCTTAACCACTGCGCCACCGGGGAAGCCCTCTTTTTTTCATTTCTAAAGGGACATACAGGAAAAGAAGTCTTAGCCCAGTTACTTTCCTTCCTGCATTGATCCTTTGCTCTTGTTTTCTAGGAAATTATCCCCAGGAGCCACTCATCAGTGATTAGATAATAATAGCACAAAGCATGCACTCACGAGGGTCTGCTGTTGTCTCCATAGATGTGGGATATAATTTTTTTTAATTTATTTGTTTATTTTATTTATTTATTTTTGGCTGCATTGCATCTTCCTTGCTGCGTGCGTGCTTTCTCTAGTTGCGGTGAGCGGGGGCTACTCTTTGTTGCGGTGCGTGGGCTTCTCATTGCGGTGGCTTCTCTTGTTGCGGAGTACAGGTTCTAGGCACGCGGGTGCATGGGCTCAGTAGTTGTAGCTCGCGGGCTCTAGAGTGCAGGCTCAGTAGCTGTGGCGCATGGGCTTCGTTGCTCCATGGCACGTGGGAACTTCCCAGACCAGGGCTTGAACCCTTGTGCCCTGCATTGGCAGGCAGATTCTTAACCACTGCACCACCAGGGAAGCCCATAATTTTTTATCTCCATCATGAAACATCTCTTACAGCCACTTACTAAATTCTTGAAAAAAGGGGATATTAGATTACCTTGTTTGTCCTACAGAACTGGTAGTTATTGACTAGGAATTCTGTGCTTTAGCTTTTAAGATTGGCCCGTGTATCCAACCTGAATTTTTGGCAGGTCCTGCCCGAGACCTGCTTCTGACTTTGGTAGTGCCTGCTCCTTCTCAGCAGTGGTGTCGCTCACGTCCTGGAGATACATCAAAAGCCTTCCACAAAAGGGAGATGGAACTGAAGGAGACGGGGCAGCTGGTCCCTAATGACATGGTATGCTGCTCTCGTCTTCTTTTCCTACTCTTTCTTTACAAGAAAAGGATGGGGCAGCAAGACTAGAGCAGGTCTGTGCCATAAAGAACATCATCACTATGAGCACCTAGATGTTTCTGGACTGAAATATAGAAAAGTCAGTCTGTGCAAATCTGGAACACAAAACTTGCAGGGACAGCTTGGAGGTTTTGCAGGGATGACTCCCTAATCCTAGCCCTAATCCAAAAATTCTAAGGAAAGACTTGAAATGGAAAAAGAAAAAAAAAAGGCCCTAGAATGAAAACATTTAGGACCATGTTCTCGAAGGTTATGGTTTGATTCAGATGAGGGAAGTTAGATGTCTCTGGGATTATCTTTCCTCCCTTCTGATGGAGAGCCCTAAACCAGGGGCCATTCCTAGAGTGTTAGGCTGCTGGCTCTGGGAGGGAAAGAAGGGACTCATATTCTTAGGCTTTTTTCCCCCCTTTTCTTAACATTAGAGGATTTTCAGGCATCCAGTTTAGTTTCTAGAAACTTTAGATAGGTGACTGGCCACTTGTCAAAACAACCACTTGTTCTGCAAGAGTAGTGGATAACTCACAGGAAAGATTGCAATTGCATGTGATAAATTTGTTGGCTGCACTTGAGCTATGCTTACCAATGAATTAAAATTCTAGTGAGAAAGAGAGATGCTGACCTCCATTCAGCTTATCACTAAACAGAGGAAAGATTTTTTCAGTTTTCTGAAAGCAGTCCTCAGAATTTCAGATTCTTAATGTGTTTGTATTTTGTTTTCTAATCTAAAGGAAAGTTTGAAGCAAAAACTGGTCAGAGTGCTGGAGGAAAACCTCATTTTGTCAGAAAAAATCCAGCAATTGGAGGAAGGTGCTGCCACCTCGATTGTGAGTGGGCACCAGTCCCACACTTAAGGTAAGTTCAGGAAGATGGCCCGTTTAATAAGCTTCGTCATCCAGAGCTCACATGGCTTCCTAAATGGAAACAACCATCTAGCCTCAGAGTTGTAATGCAGGTGGCTTGAGTTACCAGAGTAAAAGAGTTTACTCTTTTATCAGTGTAAAGCATTTACAAATGTGTTATTATTGTCATTATTTTTGAGAAAGACACTTGTTTTTTCTGATTATAGCAGAAGATCGTGTTCTTTACAGAAAGTTTGAAAAATATAAAGAAAATATAATCTCACTACCCAGAAAGAACTACAATTAGTGTTTTTGGTATATTTTCTTTCACCATATGCCTATACATGTATTTAACTCAGAATTAAAATTTGTGTCTTGATTTTTAAAAACTAATTTATGTACAGCAAAATACACACATTTTAAGTTTGATGAGTTTTGACAGATATATATATATTCATTTAACTGCATCCCAATCAAAATACAGAACACTTCTGTACTCTAGAAAGTTTGACCCTTGTGCACTCAGTTCCCGCTACTCTCTACCCTAGGCAATCTGATTTCTACAACCTAATGTTACTAATTTAATAGCACAGGCATTTCCTATAATGTTACATGAATATACCATATTTCTCTATTCAGTCCTCTTTATAGTTGTTTTTAATGTTAGCTATTATAAATAAAGCTGCCATTTTTATATTATAAATAATTCTAATTCTAAGAATTTCCAAACATTCGAAAGACCTGAAATAGAAGAAAAGATCCTAGAGTGAAAATGCTTCTCTAAGATTCTCTTTCTTCTCTTCTGATGGAGCTAAGAGTCCTAATATTTATGCTGTGATAAATAATGCAGCTATTAATATCTGTGTATATAAATCTTTGTGTACATTTTAGACTATTTTCCTAGCAGACATTCCTAGAAGTAGAATTAGTGGGTCAAAAGATGTGGACAGGTCTTCCCTGGTGGCGCAGTGGTTGAGAGTCCGCCTGCCGATACAGGGGACGTGGGTTCGTGCCCCGGTCTGGGAGGATTCCACATACTGCGGAGTGGCTGGGCCCGTGAGCCATGGCCGCTAAGCCTGCGCGTCCGGAGCCTGTGCTCCGCAACGGGAGAGGCCACAACAGTGAGAGGCCCACGTACCGCAAAAAAAAAAAAAAAAAAAAAAAGTGGACATTTTTGAGGTTTTTGTTACACATTGCCAAATCATTCCCAAGAAAGATGGTTTCAGTTTACACTCATATCAGCAGTAAGTATGTATTTGAATGCCTTTTCATTTCACCCTTGCCAACACTGGGTATTATATTTTTTTGCCATTATGATAAGTGAAAAATAATATCCCATTGAATTTTTGATTTGTACTACTTTATTATTAGTATAGTTTAGGTAGATAAAGTCTACCTCGACTTTAAGCTTCTAGCTCAGCACCCACAAACAAACATTATGGGTATTTGGATTTGAATGAGGAATTTGATTTGGAAATCAGCATTGAATTTCCAGAGCTGAATCTCATCACTATCTGATATTCATAAGCCTGAATAATCAAGACATCATTCTCCACTTACCTGCACTGAAAATAAATAGGTGTTTATTCACTAGATACCTACTTTCTTTTTTTAAAATAAATTTATTTATTTTATTTTTGGCTGCGTTGGGTGTCCATTGCTGCATGTGGGCTTTTCTCTAATTGCGGCAAGCGGGGGCTACTTTTCGTTGTGGTGTGCGGACTTCTCATTGCAGTGGCTTCTCGTGTTGCGGAACACAGGCTCTAGGCATGCGGGCTTCAGTAGTTGTGGCTCGTAGGCTCTAGAGCACAGGCTCAGTAGTTGTGGCGCACGGGCTTAGTTGTTCCGCGGCATGTGGGATCTTCCCAGACCAGGGCTTGAACCCATGTCCACTGCATTGACAGGCGGATTCTTAACCACTGCGCCACCAGGGAAGCCCTAGATACCTATTTTCAATCAGCCATGAGACCCAGTTCTCTATTTTGGATTACTGGTGATAAATACAGCTGTTGCAGTCCTGATTTCCACCTTCCAGAACCTTGCTACTCAAAATGTGAGCCACACATCGCAACATTAGTATCACCTGGGAGCTTGTTAGACATATAGAACATCTGGCCTCACCTCAGACCTACTGAATCAGAATCTGTTTTCTAAAAAGATCCCCAGGTGATCTGTAAGCATATTAAAGTTTAAGTACCGTTCTAGAAGACTGACTTGCTTAGGACCAGAGTTCCTGTGCTTTTACCTACCTTATTATTTATTGCAGGCAGTGGCAACATATTTGGAACGCTAGATATGAATGCCTTGGCCACAAATCCAGTTTCTGAAAGCACTCATTGAGCTATTGTCTTGTGCCTGACACAGTTCTAGATGTTTTCACATATTCCATACAGAGTGAAGGACATACATTCATGAACTAAAATGGAGAATACAAGGAGACCAAATATTTGTTGACTGCCTATGCTATGTGAGCACAGATGTCTCACTGACTCCTCATAACAGTGCTACCCGGCAGAGTTACTAGCTCTAGTGAAACTCACAAAAATGAACTAACGTGCAAGATTAAGTGGTTGAGTTTTAATTCAGATATGTCTGTTGCGAAACCCTATATTCTTGCCACTATATCTGCTGTCTCCAAGGGAGGGAATGGTGAATGGAGTGTGGAGGTGGGTGCAGTGGGGCCCCCAACTCTTCAAGATGTCTCTGATCACTCAAGCTCTGCTCAAAGACTAGCCTCTTGGAATCCTCTCACCCCTGGCTACTGTAACCTTTGTAGATGATCTTCCGCGCAAAAACCAACAGTTGAACATGCAGGTGGCTTGCCTGAACCAGGAGCTTGCCCAGCTGAAAAAGCTGGAGGAGACAGTGTCCCTTCTCCACGAAAGTCAGAGGTAGGACTGGGTCCATCTAGCTGACTTCTGGAAGCAGATGTTTACTTTCCTTTATCTCCTTTGTTTTACTTGGCAAGTTAATATCTATATACTTTTCAAATTAACTTTATTCTGTGTGCAAACCACCTGTATCCAGGCTACTTTGCTCAGGGATCAAAATACTGCTTTCCAGAACACACCAGTTTCTGATTCAGCAGATCTGGGTTGGGAACTGAGAATTTGCATTTCTAGTAAGTTTCCAGGTGATACTCTTGCTTCTGGCCTGGGGACCACACTTTGAGAACATTAAGATATATATCTTTAGTGATGCTATATTTTAGAGTAACTTGAAATAATTCTTCTGTGTGTTGTTAAACCATCAATTCAATATACAGGTTCAATTCATTTCATTTTGTTTGATTCATAGGGAATATTTTTATTATTTTGATTTAATCTTATGTATAATTAATGTAAAACTTACATGGTCCCAAAGTCAGATCCACAAAATCAGATAAATTCAGACAAATCTAGCTTCCTTACCTGTCTCCTCTATCCTTTCCTTCCTTCCCACCAGCCTTCCATTGCAGGTGTGGGTGTGTATTTGTATTTCCCCTCTATTATATAAAAAAAGGCATAATGTTGCTTTATTTTATCTAGAAATCATTTCACAGTGGTGTATAGAGTTCGTTCTCACTCCTTTTTATACATGCATAGGACTCCACTGTGTGTGTATTTAATTAGTCCTCTACTGATGGACATTACAGTATCTTGCTGTTGCAGATAGTGTTGCAGTGAATAGCATTGTGCATGCATCTTTTTTGGCGGGGAGGGGCAGCCTCTGACAGCTTCCAACATTACATGGTAATACAGAGTCCAAGAATACAGTTATGACTAGCACCTTTAGTTTAATTGCAGAGGGAGGATAGATTAGAAGAAGTAGAAATTAAGATTTGGGGATAGAAATTGGAGGCCTGGTCAGGTGCCAGTCTCCCCGTGCGTCTACTTACTTCATCATGAAAGTGCTTTGGAAAGATCAGAACAATCACTGTATAAAATGTGAACTATGTTATTGCTACAGTCAGTCTGGAATGTAAACAGAACTGCAATGAATAAATAAACTGTCTGCCTGCTTTTAAAATAACCAACTCATAAATCAGACAGTTCTTTCTATTTAAAGATGTTACTTCATTTTACATTTATTTATTTATTTATTTATTTTTTTACATTTATCTTTAGCAAACATTTCAGGTCAGAATGGCAACTACTTTGCTTTTATGACTTCATAACTGTCTTTTTTCCCCATGCCTCAGATCCCTGGTGGTAACCAATGAGTATCTGCTGCAGCAGCTGACTAAAGAGCAAAAAGGTTATTCTGGGAAAGCACTCCTGCCTCCTGAGAAGAGTCATCATTTGGGAAGATCATCGCCCTTTGGGAAAAGCACGCTGTCTTCCTCCTCACCAGTGGCACATGATACGGGTCAGTATCTAATACAGAGTGTTTCAGACTCTGTCCCAGAGCCTAGTCTATGGAGCTAGCACTGCACACCTTTTTTGCAGCTTCCCTCTCAGCCCCAGGGGGCTCTCAGCGTCATTGCCACTAGTATGGTGGTATTCACTCACAAGATTAAGAAAAATATCTTATTTTAATTAGACTATGTTGGGCCTTTTTATTTCTTTTTATCTCCTCCCATCAAGTCGTTCTTTCCTTCTGCCCACATAAATAGTTGGCACTTAGTCCTAGGCATCATATCACATAGAAACGTTTGGCTGAAAATGTCAAAAAGAAAAAAACACTAGACATTTTTCCCAAGTGTCTGTTGAAACTGTGTAGTAGGAAGTTTAAAAAGAACATCCAAGGCCAGGTATGTTTTGTGTTAGCAGAAATTTTGGAGAACCTCTATTGATCAGTTCATCAAACGTGTTTTGGGTTTTCTCCCACCATAGTGAAAAGGTGACAAGGTCCGGTGTCTTCCTGGAGCAGCCAACACTTTAGTTGTGTGATGGACCTCAGAGCTTGCCATTGGCACCAAACAGGCCTAAATAAAAGCCTAGACAGATCCTGGAAAGACAGACAGAGAGTAGGTAATTCCTACTCTGGAGAACTGGAGAAGTCATCAGTGAGGACTTGAGTGGAAGCTTGGCAGAATGAGTACAATGGTACCAGGTAGAGGGGGTGCAGAGCCTCCTAGGCCAAGAGTACAGAGTAGGAGAGTCAGGGGCCCCCAGAGAGATCACCGGGCAGGGAAGATGTAGGTCATGGTGCCATGACAGTATATAACTGGGGGGTCTGTCCTAGCCTGGGAGGGAGGTGTGATATCAGGAAAATGTCCCCTAAAGAAATGATCTTTCAACCAAGACCTGAAGAATTAAATAGGAGGTCACCAGGCAAAGCATAGGACTGAGGGCAGAGCTCAGTGGGGAGAGCTGCAGAGAGAAATAGCATAAGCAAAGGCCATGAAATGGGAAGGAACATGGTTCATTCAGGGAATGGAGGGCCTGAGAGGAGATACACAGGAGCTAGGTCGCATGGCTCCCAAAAGATTTTAGATTGGGAAGGCAGATGGGTAGTATTCAATAGATTTGTGTTTGAGAAGCTTTCTCTATAAGAAGAGTGGATTGACCTCCGGCTGTGTGGAGTGGACCAGAGAGGAGCTAGAGAGATGAGAGAGAAGGCTGGTGCAGTCCAGACCAGAGGTGTGGCTTCTGAAAGTTAGCTTTGGGCTCAGCATCCACTTTACATGTCAGTACCTTGTATTTCAGACTGAGGATCAGTCTTTTCTTTAATCCTGATTGATTAGGCATCAATGGGAAAAGATAATGCAAGTGGCTCTAGGTATGTCTCTACTTCAAGGTTGCACAAGTAGCTAATGTTGCCAGAGAGCTGTAGAGGGCAAAGGACTGTTAACCTAATGTCATATTGTACTTCTCTTCATCTTCAGGGTCATGTCAGAGAGAGAGGCAGGTGGAAAGATTAGACACTTATTTGCTCCCCTGACCCAGGTGCTGTGCAGGGAAGGAGAGCTATTGCTGTAATAATGAGACATGAAGATCACAACTAAGATCACACATCTCTAAGTTATAAATAAAATCTACAGATCTCTCAATTTTATGTAGGTTCCCAAAAGGAGCATGCACAGAGGAGCCATAAGTTTCTTTGAGCTGCATGGCTCTGAGGGAGCTAGAGTCAGCTCGTTTTCTCTGGAAGTGTCAGTAAGAACAGCCCCCCTCCCCGCTTTCCTGGGTCTATCTTGGCCCCATTGAGAGGCCTCCAAAGAGCCTAAGCCTTGCCCAGGTAGGGTAGCATTAGCTAGTAGCCTTACAGCCCTGTGTTGTCATATTTCACCGTCCCAGCCCAGTGCACAGGCCAACTTACTGGACAGGCAATGGGGGCTAGGGGAGGTGGGGGCAGGGATAACGGACTTCTTTCTACAACCCAGCCCTCCCATCCTTCTCCTATGAACATCTGAGAATGCTAGCCCAGAACCTATTCAGGGTACCTCTAAGGAGGAGCAAAGAGCCTGACCCAGACTAAGTCACCTTCCGCTCTATTTTCTATTGTCACTGAAAGTGGCTGGTCCTACCCTAGGCCAGGCCCCTCTCTAGGGTTGCTGGCCACTCGTGCAGAGGTCAACTGTGTTTCTGATTTTTGCTGTGTGGCCCTTGGTCCAGAGGGCAGGGGTAGGGATTGGTGGCATCAAGGGAAGGGCCAAAGAGTTGTTGCCCTATGGGGCTAAGTGGGAGTGGGGGAACATGGAGTGGGGGAAGACCCCTGAAGCAAGTAGAAAATAAGTGGACAAGAATTCCTCACCCTGGGCCTGGCACTATTAGAAGAAAGAAGGAAACAAGGCTGGGATGGAAAACAGGTCCTCAGGGAAGTTCTCCAAAAGGAGAGGCAGGGCCCCTCTGAGGTTTGGCCTTCCCGCCAGTTATACATAGAGGGTTTTAATGGCTCCATCCCACAGATCCTAACCTCTCTTCCTTGCCCAACTGGCTTTGCTAGCAAGGGTACCCAAAGCTTTCCACCATGAGGAGGCTATGGGGAGATGGAGCAGTGATAACTGAAGGGCTGAAGTGGCATTGTTTGGTCAGTTCCTGCCATGAACCAGATTCTGCTAGACTAAGGGTCTTCCTGGCTCCGGGTGAGCCTTGATTTCCCTCAGGCTCCATAACCACTTTTAAAGAAGAGGGGGCTTTACTCCTACAAGGTGGGGTTTCAGGACTCGGCCAGTTCTCTCTCTGGGCTCCTCTAAGCCACACTGCCAATCATAGGAGGGGCCAAACTGCTGCTCCCATAGCACTGGATGGTAATCTCACCTGCAGCTTAATAGCTTAATAACCTGGACCAGGCCAATTCGCAGGATTTGGGTTTCTCTCCTATTATGCTAATTTAAGTAAGCTTGCAATTTAAACCAATTCCCCAGGGCTGCAGGAAGGATTCCTCTTACTGTATGCTGATGGGAGAGGTAGCGCTGTCTGAAACTCTTCCCTGGGCAATGCAAGGTCAGCGGAGTCAGGAGGATCCCACAACTGTCAGCCATTAGGCAAGGCTCTGCTGTGACCAGGTGATGATCTCTGCTCTCTAATTCTCACCTCACCCCCCAGCGTCTCTGTTCCAAGCCACACTACCACTCTTTACCCTCGCTCCAAGTGATTTTGGGCTCAAGGGACTCCGGGGCCACCTGGGGCAAGAACATCCTAGAACAGCCCGAGGGAGAGGGAATAAACAGTTGTGCTGCTTTGCTTTGTTATCTGGGTCAAGAAAAAATATTTGTGAATGTGTGCCTTTTTCGCCTTTTTCTAGCACTCTTAGGGACTCTGGGCAGTCCCTAAGTTCCATCCAGCCCACTTGTCAGCAGGAAGGAGGGAGAGTTGGCCCCAAAGCCTTAGACTTGGGAATAACTCTGGCCTAACATTGAGAACCTCAGAGGGGAGAAAAGGTTGATCTGAAAGCTCCCAGGAGTTCTCAGGATCAGAGAGAGACCCCCCCACCCCACCCTGCAACCTGGGATGATGAACAGATGGGAGGGAATCAGCAAGAAGAGGCCCCTTCACTGTTGGACACTCTGCTCACCTGTCAAAGGCTGATGTTGGGTGCCAAGTTCTATTGCTGGCCATCCAGCCTCATTTTTGGAAATCAGTGTTGGGGCTTGCTGTGTTAGAAAGAGCCTGGCCAGGGAGGCAAGAGGCATGGTTCTGGCCTCTGTTCTGCAGAAGCCCCTTCACTCTCTGGGCCTGAGTTTCCTCAGCTATAAAATTGGGAGTTGAACTGTCTACTGTCTGCTGTCTTGCATTTTCTGATATTCTGAGATGCAGCCCAGAATGACTCACCTTGGTAGCCCTCTGGAGTGGAGGCCGGTCAGCAAGCTTAGAGCTGAGGCCTGGCACTGGGCCCCACCAATGCTTAGCCCAGTCTGAGTTTGCTGTCTCATTGCCCGCCCCCCCCCCCGCTGTGAAAGCAGAGAGGCCAAGACTGAGGCCCTAATTGCGGGAAGATAGCCATGATGTCAGAACTCTAGGTCAGGGCTGAGGTAAAAGACGTTTGATTTCCCTATAGAGCATCCTCATTCAGCCTGGCTCTGTGCTAATGGAAGGGGCCTGGTGTGTGTGTGTCTTTTTCTGGGCAGAGCTGCCAGTGGAAGAATCAGCAGAGTGTGACTTGGAAGGGGTTGATGACACTGAGGGGTCATGGGGTGTGAATGTCATTACCCTTGTTGTCATATACCTGACCAGGCCATATTGGTAAAAAAAGGTGGCTTTATTGAGGTCCGGGTAAGAATTAGGCACTTGGCCAGAGCAGCAGCTTAAATATGAGGCAAGCAGGCAGGGGTTAGCCATGCCCGGGGCTAGGTTGGGGTGGTGAGGCTATAGGCACAGACTCTCCACAGACAGACAGAAGTCGAGGGGGAAAGAAAAAGGGGAAGGGGATGCAGAGCAGTCTGGGTCAGAGGTCTGGTGGGCTGGCCCCATAGGGCTGGGCAGGAAGCGCTGGGCGGCAGATCCAGCAAGGAGGGGACCGGGCTCTCTTGCTCCACATGCCCCTAAGGCCCAGGCCTGAGCCTCTGGCAGGGGCAGCCGTGCTAGGGGGGGCCTTCCCAGGCCTCACTTCTTCACCTTGGCATCATAGGTACCTGCATTCTTGTAGGCACTCACATAGCCACTGTCATCCAGGATGTCCTGCCGCCCAGCAATGCCCTTGCCCTTGCCACTCTGATCGAAGCGTTCCTTGTGGGAGCCCGTGTACTTGCTGGTGTCAGTCAGCCGTTCCACAGCACCCCCTGTTTTTGCTTTCTGTTTGGACAGAGTTCCCCCAGGGGTACCTGGTTAGGGAGCCCAGCCCTTCCAACCCCAGCCAATATTCCCCATACCCCCCTCAGTGGCCAGCCGAGACCATCAGGGCACTTACAGTAACACCCACATTGGCTGGTTCCTTGCCTGCCACCAGCTGGCAGATGGCATCAAAGGCCTCCTCCTTGCTCTTCCCCTTGAATCGCTTGGGTGCCAGCTCTTCTAGGGCCTTCTTGAACTCCTCATAGTTGATGACCCGGGCAGACTTCCCCCTGCCAGGTATGTGGACACCATGAGTTTTCCCCTTTCTCCACATCCTCCCTGGTTCCAGCCCCCCAGTTCCCCTTCTGGGAACATCAGAAGCAGGGAATGCCTGGGGCTCACTTGACTTTGGAGAAGACGATGTCGACATCGGTCCCTGTCACAGCCTTTCCGTCAGCCACCTTGCAGTCCTTGCACAGCTTGGCCCAGTTCTTGCCATTCATCTCGTGCCCACTGGCCTTGGGATCACCATGGATGGCAAACTTGCGGAAGCTTTCCTCCAGCCCAGCCACATCTGTGCTCGTTGCCATGCCACCCTGTTAGGGACCCACCTTGGTCACCTCCTAGCCAAGCTCTCCCCCCACCCCGCCAAGGCACAGAGCATCACTGCCTCTACCTCAAAACCTGCAAGGTTGAAGTTGCAGGCACTTCTGCCACATACCCTCAGAGCTGGAGATGGAGCTGCCTGCAGAAAGGGGCCAGCACTCAATGTCTGACTGGGCCCCAGAGCCGTGAGGAAGAGCCCCGAGAGGAAAGGTCCTGTCACTTAATGCCAGCCTGGCTCAGAGTGGAGTTCAGAAGATGAAATCATGATGCTCGCACCAGGCTGGGAACAGAGTAGCACTGTCCAGAAAAACTGTGAGAGCAGCAGCTGGGGCCATGGCTTTGTCTGGCCCTGGCACAAGGCCTGCTTGGGTGGAAGTGAGGGTGGCAGAGCGGGCCCCCTCCCTGGGAGTTCCATGCCAGGCTGGGTCAGGACCAGGCCAGGCTGCTGGTTGGGCAGGTATTTAGTGAGGACAGTGTGTCTCTCAGGGTCATGAGGACCCAGCAAGATCCAGCCCAGGCTGAGAAGGGAGCCAGAGCACAGGCAGGGGTGCAGCTGGCCCAGCTGGGACCTTGTTACTATTTGCTGTTAAACAAAAACATGAGGGAAGGGGAACTTGGGGCTGGCCTGGCCACAGTTTGTGAAGCCTGGAGACAGTTGCTAAGGGAGGGTGGTACTGCTTGGAGAATGTTGCTAAGGTCAGGATGGTGTCAGGGCAGCTCAGGGAGAAGCTCCCAGTGCTGCTGGGCTGGGCTGGAGAATGGGTTCACGGGTGGGGCACATCAGCACTCCCAGCACCTGGGGCACAACTGTGGCTTCCTGGCCCCTTTCCAGCCATTGGGGCTGGTAACGTCCCAATTTGTGGAGTCTAGGAGGAGCAGGAGATTGAGGGGCTAGCCTGAGTGGGGGTTGTAGAGTTATGAGCCCCTAGAGGCATGATGGCAAGTGAGACTGTGGCCTTGGCCCTGTAATCCTCACACCTACGCTCTGCTCTGCGCTGAAGTACACTTCCCCAATGTCTACACCTTCAGCCCTCTATGGAGGCCTCCTGGCCACACCCTGAGCACCACCACACTAGTCCACACTCTCACAGCTGTGTGCACTTAGCCCTGGCCCTCCATACCCTCGGCCTTAGTCCCACTGACCACACCCCTTAACCTGGTACTCAGACCTCCCTGACCACACCAGCCCTGCACTGAAGTGCCTCCCACACCCCTTACTGCAGTCCCCTGACCACAACCACAGCCCTGGGACAAAGGGCCCGGGCCATTCCCTCAGCATGCACGCCCCACACATATACTAACAGCCCTGTACTGAGGCCCCCCAATAATACCCTCAGCCCTGCACTAAAGGGTCTTCCCCACACTTGCCCACAGCACCCACTGCAGTCTCCGACCACACCTTCAGCTCTGCACTGAAACTCCCTCCATGTAACACAGCCTGGTACTGAGACTTCCCTGACCACACCCTCAGCCCTGCACTGCAGCCACTTCCATCTATACACGGGAAGCCCTGGGACTGGGTCGCCCGTCCACACACCCACAGGCCTTACTGAGACCCCTAACCAGAGCCTCACAACTCACCCTCTCTCCATACATCTGCAGCCCCTGACCACACCCTCAGTTGTGTCCTCAGCAACTATCTTCCACCTCTCCCTTTTATAATAGAGCCTCCAGTGACCACAGCCTGGAGCCTGCCTGCCTGCCTACACTCCTTCCACTACCACTGGCCTTAACACTGAAAACCCTCCCCGGGTCACCACACTCACCCATCCCTAAGTTGCAGTTTCTGGAACTGGGATCACCCACAGCTCCTACATTGCAGCAACTCGGTGGGTCCAGAATCCCTTTCAAACAGCACTCCCCTTCCCTCTCCCTACACTGCAATCTCCCACCAGCAATCTGAAGGAGACCCGCACTTTGTTCACCAAGGGTGAAGTCTGGGGGAGCTTGAGTGCCACAGGATGCTTGTTCCAGGGGCCTAGCAGGACCCTGCACCTGTGCTCACTCCTGTCTGTGAGAAGATGGATTCTTGGTAATTTCAGGCTGATCAGGTGGTGCCAAGTCACAGGCCCTGGTCCCAGGGGTCTGCAGGCCACGCTCGCTCCCGCTGGGACAGCTGGAGTAATCAGTCAGCAAGGGGGTGGGGGTGGAACGTTTGGGCCCAGGGCAGGACCGCTCAGCTGGTGTCCTCAACTCGGTACCATCCAGGGTTGGGACCCCTCCCAGGCCGCTCCCACCCCACCCCCTTCTTATCGTGCAGGATATTGATTAGAGTGGTCGGCGCCGGGGTCTCCTACCGGCTTCTCCCTCGTGGCTGCTCCTGCAGTGCACGTTCGATGGACAGAAAGAAAGACGCAAGAATGGACCGATGGACGAAGGAGACTAGGCGGCTCCGCAGCTCTGCTCCCTGCCGGCTCTGGGGCGGGACTGCAGGCCGGGCGGTTCCACCGTATTATTCCCTTGTTTCTCGGTTTCCATGGAGACGGCGAGTCCCACCCCCGGGGCTGTCTCGGCGGGAGAGTGACCAAGGTCACGCTGGCTCCACCTACCCGACCCCGCCCTCTCCGCGCTCCGCGGGGGCGGAGCTGCTGCGATCGTCTCATCCTGCTGCACCCGGGGCAGCTCTGTGGCTGGGGTGACCAGACCTTTGTAGCTCTGGACGTCCTCGGATGGCCCCCATCCTGGGCTCCGCCCGAAGTTCAAAGCTGATCCCCGCCTCCAGGGGAGATCCGACTTCCCAGAGCAGCAACCGAAGGCCTTTGGCGGGGGGCGGGGGGGGGGGTGGGCGTGCAGAGGAGTGGGAAGGTCCCTTCCCTTAGTGACAGCGGGGTCTAGAGCTGGCTCAAGACCACAGCTCTCCAATGAACGTGTGGCATCCCAGGTCACAACTCCGGGTCACTGGGGGCGGGAGGGGACAGTAAACGAATCACGAGTGCCAGCCCCCAAATCCTGGTACACCGACGTCTCTCCCGCGGCCAGGGAAAAGCTCCTGGACTTCCCGGGTCCGCGTCCTCATTTATTCCCACCCCAACCCGGTGTTAGCCTCGCAGTCCCTGCTGGCGCTGCTGCCTCCCGACCCCAAAGCCTGCTTTCCCTCCTCTCTCCAAGTGCAAGCCCTATCTTCAAGAAAAATAAACTCCTCCAGGCAGCTTCCAGGACCTTTCCCAACCAGGAGCCCCGTACCTGAGCTTCTCCATATGACAATCTGCGTGGCCACTCAGCGTACGGGGTGGGGGTGGGGAACCCACCTCACCCTCTGCCCCTAGCTGACTGGCAATGGTCCAGCTCCAGGAGGGCCTGTGGCCCTTGCCATTAAGAAGGTATGCACTAACTCCGCAAGAGCATAAAAAAGTTTATTGGAGCATCACGGCTGGTGGGGCTGTTATTGCTGAGTCGTGGGGGAGGGGGCCGATCCCGCCGGCCCTTAGGGGCCCCTAAAGTGCACTCAGTGCGGCGGGGGTGGGGGTGTTGCATAGAGAGTCTGTCCCGCCGCTCCTCCGCCATCCCTGCTTCTTGTCCCAGCTAAGCGAGACCGGCTTCCGGGCCGCCCCGCGCACCGGGCTCGCCGCTACTCGGGCTTACGAAAACGGCCGGCGCACGCGCCTGCAGCGCCAGCCCGGGCTCTCTGCCCTTGCCCACGGGGGCGCCCAGACCGGCGCTGCCTAGGCGCGTCTGAGCCACTGGAATCTCGTCCATGGACTCGGCTGACGCCGAGTGGTAGGCGCCTGCAGGGCTGGCGTCAGCGGAATCCGAGGACGAGCTGGAGCGGCGGCCGGGGGTCCGCGGCCCTATGGGGTCGGAAGGGAACGTGAGACTAGGAGCTGCTACTCACTTAGGGCCCTACCTTTCACCTCCCTCGTAGCTCCCCGAGCAGGATCCGGTCAGGAAGGGGCGCTCACCCGGCAGCCTGGGCAACGGGAGCTCCCGGTCCAAGGTTCTGGAGGTCCGTACCTTATACATGCGCCGCTTCCTTTTTTTCTGCAGAGACAGGGGGAAGCCTGAGTACCCCTTCCCCAGACCTCACATCGCCAAAAGACGCGCAGGAGTGGAGAGGGGTAGAGGCTTCTTTCCCATACCCTTCCTCCTGGGCAGGGGGCCCAGCACAGTCCCCCCCCCCCTACCTGGGGTCGGATCCGGGGGGGCAGAGCGAGAGTCTCTGGGGAGGAGGGCGGTGGAGGCTCCACGTGGCCGCGGGTGGCAAGGAACCGGGAGGGGCTGAAGGGGAAGTGGGAGGATAAATGCTGGATGCTGTTGTTCCTTCAAATCCCACCCTGTTGGAGGTCCTAAAATAAGCCTCCCTTCCTAGCTGGAAAGGGGCATTGATCTGTCCAAGGCCATGATAGCCTGGACCAAGACCTGTGCCTTGGCTTTGGCCTAACCCCTTTCTCCCACCTCAGATGGCCCTGCCATGCCAATGGGAGATATGAGGTGGCACTTGCCCAGGTTGCACTCACTTGGCATTCACTGAGGCAGGCCTGGCCTGGCCAGGGGGCTCTGGGCGCACATGGCTGAAGGTCCGCATGTAGAACTCCATCTCCTGGGGAAGATGGAGGTGAGGGAGGCTGGGAGGCCAGGTGTGGGTCCAGGGCCTTCTGGGTCCTGGGCCCACTCTGTCTTGGATGCAACACCCCCTTACTGGTCTCTGTGGGAGGCCTGGGCACAGACGTCTAGGGCTGTCCTCCAGGCTTCCCAGGTATGCTGGGAAAACCCCAATGCAGAATGAGGCTTAAAACACCTGTTTTTGTACCTTACCCCACCCCCACCATTTTCCTCACTTCATTTAGTCAAACTCCACCTCCTCCAGGAAGCCTCCAGCCTCATGTGTACAACGTACCCAGTCTAGAGCTGTTCTGGCCAAGTTGGGTTGAGGAGAAGAGGGACTCAAGAGAGGCCCTCTCCTGCTCCTGGCTCCTCCCAGGGCTCCAGTCTCTTGAACCGATTTTTTTCCCTAGTTGGGAGACTGGGCAGTTCACACATCCGGGTGTGCACCCGAGGCTGCGAGGCTACCTGCAGGAATCCATGGTTCCTTCGGAGCTGAGTCCTCAGAGTACCAGACACAATCTAACTGCTGGCGGGGAGTGGGGGGATGAGCGGTCTCCCCAACTTCTACCGGTAAAGGGAAGGCAATAGGTGGTGGAAAAAACAGTGCCACAGCCCCACCTGGGACCAGGCTTATGGGTGCTCTCTGTCTTGTTTAGTCGCTAATCCTCACAGTGACCATGGGAGTAGCAGATCCAACCCCTGAAAGTGAAGGGGTCTGAAGCCGGGAGGTAGCAGGAGTGGCCTAGGCTTGCACCGCAGCACGTAGCAAGCGCCGGGCTGCGCCCAAGAGGACTGCAGGTGAGGAAACAAAAGCCAGGAAAAACAGTCCGAGAAGGGAGCCTGGCGGAGGATGTGGGGTGGCTGGGGGTAGGGCACCGGACAGCTGTCGCGACTCGGCAGTCGTTTCCATGGAGACCCGGGCATCCTGACTAATGCAGAGACGACACTGTAACAGCAACACCGTCTCTAAAACAAGCCTATGTTTGGGGGCAACGGCTCCAGAGTGGGGCCCCTCCCACATTCCTGCTCAGGGTGGGGGTGGGGAGGCTGCCTGCAGGACGGCCCTAGCAGATCTGGGGGCCAGAGCCCAGCCAGTCACCGGCTGGCTACAGAGGCAGAGAATGAACCCTGGGCAAGCCCTGTGCCCAACACCTGCCCAGGCTGGCTCTTTGGGGAGGAGTGTGGGGGTGCCAGCCTGAGCAGAGGAGCCCTGGGAAAGAGGAAGGAGTCAAAGGCCAGTCACAAGGGCTGGGACGCCAAGGGAATCCTTCCCCCACACATTTCCTCTTCACCAGTGTGCACCTAGCACCCCTCCAGGGCCCAGGATAGAGGGGGCAAAGGCTACCGTGGTGCCCCTGGGTTCTAGAAGTGTAGGGCAGAGGGCAGGGCAGCAGTAGAGGATGGTCTCAGAAGCCTGAGGGGCCAGAATGGGACAGGAGCCAGGCCCTAGCCAGCTGGGGAAGTTTGAGGGTGCCACCCGGGTGTCCCCATTCAAATTCCCCTCCCCTCATCACAGCTGCCCCTACAATCCTCCCTCAGAGACATTCAATACGTGCACATTCCTGAATGGTACATGGCACCTCTCAGCCTCAGCTCGCCTCTGTACGACGGGACAGACACACCTCTTCTCCCCCTGCCGACGTCTCCCTCGGGTCATCTTCAGATGACCCGGCTGCTGGTACATCTGGCCCCAAAGCCTAAGCAGGCAGTAACTACAGAGCAGGGGTCCTGAGCATTCGAGTCTGGGGATCCCAGGGCCAGCCCTGCCTCAGTGGGCACTGGCTGTGAAGCTTGAGAAAGTCTCCTGCCTACCTCTCTGAGCCTCAGTCTCCTCTGTGGAGTGGGGATAGGGATGGTGCCCACTCCCGGGACGGCTGCCACTGTGCTTACATGGGTTCTGTGCCCAGCACCAGGGCAGGTACACAGCGGTGTGGCAGTTGCGGGGGGGGGAGGGGGTCTCCACCAACAGCCATCACTCCCCCAGGCCTACCCAGGCCTGGCAGCCTGGCCCACCCCTGGCGATGAGAACAGGAGAGGTGGGGTCCCAAGCACTCCCCCAATCCACCCACCAGCCTGTGTTTGTGTCCAGTTGCCATGAGGACTTCGGATCCAGAGCTCAGCCTTCCCAACAAGGCCTGCCTGGGCCCCCTGCCTTCCCAGTCCCTGGGGGCTCCAAGGACTGGACCACCCCACCCCCAGCTGCTGACCTCAGGAAGCCAAGGGGCATGGGAATGGGGATAGGCTGATCAACAGCTGGGCTGGCCAGGCCCCGAGCCTGGGCTGGAGGATTCCTGCTTCAGAGTGCAGAGACCTTAACTCTTCCTAGACCCAGCTTGCTTAATCTTTCTTGGCCTCAATATGTTCATCTGCAACATGGGTACGGTAGCATTACCTGCCTCATGGGCTGTTTCAAGATTTAAATGGGGTAATGGGTATAAGGGCTCAGGGTCACGGGTGGAGAGAACTGATGGCTCTATCCTGGTGACCCAGTCCTTGATCCATCCCTCTCTCCTCCTGCGGCCCCAACCTGCCTGCTTCCAGGCTCCCACGTTCTGTGCCCTCCAGCACATGCTTCAAGCCTTTCCCCTGGGGTCGGGGAAACACAGGGCTTCCTCTGGCTGTGCCCACACTTGAGCAAGTAGGCACGTGCTTAGTACAGGCTTGCCCTCGCCTCTGCTGCCTCCAGCACCCCCTGACCCAGCTGCTCTTCCAGGCCAGCTTCTCTTTGCCCTGTCTAGTCACTGGCTACTCGTTGCACAGCTCACCACCCCTCCCACACCCCTTCTCCCACTCCCTCAGCCCTCTGGGCCACTTCTATACCTGAATGGGCCGCATCCTGGGGGGACATGACTCAAGCTCCCTGTGGGCCCCCTTTGCCTCCTGGGGCGGACGATGCTGCACGACGTATTCATAGGTGGTGAGCTTGTGCCACACTGAGGGGGTGAAGAGAGGGCTCAGTGCAATGGAAAAGGAACCCTGGAGTTCAGAAGGGGAGGGAGGGTACCCAACCACAGGCTAAAACCATTGTCCCCATATACACTAAGCCATGGAGTGAGACCAGGTCACCATGAGCGAGCCAGCGCTAGGAAGGGGAATAGTTTCAGGGCTCTACGGCCCAAACTGGGTAACTTCCTCCAGCTTAGGGACTCCCATCCCCTGAAAGGCAGGTGTGGGTGTATATGTGGGGGTAGGGGCAGGGGGCACTTACTGAGATAAATGTGGAAGCAGAGCAGGTGGCCGAGCAGGGCTGTGGAGAGCAGGCCCAGAAAGATGAGAAGGGCAGCCAGAGCCAGGATGGCAGGAGCCTGGGTCTCCACAGGGGCAGCAGGCAGGAACACGAACCACACATCTGTGTGATTCTTCAAGACTGCAAGGCACAGGCAGACTGTGCTCAGCCAGGGATGTAACCAGTGACCCGAACAGGCCCAGGGTTGGGGGATGGGAGTGGGCCTGGAGCCCACACTGACCTTCAAAGTGGCGGTTGGTACGCAGCCGCATGGGGTTGACAAAGAACTCCACAAAGACATAAGTGGCCACCAGCACGAGGAGCAGGACGCCCAGTAAGGCAGATGCCACACTGTGTAGAAAGAGCCTGGGCCCAGCCGTGGGCAGCTGTCAGCACCCAGGTGCTCCAGCTGGGCAAGGGCTCAGAGCTCAGAAGGGCCGGTGGTTAGGATGGGGAGCTGGGCCTCTGACCCGACAGCCCTGACTCCTCACGAAGCCAAAGCCTTAGGGCAAAGGTGAATATAGGCGGCCACCCCCAACAGGCTCCCCACCTTTCCCTGGGCCAGCAGGAGAAAGACTCCAAACCTACCCTCATTGCTCTCAGGCGGAAGCCATCGGGAGCATCACCCTCAGACCAGCACACACACTAACGCACACCAGCGCACAGGTCCCCCAAGTCCCCCTATCATCGCCCCGCCCCATACGCAGGTTCAAGGCCCCTGGCTCGCACAGACACAGGCATTGCCAGGCACCCCTGTGGCCCGGGCCTGGCTCTCACCGGTAGTTCCTCTCGCCCACGCAGTTGTTGAGCCACTTGCAGTGGTGGTCGAAGCCGCACACGCATTTGTTGCAGGCGCTGCAGTGCTTGGAACGAGCACTCCTAAGGTGGGGAGGGGGCACAGCACGGTTGCGAGCTTCTCCCGCCTTTTGCTGCCCGGCCTGGCTGGGGGGTTGCCGGTTCCGCGCCTGGAGCGGGTCACCCACCCGCGCCTAAGCGGAGAGCGGAGCGCGTCAAAGGGAGGCACGCGCGCCCTCTGGCGGGGGGCACTGTGGGGCGGGGAACCCGGAGGAAGCAGCGCTTCTGAAGAGGCGGGGTGGGGGCGGAGACGGGAGGTGTACCCAGCGGCGGGAGGAGGTGTAGGCGGCGTTATACTGTCCCGCTCTGGGACAGTGCACCCAGGTGATGGTGGCGTGAAACGAAAACGGAGTTTCCTTTCCAAGCAAGGACGCCCTTTGCCCAACCAGGAGGCAATGCAGGTATGGGGCCAGGGAGCAGAAGAGAGCAAGGCTGCTGGACCCAGGGCCTGCGTTGCTCTTCCTGACATCGCCATTTTTTGAGTCCCTGTTTCTCTGCCAGACTATGGGAATTTTCCTGGCATTCTTCCAGAAATCCCCAGTCTATCTGGGCTAATCCAAAGGGAGCCAAAGGAAGAGGGGTAAGCAGACATCTGGGTGAGCAGTAAGCAGTTCACCGCAGTGGGTCAGGTGAGGTGAGGCTAAATTAGGAATGCAAGAGAGTCTCCCTGCCCCAGGGAGGAACCAGGAAAGGCCAAAGGAGAGTGGAAGAATAAATTTCGACCCCCTCCCCCAGAACAGAATGGAGCCCTGGAATACGCAGCAACTGCTAGAGCATCCACTGAGGAACAACGCGCTGACTGGTGTCTAGTGAAAGAAAGGATGGTCTGATGCCGGAGTCCTCAGCATCTTAATGCCATTGCCTCTTTCTCTGTCCTATGGACAGAACCCCTTCAACAGGCTGCTTGGGGCTTAATATTAAAAGTGTGGAGCTAGCCTTGAACCATACCCCCATCCCTGATCCCCTACCTAAGGCTGGGAGACTGGGATGCTCCAGAGAGGGGCTTAGGGAGGCAGTCTGGACCAGCCAAGGCGGTATGGGTTCTGTACATTCTGACCCCTTAATGTGATCTGGAGTAAGTCACTTGGCCTCTCTGGGCCTCAGATTCCTCATGCATAAACAAGGATAATAGTATTGGCTTCGGGGCCAGGCAGGCTGGGTTGTGAATCTGGCTGCCCAGTAGCCATATGACCAACCTCCGGCCACTCAGCCTTTCTGAGCATTGGACTCTTCCTCCTCTGTGAAGTGAGAAGGATGTTGCCCACTCTGCAGGGTGGTTGTTCATAAGCACTTAGCACATGGTAAGTAGTCAAGTGTTGCTCCCCTCTCTGCCCATACCTGGGAATGCTGGTGAGAGAAGGGGGGTGGTTACTGGTAGAGTTAGTCATCAGAAGTGTTTGTGGCAGTGCCAATTGTTTCCTACTTTGTTGGAAATGCTATTCCTCATCTTCTGTTTCCAATCACCTTCTCCCTCACCCAGTTCTCTGCACTCCACTAAGATTCTTGACTGTGTGAAATAAGAGGGTTCTGAGGCTTCAGGATGACTGTAAAGCCTGGGCATGCCCCTGTCTGCCTTCAGCTCCCACTGGCAGTTCCCCGGGCACACTCATCGGCCACACACACCCAGCCCACACGCACTCACACATCAACGTCGCACAAGTTGCAGTGCAGGTCTTCAATGACGTGTGCATGTTGGCTGCGGTTGAAGATGGGCAGAGGCCCAGCATAGCTCTTGTCCCGCACATTGGCATCTGCTGGGTCGATGGAAACAGCAGTCAGGTGCACCACGAGGTGGCCAGCAAAGATGGCGCCCATGCACTGGCCCAGCAGGTTAAAGACTCACTCCACACTGCCGGCTGAGAGCCCCACTTCTCCTTCCTGTAGCCAGAGAACTGCTCTCTACCTACATGTGACTCCCCAGTGCAGAGACTCTCTGCCTGTGCCACCTCCTACCTGTGCCACCTCCTACCTGTGCCCCATATGGAAGAGCAGAGGGGCCGTCTGGTGATGGAGCTCACAAGCCAGCACTGCCTGCTGCTGCTGAGGAGACCAACTACAGGGCCCTGGCCTCACTAATCCAGGCCTGGTGTAGGCCCTGGCTGAGCTTACCTCAGAATCTGACCTGGTTTCCGATTCTGAATGGTGAAATGAGACTGAAAGAGATCATCCTCTAAAGGTTGAAGGAGGCAAAATATAAGTTCTAAGCTTGTTTATCTTGCTTTCACAGGAAGTCAGCTCTGAGAAGGAAGAAGACATCCTCTCCCAGCAGCCATGCCAGTTGGAGAATCATTTGCAGACAGGGCCTCATATATCTACTGCCTCCGCAATCTAGAGTCCAGGTACTTGGAGGCCTGGGGCTGAATGTCTGGGATGGCCTAACATGTTCAGGGGCTGGCCAGGGGGCAGCATGGCTAATTCCTGAAACACAGATCTTCCAGGATCTATCTGCTCAGCAATTGGACCAAATGCTGGACACAGTATGCTGACAACTTACTGCAAAGTGAATGTGTAAAACTTCACTAATAGATTCCACCCAGGCAGCCATCCACCCTCCATCTAGCTATCTGTCGATCCATCCATCCATCCTCTTGCTAGCCAAGTAGACAACATCTCTCCATCACTTATCCTCCATCCATCACCTGTCCAACCTCCTTTTTTCTTCCTCTTCCCAGCAGCCAAATTTTCCTACATGTCTGCAGGAGCCAGGCTCCACCCTAATGTGCTGTACCAGAGCTGAAAGAGACAATCCTGTGGCCCAACACAACCTCTCTATCCCTACGGCCCTGGCTGTGGGTCAGGCTGTCACCTCTTGCCTGGGTTATTCCATAGTCTCTTGACGCTGCTTCTCATGTCTGCATCCCCTTGAGTACCCTTTACTTGGGTAGTGAGCTCTGAAAAGCTTAAACCTAAAGGCTTGACTGCTTAAACTCCTGCAGTGGCTCCCAAGCTAAAGTTTACTCTTCAGCTCAGTGTTCACGGCCCCTTTTCCTCTGGATCCTCTCAAACCTCTCTGGTATCATCAACCACTACTCCTTACCATTCCAGGCTCTCTTCAGACACACTGAATGTGGGCAAACGTTTAGTTTCCTGCCTGTTCCAACACTTCTTCCCTCCCCACCACCCCCCTGGTTCATTCATTCAGCTATTTACTGAGGTCTTTCTCTATGCCAGGCACTGAGGGATATGGCAGGAACAAGACAGACTTGGTCCCTAGCCCCAAGGGGCCTACAGTCTGGCAGGAAACACAGAGGTTAATCAAAGAGTAGGTTGACTGCAATAACGAAAGTTCAGGGGACTATTTGAGTTTGTAACTGGGTGACCTCATCTAGTCTGAAGGGATCTGGAAAGTTTCTCTGAGGAAGTATCATCTCAGCTGAGACTTAGAGAGAAACAGATAACAGGAACGTGGCAGGTAATATAAAGAGGAAAGGGGGCCTGGCTGGGTACTGGGAACAAGCAGAGTCCCAACTAGATGTGTGGTTCCAGCTCAGCTTATTGGTGCCATGCAAGAAAGAGAGCCCATGTCACCAAATTCTGGCTTTTCAGAAGGAACCAGAAATCTGGATTTGTGTCTGGATATATGAGGCGTCTCATGTTTAAAATGTTGACACGGAAGTAATTTTTTAAATGTACCTGCCAAAGAAACACTTAAGATATGTCCATTTTGTGTGTTCGTTATCCCTCAATTAAAAAAAAAAATCTGTAGGCCAAACTGGCCCATGGCCTGCTAGGTCTTGACTTCTAACTTAGCTGGGTATTGTGGTGGAGAGAGAGGCTAGGAGCTTCCAGGCAGAGACCAGTGTTGTTGCAACAGAGAACAACAGAGGAAATAAAATAAGAAGATGCTGGGGAGATAAGCAGAGTCCAGAATGTGGAGAGCCACGATGATCTTGAACCTTAAGGCAGGAAGAAGCTATTAGAGGGTGTTAAGCTGGGGAGTAACTTTATCATATTTGTTTTTTGAAAGGGCACTCTGGCTGCAGGGATAGAGATGGACTGGCCGGGGTGAGAGCATGTGTGGGGAGACCTGTTTGGAAACTAAATGGTCATCTAGGTAAAAGAGGCAGATGGCAGTGGGGAGAAAAGAGGGCAAATACAATAGCTTTTTAGGAGGCAAAATCAACAGGCCTTGATGACTGACTGGATATAGGTGATGAAGGAAAGGGGCGGAGCCAAGAGTACCTAGAGAGGCCAGGAAGAGGGAAGGAGGGGAGCTGAGAGCAACAGGTATGCATCTGGGTGGTGATGATGGTCTACATGGCCCTCCTCCTACACCCACAGTCTGCTGTATGAATCCCTACCCCCATACTTACCATGTGATGATCTCCAATCTACAAGGCTTTCCTCCAATTGGAAGCAGAACACCTAGAGCTGGGGCCCTGTTTTACCCATCTTTGCAACCCTAGGGCCCAGGCAAGTTCTAGGTGCAAGGTCAGTGCTTGGTACACACCATTACCCTACCTCATTCTGCAGGGGCCCCTGAGGGAGCCTGCAGAAGGAAGGTGGCTTTGATGGGAGGACAGAGAACCATTCAGGCCTGGAAATGGGAGTGCCAAACCAGGTGGTTCTATGAGCCTCCAGCATTGCCCAAAGCAATAAATATGGGGAGGACAAAACCCTCAAACCATCCCACTGCCTCAGAGTCAGACTGCCTGAGCAGTCCTTCTGGCCTCAATGGGTAGCAATTGTGTGACCTCAGGAAGTCATTTAATCTCTCTGAGGGCTTCCCTGGTGGCGCAGTGGTTAAGAGTCCGCCTGCCAAGGCAGGGGACACAGGTTCGAGCCCTGGGCCGGGAAGATCCCACATGCCGCGGAGCAACTAAGCCCGTGCACCACAACTACTGAGCCTGCGCTCTAGAACCTGCGAGCCACAACTACTGAGCCCACGTGCCACAACTACTGAGCCCACGCGCCACAACTACTGAAACCTGAGCGCCTAGAGCCCATGCTCCGCAACAAGAGAAGCCACCGCATAAGAAGCCTGCACACCGCAATGAAGAGTAGCCCCCGCTCGCCACAACCAGAGGAAAGCCCACGTGCAGCAACAAAGACCCAACACAGCCAAAAAAAAAAAAAAAAAAAAAACTTTATAACCTCTCTGAGCCCCAATTTCTTTTATGAAAGTGGGGAGAACACCTTCCTTACAGATTATGAGAGTTGAACAAGATCATCCATGTATAGGGGTTGACACAGTGCCTGGCACATATAAGTGTTCCAATAAGTGCTAGTTACTCTTGGTTACCGTTATTTGCTCTGATTCTGCTCACTCCAAAACATGTGGTTATTAATCTGGCTTCCCAGGTACCCTTATTGCAGAAAGCCAGGTGGTCCTGAGTGAGTGGTGTACCCATTCCGGATCATGGGAGGAATGTTCCATGAAGCATTCTATGTAATAGCACTGACTGAGCCCTGTTGGTCACCTCAGAGAAAGTCTAGTTTTCATGTACAAATTTGATGACTAGGCCCTCGGCCCCAGTGAACCAGGAAGCGCCTCAGTGACACTGCTGGCGTCGGAGACCAACAAGCTTCTCTAGAGTCTTTCTGCACCCACCTGCCCTGGCTACCCACCAGCCAAGGGCTCTATGGTTTCCCAAGAGAGCATGCTCACATTCATGGCTCATACATTCTGGTGCTCACACACACAGACATCTTTGTGTGCTCCTTGTCCCCTGCCTGGGAAGCAGGCAGGACTCCTCCTGTCAGATAGAGGAGGAGGCTAAGATGCGGAGAGCTGGCAAAAGCTGCTCAGCCTTGTGCAGCTCTGAAAGGGCTGAGTTGAAGGGTGCTGACTCTACGCCTGAGACTTTCAAATTCATCCCTGCTAACTCCTTTAGCTCACCCTAGGCCACCTTCTCCCAGAAGCCCAAAGAATCATCTCCATGAAGCACACACACCAAGGCACACTCTCATGGGCACCCTCTGGACTGGGGCACATGGCCACATGCTGCCCCTCAATCGCCCAGACTTGCAGCCACATCCTCTGCTCCTGGGGGTTGTGGCCAGGGCTGGGGCAGTCACATCACTAAGTTCAGGCAAGCTCATGTTTGTCACAATTCCCAGGAGCTTCCAGGGCATATTTATCCCTCCTCCTGTCAATTCAACCTTAGGCTAAAAGAGTCTGATTTATAAAATCGATGAGCTCCTAAACAGTCCTGGGTACAGCCTAATAATCTCTGTAAATAAACCCACATTTTAAATGTACCAGGAAACTTACCATGTAAAGGAATTCTACCATTATTCTTTCCAAAAAGTGAAAAATTATTTCATAAATGGAATACGGTACTCTCTTTTATCCCTTGTTGAGCTCTGGACACAATTAGCTTAAAGAGAGCTTTACGGTTCTCTTCTGTAATTGCCCTTGTGGTACCTCAGTTGATGAGGTTCCCATCTGTGTGGGGCTTTCAACGCTCCAAGGTTCGTTAGGCCTGTTCCCTCACCCAATCAGGCGGAGGGGTCAGATGGGGGTTGGAGGCCAGGCGCAGGTAGGCAACTGGTCCCCCCAGGCAGAGACAGGGCCCATCTGCACTCTCTGAGGCTCTGGAACCCAGCTTCAGGCCTCGCCCATGTCCCTCCATCCATTGTCCCCACTCTTCTATGTACCAGTCCCACACTTTCCCAAGGATACAGCATAGCCAGCAGGCACCCAGTGGTGAGGCAGGAGGGGAACAAGGACCCCAAAGCCAATCACAGCAAAGAAGAGGTACAGCAGCCAGGCCACAATCTGGAGCGGGTGAGGGGGCCAGCTCCACCCATTCCGGCGGGACCGTTGGCCCTGCAGCTCCGGGGAGGGTCCGCTGGCCTGTGCGGGTGCTGTCCACACATTCTTCTCAGGGGCTGTCTTGTTAGAGGGCTTGTTGCAGATGTTCATCTCCAGAGGGAGAAAGGGTAGAAAGATCATTAGCCTGAGGAGGCCCAGGCTGGAGCCCAGAGCCCCGTGCCTGCAGTCAGGTTTCAGCAGGAGGGGCAGGCTAGCATGTGAAGCCATCTCCAGCCACTCTGCAGGGGAATCCGGGGCCCTAGCATGAGGAGCCTGGCAGTGAGGGAGGATGGCAGTAGAGTGCTAGTCTCAAAGCCCCAGAGCAAGTTCTGGCCCCAGTCCTAGCCAGGACAAGGTAGGAAGGTCCAGGGTTTATTCAGCTCACAGTGTGACTGCCTGTTATTCTGCTCCGTCTCCACAGCCATCAGAGTTAAACCCAGTAAGACATGTTCTCATCTGGTAACAATATCAGGCTGAGGCCAGAGCGATGAGAACACAGGCTGATTCTGTCAGGATTAGTCACCTCTGTCCTGAGGCCCAAATGCAAGTGTCACAGAGGGCCCCGTTACACTTTGCTAAGGCAAACAGGGAGTGGAGGTGTTCAAAGAGGCACCTGGCCTCTGCCCCTCAGCAAGCATGTAATCCCTTTAAGGACTAGGGGACCCTGAACCATCTCCCCTGTGCCTCAGATAAGCTACCTGGGGCTTCTTGGCTGGAGAGAAGCCAGTACACAAGAGAGGGGAGGAATCCTCATTGGTTCCCTCCAGCAGTGGAAATGACCATGTTTCTCTAAGTAAATGTGGGCCTGGTACAGTGAGAACAAAAAGGTGAGCTGATGCCTTTGACTCACTTGAGGGAGTTCAGGGAAAGACAGGCCTTGGCCAGAGCCAAACCACCAGATGGCAGCACTCTTTACCCCCATCCCACCATCGCTCAGCCCAAGAGCTGACTCGGTGGTCAAAGATAACATGCAGGGCAGACGGGTAGGCCTGTCATTACAGGAGAAAGAGCCCAACCCCAGTATCTTCTGGGCCTGAGGTGGGACCAGAGCCTGGGCAGGCAGTGCCCCACTTGGGTAGACAGGCCAATTCGGAGCTCTTGGTGGGAAGGTCAAGAGCTGCAGAAAAAACCCTGGCAGCTGGACTCTCCTTTCAAGAGTCCATGCCTGTCGGCCAGGGAGTCTGACTAAGCCAAAGGGTATGGCACACCCTGCTCAGCACATCTGCCTTGAACACCTTCCTCACTTCTAAACCCAACAAAATGTGACCTGACCTTCAGAGCCCACTGCAAGCATCACCTCATCCAGGAAGCTTTCCCTGATGCCCCAAGTTAGTCAGGGGGCCCTCACACTCAGTCTTTATTGGGCAAGTCACTTTGCTGTTTGGAACAATTTGCCATCTCCATGTCTGCCCCCCCTGTTATGCCAGCTTCCCCTAAGGGCAGCAAAGGGGCTGTGATTCATTCACCTCTGTTCCCCACATCCCCTCCCCCAAGCACCCAGAACATACCTTGTACATAGTAGGTGCTCAGTAAATGTTTTCTGACTTGAAAACATCTGAAATAAAAGGAAATGTGGGCACGGTAAATGATGAGGAATCCTGACTCACCCAAAGCCATCTGGCCCGTTCTGCCCTGCCTTCAATCTGCACAGTCACCAGGCACCCGTACCCCCTCCACCCCACCCCACGCCAGCCCCATGGCTGCTACCTTAGCTACCAGACACTCACACTCAGCCACTCTGCCCTTCATCCCACCTGAGGCCCAGAGCCTCCTGTAAACCAAACTTGGAGAGTCTGAGTAGCCTCATCACAAAGCTAAATGGAGTGACCCTAGTTTTCTCCCAGGGACTCCACTGGAATTCTTTGGTCATTTGCTTTGTCTTCAGTAAAAAGCAATGAAAGGTGAAAAAAGAGCCCCAGCTTTGGAGGAAACAGATCTAGGTTCAAGTCCTGGTTCTTCACTTACTAGCTGAGTGGCTTGAGTTTCTTCATCTGAAAAACAGGGGTAGGGATGCCTGCCTAGGGCTGTATACAGATCAGCAACGCTGTAGGTAAAGCGTTGACACATAAATGTTTCCTAAATGGTAGACGTTATGATTACCCTTAAAATAGCCCTCTGGGGTGTCCTCATCTCTCCAGACTGAGGAGGCTACTGCATCTGATATTCTGTGAGGTTTTATGAGGTTATGCCCAAAGTGATGGGGTTGGTTGAAGTTGCTTTCTTAAGTCAGCAGTCCCAAGGAACACATTGTCATAAGAGCTGGGCCACTGGATTGTCATTCTAAACTTCTCAGCTTTGATCAAAGATGACAAAGGTGATCAAAAAGCTGGCATCACTTTATTTGGAATATCCCCAGAGGTGGCAAATCTTTGTCCTTGATTTTTGGAAACAAAGGTCATCAGGTCAAGCCCAGTGTATACAGTTGAGCTGGGCAGTTCTGCTCAGGAGAACAAATCCCTGTGGCTTCCACGTCGGTTCTCCAGTGATATCATCACCAGGGCAACTTCTTTGAAGGGAACCCATTAATTGGGATTCCTAAGTCCTGACTTTCTCTTTGCCATCCTCACACCTGAATAATCCAACACCTTGAGGTAGTTTATAAAGAAAGAAGCAGAGGTACATGGCTAGCTGACAGGTCCCCGCTGCCAGAGTGGGCTGGCAGTGGCCACAGGCATCCCTGACACCTGAGGCAGGAGGAGTCACCACCTGAGGCCAGGGGCCTACCACAAACAGCCTTAGGAGTTGCTCTGATACCAAACCCAAGTACCCTTGGCCCAGAGAGGTACCACTTGTATGAGACCATGGATGAGAGGATGGTGCTGTTGGGTGTAAGTCCCTTGCAGCGGTGGCAGCCTGGTACCATGCCACCTGCAACAATAGCCTGAGACAACCAACTCTTAACTGATGATATTTTCCCTTGTGGAGCTGGTGGCCACAAATTCTTTTGGCCCAAAAAATTTTGATTAAAAGGGCTTGGAGGTAGGAGAGAATCCAAGATGAGGCTTCAAGCATGGATGGGACCAGGCACCGTCACCAGACCCAGGGACTTCTCTGGCTGTCCTACCCCTCTCAGCACTTCCCTAGGAGACCAGATTAAAAGATGCGTGGTTCTGCTACCAGACAACATGGCCAGCTTGTACACTCATGCCTTGGCCCAGTCAGTGCTTAGCTTATTGCGGTCCAGCCCCCTTGTGCATTAAAGATGTAAACACAGATGAGACCATGTTCCTGCCCTCAGGGGCTTGCTTTCTGGGGGCCCAGACAGATTTCAGGGAAGTGGGTGCATGGGTATTCTGGCAGCCCTGCAAGGGCCAGCCATTCAGTATGACAGAACACAGAGTGGGTGGGTTTAGGGTCAGAGAGCAAGATCCACAGAGAGAGAGAGAGAGAGAGAGAGAGAGATTGAGAGAGGGAGATGAGCCCTGGGAAGTTGCAGGGTCAGATCCTAGGTTGAAACCAAATGCCCCTAAAACCAAGTTCCCTTACCAAGATTATGATTAATCTCTCTATCCAAAACTTTATTCCCTTTCAAGTCACCTCTGACCTCAATCCTGTGCTAATTGAACACTAAACAACCAGAGTCACATGACTAAAACTGCTGTTGTCGACGACATCATTAATGTACTAAAATTGCTACTACAGATGTCATCATTAATGTACAAACTCAGGTTGTTTCTCCAGGGCAAGATGAGCTAACAGATCCCTGAGCCATGGACCACCTGGCCAAAGAATCATAAACCAGAGACATTCTGACTCCTGAAACTACAATTAAGAAATGTCGCAAAAATGTCACAGGACGATGATTAATCCCAGCCTCTTTGTTCTCCTCCCTGCCCCCACAAAAAAAAAAAAAAAAGAAAAGAAAAGAAAAGAAAATTCTAACTCAAAGACCAAGCTGGAGTGGACCTGAGGCATGTCTCCCACTCCCTTTGCTTGGCATCCTGCAGTAAACACTGTAGTTGCCTTCACCACAGCCTGGTGTCAGCAGATTGGCTTTGCTACGTGTTGGGCAAGCAGATCCGACTTTGGTTCAGTAACAAGGTGATCACAGGAGGCCAGGTGAGTAAGTTTAGGCACTGTTGAAAGAGCCACAGGGAATCACAGAAAGTTTAAACAGGGGAGTTGACATAAAGGTGACGGGTGTTTTAGAAAGCCTTCTAGTCACACTGGGAAGGAGGGCATGAGCAAGAAGCGAAAGGGCATGGGGGGAGGTGACACCACAGCAGGCTGGCCTAGGGAGGGCAGCAGCCCAGCAGCCCTGTGTACTGGGAGGAGTTGGGTGGGAAGTGGGGGTCAAGCCCACAAGTTCCCTGATGCCCTGCTGCATCTTTGGTGGGCTGAGAGGTATGCGGACCTTGACAAAAGATTCTCAAGTACCTTCTGCTGCCACGAACAAACAACAGAGTTAAGCTGGTGGAGACAGAAAGAAGACAAGAGCAAAGAGGCCCCGTCCCAAAGGTAGCCACTGCCCTGGTAAGCCAAGGGCCCACCTGGTTTCTGAGGCAGGCTGGAGGGCCTGTGCAGGTCCCTCCCTGTCCCAACAAGGGGAAGGCCATTGCTAGGATGACAATAATCTATGTTAACATTGACTTGCTAAAAGTCTAAAATAGCATTTTCCAAATATGGTTAGGCTACCTTAATTTATATGCTTAATTTAAGTGAGGAAAATGTTACCATTTCAGGTTCTCATTATGAACTACAGAATAGTTACCTGACTGGTCCACTTCCCTCTTGCCCACCTCTGCTCTCACCAAAAAAAATATTTAGGAATGTTGTTCTGAGATTCATGAATAGCATTGTAAAAGAACCAGACTGAGGTGAAAAGTACCAGCCCTGGAGAGGCTGTAGGCATTCCTGCATTTCTGCAAGATGTCTGAGAATTTCAGGAAAGAATCTACTTAATTACCAGAGGGTTTGATGGTAGAGGCCACAGAACTGGGAAGGTACAGTGATGGGGTCAGAAGAGAGGTGACAGGGCTGATGTGGGGGCTTGGAGGGCCTGGAGATCTGAATTACCAACAGGGAGAAACAGGTTGGAGCCAGGGAAGAGGGCTAGGCCTGGAGACACAGCCTGGTTCTGGTCCCTGCGTTGCCACTCACAGATTGAGGAACCTGGTGGGCAAATTTCACAAAGCCATCTCTTTGGTTCTCTCCTTTATTTATTTTTCAAAAAGGTTAGCTGGAACGCAATTTGGTAATGTCTACCAAACTTGAGAACACATATACCCTTGAGCCAAGACATTCCATTTCTAGGTATTTACCTTATGCTCATAAAGTGCACAAAGATTCATTGCAGTCTTGTTTGTAATAATAAAGGACAAAAAACAATATAAACAAATATATGGCACATCCACACAATGCAATGCTATATAACATCAAAAATAATGAGGGATGAAATGACTTTTGATACACAGTTAAGCAGAAAAGCAAGATGTGGGACAGTTGTAGAGTGTGCTGCAAGTGAGTGAAAACCAAGGTGGATGGATAGACATCTACGTTCCTATATGCACAGATTCTCTCTGGAAAGAAATGCAAGAAAGCAAACATAGGGATAGCCTGTGAGAAGGTGATCCAGTGGCTGGGGATGAGAGAGATTTGCTTCTACTATGTACTCCTTGGTGCTGTTTGGATTTTTTTTTTTTTTTTTTTTTACCATGTGCATGTACTACTTTTGAAAAAAAATATGTCAAATAAATAACTGAAGGGTGTCGTCTCTTACCCTCCTGGTCCCAGTGGGCTGCCATGTGGACCAAATGTGCTCGTGTGATCTAGAGCCCAGTACTGCGCCAGGCAAACAAGGAAATCTTGCCTAACAACCATGCAACAAAAGAGCACTCCGTTTTAGTTCAATGCTTTCTCACTCTCGAAAGAAGTTCTGAATTGTTCAGCTGAAGAGCTCCCTGTGAGCTGTTAGGGTTTTTGTTAAAGCTGGAATCAGACAACCAGGCAGCACAACAGAGGAGCAGCTGGGCAGGACCTTGTTCCAGTTCTCAGCTGAAGGTCAGCTCAGCTCCCCGTGACTCCAGAACCCAAAGGGAAGGTGCATGCCACAGGAAGGTTTCATTCCCAACCATCTTTTCTTTTTGCTAGAGGATTTATGGTTGTTGTGTGTGTGATTTTCTATGGATACTTCAAAACAAGTTTTCTGGTTTTTTCCCAGGATCTACTTTTAAACCCATTTTCACTGAGATTTAACAGATGCCCAATTTAACCATCTAAAGGAGGGGCTGGAAAGAAAATGCTGCATGGTGCACACTGTTTCACAGCACAAAATGTCAGTTATAAAAGAACTTTCAAAGGGCAAGCACTTTGTTTATTAGAATTACCCACAGGTGCCAAAGAAGTCTCTGGACTTAAGATTCTGGGAAGTTTGACTAAGAGATACACATCACAACAACTCCCAGAAAATGAATTGGAACCTCAAGCCTTTCTCATAGACCTCTCTAGTCATTGGTCTCAGATGTGGCTGGGCTCCTTACATCAACAACACACAGAAGTCTGATGCTAGAGCAGGAAAAGCTTGAAACCTCAGTCATTCCTGAGCTGACGTGGTGTGCAGACATTTCCTGTGCCATTCTCTTCCTGAAGCAACCACGGCAAACTATTTGGGATTCAAGTTAAGCCAAGGAAAGAGGACAAGAAGAAGGGAGCAACATGGAGCTGAAACAAGGCCAGTGAGCAGAGGCAAGCATTGTTGATTTTAACCAGGAAATCAACTCCCATGATGGTAGAAGCAAGCCTTGAGGAACACCCACCAAGAAACCATCATTAAGAACAAAGTTGTGACAGAGCAGATAAGTAAGAAAAACAAAATGTAAAAAACGTGGCTAATTAAGTACCAATGTTGCTTTTATTGAATCTCATGGTGATTATCTGTTCACAAACCCATCTCCCTCTGTGAACCACCAGTTCCACAAAAACAGGGACCACCCCTCACCCATCTCTAAATCCAGTTCTCCTTCAAGAAGGGAAGTTAAGCCACTTCTTAACCATTTCTACTGCCATCACCCTAATCCAAGCTCCAGTCATTGCTCCCCTATGGTATTTCAACAATAACAATAACCATCGCTAGCATTTAGAGGGCATTTATTCTGTGCTAGGCACTGCTTTAAGTGTTTTGATGGAATTCACTTATTAAACCCTCACAACTCTCTGAGGTAGGTCCTATCATTTCAAATTGTTCTCATAGGCCTCTCTAGTCATTGGTCTCAGATGTCGCTGGCCCCTCACTCTCTCTCTCATAAACAACATGCAGAACAATATGCCCCTTTCACAGATGAGGACACTGAGTCTCAGAGACACTAAGTAAATTCTAGGAGGCACAGCTAGACTGGCAGAACTAGGATGGCCCTCAACTGACTTCCTAGTATGCCCTGTCACAATCACACTGCTCACTTCACCAGAGTGAGGTGAGCTTTTCAAAACTTGAAATTCATCAAAACTCCTCAATGGTTTCCTCCTCCTGCTAGGATAAAGTTGAAACCGCCACCGCATCCTTCACGGCTCCCCTCACGCTTGCTGTTCCTCTGTACCTGCTGCCTCCAGATCTTTGCATTTGCTTTTGCCTCTTCCAGAAACACCGTTACCCTGATCACAATGCTGGCTCCTTTTCAACCTTCAGCTCTTGGCTTAAAAGTCACATGATAGAGCGGACCCTCCCTCACCACCTCCCTTCATTTCAGCACCAGAGCATTTAACCCGACCTGAAATCACTTTAGTCGTGTATCTGGCGCCTGCTCCCCGCACCCCCCGCCCCGCCCCTTCTTAACACTGCGGGTTCTGGAGAACCGCGGCGTCCTCTCTGGAGCCCTCCGTGGCCCCGCGCCTGGCAAAAAGCCTGGCACACAGCAGACGCTCAATGCAGATCTGTGAACCGGATGAATGCTAGAAGGAAGCCGGGCGCTCTGCCCGGTACCTGGAGCCCAGGCCGCGGGATCCAGGCGCAGAGCTCGGCCGGGCGGCGGCAGCTCTGGCCCCGTGACTCAGGCCAGGCTTCGAGGTGAGAACTGCAGCGGGGGCTCCTCACCTGCGCGTCTTCGACAGTGCCAGATCGGCCTTGCCAAGGTCACTCAGCGGCTCAGCCCCCGCGCCTGGCCGTCCACCCACCCCAGGGCGGCGGCGCTTCAGACTCTCGCAGCGGAGACGGTCCCCGGGACCCGGAGGTGGTGCGCACCGGAATGGGGCCCCATCCCGGGCCGCGCGGGGGAGGTTAGGCCCGCAAGTCCTCCGGCTCCGGCTCGAGCGGGCTGGCTCTACCGCGGGGCGAGGCTGACACGGGCTGGGCCTCGTCCGGCGCGGACCCGTTCCCCTGGCAACGGCGCGGGCTACGGCGCCCCACAGCGGCCAAACCGCGCTGCGTCACGTCGCGCCGGTACCCTGGCTCCGGGCGGGGCTCACCAGGGACCCCCTGGCGTCCTAGCCCAACCATTCTCCATTCCTTTCCAACATTTCTTCTGAAAAATCCACTTTCCCCACCCCCAATCCACAGCTTGTCTTCTCGAAATCCTAACTTGTCCCAGAGGTGTTCCCCTCCACTTTCCCCCCTGAGCCCACCACTCTCAGGGAGACCCTCAGTCAGCCTGCACACTTTTTAATGAGTATGTGCTGGGCACTGGACATACCATGGGGAACACTCATGAGATCCCTGTCCTTCAGGGAGATTACAGGCTAAGGGGAAGACAGATCTAGAGACAAATAAATACAGTGTACATATTGTGGCCCATAATATAAAGTGTGAAGTATAAGAGCTCAAAATATCTCCTTTCTGGGACTTCCCTGGCAGTCCAGTGGTTAGGACTCTGCGCTCTCACTGTCGATGGCCTGAGTTCAATTCCTAGTCGGGTTCAATCCCTGGTCCTGTTCAATCTCTGGTCGGGGAACTAAGGTCCCACAAGGCCCGCGGTGCAGCCAAATAATAGTAGTTGTAGTAATAATAATAGTAGCATCTTCTTTCTTTCTTTATACATTTATTTATTTATTTATTTTTTGGCTGTGTTGGGTCTTTGTTGCTGTGCACGGGCTTTCTCTAGTTGCGGTGAGCGGGGGCTACTCTTCATTGGGGTGTGCGAGCTTCTCATTGTCGTGGCTTCTCTTGTTGCAGAGCATGGGCTCTAGCCACGTGGGCTTCAGTAGTTGTGGCAGGTGGGCTCAGTAGTTGTGGCTTGCGGGCTCTAGAGCACAGGCTCAGTAGTTGTGGCACACAGGCTTAGTTGCTCCACAGCATGTAGGATCTTCCTGGACCAGGGCTCGAACCCGTGTCCCTGGCCTTGGCAGGCAGATTCTTAACCACTGCACCACCAAGGAAGCCCTCTTTATTTCCTTTAAATCAAGCATAAATCCTACTGGGAGCTCCCATATTCCAGGCTGATGGGAAATTCAGTCTTGGTCCCTACTAGGCTCCTCTTTACCCAGGTTATTCCAAGGACTCAGGATCTCCTGCAGGAGCAAACACTGTGAGAAGCACCGTCTGGTCATGGGTCCTCTCTGGTACTAAGGCCACAGCCATTGTCCCACCCACCTACAGGACTTTTAGATTTGGGCCTTGTGGGGCCATGCCTGCTGCACTGGGGCTGCCAGGGGACAGGCACTTGCTTCCTCTGTTTCAGGGCCTGCAGACTTTCTTCCCTTTCCCTGCCTGAGGGACCTCCCTGCTGAACTTGGTTTCCCTGAATGCTCCCTCTCCCCTCCACTTGGGGACACTCAGAATGAACCCTCCTATGAGCTCAGGTTTTCTCAAAAGACAGGAAGAGACTTTGTCTTCCACCAGGTGTCCTATCCATATCTCCAAGGCCCTAAAAAGGTGAGCAGCTGGCTGGCTACCTGCTCAGAATGGGCTGGACAGAAAACATCCCTGTCCCTAAAATTATCAGCCACAAGCATACAACAAAAGCAACATAGCAACTCCTGCTCTGTCATATGCCAACTGTGGGTCCTGTGTAAGTGTCTTTATCTCTCTACCATGCAAATTCTTGTTTCCAGGACTGATAAACTCAAACTTGATATGGAATAAATATCAGTGCTACTCTGGCCTCAGAAGTACAAGATGACTCCTCAACTCTTATCTGGAATTGTAGAACTTAGGGTCAAAAAGAGATGGTGACCCAGAAATCAAGGTGGAGGGTGAGCCCTTCTATGCCCACAGGGAAGGGAGGGACTGGAGAGTCAAGCCTTCTGGACCCTGGGTCCATCTGCCTCCCAGGCACTTCTAGGTGTCCCATGGGTATCTAAATGCAACATATCCCTATCTGCCCTCTTCGTCCGTCCGTCCTTGCCACAAACCTGCTCCTCCCTTTAGGCCCTCTGAAGGACACCACTGCCTACCCAGTCTCCCCCTAGTCCTTGCCCAGCTAACCCATACGGTCCCCAAGACCAGGCAGTCCTCCCTCTGAAATACGTCCTGTGTTCATTCTTCCCACCCCACTGTAGCCCAGACCACCAGCATCTTTCTTGCTGATTCTGCAGCAGCCTTCTGTCTGTCTCCCTAACATCAGCCTACCTGCTTCCAGTCCATTCTCCTCCTAGCTGCCAGGCTTATCATTCTTTCTCTTTATTTGTTAACGTGGGTGATAGTCTGAATAATGGCTTCCCAAAGATGTCCATATCCTAATTTCTGGAACCTATGAATATGTTTCCTCACATGGCAAAGTGTATTTTGCAGATATGATAAGGATCTTGAGATGGGAGAGATTATCCTAGATTATCTAGGTGAGCTCAGTATAATCACAAGGGCCCTTATGAGAGAGAGTCATGGGAGGGTCAGAGTGGGAGGAGATGTGATGATGAAAGCAGAGATCAGAGAGATTTGAAGACAGCGTACTTCTGGCTTTGAAGATAGAGAAAGAAGCCATGAGCCAACAAATACAGGTGTCCTCTAGAATCTGGAAAAGGCAAGGGAACAGATCCTCCCCTAGAGCCTCCAGAAGGAACCAGTCAGCTGACCCCTTGACATTAGCCCAGTGAGACCCATTTCAAACTTCTGACCTCCAGAACTGTAAGATAATAAATTCATGTTGTTTTAAGCCACTGAATTTGTGGCACTTTGTTGTATCCGCAATAGGAAACCAATACAGTGGGTTTCAAATAGGGTTAAGTATATACATGCATGTATCCAGTTAAAGCTATTTCATTTGAAACAAAAATGACTGCCCAGATTCCCTGGATGTCTATCTGAGTGACTTCAGGCCAAGCTCTCTGAAAAGAAGACTCCCCCTGGCCAAATTTGCTTCTTAAAGGCACAGGCAATTTGATGGTGTTCTGAGTCTGTCATCCTGGTGTGGTAACCAATCCAGAACCTGACACAGCCCAGGGCATCACCTACTGAGGAAGGCCACACATTGCTAACACCACCTCATCAGTCTTCTGTTTAAGATACTTCCAGGGCTTCCTTTTGCCTTTAGGATCAATTGAAATGCCAAAGCATGGCTTGAAAGCCCAGCTCAGCGAGCTCCTGTCCACCTCCTCATTCCTGTCCCCTGATTGGTGCAATTCCTGGAACCCAAGTCTTTCGCTCCCACCCCAGGCTCTTTCCCACAGGGTTCCCTTTACCTCGTGTAGTTTCAGCTCCTACTGCCCCCTCTGGCCAGTTTCTATGAAACCATGAGACATTTTTCTGGGACAGAAGTCATCTCTTAGGGCAGGACTTGTTCCTGCCCAGAGCAGCTGCCCCTGACCAGCAAGGCAGGTCTGCCCAGGGTGAACAGCCCAGGCTGTAGGGACAAAAAACCCAACTGTGGTTTAAAGAACTTGTGCACATGTGTGTGACAAGGTTCCAAGCTAGCTTACCTGACTCCTAGAATTGCCAGTAGAGACTCCTAGGCAGCTCCTCCCACCCTGGGCTGGATCCAGCAGCCCATTCTTAATTAGAGGCAATGTATGCCCAGGCTTCCTGGGACTTATCACTTGTCCCAGGGCATGTCGGTGGTTACCTGTTTCAATCCCAGCTCTGCCAGTCACCAGTTGGGCAAATTCCTTAACCTCTCTAAATCTCAGTTTGCTCCTATGTGCAACAGGGATAACAATAGCTACTGCATAGAGCCATGATGAGGCCTAAAAATGTGGTCCTGCATATGAAGCACACAGAATGTCCCATTGGTAGTGGACATTGATACGTATAATCTAGACCCTACTTGTCTTTCAATCAGGAAATGATCCTCTCCATTTCATTAACAAATGGAGTTAAATTTTAATTATCAAATTCACCTGGTGGGATATGGTTAGCCACAGCTCTTGCTCTCTGGGTCCATTTTTTTTTTTTTTTTTTTTTTTGCGGTATGCGGGCCTCTCACTGTTGCGGCCTCTCCCGCCGCGGAGCACACGCTCCGGACGCGCAGGCCCAGCGGCCATGGCTCACGGGCCCAGCCGCTCCGCGGCATATGGGATCCTCCCGGACCGGGGCACGAACCCGTATCCCCTGCATCGGCAGGCGGACTCTCAACCACTGCGCCACCAGGGAGGCCCTCTGGGTCCATTTTGTCTGGGTCACAGTACACTTTCGAGTGGGCCTTGGATGAGTCAGCCCATCCACTTGGCTTGTCCCCATGGCCACCAGCATCTCTTGCCCTGGAAACATAGCGTCCTCATGACTGGTCTTTCGCTTCCACTGCGGGCTCCCCATCTCCATCAGTCCGTTCTCCTCACAGCTTGTGGCCGTCTTGGAAAAAAAAAAAAAAGAAGGAAAGAAAAAAAGGCAAACTGATTATTTTACTTCTTGCTACAACTCTCAATGACTCTCCCTGCTCCCCGGGGAGCAGTATTTCGATATACCATGAAATTAGAATAAAAACCTCCTCCAAAACCTCCCTTGCCCCCTGGCTCCAGCTGACCTCTGCAGCCTCCTGACCTCCATTTCCTTGAAGGACCAGACTCCCTCTTATACTAGGGGCCTTTGCATGTGATGCTTTTGATACCTGGAACATCACTTCCTCCAGGAAAACTTTCTCTGACACTCAGAATAGAAGAGGTCACAAGACTCTGCTGTCTAGTTCCTTCTGTCAGTAGTGGCTTCTTGGTTGCATAGTGAACTGATTAGGGGCTGTCCTCCAGCCAGACACAGAGACCACAAGGGGAGGAATATTTATCTAACTCACCATGGCTTCCCTAAGCATGGAGCCTGGAACACAGTAAGCACTCAATAGATGTTTGTTGAATGAACGAAGGAGGGAACAAACAAATGAAAGGATAGAGCTACTTACAGGAATTCTTTTGTGAAGCCTTTTGTAAGGTAAATAATACTTGTTGAATTATTCTTGGTGTAAAAATTGACTTTCCTATATTACCGTCCCTTCATCATAGTAAATCTATTATTTCCATGTCCCTTGTAAAGATGTTTTTTATTTGCTACTTTCAAGACATTTTCCTCCCATTAATTTTTCCTTGTTAAGTAGTTTTTGTGACCATTTTTGCTTTAAGAAAGAAGTGCCATTTGGTATTTACAATATTCTCTCAGCTTCCTTGGTGAGAAGACTCTGGCAGCTTTCTCACTGTTGACTCTGACCAGTGCAGCTTGGAACACGATGTCATCCCTCCAGAACTCTCTCAGAGCTAGATAAAACTTATTCTGTGTCTCCAGTTAGGAACAAGGTGTTTGGAAACAGCACCTTATGCAACAGAGATGATGCAGGGCCATCCCTCGGAGGCAAATGAAATAAAGATCACAGTGTGTGGAGAATGTATTCACAGTGTCCTAGGAACCAAAGATTTTAAAGCTTCTCTGCCAGTAATTCAGTTTTTATTTTATGTTTCTTGGAAAATGGAAGGCCTGTATTTACCACATGTGTTATCTCAGATGCAGAAAGGGGGAAAAAAAAAAGGTATCCTGCACTGATAAGGATTTCCATGGCAGCCTGGTCAAAGCTGCCCTCTTTGCAACTGGCCTCCACCTGGCCCTGCATGTGCTCCCCTGGGAGGGGTTTCTCTATTCAGCATGATATCTGTCTTTTTGCTTCCTCATTTCTATGGGGAATGGTACATGCATACAAAATCATTGACTATTCTTACTTTATTTCAGAAATGTGCAGGGCTGAATTTTTCCTCAAATACTTTAAAGCAAACTATGTGGCAGAACCCCTCATGCCTGCTCCCAGAGGAATTTCCTTTGAGTGTTCATATCTCGAAAGCTTATGTAACCTGACACAATTATCTAAAAAGCCTTGGAATCCGAAAGAACAGAGATATGAGCTAGGAATGAAGGTTGGAGCTCGGAAAGAAGTGTTCTCCCAGCCTGGGTACTGGGTCATACTTCACTGTGACAATGCACAATTCAACTTCCAAAGAAAAATGTTAACCCCTGGCACTGTGGCCAGTGCGTACGTACCCTCGCTTATCGCTCTGAACAAGGAATCTCTTGATGAGGTGCTCGAGGGGCATTACAAAGCCTTAGACCTGGCGGGCGGTTAAAAATATTTCTATAACCATCTTGAGCAACTGGTCTTCCCAGGATGAAAGCAAGAGTGGCTTGGGCCCCTTCTAGAAGATAACCCTCTCCACTGACTCAAAGATCAACCCATCCTGAGAGTTGGGGTCTCATGCCAGTGGTTAGCACTGCAAAGGAGGTGTGGAGTGGGCTCTGAAATCCATATTTTTACCAAGTGATTGGTCCAGGTGATTTTGACTCAAGCCCAGCTCAATCCCCAAGTCAGGGTAGAGGAAAGGAGGGAGATGAGGACAGAAACTGTAAGTGCAGACGGAAAATCGGGACTCCACAGGGAGATGACCCTGCCATGTGCCCAAAACCCTTGTGCCAAGAAGCTTCTTTCTCCTCTCTTTGTTTTCACTTTTAGAAATCCCAGCCCCACTTGCTATTTGCATACCAGCGGTGAGGGACCTCCAAGGAGAATAGGCACCACTCATAGGTGGTTGGCTTTTCAAGGAATTTGCTGGAGAAAATTGGAGGCAGGGCAGTGAACAAAACCCCCTCCATCTGGTTTCAGTTTATTTGAAAAAACAACACGCACAGGCCTCCCCACCAGCAATCAGAAAATAGCCACAGCTCCCCAAGGAGGGTATTAGCCACAAGGGGTGGGACTGAATTATGTATATGCAAATAAATTAAACCAGCCAGCCAACAGCAACTAATTTTTGTATCTTTTGCAGTTGTTCTGCCAAGAAAAGGCCTGAATCAGGGTGATGGAAGTTGTAAGGAAGCAAGTTTTGGAATTAGTTTTAACAACTTGCCTTAATTCTACCATTGGGAGACATGTTTCTAATCCAGAAGCAAATTTTACTTTATTTTATTTTATTTTTAAAAATTTTTTGGAGCAGAAAGTTTTATCGCAGGGCCAAGCAAGAAAAATGGGTGGCTCATGCTCAAAAACCCTAAACTCCCAGAAGCAAATTTTAAAAGGTTGATAGTCTTTTACCTGGCTGTTGCCCACTGAATAATGCCAACTTCCTAGGCTGAAGGCCAGGGGGCAGTGCTGCCTAATGGTTGGGAGCAGAGTGTCTGGACGGCTGAGTGACCTAGGGCGTGTCACTGAATCTCTCTGAGTCTGTTTTCTTATGTATAGAATGGTAGTACCTACTTCATAGGGATAATGTGAGGATAGTAAATAAAATTAAGCATGAGGAAGTCAAACACAAGGACTGGCACACAGCAAGCACATAGTAAATGTGGCAGAGGATTATGAATAACTCAGAGCCTCACTGCAGGACCCAAGAAGACCAGTTTCACCTGGAGTTAATTAACCAAGCTGTCCCAGCAAGTGTTCTCAGCTGGGGCTTGCCTTTCCCCTGCGGCTGGTCCAGAAAACCCTTTAGAGCAAATTCTCTTAATGTTTTCCAAACTTGAGGGCCCTAATCCCCAAATACCTGCCTTCAATCCTGGAAGCAAAAGAAAAGAAGTTCAGAGAAGGGTGCTGGACACAGTTTGAAAATGCAAGCGATACTCCTGGCTTCTTGCATTTCTCCATCCCTTCTCCCCAGTAAGCGAAGGGCCTGACTTCCAGGCGCACAGCCTAGAGGAGAGGGATGGGGGACTCAGTTCATGCCCGGTGAGTTGGCAGTCTCCCAGCCTCTTGTGCCACGTGAGTGATGTGCTGGGGACCATGGGCACCCAGCTACCTCTGGGCTCAGCCCTCACATGTCCACAAGCACTTCGGGCTGTTTATCCAGAACACACCTTTGCTTCTGTCCCTTGTAGGGATGCACCAACAGGACTCCCAGCCTCCCCTCTTTCCTTGTCCCCAAACCCATTTCCTGGCCAACTGGGACAGGGGCCTTATTTGCTCAAGACTATTCCCAGCTCTCCTTTGCCCTCAGAATGAAGTCTAAGAGGGCACATGTAGCAAACTTAGCTCTGCATTAACAGAGCCAGACTTCAGGCTCTGGTACACTTGATTATGAATCTTGGGGCTGGTCCAAGATTCAAACTTAAGTGAACCTGAGTTTGAGACCTTGAACAATTTTCCTAGCCTCCGGAAGCCTCAGTTTCCTTGAATGTAAAATAGTAATGATGATACCCACTACAAAGGGCTATTGTGAGGCTTCTGTACCCCAACCCAGGGCTTGGGACAGAGCAAGAGGTTTGGAGGCCAGTGCATGGAATGAAGACTGAGGATGAGGTAGGAGGGGTCGGCTGCCAGAACTAGGGAAGATGATGAGACCAGTTTTGGACATGCTGAGTGTAAGGGGCCTATAGGTGTCCACGGGAGGCATCTGGGGGCAGCTGGACATGTGGGCCTGGAGTTAAGAGCAAGGCCTTGGCTGGAAAGAAGCGTGGGAGTCGCCAATATGTGAGTAGGAAGATGAATTCATGGTGGGGGAGGGACTGAGCATGAGGCTTCCACAGCCAGAGGCTCACCCACAGGGAAGAGAAGCTTGTGAAGGAGGCTGAGAGGGAGAGCCAGAGAGGTAGGAGGAAACCCAGCAGCAGTGGCTTTGCAGGTGCCAAAGGGAGAAAGGGCCTGGGGTACTGAGGAGTTAACTGAAAGCAGAGGTGTATCCATGGTATGTGAGGACTAGGATGACATTCATTGGCGACCCTTGGCGTGGTCAGGAGTGGGAGCTGACTCAGAGCTAGAGTGGGGAGAGGAGAGGGGAGATGGTGACTATAGACAGTTTTCGAGAAATGTGGGCTGAGAATGGTGGCAGGGAGCATGAGAACAATGCTTGGGGAAAGGGATATAGGATTGAGGGAGAGAAGTTCTTTATTGCAATTACCAGAGGGAGAGGCCAGAGCCGAGCCAGCGTGCATGCTGCTGAGAGGGAGCCAGTCATTAGTTATTACAGCCACGGTGCCCAGCACAGGGCCCGGCATGAAGTAGGAACTCAATAAAAGTTTGCTCCCTGTGAGGATGGGGAGGGATGGGGTCTGGAACTTGGGTGGAGAGATTGGCCATTGGCAGGAAGAGGCTCCCCTCTGCCATTGTGCCAGGAGGGAGGAGTGATGAGGTGCCAGGGGGTAAGCAGAATACAAGGCAGGGCCTCCTTGGGACTCGGCTGCCTCTGAACCTGAAGATGAGCTCGTGGTGGGGGAGAGACTGAGCGTGAGGCTTCCACAGCCTGACCACAGAGGAAGGAAGAAGAGGTGATAAGTGAGTGCTTGGCTCCAGAAACCTGGTGTGGTCAGGGAACAGAACATGAGCTCTCAGAGACTGCCACTTGGCACGCCCCATCCTGGATTTCTGTTCCTACCATCTTCAGGTCCAGCGGTCACCTTCCCGGTGCCCCTTTCAGAGCCACGCCCTCCCCCCAAGGCCAGTAGATGGGGCCAGTGAGCCACCGGGCTCGGCAGGAATGGGCCGGAGCCAGCCTGCCAGGCCCCCGCCACTGCACGGCCCTCCAGAGCCTGGGGCACGGGGCGGGGGTGGGGGTGGTGGGGGGGTTGGCTCACCAGGTTTCTGACTCGAGGGGTGGCGAGGCGTGAGACTAAGGACGAAGGAAAACTATGGGTTGAGGGCTTAGGGCTGGGGTGGCTCAGGGGCTCCGCTCCTTCCGCTCGCCCTTCATTCCTCGACCCCTGCCAGGCCCAGCCTTATCTGCTGGGGCTCCTGTCGTCTGTCCCCACCCGCTTCCCTCCTCTTCCGTGGAGGACCCTGCCAGCCCAGACTCTTGGTTCTGGCAGAGGCTGGTTCTCTGCCCTTGGGCAGCCACAGCCTGGCACCAGGCCTCAGACAGGGCTGGGCCAGCCCCTCCCAGTCATGACTGCCTGAACCACCTTCTTTCTACTTCCAGAATGTCTCCACCTGATGAGAGGTAAGGGGTCAGCGGCTGAGGAGGTCACAGGGGGCTGACGCATAGATCCTGGGAAGGAGGCCTGACCGCCTAGCCTCCTGGCCACCTGGCCTAGGAAGTAGGATGAATTTCTGGAGGGGTGGGTTAAATAAAAATGTGACAGATCATCCAGTCCCATGAGACCCAAACCATGCAAGACTAATATTTCTATCTAAGGTGGCACAGTGTCCCAGAAGCTGAACAGGCAACACCTCCAGCCCATCCTAGCCATCCTATACTCCACAACCAAAGACAATTCTCTACATCCCCTCTCAGCAAGTCTCTCTCCCCATTGTGGGCTTCCCAATGAGTCAGGATCCTTCATGTTTCCTCCCCAGGACAGTGTATGATCTTGTTTCTCAGACTCTGTTTTCACCTTGCCTTCCCACTTCTACCTCCCTACCCTGTGACTCCTGCTCTGGCAAGCACTGGCACTACCTGTGTGGCCTTGACCTTGGAAGCTGCCTGGGACCCCTCTTCCTCTCCTCTACATCCCCTCTGCAGTCCCAAGGGGAAGCCCTTAATGGTCTGAAGCTGGAGAAACCACAGCCAGACTCTCAGGAGGACAACTAGTGCTGGGAAGGGAGGGTCCCACCAACCCAGGGTCTACAGCTCAGATCAGGAGGCCAGGTCAAGGGTGCTGTGTCCACCTCTGAGACTGGGACACAGATTCAGGACAACAGGAGTCAACAGGTTTTGGAGAGTGAATGTTTCCCTGAGTTTCCAGAGAATGGACCCAGACCAAGGGAGTCACTGAAAACACACACAACATACACACACATGTACTTACATGCACATACAGGGTTATGGCACAGGGAGAGACATGTCATTTGTGTATGGACAAGCTATGGAGCCCACGGACACGAGTGTACACAAATACAGGCATACACAGGCACATAAGGTCATGTACCCAAAGTCAGGCACACACACCCTCCCCAGGCAAGTCCTGCCTCCCTGGGCCAGGGCTAGCTTGTAATCTGTACTTACAGGAGGAGGAATAGGTGGAAGCACAGAAGTGGCTCTGGGAAGGACATGGGTCCTTCCCCTTCCCCTTAAGTGGGTCTGACTCCCAGCCCATCCCTGAGACTCCCCCGGCTCATCAGGGGGCCATGCCTGTATGGCAGAGAAGGCTTTGGAGGAAGCATTGCCTTGAAGCCCTGGCACAGAGGCTGAGCATCTAAGATAAAGAATGGGCAACAGGATTGAGAGGGGTTCATGACCTCCGAGGACCTAGTGTGGGCATGGATGAAGCACTGGGCAAGGATCCATAAGAAGCAGGGACCCCTCTGCCATGGGCTGACCTACTGACCTCAGCACAGGACCTGGCAGCAAGGTACTGGCACCATTTCCTAGTGCCTGCAGAGTGTGGCATGGATGCCAAGCACAGGGTGCCAGACACTGGGGTGGGCAAGGTGGGGGGCCATTAGGCCCCGCATCAACACAGAACTTCATACACACAGGCAGGGAAATGCACCCACATTCACTTATTTTATACCCTGGGGAATCCTAAGAGCAGGGCAGGGATCACCCTGTTCTAGAGGCTGCCCTCACTGACTCCCCAGGTGTCCCCATTGGCCTGGCTCTTGGAGTCCCTGGAGTTGGAGGGTGGGCTGGAGTTAATGGGAGGCCTAGATGCTTCCTCAGAACCGCGCCTCCACACACCCGCGCCCACACATATACACTTGTGTGCCAGGAGGGGGTGGGGTTGCTGCATCCCCAGGGCTGGAAAGTGGAAGGAAGGGGGAAGGCGGGGCAGAGACCCTCGCGAACCCGGTCGGTCACCCTCCTCCCCCCAGCCCCCTGCCCCAAATCGGTCAGTGGCCACGGGCAGCTTAGGTGTGAGAGCATGTCAGCGCGTGTGTGCTAGGCACCTGCAGCGGCGCAGGGCGTCGGAGTACGTTACGTGTGCCGGCGTTGGCCGCGGCTGCCTGGTGAGGGCGAGCTGGTTGCCCGCGGTGTTCTGGCAGGCCCGGCGACCGCGGCGGTGCTGTCAGTGTGGGGAACTTGGATGGAGGTTGCGCGTGTCCTCAGGCGTCCCGAGCAAGTGTGAGCTGTGGATGTGCTCACCTGGGAGCCGCGGCTCAGCCGCCCAGGGCGCGCGTGTCGGGGCGCGGGAGTGAGCGGATGCGGGGCACTAGGGCTAGACCGACCGGACGTCTCCCGGGCGCGGCGGGTGGCGAGGCGGCTGCTCCTCGAGCAGCAACTTTGGGACTCGGTTCCGGCTTCTTCGAAAGCGGATCTGGCCTCGGGGGCGGGGCAGAGGGCGGGAGGTAGAGGTGGGGGCACCTGCCGGGCAGGGGGTGCGAGGAGAGAAGTAAAGGAAAGCCCCGCCCCTTCCCCGCCTCCGCTCCGCCCTCGCCCCCGCCCCCGGGGCTCTTTATAAACTCGGCCCGAGGGCTAACAGAGAAAGCGAGTATCTCTCCCGCCCCTGGCTGGTGTTCTGCACCACCCCGCGCCCTGGGCCCGAGTCCCAATCCCTGCTCTCCAACCCGGCCCCTGCCCCGCCCCGGCCCAGCCCGGCCCGGCCGCCATGGAGAGCTGGCCCTGGCCGTCGGGCGGCGCCTGGCTGCTTGTGGCGGCCCGTGCGCTGCTGCAGCTGCTGCGCGCGGACCTGCGTCTGGGCCGCCCGCTGCTGGCGGCGCTGGCGCTGCTGGCCGCGCTCGACTGGCTGTGCCAGCGCCTGCTGCCCCCGCTGGCCGCACTTGCCGTGTTGGCCGCCACCGGCTGGATCGTGTTGTCCCGCCTGGCGCGCCCGCAGCGCCTGCCCGTGGCGACTCGCGCGGTGCTCATCACCGGTGAGTGCGCGGGGCGCGGAGCGCGGGGATTCCAGGTTCGAGGGCGGGACCGGACACTCAGAGGGCTCCCCGTGGGCATGCCAAGGCAAGGCGGGACCCCTAGCCCAGGAGTGGGGGAGTCCCTCTCCCCTGGGTGCAGGGAACCAGCCAAGTAGGAAGAGCAGGGCACCTCCCCAAGTTCGGGTTAACTACCTGTGGCTTCGGGGAGTGCTGGAGGGAAAATGAGGCAGGGAGCGGGCAGGTGCGCAGGGGAAACTTGTAGCTAAGAAAGAAGGAGCCTTCTGGAGTTTGGGGTTTATGCTATGTCCCTGTCCAAGAGAGCAGTCTTCGGACAGAGGACACTGCTCTGAGGGACTTCAGAGGATGGTCACCCTTTGAACTCTGCCTAACATCCCCACGTGGGAGGTACCATCTCCTCTTCCCTGGGATTAGAGGAATAGGCTTAGATGAAGAGTTGGGACCCCCAATTGGCTGGGCTCCTTGGAGTCCAGAAAAGCTTGAGGTCATCATGAGGGACAGCTGGGCATTCAGCTGCCTCTCAGATCCCACCATCCAAGCCTAAATTGCTGAAGTAGCTGTCCGGAGTCTGCACCCAGCACGCCACCACCATTCCTCCTGGTCCTCTGTGCCCAGGAAGGAGGTGAGGTCTTGAAGAGCTGGGCTCAGGTGCCTCTGGTCACCTGGCTGAGCTCTCTTTGTGTGGAGCAAAGAATAAATCTGTCATCAGAAGGAGGGAAGGAGGAGCTGAGGCCCAGCCTGAAGTGGGGAGGGGGAGAAAGGCCAGTGGGCACTGGCTCCACTGTATGGGGGAGGGGCAGCCCGGTCTCTCCCCTAACCCCCATGGCTTTGGACAGGTGCTCAGCGCTCTGCCCTTGCATTGGGCCTAGGCTGGGGGCAGCCACTGGCTGACTGGCTTCTCAGAGACCTCAGTCTAGCAGGGGGCCCTGCATGATCAGATGGGGCTGGAAGAATTTCCCAGAGGAGGCCATCCTTGAGCTGGGCCTCAGAGGATGGGTGGAGATAGGTGAAGTGTGGAAGGTGTTTTGGATCAGACAAAGGGTGTGGGATAGAAGCTTGAGGCAGGAATGAGCATGGCCTGGGCAGGGGACAGTCAGTAACCAGTCTGGCTGCTGAGATGTGGTGGGATATGAGGTTGTTTCCTTGGAAGGGGCCTTGAATGCCTGGCAAGAAACCAGAATGTACTGAGGCAGGGTGAAGGTGGCATGAGGGTTTGGGCTTCAGTTAAGATGGTGGAGACAGAGATGGGAGAGACCTTAGTTCAGGGTGGAGTGTGAAGTTTCAAGGGACCCCAGTTTTAGTGGTTTAAGGAAGGAGAGATGACAGACCTCCTGGTATGAAGCAGGGAGCTTCTTCCCCCAGGGATGAGGCAGCTCCCCTCCTGCCTTCTAATTAATGAGTTATGTCAACAGGACCCAGGCCATCTGCAGATACTAGTGACCCAGGCAGTCTTTCCTGGGATCTCACCCCAGGCCTCTGTGCTGCCGCTGTTACGTCTCCTAGCCTCGAGCCTGAGAGTGAGGTGAGAGGAGGGATGCCTTTTGTGACTTGGGCTTCCCTCAGCTCTGGTTGCAAAGCCCCGTGAGGGAGGAGGGGAAGAAGACTGCCCAGTCCACCCCATGTAAGCATCAAGAGTAGGCCTCCAAGCTTCCCAATGCCCCCAAACCCTGGGATTTCCTCTCTCACCACAGACTGCAAGACAAGTAGGTGACCAGGTCCTGCCTCACCTGCTGGGAACGCTGTGTCTTGAGGCTGCCAGAGCTGCCACCCACCCCTCCCTGAGAACTGCTGGCCAAGGCTACTTGGGGAGCTCAGCCCTGGGGTCAGGGTTTGGGTTGAGTGGCTGGGTGCCTTGTGTGCACAGCTGTGCACTGCTGGGGTCTCATGGGAGTGAGCCCATTGTTGTTCATGGCTCGCTGCACGTAGGTTGGAGTTATGTGCAGGTATCCAAATGTGTGTGCAGGTGAGCAAGAGGGTAAGAAAGGCTTGGGTGACTGTGTTGGGACCGCAGAGCTGAGGTTCTGGAAGGCCTCAGTTTCCCTGTGAAGGGCCTGTCTGCTCTGGAAGGGAGCTTAGGCAAATGGGGACACACACACACACACACACACACACGGGCGCTCACTCCCCTCCCCCAGCCAGATTTGCCCAGGAAATACCCCTCAACTGGGGCTGGCTGGTGGGTCCCCAGCCACACAAAGCCCAGCTTGCAGACCCCTGCCTAGGTTTGTTCTCTGCCTTAACAGAGGGGACAGGGCTGAAATGGGAGGAACTGGTTGTGCAGAACCACCTTGCAGCTTCTGCTCAGCAAGACCACCATGGGGGCAGGCTCCAGAGAGCCTCCTCCCTCACTGCTCCCAGCCCTGGTTGGCCACCCGTGGAGCCGGATTGGAATGGGAACAATCAAGGAAGCAGGGGTTTATCAGGCCCACTGGCTGGCTCTGCCTGGTGGTTCATCTCTCTACATACCAAAGACGGGAAATCAGGCCTCCAAGAGTGGTAACTGACCTCAGGTCACACTTGGTGGGCGTGGGAAGGGATTCTAACGCAGATCTGTTCTTATCTTCATCCATCGTGCCCCTGTCCTGGGGGCAAGTGATCTGGGGCTCAGAGAATGCTCCAGTGTTGCCACTGATTGGAATTCCAAGGGTGGTGGTCAGGGGTGAAGTGCAGATGGACCTCCAACTTGCCTAGAGCCAGGAATAATAGTTGAGGGTGTTGAGGCTGGAAAGGAAGGTGGATCTCAGGTTGTACAGGGTCTGGATGATGGGAATAGAGGACTTCAGCTTCATGCTAAGGGCTGTGGGGAGCCTTGGAGAGGTTTTCAGCAGCAGAGGGATATTGTCATTTTTGGAAGGATCCCTCTGGCTGCTCAGGTAGAGAATGGATCCAAGGGGGCAAGAAGAAGCAGCAGCCTGGGGAAAGGCAGTGAGAGAGGGAGGCTGTGCAGTCATACTGCGCATGCGAGCTGAGGCCTGATACAGACCAGACAGAAGGACATCAGAGCTGGGACTGGGTCTCAGCTGGGACTGGCTGACCTGCAATAGAGTCCTGACCTTACTGTATGCTGGCTGAGTGACTTTGGGAAGCAACTTAGCGTTACTAGGACTCAGTTTCCTCATCTGTAAAGTGGGGATCATAAGCCACGTTTGATGGGGTACCTATGAGTCGTCAGGGAGATGACAGTTGTGAAAGAGTGGGTACTCAGGTGCTCAGCCAGAGGGGCAAAGCCTGTCAGAGATGGGCTTAGGAAAAGAAGGGAGGGCTGCGGACTGCTGCTACGGTGGGTGTCAGAGGCCTGGATCCCATCCAGACCGTGGTGACCCTGGGGTTTTCTCAGGCCGGACTGGGCCACAGTGGGAGTTCACTGGCTGTCCTTCCCTGGCCAGGCTGTGACTCTGGTTTTGGCAAGGCGACGGCCAAAAAGCTGGACGCGCTGGGCTTCACAGTGCTGGCCACCGTGTTGGATTTGAATAGCCCTGGTGCCCTAGAGCTGCGTGCCTGCTGTTCTCCTCGTTTAAAGCTGCTACAGATGGACCTGACCAAGCCAGCAGACATTAGCCGCGTGCTGGAGTTCACCAAGGCCCACACCGCCAGCACTGGTCAGTAGGCTCAGCTCCGCCAGGAAAGGGCGTGGCTGGGCAGGTGTGAGGGGGCAGGGATCGGAGGTCCGCTGCCGAGCTGACCCTCAGCTTCCCTCCTGGCTCCATGCTTTCAGGTCTGTGGGGCTTGGTCAACAATGCGGGTCAGAACAGCCTCGTGGCAGATGCGGAGCTGTCTCCAGTGTCCACGTTCCGCAGCTGCATGGAGGTGAACTTCTTCGGTACACTTGAGATGACCAAGGGCCTCTTGCCACTGCTGCGCCATTCCAGCGGTCGCATCGTGACCGTGAGCAGCCCAGCAGGTGAGGGTCCTCCCACACCGGAGCAGAAAAGGTGCCCCTGCAGGGCGGGGAGAGGTGCTGGAGCCCCTGGCCCAGGCTGAGGTGCCCACTCCCAATCCATCCCCAGGAGACATGCCATTTCCGTGCTTGGCTGCCTATGGGACCTCCAAAGCGGCTGTCGCGTTGCTCATGGACACGTTCAGTTGTGAACTTCTACCCTGGGGTGTCAAGGTCAGCGTCATCCAGCCTGCCTGCTTCAGAACAGGTAAGGTTCCGGGATTTGGGGCTGGGGCCTGTGTGGTGTAGTCGGGGAGAGGGGGAAGGTGGGGTGGGTGTGGTCTTCTCTGGAGTGGGGGTGGGTCTGAGGAATGGGCGTGGCTTTGGCTGGGGGCAGGTCTCAGGTTGTGAGTTAGACAGACCTGGGTCTGGCTTTGGCTTCCCTAACAGACCCCACTCTGACCTTGCCACCCCTTCCCCAGAGGCAGTGAAAGACATGGACCAGTGGGAGGAGCGCAAGCGGCAGCTGCTGGCCAACCTGCCCCGAGAGCTGCTGCAGGCCTATGGTGAGGACTACATCGAGCACTTGAACGGGCAGTTCCTGCATTGTCTGAGCCAAGCACTGCCAGACCTCAGCCCGGTTGTAGATGCCATCACCGATGCGCTGCTGGCGGCTCAACCACGCCGCCGCTATTACCCAGGCCATGGCCTGGGGCTCATGTACTTCATCCACTACTACCTGCCTGAGGGCCTGCGGCGCCGTTTCCTGCAGTCCTTCTTCATCAGTCCCTACGTGCCAAGAGCACTGCGGCCTGGCCAGCCCGGCCTTACCTCTGCCCGGGATGTAGCCCAGGACCCAGGCCCTAAACTGGGCCCTTCCCCCACTGTCCAATGAGCAGTTCGTGCACAGAACTGCTCCAGCAGAGGAGATCCCTTATGCCCTCGGTCCTCCCCTGGGCATTCTGACCCCCAGGTCTGCCCCAAAGCCTGGCCTCAAGGACCCCAATCCCACCCACTGCCAATGTCACAGGCCAGGCCTGGTGAGGCTAAGGCTTCCCAGTGAACCTCCGGGCCTCTCCTGCTTCATGAGCCCAAACAGACCCTCCTGGGCACAAGGCTCCACCATGCACCTTGGAGAACCCAGCTGGATGGGGAGTTCCGTGCAAGACTCAGCTGTAGCCTTTGACAGGATCCTGCAGACAGTGCCTCTGTAAACTGAGTGACTGGGAAGGTTGGGGACCCCCTCAGGATCATTTCTTGGCACCAGTGCCTCAGTGCTGCGATTTGAAGGGTGAATCCCACCGTTTCTTGACTGGCTCAAGAATTAGGGCCCTGACCACCCACCCCAAGCCCCCCAAGCCACAGGGAGGCTGCATATTCTACTTGCCTGATTGCCACTTTTTGAATAAAGACAAATTTTATTTCTCCTAGAATGGGGGAGATGCTATGTTTGCCTAAGTGACAGGCTGTGGCTGTGAAACAGACTGGGCACCGCCTGGGGGCCGAGGCTTTGGGCACAGACTCTGGTTTACACCCAACCCCCCTTCAACAACCTTGGGCAGATCATTTATCCATAGGTTTCCTCATAGTGAAATGGGGGTAATGACCCCAGCCCAGGGAGTTCTGGGGCTCAATGAAACAAAGAGGGAGGCCTGGGCGCCCTCTAGAGTCAGGAGCCAGCACCACAGGCCTGTCAGAGCCTCCAGCAGAGGAAGGGGCTAATCCTCCACTGACTTTCCCCACCCTGAGGAATCTGGCTGCACAAGGATAGGGCCCAGCCTAGGGCTGCCGCCCGAGGAAGGAAGGTAGAAGGCTTAGGTGAGGGTGGGCTCAGCAAGGGTGGGGCCCGAGGGGAGTTGGGGATCTGGGAGAGGGACTAGGGCCCAAAGGAGACAGAAGACAGCTGGGCTTAGAGAGGGCAGTTTTTATTGTCTCAGAGGGGCAGAGCTACTTCCCCTATTCCCCAAGGACACGCACGCTCTATCCTGCCCCTGCGCCATGGCTCTGGGGGACCCGCTGAGGAAAAAGGAGGTTCACGCTGCCCCCAGGGGTTCTCAGGTTAGGGAGGAACACAAAAGTGACCACATGCTTCTCAGACATGTCAGCGACTGTAAACATAGGGCTGAGGGGGCCTCCTTGCTCTGGAGGTGGGGGGCTTGGTCCATCCTTGGTGGGGGGAGCAGGTGCCCAGCCCCTTTTCAGGCCCAAGAGCAGTCTCAGAGAGGGTCAGGGAAGCTGGGCAGCCACTAGGACAGTGTGCTACCCCCCAGAGCACGCAGGTGAGCCGTGAGCTTTGTCACAGCACACGCAGACACACAGGCGCACACACACACTTGTGGGGAGCCTTGGGCCAGGGTGCTAGAAGATGGGGATGTAGTTGTCGATCTTGGCTCGGTGGCGCTGGGCGATGCACTCCGCGATCCATACAATGTTGCGACACTCCTGCTCCTTGAGCTTCACAAAGGCGTAGAAAACACCAAAGTGGAACTGGTTCAGGAAGGCCAACTTGTTCAGTTTCACCTGCAGACCCAGGCAGGAGTGGTGTGCAGGTGGCCATGACCAGAGTCAGGCCTAAGCCACCAACCCCTCCCTAGGATGGGCAGGGCCAGCACTCACCTCGTGCTCGAAGAATCGGTCCTCCAGGGTCTTGTCTCCAGGGTTGCTGCCCGCACCCTCGAAGAGCAGCTTGTACTCCTGGCCCAGGGGAGCAGGGGGGAGCATGAGCATGAGGGTGCTGTTGGGTATGGGGTGGGGACGTGGGTGCCTACATGCCCGCCCACCGTTCAATAGCCAGGGCACTCACCGGGTAGTAGTCGGCCACGTTCTTGACCTGCTCGTAGTCGTCAGCCCGAGCCAGCTGGGCCAGGCCCTCAGGGTAGAGCCGTCCGCAGTGCGGAAAGAGCTTGGCACGGTCCTCCTTGGAAAGCTCTGTGCCGAAGGAGTTGATGGTGATGATGAAGGCGCGGCGGTCTGCTTCAAACTGTGGGGCCGGTGCACAGGCGAGGAGAGAGGGACGGGGAGGGAGGCAGCAGGCAGTCAGTCGGCAGGGCTTCCCCCAGGCCACGGATGGGGGACCAGCAGGCGGGAGCGGGGGCAGGCACTCACCTCCAGGATGGGACACATGGCATCGGCTGTGGTCCCACCCAGCAGGGTGCAGAACTTGTAGAAGGACTCCAGGTAGGCCTGTGCAGAGCACGGAGCTTCCTCAGCCCAGGCAGGGAGACTCGAGGGGGTCTGCCAGGCCTCCTCCTCACAGTTCCCTCCTTCCCTCCCCGACCCCTTTCATGGTGAATCCAAACATCATACCCGTGGCCAGGGCGGCCCCCGTGTCAGAGCCCCGGAGACATCCACAGATTTCCGACTGTTGATCAGCCGAGGAGCAGTAGCCCGCTGCCTCTCCCCACCCAGCAGTGACAGAACAATTTCTGGCCCACTGTCTGCTTCATGGTGCGGTGCCCCTCACACCCTCATCCCATGGAGTGCCAGGCTCAGAGAAGGGCTCCGTCTTCCCCCTGCTGCTCTGCCTGCCCTTCCCCCAAATCTCCCCTCCTCCCCTCTCTCCTCAGAAAACCACGTGTCGATGGGCCAGTGAAGGATGGTGACCCCTGAGAGTTCACGGGGATGGCCTGGACTGGGTGCCTTGGCCCCTCTCGGCACCCCACCTTAAAGAGCACCTCCTCCTCTTCCCATCCCCTAGGTAGTTCCCAGGCATCACGCAGCAGGAACCGAACTGTACTGTCAGCCCAGCTCCTCCTGAGGGATGGTTATTGCCGGCACAGATGTCAGCCCTGCAATGTGATGGCTGGACACACAGGCTGCCGGTGGGAACAAGCACTTCCTGCCCAGGCAAATTGGATCTGCTGGGCGAGAGAAGCCAGGTCAACCCAGGCCTCAGGTCCCTCCCACGACTAACTCCTGAAACTAGTTAGATCCAGGCAGGCTTCCTTCCCTGAACCTCTCTATGTCAAGGAAAGGGGGACAGTCTCATGGCCCCCTGGGGAGCTCCCTCTACTCAGGTGCTCCGGGGTCCCACTTGGTGGCATGGCCATAAGAACTCCAGCTCTACAGGCTAGAGACTATTCTCCTGAGCTGGGGGTGAGGGCTGGGAGGCAGGGAAAGCTTTCCGTGCCGAGGTCTGCCCTCTAAGGAGCCGAGAACATTCCACCCACCACCTGCTGATGTGGGCCACAGGTTCTACTGACCCAAGAGAGGAGGTGAGATGACAGCCAGGAGTCCACGAGCCCAGGCTGAGCCTGGCCAGCAGCACTGGGCAAGCTGGGCTCAGGGGAAGGCCTGAGGTGACCACTGGGGTCACAGGAAACAAAAGTCTAGAACAGGTCAGGGGGAAAGAAGTCTGCCTGGAAAGGGAGAGTGGAGCCCAGCGTAGCAGAGGGCTCCCGTGGTAGCTGCCAATCCTACCGTGGATTAGTGGCACTATTTAGTCCCTCTGGGACTATCCCCAGCCACCTCCTTCCCCGTGGCCAGCCAAGCTGGGTGTGTCCAAATCTCCAGGCCTGCCCCAGTGGGGCCTGCAGTTCTTATCAGTGGGGGAAGCCACCAGCCTTTGCCGAGCTGGACTGATCCTGGAGACGCTGACCCCAGGGTGGTGGAGACTGGTGGCATAGGCCCAGACTCTCTTCAGGAGGCTCAGGAGCTGAAGAAACTGGCAAGACCCCAGAGGCCCAGCTACCAAGGTCACCTTCCCACCCCCATCCTGTCCCCTGGAGTCTGCCAGCCCATGTCTGCTGCACCAGCTGCCGACAGTTCCCACCCACTACTGGGGGTCCGCCTAATCTCCCATCTGTGGCCACTGGGCTGGGACATCGCCTGACAGGCGGTCCTGGCACGGCGCCTGTATCATTGGGTCGGTGTTTACAAGCTGGTGCCCGGGCAGCCCTCGCCAGTGACTCCAGCTAGAACCAGTCAGGCCCGGTGACGGTGTGGGTGAGGCTGGGGGGACAGCCGCACCCCTCACCCTGCCTCAGGGCAAGGAAGCCGGCAGTGGGCCAGCTGGGCAGGCAGCAGCCCCGTGGGGGCGGGCGGGGGCTGCGGGCAGCGTGAGCACTGGCACACCTGAGCCGGCTCCCACTGCCTGCCTGCCCGCCCCCCATGGCCCCCCTCACCCGGCCCTCCCCATCTCCCTCTTTCTCTCCCTACTGGCAGGCAAATGAGAGCGCTCGCTTTGCAGACAAGCTGAGCCGTGCTGCCAGTGTCTAGCAAGTGGCTTCAGGCAACCCACTCTCCTCTAAGCCCTCAGTTTCCTCGTCTTACAAATGGGGATACTGATGCCTACCTAGCTCCTAGGGCAGTCCCAAGCAGTAAAGAAGCCAATAATCTTCCTGCCTCTAGTCTTGTCCCCTCTAGTCTGTCCTCACATTTTTTTTTTTTTTTTTTGCGGTAGGCGGGCCTCTCACTGTTGTGGCCCCTCCCCTTGCAGAGCACAGGCTCCAGATGCGCAGGCTCAGCAGCCATGGCTCACGGGCCCAGCCGCTCCGCGGCATGTGGGATCTTCCCAGACCGGGGCACGAACCCGCGTCCCCTGCATCGGCAGGCGGACTCTCAACCACCGCGCCACCAGGGAAGCCCTGTCCTCACATTTTGATGATACTCCGCCCTGCTGGAAACCTTCGCTGGCTGACCCTGCCCACAGGATAAAATTCAAATTTCTGGCCCGGCGTTCAAGACCCTGGGTGACTTGATCCTGTGCCTGCCTTTTTTTCCAGACCTGTCTCCCACTGTCCATCTGGAACCACCTGCACTTCCACGGCAAACTGCTTGCCGCTTGGCCCGTGTTCCACACTTGCTTCTGCATGTGCTGTCCCTCTGCCTACACTACTACAACCTCCAGGTAGGCTCTTCACTACCTCCAGACCCTCCCTGCACCCTGGCCCAGACCCCCACAGGGAGACTGGAGGGCCTGCGCTCCGGCTGCCACTGTGTTGGCCACCTAGCTCCAACTAGGACACGAGAAGAGCCTCACCATGAAGATCCAAGAGACAGATGTTCTCAGGGTTAGGTCAGCAGGGCTGTTGGCCAGTGCTATCTTCAGGCCCCCTTCAGGGCCTGCCCACTACTGACCCATCAGAGGTCCTGGCTTCAGAGGTCCTCACCGTGGCCAGGGCCCAGTCTGCCCCAAAAAGCCCTCACTGGTCCCTGGCCGGCCCCCTTCCTTGGCTCTCAGCCCTGCTCCTAACCTCTTTGGGCCAGGGCAGGGCTGACCCAGGAATCCCAAGCCCACTCTATTTCCAGGCGTCACCAGCTTGTCCCACAGCCTGGTGGGAAGCAGAAGGTGGGTGGGGTTGAAGATGATGGGCCACAACACTGGTTCTAGACCCGGGAACCTGGGGACACAGGGACCTGGCTATGCCTGGCTGGGTTCCTCCCCACACCGTGCTCAGGTGCCTGTCCTTGCTGGTGACAGTCCAGGTGGGGTGAACCTGAGAGCTGTGGCCTGGGTGGTGGCCAGTAACCCTCCTGGATGCAGGGGGAGTGGCCATTCAGGAGCCCGCTCTGACAGGCCAAGCTGCGGAGCACCAGCCACTCCTGCTGATTTGATCTGGGCCCAAGGGATGGAGAACCTGTTCCATGAAGTCTTGCACCAGTCACGGGAGCCAGAGAGTGAGCAGATAAGCCCCTGGGAGAGGAGCCTGGAGCAGCTGTGTCCTGTCCCAGCACCCCACATAAATCATCAGCCCACTGTGCCCGTGGCCCCGCCTACCTACTTCACCACCACTGGGTCCAGGGGCACTACCTTGTACAGCGTGTTTCGGATGATCTCGATGTTCATCTCATCAAGGTCCTGCTCTGAGATGCAGTCCTGGAAAAAAGCCGCTGGGGAGGAAAGACGTGGGTATGAGGGGCCGGCGAGTGGACTCGGCCGAAGCAAGAATCATGCTGATGTTCAACTGCCCCTGCAGGGCACAGAGGACCCCTGCCACAAGGCCCATCTGGCTGGTAATTGGGGGGCACTCAACCTGGTCTGGACTATTGCCTTAGAAGTGGCTGAAGCAATACTCCAGGCCATGTGTACTGACCTGAGCTTCTCCTGCCTTCTTGCTCCTAAAACTGATTTATAAAGGAGGCGGCCAGCCATAACATGATCTAATCGCCTCTGGGGCAGACCCAAGCTCAGATCATGCCAAAGAAAGGCTTGCATAAGAGGCTGTGACATCCTCCCTTCTCGAGGGGCAGCTGTGGATTCTGGGCCTGACGCCCACTTCTCTGCATCTCCCAGGAGAGCCTGGGGCCCACATTTGGAAAACCATCCTTCTCCTTAGAACAAGGAATGAGCATGACAGCTGGGTGAGCATGGAGCAGTGACCCAGGGGGCCACTGGAGGGCTGGGAATTAGAGGCCAAAGCAGGATAGAGTCCCTTGATCCCCAGGGACCCACGGACTCACTGGGTCTGTTTCTTCTTTAAAGGTGGAGAAACTGAAGAAACCACCAACAGCCCAGAACTAGCTCAGAGTTATTGTGAGAGATAAGATCTTGTGCAGATAAGGCCAGCAAGTAGGGCTTAGGCCTCTTAGTGCAGGACCAAGTGCAGCTTAGGGCCCAGTTGTTCAACCCTGGCGGCTTCCTGGAGGTGGTGCCCTGGGGACTAGGACTCTGGCTGTGAGGGCACTAGCTGGTGACAGCCTTAGTGCCTTCTCCCCAGCCTCCCTCCAAGGCAGGCAGGAGCCAGTGCTGCCTAGGCAGGGCCCTGCAGAAAGCTCCCAGTTCCCCTTCCTTCCTTGGCCTCTGACATGAACTCTGCATCCTGCCGGACACTGCCCGACTTGGCCCCTGGGACCTGCTTTGTGGGGGTAAGTGAAGCTCTTTGCTCGCCTCCTCTGCCTCACAGGCAGTAAGCCACTCCAGCCCAGCTTAGGGCCACGGTCTGTCAGAGCTCCCAAGACTCCAAGGGACCCAAACCCTCTCTCCACTCTCCGTGAGCTCAGCCCTCCTCTGCATTCGGAGAAATCAGACAGATTCACAAAATGAGATGGTCTGAGTCAGGCCCTGGGGCTAGTCGGCCTGGCCCAGCAAAAGCAACAGGAAGGGAGCAAAAGGCAGGGTGAGGAGGAGAGAATGGGAGGCGAAGTGGAAGGGAAGAGAAAGGTAACCAGCAGTGGGCGGACCTCACTTTCTGGCTCAGGGCCGCCCCCGGGGGTCCGAAAACCCCACACAGAGGCACTGACACTGATGCCGCTGCCCGCCACCTCCCTCCTCCGCCAGGGTAGCTCACCCAGGGGCGTGTCCACCAGAATGGCATTGTAGAGCTCGGCGGGCGTCTGCGCGATGTTCACGGCCTCCATCTGCTCAAAGCTGCCTAGTGGGTGGCACTTGGGCACGAGCTCGGCGATAGAGCGCTGGTGCAGTGTGCCCGTGATGAGCAGGATTACGTTGTCAATCATGTAGCTGTAACTGCGGGAGGCACACAGCAGCGTGGCGGCCCTTGAAGTCCTGGCACAGCACCACGCCCCTGCCCCCACCCGGCGCAGGCCACCAGCCCCTCAACGGCGAGCACCACCTCAGGCTCCTCTCCCTGTCCAAGGGTGCCCCCTCCTCCGGCACCAGAAGCACAGGACAGACACGGCCCCTCCCTGGGTTGGGGGGAGAACTCATGCCCCACGAGTGATCAGGAAGCAGGTAGTAACTACCCCCCAGGTGTGAACAGTGTTCTGGCAGGACACAGGAAGCACGGGCACACGGAGGTGCGGCACACAGGCCAGCCTGGGGGATGAAAGAACTGGGAGATGAAAGCGTGTTCTGGGAAGAGGGAACAGTGTGCGCAAAGGCCTGGAAGCAATCGCTGAGTGGCGGACGCCTCAAGGAACTGAGCACGGTCAGGGTTGGCAGAAGGAAGGGAACCGGCGCGGTGCTGCCAGCAGGCTGGAGCCTAGAGGCGGGTCCTGTGGGCCCGGCTGAGGGTCCTGACTTCGTTTTGAGCACGAGGGACCCATGAGCAGGATATAAGCAAGGAATACCACAAGCACTCTGGCTGCTGGTGGGGACAGAGGGGGAGATGGCAAGTGGAGGAGAGGCTGAGGAGTGGAGTGGGGAGAAGCTTCTTTAGGGAAAACCAGAGAAGACTCTGAGGGAGGGTCCCTGGAGTAAGGCTCCTGGTCAGTCAGGCTGAGACAAGCAGGCAGACAGCTGCCCTGTGCAGCCCACTCCAAAGACAGGACACTGCCTCCTCCTTTAGGGCCTGAGGATCCACCCAGGATGGCCTGGAGGAGACCCAGAGACCTGGAAGGAGCCTGGGCTCAGGTCAGTTCCCTCTGGCACAGAAGGCCCGCTCTGGACAGTGCACGGGCAGCAGAGGGGGCTGGAGAGCTGGGGAGGGGTGAGGCTCCCCAGCTCAGACTTGGCAGTGGGCAAGCTCTGCCTCCACACATTGAGGCAATGCCACAAAGGGGCTGTGGCCAAGAGTTCCGTGTAGTCACCTGTGTGAGGAATGGGGTGAAGAGGGCGAGAGGGCCCCAGTCAGGCTGCAGGAGCCACAACATTCCTCCAGCTTGTCACCAGTGATGATCTCAGGGCATGAGGCAGCTGGATGAGGCCTGGGGGTTCAGCTCCAAGACCAGAGTGGGGCTCCCACTGAAGGGTGGGAGCTGGGCTGGAGGCTGCTGCCCTGAATTGGGCACTGAGCACACCCTGGCTGTTGGGTGGGCCAACAGCTGTCCTGTGACAGTATCTTGAGGCTGTCCAAGGTAGGAAGTGGCCCCCAATTCCAAGGGAAGAAAAGTAAGGAGGTGGTGGCCTACGCCTCAGCTCAGAGGGCTGGCTACTGGGGGAACTCCCACAGGGCCTGCCAGGAAGGCGGCAGGAGGAAGAAACCACAGCTCCTGTCCCCGCCTGACCCCCACCCCCCGGCTTGCTACACACTCCCCCAACTCCCACCCAGCCCGGTGCCCTGCTATGACCTCTGCTCTCCCGGGCTTGGGGCCAGGCAGCTGCCCTCTCTCCGCCCCCAATCCGGCTGGGTCAGCCACAGGATGTGTGCTGAGAAGAGACAGGTCTGCCTTCTCAAACTGAGGGCTTCAGGCAGGGCCCATTCACAGCCGCGAGCCGAGGGGCCCAAACGGCCAGCCTTTTGCCCCAACCTGACAGAGCTGGCAGAGTCGAGGGACCTCAGAGAGATCCCGCCAGAGCTTTGTGCCTTGGTCTCCAGCCCCGGCCTGCACTGTCCCTACCCTGGACAGCACATCCCTCTTGCCCCTGATGCCTCCAGAATCTCACGCACCGCAGGACCCAGTATACATCATCTCCTGCAACACTCCACCTGTGTCCCATCCAGCCCCCTCTAGCCATCGTGTTCCCTGAGACAGCCACAAAGTCCCCACCCCCGAACCCGAAGATGCTCGTTCACGCGCTCACCAGACTTTGGGCAAGGACGGGGAGAACGCTGTGCCTCTTCGAGCTGTTCTATCCAACGGATCCCACAACCACCAGCATCACCAGCCCCACTGTCACAGGATATGAGACACAGAGGTTTCAGGCCCCAGGCCCTGTCACATCATACAGCAGAGGAGCACTATGTCTCTTGGTCAGTGTCCGTGCACCTCCACCCGCGTCCAGGTCCCCACGCCTTGACTCTACACTCCCCATCTAGCCTTGTCTTCTCAGAGGAATCTCCACAAGCCAGTTTCCTTTCTCTAAACCTCTCCGCTCCTTGCACCACAGGGTATTCATTTATGTTGGGGACAGGGCTGGTGTCAGGGCCCAAGGAAGGTGCCTTGGCAATCGTCAGGGTCCTGACCCAGCTCAGAGCTGAGCCCTGTGGGAAGACTCCACTGTCCGGCTTTGCTGCTGTCCCTCCAGTGATGTGGAACAGGATGGCTAGGATTCACTTTTCAGCCCTGACAGCAGATGTGAGGGCTGGTGAGAGCACCCCCTGGCTGCCCCCAGACTCTCCTGCTAGAAGTCCTGGCTGGGCACCAAGGGAAATGCTAAGCCAAGTAAAGCTCCCCAGCCCCTTCCAAGGCCCCCTTCTAATCCAGGCTAGGCCAGCTTTGGATGACCCTGTGCCAGGCCCAGCGGCCCCCTCCCCCGGGTCAACTACAAGGTTACTACGGCAGTAGCCCCTGTTCCTCTCCCCTGCCCAACGAGAGCCAGAATCTCCTTTCCTGGGATGAGAGGAGGCAGGGCATGGCAGAGATGAGGCCGGCCCAGCCGTCTGCTTTTCCCCCAACGTCAGGGAAATCCTCCTTCCCGTCTGGCTTGAGCCGCTGCCTCCCTGCCCCCAGAAAGCCACTCCACCAGTCCTCCCTTCATTTGGCCTGAATAGGAGAGTGTGAGGTTCCAGCTGGTCAGCGTCTCCCTCCAGAGGAAGACAGTTGGGGAGTGGACAGGCGTCTGCCCGCCAGGCCAAAGAGGCCCTCTTGGGGTGGGAGTAGGGCAGTCTGTATTCCTCTGCCCTGAGGCCCTCCCTCACCCTGTGCCTTCAAGAGTCAGCTTGGGCCAAAAGAAGTCTTGGGATGGGGTTTAGAAAGCCACTTCCTCCAAGAAGTCTTCCCAGCCCCTAGCCAAGCCCTGTCCCTCTGCTGTGCCCTTTGGCGCCACCTGCTGGAGCATGATGGCTTGCTCCCATGGTCTCATCATTTGGCCCCGGGGGCCAGGCTTGGCGCTGGATAGGCCATGATGACTACCCGGCCAGTCGGCCCATCTACAGCTCCCAGCAGAAGCTGCTAGTAAGTACCTGTGCTCAATCACATCTGGGTCCTACAGAGCACTGCCCAGGTGGAAAGTGAACAGAGATATCAAGCTGTGGCTTCAGCACATTACCTGTCAAGCCTCAGTTTCCTCTCTGCAATTAGGATGACTGAAGTACAGCCCCCAGCAGAGCCAGTGACGCCCTGACCTTCTCCTTATTAAACTCCTGCCCCTCTCCTGAGGTCCAGTTGGGTCCTCCCTGACGCAACCTGAGACCTGAGACTTCTCAGCATCCAAGGGCACCTGCATACTCTCCCTCAGGCTCAGGAGCACAGTGTCAGCCAGTGCTGGCTCTCCCTCAGGGCTGGAGCCGGGTCGAGCCCAGGACCCAGAAACCACAGCAGGCCTAGTGCCCCAGCCTACAGAGAGCCTGCTATCAACTCAGAAATGGTGGCTGTGGACAGTGAAGGCTGGGGGGCCAGAATAGGGAGGCCTCAGGACACATGATACCCGCTGTGACCCAGCAGAGCCCAAGGTTTGGAAAATGTGACCTGGGGAGAGTGGCAGGCCCACTGGGCACTTGAGGCCATTGTCCCAGGACAAAGCTTCTTTCCAGCTGCCCACTCTAGGCTGGTGGCACTGAGGTCCCTGGCACAGTAGAATATGAGACCTCACCTCCTCCAGATGGTGCAGGTCACCGTGCCCGGGCTCTGCCAATGGGTACCTGAGCTTCAGGCGGGTGCTACACACTGGAGACGGCCCCTCCAGGGAGGCTCACTCATCTAAGGACAAGGCCTTGGGGCCCACCTGGGAATCCCCAGAGACCAAACTCACTTCTCCACAAGCCATTCTCTCCCAGCTTCCCTTCTGGGGCCTACTCTCTCATAGGACACCATATGGGATGGTCCAGATCAAAGTCTCCTCTGAAGCTCAGAAGACCCAACAGAGGCTCTACCCCATGTCAGACAGCAAGTGAATGGCTGAGTCTGGAAGGAGCCCTTGGTACAGTGACGTATTACATATGTTATCACCATGAAATTGAGCTGAATCATCTCAAAACCACATGACTGATGACAGTCTACTTCAGAGGGACCTCTCTCACTCAGGGCCTGTCTACCACACATGAGGCAGCTGCCTCCACTCTGGCCACCCACTCTGAGTGGCCTCTCGAACCCCATCTGACCCTCGAGTCCTCTCAATGCTGAAGCCCCTGGTTCCATTTGTGGCAGCTGCCCACAGGCCTCCCCAGAAGCTATCTGCACCACCACTGGCACCCATCATATTGCATCCGTAAGTCTCCCTCCCTCCTGGCACTGCACCTGGCCCAGAGCTGAATACTTGTCATGTGTGTTGGCTCAAGGTTGGCTGGGATCTACAAAAGCACTGGACACTGTCTCTCACACAGGAGGGCAGAGGACACCTTGCCCAGCTTCTGCTTGCACACCTGCAATGACAAGGAACTCACTGCCTAATGCAGAAACCAGTTCCAGCCATCCTGGGGCAGCTCCAAAGGCGACTAAGAGATTCTCAAGTCTGGAGCTAAGATGACCTCTGTGGTGGTCCCAACCTCCGCCCCAGCTGGGCCAGCTCTGTCTGTGGGCAGCACTGGCATTGTTCCCTCAAGCCCCCACATCCAGGATGGGATATCTAGCTAACGCATCCATCACCTGGGGATGGCACTCTCCTTTCCGGTAACATTCCTCTGGACATCTCTAAGGTATCTGACTCCTTCCCAGAGGGTCACAGAGCCAGGAGCCCCGTGCTCCACCTGCTTGGGACATGTATGGTTCCCCCTGCCTTCCCCCAATTCTTCTTTCAAATGCCCTTCCCCTCAGCCAAACAGCCACCTCCTCAGGGAAGCCAGTGGTGAGTCCCTGGCCTGGGGAGGTCCCCTGGACAGGCCCCTGTGGAAGCCTTCACCCCTTTCTGCAACACTCCTTACTCCTGGGATGAGCCAGGGTGGAGGAGGTTACGGAGGTGGAGTGGAGGAGGAAGAGGAGGAGCAGCCGGGGAGGAAGGAGGTAAATCGAAGAGACACCATGAGAGGAAGGAGACTGCTGGAAGGAGGTAAGACGGGTGTGGCTCCTATTAGGTCTGGAGACCCTGGCCACACGAAGGTCAGCAGTGACCTTAGCCGGGGCCTTTGGTGGAGTGATGGGATGGCTGGAAGCGGACTGGAGGCTCAGGATGCAGGAGGTGAGAGAACACAGAGTGAATGTAAAAGTTCAGGCCGCACAAGATGGGTTTTCAATGGTGTGAGAGATTTGAACTTGTTTAGATGCTGTTGGGAAGAATCTAGAAGGGAAGGGGCTGCACAGACAGGAGTGCAGATGAGTGGCCCTCAGGGTTCAGGGAGTGGGGTGAGGGGACTCAGGACATCGGCAGAAGGACCCAAGAGAATAGGAGGGTACCTCTGCCATTGGAACGGGGTTGCGGGGCACAGACACAGTGCTGGGAGGTGGACTGGCTTCTACTGTCTCTGTGGAGGAAGAGGTGGGCCATCTACCCAGAGAGAAGGCTGGGGGCAGGAGATCAATGGTGTTTAAGATGGGGAGGCGGTCTTCCCACCCTCGGTGGGGAGCTGCAGGGTGCTGAGTAGGGAGAGCGAGTGGCCAGCTGGGCAGGGCCAGGCCAGGCCAGCTGAACTGGTAAGTGTGCATGTCTGGCAGCAGGGAAAATCCACCCAACACTGGCGTCCCCGGCTCTGCTCCCGGCAGCGGAGGTGGGGGAGGGCGCCTCGAGGCTGGAGGCTGCTGGGCTTCCTCCAGGGCTGGGGAGCTGCCAGCCGGGTGGGACCATGAGATGGGCGGCCAAGAGCGCTGCGGATGTTGGCAGAAGAGTGCTTGAATGATGGACCAGGGAACCTCAGCTGGGGAGGGAGGAAAATGAAGACAGAAGGGGTGGCGGGGGAGGAAGCAAGGTCCAGAGCCCTGCTGAGTCCGGAACCCATGTCCCACAAGGGGCTGAGAGTGGGCTGGAAGGCCTGAAGGCTGTGGGTAGAGACGGGGTGCCTGACTCAGCGATTTCAGGGCCGGAGCAGTTCCAGGTGGTGACATGTTCTTGGGCAGCCATCGTGGGGGTGGCTCAAGCGGAGAGCAGGGGAGCAGGTCGCTGGAGATGACGAGGTCACGAACGAGCAGCCACAGGCTCAGACAGGCTGACACGTGGCTGCCGAGCTATTCCCGAGACAGAGCAGGACTGAGGGGATGGGAAGACTGTGAGCCACAATCACCCGTGAATGGAAGGGGCGGGGAAGCGACAGCCTGCCACAGGATAGTGCTTGGCTGCTTTAAGCATGCTTGGTGCTTGCAGCCAACCTCCAGCAAACAGCTGGCGGCCATGCAGCCTCAGTCACGCTCAGAGCCCTCTCCAGTTTCATGGCCTGGCAGGCTAAGACCAAGCCTCTGAGGGCACCAAGACAGGCCAGGGGCTGGCAGCACAGGCAGGTGGCCAAGCAGGCAGCAGGATGGATGACATCTGCCCTCTGACCACTGGCATGGGGTCAGCCTCCTCTGGCCAGCCTAGCTAGCAAGGCCAGAACATTCACCAGGAAGCTGAAGGAGCCCTGTGCAAACAAGGTGAAGGCTGGGCTCTGGCAATAAATGCACTGCTTCCTGGTACGTCCTTCAGCTCTGGCCTTGGGGTAAAGGACACCCAGGCCCAGGCTAGGGGTTGACTGACAGATGGGCACTGCAGTATGACCCCCAATGTGGCAGCACGAGACACATGCTATCTCTGGCCTCCTGCCCAGAAGGACCATGTCGGCTGTACCCTGACGGGGGCCAGGGCAGTGTGATATGGATCCAGCCAGTACAGCAGGGAGGTCCCCCGGAAGGAGGCCTGTGGTCAGGAGACAGCCTGCTTCCCAGCCTGAGCCCTTCAAGTGTCCCAGCCTGTGGCCTCAACCCAAGGATAGAGCCCTTCTGGTTGCAGCCCCTACTTGAGCAAGTGGATCTCGACTAAATGGCTGCTCCTGGCTGGGGGTGGGAAGCAGGCCAAGCAGCAGGCATCCAGCCCTGTCCCTGCAAGTATAAGTGTAGGAGGTATGGCAGGTCCCACGGATCTGGGGGTCCCACTAGCAGGGAAGGGTTAAAGCTAGACAGTACCCAGAAGAGCGCCTGGAAAGGCTTCCCCACAACACACACTCACACTCCAGCAGTGCAGAGCACGCTCATGTAAGCCAGCCACCGATGTCTATGTCCATCACCTGCACTGGGCAGCCACCTGGGCTGGGGCCAACTCTTTGTCCACCAGGCCCTGGCTCATGGCTCCTGGGCCATCCTGGCAGAAGGGGCCTCTCTACCTCCCTGTTTCCACAGGCACACCTGGCGAGCAGAGGCTGTCTCGTCCAAGTGCCCTCCCCAGCCTGTAGGTCTCAGGGTCCTTTCCTCTTCTCCAGGAGCTTAGTGGAGGCAGGGTTGCACCCAAGGATTAGACAGTAAGAACGCTGGGCAGCCAAGGATTGTTAGCATGGGGGCCTGGGCCAGAACTGGGAAAGGTGGCCAGGTGTTCAGCACTCTCTCCGCCTTGCCCCACTTCTCCCTGAGACCCAGGGCCGTGGTCAGAGATGACAGAGGAGCCTCAGCCCACACAGGGTCATAGGGCCTGAATGGTCCATCCCAAAACCTGACTCTTCAAGGCTCTACCCATCCCCCAACCCCATCATGGGCAGTGGGGGCCTGGTGAGTGTTCAGGGTGAGCATTATAGGGTGAACGAGGGAAAGGGCTCCTGTCATCCCTGATGCCTGCTGACACCAGGGACGCAGGGAAAGCAGCTTCATCCAGCACTACAGCGTGGGACACTCGGGCCTGCCCACCAGATTCCCAGACAGCATTGAAGTGGCTGGTGACCCCATTTTATAGGTGGTGGCCCGGGCCCAGCATTGTTGAATGAGCAGCCCAGCCACCCAACCTGGGAGGACCCTGCTGACAGAGGAGCTGTCCCATCCAGTGGGGGGAAAAGGCCCTATAGAGAACACTCACGTAATGAAGTCCAGGAAGCTGGCGAGCGGCTCATAGGCATGGTTCCTCATGTGGCGGAACTCCACCACCATCTTCTCCTTGAGCCGGTCATCGATGACGGACACTGTCAGCGGTGATGCCTCATTGGCCAGGAAGTTGCCGTAGTCGGTGCTCTGCAGGTGCAGCTTCAGGTCTGAAACCCAAGGGTGGGGGGTGAGAGCCGGCCGTGCTGAGCCTCCCCAGGACCCCAAGTCCCTGTCCCCACCCCGACTCTGGGTCCCAGACCCTCTCCTGCAGTTGTGCCCTGCTGCTACCCTGACCTCCTGCCCCTGCCTCCACCTCCCTGTTGGCTCAGAGCCTACACCAGGGCAGTCAGGCCAAAGCCAGGACACTGGGCCCCAGAGTCCAAGTACAAGTAGAACCATTGTTCCCCCAAACGACAAGAAAACCTGGGAAACCCCAACCCAAGGTGCCATTCACAACCCCCAGCCTTTGAGGCTCTCCTGCATGGTGGGCTCCAGGACGGCCCTAACTTAAAGCAGAATAAGACATGGGCCCTACCCTCCAGAGCCTCAGGGTTAAAGGAGCAAGCCAACGTACCCCCAGGCAGAAACAATGCATATGAAATGAAGGACATGCCCCAGGCCAAGGGTAAAGTGGAGAGGGCACCAAGATAGGACTGAGAGGACACTCCAGGCTGGGCCAGGCAAAACGCAGGGACAGGAAAATGCAAAGGAAGCAGCTAGCAGGATGGCATGAGTGAGGAGTGGCCTAAAGGGCAAATGAGCGGTGTGAGGCGGAGATGAGCCTGGGGAGAAAGACTGGCCTTGCCCGAGGAGTGGCTGGAGGCAGGCAAGCCAAGCCCACGGGCTCTCCTGAGCTCTTCAGAGCAGGGGTGAGGGAAAAGGGAGGAGAGGACGGAGCAGAAGGGCCCTGGGGAGGCAGGACAGGTTGAGTCCCAGGGGAATCGTGGCAACAACCTGTCTCACAGCTGTTGCCCGTGCATCCCATCCCCCAGTCTCTTCTCCACCCAGCAGCCAGAGCGATCTTAAAACACCAGGCAGACCCCATCACTCATCTGCACATCCTCACCTCAGGGCCTTTCCCTGTCCCCTTGCTTGGAAAGTGATGAGCTCTCCTCAAATGCCCATCTTCAGAGGCTTCTCCTATAGCCCCACCACTGTGTCCCTTCAGTTGTGCCATTTTTCTTTGTAACACATCACATCCCACCTGGCACGGGGCACATAAACCGCGAGAGCAGGGACTCTGGGTCACTGCAGTATGCTAGAGCCTAGAACACAGTATGTTCTGGTGCATTTTCATGTTCAGTAAGTAACCGTGGACTAAATGGAAGACTGGGAAGAGGGCTGGTGAAGACAGCAGGAGGGTTTGCTACTGGGCTTTGAAATGGGGGACACTGTGGTAGTGATGGCAGTACCAAGGACAGTGGATGAGGAGGGACCCACGTGTGCATGTGCATGCAAGTGTGGATTAAGGCCCAACAGCGGAGGCTGGCTTCTGCTGACTGAGGAATGCATGCTTTCTGTGCCCTGGAAGGTTGCCCAGAGGATGGCAGGAAGGGTGACACCTGTGAACATTTCCACAAGCGCCACCCCCCTTGCCCCGGCTTAAGGCCTCCCCGTGTGTCTGTGGACCTGGAGGGCCATGCTATACCAGGCTGCTTAGAGAGGAAGGGCGAGTGGGGCACATCATCGCTCTACAGACTTAGGGGAACCCTGTGGTCCCCCTCCTCCTGTACCCCATCAGGAGGAGAATGCTCCCAGCCCAAAGTCAGGTGTGCCAAAGAAGAGATGGAAGAGTATATGGGAGGGAGGTGTGGAGGGAGGGAGGAAGGGAGGGGTGCGTGCCATCGGAGTGGCCACTTTCTACCTGCACCCGGGTGGCAGTCAGCACTCCTGTCCTCTGTGGCTCCTGGGCACTCAGAGTGGACCTGAACCTCGTGAGGCCTGCAGGAGGCCTTCATCATCTGCTGTCTTTGCCATTGCTCTACCACTCACACCTTTTTTCCGGTGGCCACCCAAACGGGGGACAGAACTGAGGGCAAGGTGGGGCAGGGAGAAGCCACCAGCCCCCTGCTCTGCCCCGTGGACCCCGCTGCCATTTTGCCCAGGAGGTGTGCACACTCCTCCATCCTCACCCCCGGCCGTCTGCTGTGAGCCCTGCCCTGGGTCCATTCTTCCCCCTCCTCACCAGTGTGGCCAAGGCCCACCTACACCTAGAATAAGGCATGGGGTAAGAAGGTGCTTTGCTCAGTAATGCTCGAGTTGTTGCAGTATTTGATTAACCATTTGGTTGTTACAGAAAAATTCTTAACTCTAATTGAGGGATTTTGCTGTATTAGCATAAGCCTGTATTTCCACCTCTAGTGATGGGTTTTACAAGCTAGCTTTTAATATTCCTGACTCTGGATAGGTGCACAAGTATTTTGTTTTGTTTTTTTAAAGAAACATGGGGGACTTCCCTGGTGGCGCAGTGGTTAAGAATCCACCTGCCAGTGCAGGGGACACGGGTTCGAGCCCTGGTCAGGGAAGATCCCACATGCTGGGGAGCAACTAAGCCCATGAGCCACAACTACTGAAGCCCACGCGCCTAGAGCCCGTGCTCCGCAACAAGAGAAGCCGCTGCAATGAGAAGCCCGCGCACCGCAACTAGAGAAAGCCCACGCGCAGCAACAAAGACCCAATGCAGCCAAAAATAAAAAAATAAATAAATTTATTTTTTAAAAAAAAGAAACATGGTTTACTTGCACAAAACTGGTAAGTTTTGAGAGATCGTTAATGCCCTCGAAGTGGTTTTTGTGGGTATGAAACAAATGGTGAGAATATGAATTGGTACCTCTTATTTTCATACTGAAATTAACTCTACTTAATTTATCAAGTCATATGTCATATGCCCTGCTTTTACATCTTTTATCTATCAGTAAACATTGTGATACTTGAAAAACCTAGTGGGCAGGGAGTTATGGCCCGGGCAAAGTAGGTGCTCCAATCCCCACTAGGGAAGCCACAGTGCGGACAGCAGCTGGAAGCCCAGGCCAGGATGTGGTGTTCTAGGTCAGACGGTCTGGCGCAGCAGCTGCCAGCTCAAACCTGTCCATTTATCCAGCCAGCCACTGCAGCCAGCAAAGAGCCCTTCTCAGGCGGTGACAGGCCACAACCAGGGCTTGGAAGCCAGACCAGATGCACAGGGCAAAAAGCAGGGCAAAACCCAGTCCTCTTGGCAGGGCCCCTCATGCCAGTGGTCCCACTATTCTCTGGGACAGTGAGTTTGGGCCATGGACCCCAGCCCGGCCCCCTGATTCCTATCCTCCAAAGCATCCAGGGGCCAGGCCTCCTGACACCCCCTCGCCTGGCATCCTTGCACTTGCTGCCGGAAGGCTTCCCCAAGTGCAGTGCTACACCTCCACTACAGCCGCCCGAGCTCTCCAGCCGTGTGAAACCTCTGTGCCCCAGCCTCACCTACTCCACGGCGCTGCCCTCCCTGGGAAGGCTCGCTCCCCAAGTCCCCCACCGCCAAGCACCCTCTCTCTTCTCCAGCCCCCACCAACTCCATTCGACACCTGGCACTGATGAGGTGGGAGGCAGCACCCCAACACAAGGCGGGAACCAAGACCAACTCTAACTGGAAACAGATGGGCCCTGCTGTATAGTTAACGCCACGCCAGGAGCAACCTATGTGCTGGACCCGCCAGCCATGCCCATTTCACAGACTCAAAAAAGGGAAATCAGAGGAAACATGAAACATGTCGAGTCCCACAGTCAAGCATAGAGAGGCTGGGGATATAGATCAGACCTGGTGGATTCTCTCCATCCCCAACTCTGGTCTCCTCTCCTCCCCCACCCCTTACATTTTTGACCATTCTCCCATGGCCCTTGGCCCAGGATGGGCCTTTCAGATATGGACGCAGCCGCCCAGGCAGACTTTAGTTCCAGAAGAGCTGGCAGGTGGCAGAGAGGTAAGAGGGGCCACAGCAGGCCCCTCCACAGCCTCAGAGGCAACCTGGACACTCACTGCCCACCTGACAGGGGCCCTAGACTGTCATGATTCACGGATAACCCCTCTGGCATCACTTGTGATGCCAGCCATTCCTTCAGAAGCTAGTACGTGTGAATAAGAGGGGCAAAGCTTATGGGTGGACTCTCCTTTGCATGCCCCCCACCCCTGGGGCTTAGCATGGGCCTTGAAGCAAACATCCCTGTGTCTTGGCTACTGTGTTCTGCTGACGCTGCATCTGGGGACTTGGCTGCTGGAACACAGACGACCGGGTGGTTTCTGCTAGTGTTTGTCAAATCAGAGCAAACCCGGGAGATTCTACCGAGAATCCTGCCCGAGGCCTGAGTTTTCCTTACCAGGAAACTCATTTTTAAAAGCCCCCAGTGATGACACCAGAGGGCCATTCCAGACCACTTCCCCTGGCCAAGACCCACTTCTCCCTGTGACCCAGGGTGAGGGGACAGCCCACTAGCCAAGAAGGCAACTTGGAGGCAGGCAGGCTAGCCGATCCTTTGGCTCAGACCACACAGGGCTTCTGAACCAGCTCTGACTCTGTTCAAGAAACCTGGCGGCCAGGCCCAGTGGCTGGCAACCCCAAGCCCTTTACACAGTTCTCAGGGCTGGGACAGGCCCATTAGAAACCAGCCCCCTCCCCTCCAGCTTCCTGCTCTCTCCGAGGGATGTGGAGGAGGTGTGACTGGGGGTGGGATCAGAGCATAGGAGAAGAGGCCTGGAACTTGTTGAGAGCTTTGTGGGAGACTCGGCCACCCAGCCCTGGCCCAGCCCCCGAGGGCAGACGAGGACGCCAGGGGCTCTGGGAAGGCAGGGGCTAATTCTGCTCTGTGCCCTGAGCTGGGAAGCCTGAAAGCCTCGGTGACAGCCCCTGAGAGCCCCAGACGTGCCTGGGCTGAGGTGTGAGCAGTGTTCTGGTTAGCACAGACATGGGGGACTGCTCTGGTCTACCCACAAGCCCAGCTGTCTACCCCAAATCCTCCCATCCATGGCCCGGCATCAGGAATGTCTGGCCAGTCTGGGATCTCTCACAGCAAAAGACTTCCTCAGAGGCTCAGTTGTCACGTCCAAGAAGATGCTGCTGCTGTCAGGAAGTTCTCTGCAGTACAACCTAAAGCCCTCCACAGAGGGCTCAGTTTCAGTTTCAGCTGAGGGCCCTGGGCCAGCTCCTCAGGGCCCCTCAACCCCACCCAGGACCCTCCCAGACCTCGTCTGCTTCCCAGTGTTGCCTGTCCCAATGTTCTGTTCCCCCCACCTTCACTTCCCGGGGCCGCTCAGGCCTCCTCACCGCCATGGTGCCCTTTTGCTGGTCTCCTGCCCCACATCTTGGCTCCCAGCTCCCAAGTCCACTCTCCATACCATCACCAGAGTGTTGTTTTCCAACTCCAACGTGTCGCTGTCACCTTTACCCAGCAGCCCCCGTGGCCCCAGAGCCTGGCCTCCTCCCCCAAGCCTGTGAGGCCCCACACCCTCAGCCCTAGCACAGCCTCAGCCTTAGCTCTTGCCTCTCTGCTCTACGGGTGCTATTCTCCGGCTAGGGCGACCTGCCTGTGATCGCTGGCCCAAGCAAGTGCTCCAGGCAAGTCCACAGGGTGCCCGCGAGAGAAGCCCCTGAAGTCCAGGAAACAGGGCTGCTTCCTCAGGCCCAGCCAGAGAGGCTGGTTTGGGAGGGCACACCCCCGCCTGGCAAGTGAGAGCCCTGCCCTCCCTCCTCCACAGGGCACCCTGGTCCACCTTGGGACTGCCTGTGTCAAAGACCATTGCCCTACTCCAGCAGGATCCAGCTGAGCTCTTTGAAGGCGCCTGGGCAGGTTGTAGCCCAACACCCACCTGGCATGACTGTTCCTCCCAGGGCCATGCCCGACTCAAGGAGGCCCCATAGCTGCCATCTGTCCCTCCACTGTCTGCCAACCCCCAACCCAGGTCTTCTGGGCCAGGACCCCTCACCAGCAGAGCCCAGGCCCCAGCTAGCACCTCTGATTACCACTCTCGTCCCTGATTAGCAGGAGGGCATGAGGACCCCTAGCCTGTGCAACACTCTCTGCTCTCTGAGGGACCAAGTGTGGGCTTGGCAGCCAGCTCCAGCCAGACCTTGAGAGGTGGCAGCTGGGCAGCCCTGCCTCCCATCCACTTCCTGAAACCTTTCCCAGATCCTGCCAGCCCTGAAAGTGATCTTTCAGCCCCACCAGGGCTCCCAGGGGCAGGCAGCACACGGTGTCTCCAGTCCCCAAGCCTCTGCAGCAAAGGCCCCAGGGAGGCAGGGAGGGAGGGTCTTGGCCCAGGCCAGGGGTTGGTCTCACACTGCCTCAGGGGCCCAGCAGGCACAGAGGCAGCCCTGGCACAGTACACTAGGCGGGGCAGCCCCCTGCTTTAGACTCACCCATGGCCTCATGGCCCACGGAGGGGCCTTGCTGGCCAGCTGGCCACGGCACAGTGTGAGAGGACAGTGTGTTCCCAGACTTCACTTCTGCTTTTCCAGAGGTCACTCAACGATGCTCTCCTGGGGAGCTCAGGGGTTTTCAGGAATTGAGGCCCGCTGAGTGAAACCAGATGTGCAAATATGCTCCCTAGAGCCTAGCGTGCCCATCCTGCCACTCCCTGCGAGGGTGGTGGAGCCCTGGAGCCTGTTCTACCACTTTGCTGGGCCCAGGTGAAGGGACTGCTTTGAAGGGACTAGACCTGGGCTCTACCTCCAGTGCTCGTTCTGCCCTAAGGGCTCTCTAATGCTGCAACTTCCAGGGGCTCAAAGCAGGGAAAACTCAGACAAATGGACAGATGTGGACAGACGGCCAGGCTGGTGGCCCAATGGAGCCATAACCACCCCCCCTCAGCAAATGGACTTTGTTTGAATCTCCTCCCCAGGCTCTGGGGGTGGGGGAGACCTCTTTTCTTCGTATCAGCTCCAAAGCAGATGTGTGCACTGGCTGGCTGGCTCTGCACGGTCAGAGCGCCACATCTGGAACTCCCAGCGTGGGAGCCACAGCATGGAAACCATTAACCCTGGGTTTACCTGGGGGCTGCAGCACAGACTAAGCATCCTCCTCATCCCCAGGCCTCTGCTACCAGGGCCCATCACAGGCTCCCTGTAGACCTCATGTAACTGACTAGTCCTTGGTTTCAACTCTTCCTATCAAATACCAGCTCTTCCTCCCCTCCCTCAGGTGTCGCCTGGCATTCCCCATCCAGAGCCTTGGCATTGCCCCCACCCCAAACTGACGTGTCCATGGCCTCTTGCTAGCCCAGGACAAGGTCCATGCACAGCCACAGCCCCTCTCTGAAGCCCCATTTTGCCAGGTCACTGGTTTCAGGACATAGCTCCTTAGGTGGTTTAGTGGGACAAGGGAGAGAGACCCTGGGCTTTGGGACCACAGTGACCTGAGTTCAAATCTTGTCCCACAGCTTGGCCCTGAGCAGCAGGTGGAATCTCTGGACCCAGGCTCCTGGCCAGTCACCTGGTGAAAGGCCCTGCAGTGCCAGACTCCGAGGGTAGACACTGAACAGAGACAGTGTTATACAGAGAAAACTGAGCATGGCACGGCACACCCAGAGCTCCCCAATGGAGAGGCTCAGTCCCAGTCAGGTGGTCTGTGTTCTGACTCCAGTCTGTTGCTCAGACCGTCCCACTCAGCGCTCCAGTGTGCCCCTGCCCTTCCTTCCCATAGTCCTGACCCTTCCCCAGGGCTCTGGTGTGTCCTCTCCCCAGGGGCCCTTGTGCAGCACAGGCATGCACACGCACAGGCCACACTCTGCTATCTCCTGGGGAAGGACGAACAAAGTGGGCTCAAAATCTGGGACTCCTGTCCCTACGCCCATGTCTCACCTCATCTATGAGCAGGATCATACAGAGCTTTGGGCAGCCCGACCCCAAGGACCCGGACAGAGGCTAGGACCCAACTCTGCACCACCCACCACATGGTGAGCTATTGCCCTGCTGCCCTCGGGAGCAGGCGGCAGCTGGTGCAGCCAAGGGCAGCCGCTGCTCCATGGGAAGCCCCCGGGCTGGCGGGCCAGCAGTCTCGGGAAGAACCTGGAGGTTACTGCTGGCACGGCCACATGCAAGTTACTGGGTTTCAGTTGGCATGAGGCAGAGATCCTGCAGGAAAAGGACAGCGAGTTCTCCTTCCTAGGTCCCTAGGCTGCCATTTTGTTTCATACTGGAGGCCTTTCGGTGAGGTGCGGCATTTGCAGAAGGGGGATGGGGCTGATTTGTAGAAGTGGCCCGGATGACACCAGGGTCGGTGACACCACCCACCAGCATATCAGAATCAGAGATTTGATTAGCGGGAGTGTCACTCCCCTTGTCTAGGAGGCGGCAGGATGTCTGCTGTCTAGGTGGCAGCAAGGTTCACCACCCTTCTCCTTGCTCCGAGACAGGTGGCAGGTGGTGACAGAAGCACATGTAATTACCCTCAGGAACACCTCGTCCCTGCAGCTGGGAGAACGAAAGCATCACTCACGGCCCATGAGGAAGTCAACCCATCCGACAGTCAGGAGGGTGCCAGGCAGGTGACAGTCCCACGTGCCAAAGGGAGGGGCAGAGCTAGTTACTGCTGCACCCAGGGCAAGTTCCAAGAAGCTCTCCTCTGAGTGGAGATCCGCCTGGATAGCCCTTCACCAGGACGTCCGCACCCAGGGCTCCACGGAACTGGCGTGTCCCAGGAGACACGGGGCTTGCAGGGCAGCTTCCCTTGTTGCCCTCCACAGCCCAGGCTGAGAATCGAGCGAGCCAGCCTCGCCCTGGGAGGCAGGGCCCACACCTCTGCTGCTGCCCTGTACTTTGACCCTGAACAAGCTCTTTCTTCTCCAGGCTTACCACCAGTTACAGTGCATGCACGTTGGAGTGGATCTGGGGCTGCGAGCGAAGAGCTTCTTTTCACTTTCCCAAAGATGTATGTTTGCCTGGGTGCTGAACGAGAAGAGGTAAAGTGGCCCTGCGTGGCCAGGTGCCAGGCAGCCCAGGAAAGGCCAGCTGTGGCAGGGAGCTTCTCAAAAGCTGGCTCATGCCCATGTCTGGCTCCTGGGTCCACTGGCCCACACCGCCTGAGCAATCCTCTCTGCCCTTGATGCTTGGCTTCTGTTCTACATGCATAGTCCTTTGGAGGAAGGACCCTAAGAAAAGATGGAGCTCACTTCAACTAGGGGAAAGCAGTTTTAGGGTCCCAGGGGCTGCTGTTCCTGTGAAATTAAGCCAGGTCAGGCTGGATCCTGGCTGGAGCATCATGCCGGCTCCACAGTACCTGGAGTCCAAGCTATGGAAATACTCATTGTGCTCAAACCTAGGCCCTATGGATGGGCTCTCAGGATCAGGCCTCATTTGGGGCTGCGAGCCATGCTGTTCTCAGCACGAAGCCTCCTTCCCTGCAGCTCACAGAAACAAGACCAAGCAACCCGGGCCAGGAGCAGAGTTGATCCATTCCATACTCATGCCCAGCAGACCCAAGAGGCCTGGGCCAGGCAGGAAGTGGCAGGAACAGTAGCATCCAAGCTGGTCCTGTCCAGGACCCCTGACCCCCTCACCCACCCTGCTCAAGGGGCTGACAGGAAACACGCAGGGGAAGCAGTAACACACGAGACTGAGTCTGCTCAGCACTCAGGCCGGCCCTGGGAGAGAGGTGGTCGCCTACTCCGGGAATCTCATAGCACTCCACTTTCCCCAGGCCTTGCCACACGGCATCTCACTTGGAGTTTAAAGTGTCGAAGGTGGGGGAAATGGGTGAGCTACGAACCATGACTGGCATCCTTGGGCCCTGTGTACCAGGTCATGGGTCGCAGCTCACCTGTATTCCTCGACTCCCAACCCTCAATTCCCATGCTAGATACCATGTGGCAAGCCCTGGGGGAATGGCAAGGGCCCCAGAATCAGGGTCTCTTTCACCTGACCACTCCTTCCCGAGTTGGGGGCCGGGCACAAAGAGGCATAGTCCAGGCAGCCTTCAGTGAACAAATGAAGGAAAGAATCAAAAAATGCAGAGTGACTGGACAGGAGGAGCAAGACGGGTGTCAGGAGACCATAAGCAAGGCCTTGGGCCTCACCTAGACCCAATTTCCCAGGTAAAATAAGAGGGTTGGATAAGGTTACTCCCAGGGGCCTGGCCAACTCTGACACTCTCTACCCTGATCAGGCCTGGATCTCTCTGACTCTGGGCGACCCCAGCCCCTGAGGGCCACGCAGGGGCTCAGGGTAAGGCCAGAGGCCTGGGTATCCAGGAAACAGCCCTGGCAGAGCCCACAGCAGGTGCTGGGGAGGCCCGGGGCTGTGGAGCAGTGTGGCAAGCAGGAAAAGCTGAGTTGCAGCAGCAAAGACACCACAGATGACTCCCTGGAGGGGAAAGCCCCATCCGCCAGCCAAACACGAAGCCTCAGTTGAGGTCAAAGCCTGAAAATCATTGCCTGAGTGGCCAAGGGGGGACAAGGTCTGGCCCAGGGCCAGGCCAGAGTTGGCCAGGAAAGCAGTGCCCAGCACCCAGTCAGGGCTGTTCCTCCACACATCCCTTTCCCTGCCGCAGGTCCGCCTGCCACCCCTCAGGACTACCCACACACACAGGGGCAGCCCCACCCCAGCCCCTTGAGCTGCAGGGTGCTGAGTGCAGATGGGCAGAGCAGGTGTCAGGCCCAGCCTACTAAATGGCCCTTCAGGGCCTTGATTTTCCTGCCTCTAAAAGAAGAGGAAGGCCAATATTCCCACACAGGATAGTTTTTTGTTTTTTTATTTTTTTTTAATCAACTAAGGAGTCGGTGTTGGATGAGGCAGAAGCCAGGGAGGCCAATGGAAAGACCCCTTCAAATTGGGGTGCAGGGTGGAGAGTTGTCAATTACCTGATAACATGACTGTATGTACCTATACTCTAGAGAGTCTGGGGTGCCTGATTTGGGCCTCTTCCAGAGTCACCCTACACACATGTACCTGTATGTGCCACATGTACCCCTACGTGTCCCCCAAAGTGCTGAAGAAGGCTGGAGGAGAGAAGTCTGTCCTGAGGATGAATTTTCCGTCTCCTGGAGGGAACAGAGTAGCAGGACCAAAGTGGAGGCCACCTGGGGCAGGATGGTGCTTCTGGGAGCCTAGGAAGCATGGCCCTGACTCCTGGGCAGCCTCAAGCTCCTACTTGGAGCTCCCAAGACCCTTGGTTCATAGCTAGCACACTGTGCTGAAGCTGCCGCTCCGACTCTGAGGACTGCCAGCATGACCCAGGTGGAAGTAAACAAGGACAGCTTGGTGGTCAAGGCTGGAGCAGTCTACACTGGGCACAAGGTGGACAGCATCGGGGAATTCTCCCTGGCCTTCCCCTTCCTAACCCAGGAAGCTGGGGCACAGGGAGGTGAGGGTGGGAAGAGATGGACAGACAGGAGACACTGAGCCACGAGCCCTACTTAATCCGGGAAAGCCAACTGGGGCTTGGGTGAGGGAAGTAGGGTCCAGGGCAGAGTCCCAAGGGACAGCGGCTAAAGGCAGGTGCTGCACAGAGAAGCAGAGGAGATGCACTAGTGGGTCCGGCCACACCCCCTTCCCTGGCTCTCAGGCAGCGGAATGGTCCTGTTCCACCACCTTGTGGCCAAAGGGAGGATGACACTGTCAACAGCCAGAGGCTCTGCTCTGGCTCAGCGCGATTTAATAACAGCCTCAGACTCCTGGTCCACATCTCCCCCAGCCGTTGATCTCTGAGGGAATAGGCTGCAGGCACCTGCAGAGCCATGGAGAAATGTGTCACAAAGAACAAGAATAGGACTGAGGTGGACGTGAATCGGGAAAGCCAGAATGGAGACAAGGCGAGCATGAGTCTGATCATGAGGGACTGGTCTGTCTTGCATCTGTGAAGCAAGGGGCCTTCTGAGGGGCAAAACTGAAGAGGTTACAGAGGAAGCCTGGTCATCCTCAGCTCTCTACACCCTTGTCCTCCAATTCGGCCAGACGCTCCCAAATCTCCAAATCTCTTTATCCAGCTCTCTACCCCTGTCTCTAATGTTTAATACTGTATCCAAAAAAATGTGCTTAATAACCCAGAAACAGGACAATCTACAACACGGTGCACCCCTCCAGGACGGGGGCCTCAGCTTCCCCTCTCCCATACCCCACACTCTAGCCCCCTGCCAGTACCAATAAAGATCTGCCGCTCATCCAATCGTACAAATATCTATTGAGCATTCACTCGGCTAAGCATGTGCTGTTGAGTCCTAACAACCTGCAAGTGATTTGTTTCATTTTACAGGTGGGCAAACTAGCTTCAAGGTATTAAATCACATGCACAGTGTCACACAGTTGGCCAGAAAGGGAGCCACGGTCTGCCTGATGCCTGGCCTCACACACAACTCAAGAAAGGTCCTGATGACCCAGAGAGGCCCTAGGGTCCTGACTCTGAGCAGGCAGAGGTGATTTAAAAGAGAGACCATTACATCATGTCCTCATACCTGTTCATTCTTAACGCTGACCCTTCCAACAAGCTGGAGTGCATCTAACAGCTGAACCCAAAGCACAAGAACAGCTACAAGTAAGAAAAGGTTCTAGGGTGCTGTAGCAGGCGCTCTGACCACAGGGGGCCAGGGACAAACTACTGGAGGCAGACCTGGGCCCTCAGGGACAGTGGTTTGGTGTCATCTTGTTTCAAGTCTAACAGCCCTAATTCGGGAGAAAGTCTGCTATGTTTAGTGTGTGCCACTGTGAAAGCAAGAAAGTGAGACTAATACATTACAGAATGGGTTCATGCAAAATGTTCAAAATTTGGATCTTTTGCTCTCTTCCATCCAGAAACCCTGGTCACCCAGAAAGCCTCATCTTCAAGGGTCCCGGACGGCTGACATTTGCCCGTGCTGAGGTCACCTCAAAAGGTCCTAAGCACAGGTTCAGACACTGGCTCCACCTCAGAAACCAGGCCCAAGAAATCAGGGAATAAATCCAAGGACAAGTGTGTTAATACCCACCAGAGCAAGTTCTGACATGAACTCTGGGGCAGGGCTTATGAAACGGGGGTTATCAATTCCTGTGTGGACTATCTTGACCATAAACAGCTTCCCAGATAAAACCAGGCTAAAGTATATACTAGTGCAAGATGTAATCAATGAAGGGAAAGCAAGAAGTAGCGGTGGGGAAGAGGCGACAAGGGAAAGAGAGAAAAATAGGCAGGTGAGAGGTGAGCTGCACGTGGACAGGGGCTTTGGGGCTCTAGTCTGAGTGACATGAAGTATCTGGCCCTGGCCCTCCTGCATCCCCTGGACACTGAGTCTTCTGGTGTAAAGAGAAGGGGCTTGATGGGGGCTCCCTAAGGCTCAGACCAGCCCTACAATGCTGTGAACGAAAATCTGGAAGAACACCTCAGGGTCAGACCAGCAGGGGTCTTGGCTTGGATGGCGGATGGGTGTAAGTAGTTTCTCTTTGCTCGCCTGTATGTTCAAATTTCCTTTATTTTACATATCTTTAGCGGATGTTTTAAATTACAAAACATTTGTTCACTACGACACATTTGAACAATGGAAGGTACATAAAATTTAAAACTGACATATTCCCCCTCCCAGCCTTTCCAATCCCTCTCTGCAGAGGTTGCCACTCTAGACTTGTCTATGCTTCCAAACACGTTTCCATGTGCACATTACCTGGCATTCTACTAAAATGGGACTATATTACACGCAACACTTTGCAATTTCTCACCTAGCAAGATATTTCTAAATCAGTCTTCATGGAACATCACACTTTTGAGCACTGGAATAGTATTCCACTCTAAGCACAGATCATGATTTATTTAACCAAAGCCTGTCAACGGCTACTCCGCTGGTTCTAACAGGTTGCAGTTACCAACAGGGCTGGTGTGAACACCTCCGTATGCGCCATCCTGTGCTAATTTAGGGGATACGATCCTGTAACTGGGTATATAGGGCCACACAGCACATATACATGCAATGTTTAAACAAGGCAGTGAAAACTTGTCCCCCAAGGATCTACACCAAGTCACCCTTCCACCAACTCTATTTTTGGAATTTTTTTTCAAGTTATGTTTAGTTAAAAAGGAGACCAAAAAAGAAAAAAAGAAAAGAAACCACCATGCCCAGTCATGCAGGAGGTATGGCAGGGATCTGGAGGGGAATCCCTGGCTGTGGCTCTCCCTGCTCTGCTCGCCAAATTAGGCTCCACGCCAGGTATCCTCCTCAGGCCACGCTTATGTCCACTTGGCCCGCCATTAAGGCTGCTCTCCAGCCTCCTGGCAGGACTTGTGGGCAGGACCAGGCTTCCAAGGGAGGCTTGCCCTGGTTGCAAGCCAACAGACGGCCGGACGTGGGCTGAGCTGCCGGCCGCCAGTGTGCTGATGACTTCCAGATTGGTATCTTTAGTGCTACTTCCCCTGAGCTCCAGATCCACACAGCCACCTCCCTCAGACACTCTGACTCAGCACTTCTGAGACAGAACACCTCCTCCTCCACCACCCTGTCCGTGCCCCAAACCTTCTCCTCCTCCGGTGGTCCCCACCTCAGAAGCAGTTCCAGCACCCACCCAGACGTTTGACTTCTAACTAACTTCTAACCCCTCTCACCACCATACCTAAGGCAGACTGGCCCAATCTTATCAGTCTCATGCCCTAAGCTGGTCTCTGACCCAGTCCCTCTTCTGCCCACGTGCCACTCCTGCCCCAGTTGAGCCCCGTTCTCTCACCCGGAGAGCTGGAATAGCACCTGCTTCTAGCCTGGCTCCTCCTAAACCCAACCTCCTGAGCCCCACATCAAGTTTCACTTCACACCACCAACGCTCGTCCCCTTCACAATTCCCCCCTCCTTCATCTACTGACAGATCAAATCCAAGCTGGCTCATGGCAGCAAGACCTCCCTCCTGCCTACCCCTCGCCTCCACCCCTGCTCTAGGGCCTCATCCTCTTGCAGCAGCAGCCAGCTGGAGAGGAACAGTCAAGTCACCACCAGCGATACATGCCAGCTCATCAATCATTGGGTGCTGGGGCTAGGGGGGAGATGTCTCTTCACACAGCAATGCCCCTGCCCGGGGCAGTCGGGACAACATGGGCCATCAAACACTGAGGGGAAAACGTGAAGTGTGTGTGGGCCCAGGCTCTCACAGCTCAGAGACTCAATGTAGTTGTTCCCTTTGGTCCAAGTGCAAACCCTCTCCATGTGTACACCCTTCCCCCAACGCCTCCCGAGCTCCTCTCTCGTGTTTGTGGTCACTGGATTGTCAGAACCCTGTTCTCTCTTCCTCTGGATCACATCTGACTCTGAGGAATTCTGGACCAAGCTAAGCTTGTCTTGCTGTCTAAGCCGTGGTCACGCAGTTTCACCAAATCAATATATTCTCCTCTGACAAACAAAATGGAACAAAGTGTTTCCAGGCAAGAACATAAACTCTTAAGCAAGACATTTCCCACACACAGATCTTGACCTAACTGAAGAATCTCCCTCTCTCTCTCTTTTTTTTTTTGCGGTACACGGGCCTCTCACTGTTGTGGCCTCTCCCGTTGTGGAGCACAGGCTCCGGACACACAGGCTCAGCAGCCATGGCTCACAGGCCCAGCCGCTCCGCAGCACGTGGGATCTTCCCGGACCGGGGCACGAACCCGTGTCCCCTGCATCGGCAGGTGGACTCTCAACCACTGCGCCACCAGGGAAGCCTTCTCTCTCTTTTTTTAAACACAACTCTCAGCCCTCCTAAACTATGTATCTTTCCAAGGCACCCAAGGCCTTCGATGAACCAGCCCAACGCGCCTATCCACCCTCAGGCCTGCACACCCGACACATGCTCTACTCTCTCTTCCCAGTTCCCAAAGTTCTCCTGACATTCTATGCAGGTTCATGTTTCTGAGACTGCTAATGCCATTCCTTCTTCCCCGCTCCTTGACCTGGCTAATTTTTTGTGTGTGACAACTTCACTGGGATATAATTCATGTATCATACAATTTTCCCATTTAAAATGTACAATTCAATGGTTTTTAGTATATTCAGAGTTGTGCAACCATCACCACAATTTTAGAACATTTTCATTACCCCAAAAAGAAGCCCTGTGCCCTTTAACTGCTACTCCTCACATGCTCCCACTGCCCCAAAGTGCACCCCGTGCCTACTGGACATTCAATGCTGTTTTGATGTCCACCAGTCTGTCCATTAGGCACACCTGCCCCCAAGCAAGGCCTATGTGACATGTTTTCATTACCCACTCGAGGCCCAGCATGGTGCCTGCCTCCCAGGAGTGACAGGAAGGAATGACCACAGTGGGAGCAGCTGGCTTCCCTGACTGCTCTCTCAGCTCCAGGCCCTGTGCTTACACGTCACTAACATTTCAGAGTGATCCTATTAATACTCTCATTGTGGGTTTCCCTGGTGGCGTAGTGGTTGAGAATCCGCCTACCAATGCAGGGGACACAGGTTCAAGCCCTGGTCCGGGAGGATCCCACATGCCGCGGAGCAACAAAGCCCTCGCACCACAACTACTGAGCCTGCACTCTAGAGCCCGAGAGCCACAACTACTGAAGCCTGTGCGTCTAGAGCCCGTGCTCCGCAACAAGAGAAGCCCCCACAATGAGAAGCCCGCACACCTCAATGAAGAGTAGCCCCCGCTCGCTGCAACTAGAGAAAGCTCGCACGCAGCAATGAAGACCCGATGCAGCCATTAATTAATTAATTAATTAATTTTAAAAAATACTCTCATTGTGCAGCTGAGGATAAACCACTTGCCCAGGGTCACAAAGCCAGTGACAGGCTGAGCAGGGATTCATCAGTGAGTTGAGTTCATTGGTGAGCTCTGCTCGGTCTGTATGTTGTCTCCGCCCATCCACTCCATGCACTGCCGTCAGCTTCTAGCCCTGCTCTCCTCTGTTCTCATTAAGGTCACCAATGACCTCTGAAGGGCAAAACCAAATGGAGAGCTGTCTGACTTTATTTCAATCTCTTGGTCATGTCTGTCAGTGACCACCCCCTTCTTTTTCTCTCTTGGGGCTACCAACCTCTCAGGGGATGCCTTTGGTCCTTCTGGCAGGACCATCTTTTGCCCTATCTTTGCTTAACGGAAGCCCTATTGGGGGGAGGGTCTCATCTAGGGCCTCTACTCTTCTGATTCTATGCTCTCTCTTGGGGTCAGTGGCCACACTTCTACCCTGATTCCCCAAGCTCAGACCTCACACCTGAGCAGCGAAAATAGTCTCTACGTCTTCACTCAGATGGCTCACAGATCCCTCAATCCCATCTTCTCACTCTTTCTCCAACCTGTTCCTTCCACAGTCCACTATCATTTCACTTGCCACCTACACAGTTGCCTAAGCCAGAGAGGAGACATCAGCCTTGACTCTTCCTTCTTCCTCAGCCTCCTTATCCAACCTTCAAATCCTATCAACTCCTCTTCCTATAATTCCCCCCCACAATGCTCCCTACCAATGCCTGAAGACAGGCTGCCATCATCTTCTCTGCCCTGGATTACTTATAAGACTCTGCAGACTGTTCTTCCCACCTTCAGTGTGGCCCCGACCCCCAAAACACTTTTCAAACTGCAGGTACATTCTGAAGTACAAGTCCAGTAGTTTTACCCTCCCATCCCCTGCATTCAGGACAAAGCCCTTCCTGTGGTTTCTGCAATCCTTCAAAGCTGATCTCTTTCCAGCCACATTCCTGGCCACACTACAGTTAGTGCTGAATAACTAACTGTGCCACTAATAACTAATTAGTGCCACACCTGGAGACACCATCTATGTTTGCATCTGCAGTTTGATGTGACTGGTGATTTGGCCAAGGCCAGCCTGGAGTCTCACTTTCCTCTTCCTATATGAGACTGTGTCTTGTGAAATAATGTTGAAATGCAGAAGGAAATGTTGCAATGAACAAAAGACAAGTGATTCAGAACAGAGAGGGATACAGTGTTCTGAAAGACAACCAGCATATCACACATGTGAGCTCTTCAACCATACTCCCTGAGCATCTAACTCACTGGCTGAGGAGAACAATCACTCAGGACCACCTAACTCACATGGAAGTTGAGAAGATCACAGGGTTCCTCCTTCTGAATGCTAAGCATATTTCTTTACAACAGGAAGGATATGTACTGAATGGTCCAAGTGTCAGCGGGAGCCCCCATTCCAAATTAGGAACTGGCATCTGGTACCCATCAGCTGAGTTACAGCTGCATAATCCAGCAAGCCATAGGCTTCTCTGTATTTTCCAAGTTTCTAAGTAAGAAGGGAGCTAATTCATAGAAAAATCCTAGAAATAATGACCAACTCAGCAACAGTGAGAAACCCCTGGACCCAGATTTTGGTCTCTAAATATCATTTTCCTATAAAAAGAATCAGGTCCCCTAAGAGAAACGATGACTCTAGGTCTAGGCCAACAAATGTACAAGATAACATTAGAATATATTGTCATCTCAGTAGTAAGGAAGGCTACAGGGTTATGTCAAAAAACGTATACAACAGGCAGCCTATTGTATAAGCTCCCACTGGCCAAAGGACAATTTGAGCACCGATAAAGTTAAAAGACTGAAGCACAACAAATATATTAAAATCCATAAGTGTGTTTTGATACTAAACAAACAAAAAGAACAAACAAACCTCATTAGTCATCTTTGGAGGATGTTGGAAAACCAACTCATTATTTTGGAAGCTAGTAAATATGGGAAAGAATTAAGCATTTATCCTGCCTCTCCTATACAGACTGTATTTCAGGGTAACCAAGTAGTTGATTACTGGCAATTTCCAGGTATAGAAGTATTCAAGCTAGCAACTGCAAAAGGAAACATAAAATTAAAATATCACCACTTTGCAACCCCTAATGAAATAATGGTTCTAGGCAATAAATGTCAATGGTTCCTATGTCATAAAAAGGGAAACAACTAAAGAGAAACAACTCTCAATAGAAGCACAAATGCCATCTATTAAATATTCTTTAAAAAAATGGAACCAGAATCTAATTAGGTCTTTAGATCTAACTATCAATTTACAGGAAAAACAAGGGACAGAGGAACACGTTAAACTGTACAGGAGGGACACAATCAGCAAAGTTGAGATGGAAGGAAAATCTATAAATTAAATGACCCAGCTTCTTCAGTAAATAAAAGGAAAAGTGAGACAGAAAACCTATATACTAAAAGACTTCTGACAGCATCAATCAATTGAAATCTACGGATCATAATTGGACCCCGCTTGAAACAAATTGTATTAAAATATCATTTGAGACAATCAGACAAATCTAAACACGAAATAGATATTTGATGACATCAAAAACTATTGTTTCTTTTAAAGGAGGACTAATCGGATTGTGGTTGTTAAAAAAAAAATCATGATCTTTTTTAGAAACACCAAAATATTTACAGCTGAAATGATATGCTGTCTGGGATTTACTTCAAAATAATTTGAGAGTGGGGGGATAAATGCAGCTATTACAGAAACAAGATTGTTAACAACAAAAGTTGATCACTGTTGTAATTAGGTGATTATTACCTATAGGTTCGTTATACTAGTCCCTCTAATTTGTATATGTTTAATGATTTCCATAATAAATAGTTTTAAAGAGGAAAGGGGAAATTCTGCAGGGCAGGGCCAGAGTCTCACTCATACCTGTATTCCCAGCAGCCAGTCAGACAAATTAATAGCAATGCTTTTAGGCTGAAGCCAAGGTCAAAGCTAAGGGTTCAAGCTCAGAACTATGGTAATACCTGAAATACCTGCCTGGCTCTCCTCTTACGAGGCACAGAAGCTGGCACACAGTAGGCCTTCAGGAAGCATTTTTTGAATGAGCAAATGGAGACTTGAACATTGAATTAGCACGATATATGTTCCTCATGACCTGAAATACATTCAGTTAGTCACATCCGACCACCTCAAATTCAGCAGGCCTCTGTGGAAGGTGGTGCCCCCTGCCACCACTCTCTCTGTCTCCACACCCAGTGCTGAAGGGGCAAGGGCTTCCTCCCCTGGGCTCAGCCTGATGTTTTTAAGCCAAGGGTCTGGGTTCCGAGCAGATTTGTGCTCTTGTCCCCCACACCCTACCACCCAGGACTCCTTTTGGTCCCTCTGATTGGCCCAACTACTTCTCCTTGGCATGCTGGTCGCTCTGCCTGAAATGCCCACCACCCACCCCACCCCATCCCTGGCCTAGCTCTCTGCACAGCTGGCTCCTCACTGTCCACACCTCAGCTCGAATATCCTTCCTCAGCAGGGCCTGAAACAGCCACACTCTCTACAGAAAGTTCCCCTCTGATTCTCTATCATTTCTCCACTGTCCCTTTCACAGGTAACACCCTTAATATGCAATTATATATTTCCTTTGCTTTAAAATAACAATAACTGCAGCTAGCACACTGACTCAGTTCTTACCATGTGCCAAGTTCATGCTAAGTGTTTTACAGGGATTATCTTGTTGAGCTTTCACAACCACCCCATCAGTAAAGATACCTATCATTTTATTTATTATTTCCATTTTACAGATGATGAAACTCAGGACAGAGCAGTTACATGGCCACAGAGCCGTGCAGTAGTAAGCCCACATTTGTAACCGCTATGCTACACTGATCTCTTAATGTCTTCTGGCCCCACTGACCTCCACCCCCAGACTATGAGGGTCAAGGGGAACATCATTCAACAAAGTACCTCAGACCCTACTGCTGTGCCTGGCATAAAAGAGATGCTTTACAAGTATATGTGGAATGATTGGAAACATTCAAAGTAATCCTGTATGGTTTCTCTTTGTGTATCTCTGACCCACCTCCTCTTCCCCACAAGTCCCTAGCACAGGACCCAACTTCTAGAAGGTACTCAACACATACAGAAACACTCAGAGCTGAAAAGAGCTTTTGTGACCACCTAGCTCTGTCCCCTCAGTTCACCAAGGGGTAGGACCTTCTCCTACCTCTGAGAAGAGACAATCAAGCAAGATGGGACAGTGGAGGATACATGGACTTCAGCGGTCCCAAGAGGCTGAGTTCTAGCAAAAGAGGTCAGTAGCAGATGCCCTGATGGAGTAGAAGCCAAGAAGGAAGGCTAGGGTGTGGTGGAGGGTCTATATGTACTTCCTGTACCTTGCAGAACAAATAAACACCCTCCACCCAATGTCCTGAGCCTTCTGGAAACTGTTCCACTTCTAAAACATGTTCTTTGGAAACCTCATCATCTCAGGACACACCTACAGATTTCATAGGGACCACAGGCTTCCTTGGTCTCTCCTTCCCACCTCCCTCCCCTCTCCCCTCTCTCTTTCCCTTTTCCCTGGAGATAAGGAGGCAAAAACACCCAGAAACAAAGGGCTGGAGGTCAGGCCTCTGGGCTGACCTTCAGGAGCAGAGAAGGCCTTTCTGTAGAGGACAAGTGAAGTTTCTGGTCAATCCTTCCTGCCTCTGGTTATCTCCAGCCCCTGAAAGTCCTGAGCATCTCCAGCCTAGAGTCCCAAGAATCTCAAACTCTGTGTTGACAGACTTCTAGGAAAGCAGCACAAACAAACACAAGAGCTCCAACTGGATGGAGGGGGACAACATTCTAGCCTAGCATGTCCACAGAGGGGTTCTAAGATGGGATGGTACTGCGTCTGGGCCTTAAAGGGTGGGAATCACTGGGTTTCACGGGAGTAAGAAGGAAGTAGAGAAAATGGCTAGTGCAAATAATACTGAAACAAGATAACATTTACCTAGCACTTATTCTGTGCTTGGTGCTGAGTTAAGTGTTTTACACATAATAACTTGTTGACATCTCTCAACCTTGTGAGATAGGTGCTGTTAATGTGTCAGATTAAGAACCCAAGACCCAGAGGTGTTAAATAACTTGTCTAAGGTGATTCAGTAATTGGTGCGGCTGGGATTCAAAGTCAGATTTGAAAGTTCAAAGCCCACCACACAATGTGCACCAAAAGCTGGGGGATGGCTTGCATGAGGGAAAGGAACATGTGTGAAAGAGCGAGGGAATCCCTGAATGTCACACTAAAAGGCTGGATGGTGATCCATAAGGGGACCATGTGTGAGCAGTGCTGTAGGAAGAATGGCTTAACATGTTTATGGGGGATGATGGAGGGTCTGCTGGGAAGATGGGAACCCCGTGCCCCCCAGAAGCTCTACAGGGGTGGGGTAGGAGGGCAGCAGGAGTGAGGAAAGCCTAGAAGAGAAACAAGTTTATCAAATGCCAGTTGGTAATCAATGGTGTCCGCATTCAGATTTATGCAAATAAAGATCTTCCTCCAGTCCCAATCAGTCCACAAAAGTCCCATTAAATACCACTGTGTGCCAAGCCCTGCCCTGTGCAGCCTCCTTCTGTTTCTCCTCTGTTTGCCACAGTGAGGACAATGAGGTTGCTGGCAAGTTCCTACACCCCAGCACCCTAAAGTGTTCTCCTCTCCTTCCCCACCTCCACTCTCATAAGGGAGGTGAAAGACTTTTCTTGCACATTTATGTTAAAACCATAATGTCCACAACTGTATTTGAACTGCAGTAAGTTTTAAAACTTAAAGGTATTTATTTTCACATTACGGGTCCAATCTGCAAGGTACATAACTGTTTTTTTAACTGAGCTCACTTTTAACCTCAGTAAGTTTATGATGAGAAAATTTTCTCCAGAAGGTGAATCATCTGGCCATCTTCCCCCTCCAGCTACCAACCAGGAGGCTAGCAGTACCTCTGTTCAAGGATATCACCTGGAGGTCAGGGATAGGAACTCACAGCCCAGCCACTATGCCCTTCACTACCACCTGGGGGGCGGGGTGGGTAGGGGGAGGAGGAAGAGAAGACTGGAATCAGGGAAGTCTCTAATTCAGTAAATCTGATGCTGTGTCTCACAGAGTCAATTCCACTTTGGAGCTGCGTGTCCTGAGAAAAAGTGGAACTCAGCTTCTCATCATTCTTGTGCTAGGAAACCCTGTCTGAACAGGCACCCTCATGGAGCGGGTGGGAATTACTGTCAAATACAAGTGTATGAACTTCCCGACTTTCAGGGGTCTCCCAAACAGTGCCTTCAGAAGGCCGCTCAGCCAGTGGATCGGCGATGGGAGGAAACTCTCGCTAAGCTGGCTCAGCAATTCCCCAGAAAGGCTCACTCCGCAGGCCAACGTGAAGACACAATTAGCCCAAAGCCCTTGGTATATGTGCTGGGAGGGAAAGCCGGGGACTTTTCCGCTTAGCTTCCCTAAGCTTTGCCACGAGACAGCTCTCTGGCTACGTCAGGGTAAAGAGGCTTGTATGAGCACATCTCACACCAGCTAACCACTCCCGAGAGACCCTCTCTTCCAAACTACATGGCGGGCAGAACGGGGACGAAGTGGCCCCAGCAGAGGCGAACCCCTGCGGTTCTTAAAGCCTTGTTTGCGTTTGGGCCCACACGGAGCCGCAAATGGAGGTATATTCCCTTCCGGCGCACTCGCCATTAGCCCCCGGATTTCCAGCAGGCCTCTCAGGCCCGGATCCGGTTCCCCGACCTCTCAGGCCCTTCGAGAACCCCCAGCTTCCGCTCCCAGACCTCAGAACCTTCAGGCCCGCGCCGGCCTCCCTGCCGGCCTTTCGAGGCCCCGCGGCCCGGCCCCGCGGCTCACCCTCGAGCGTCTCGCACTGCACCAGGTTGAGGTAGTCCGCCTGGCTGAGCACCCCGGCCTTCAGGCCGCGCACCAGTCCCTCCAAGTAGCCATTGTCCACGTTGAAGTAAAGCTCCGGGAAGAACGACATGGCTGCGGCGGGGGCGGCTGGACCGGAGGACCCAGACCTGCCGGCACGCAGCACAACTCCAAGATCAGCTGACGCGGCGCCCGCAGCGGGCTGTCAAGCGCATCAGGTGACGCGCAAGCGGCCCACGTGACCACAACGGGGCGGGGCTCTGAGCGGCTCCCGGCTTCCGGATAGTTTCTCGCGGAACGGCTGCGCAGGTGTGGGCTGAGGACCGCCCACTAGCGCCTGCGCGCTGAGGGGAGGAGGGCCCCCTGCTCTCAGGCGGGAGCGGCTTGGAGTGTCCAAGGCCGACCGTGTGGTGGCGCCCGTGGCCGCGGGGATTCGATTGGGCCTTCACTCTAGATTTCCCGAGTCTGGTGCACGTGGTGCTGTGGCGGCCAGAGGAGTAAAGATGGGAGTGGGCGGCGCTTCTTATGCTTGGAAATATTCCAGACTGTGGTTGAGTCAGCCTTCCCCTGAGAGGAACTGAGGTCCGGTGAGGGGAAGGCTTCGCTGCGAGTCACGCGTCGAGTTAACGCAAGCAGGCCCTGGAGCCTAATGTTTTGTTAGCCTGCTGGGAGCTACAGCTCCTATGCTGCATTGCGCCCTCCCTTCCCCGCATTTATTATGTAAGATTCTCAAGGGTAGGAGCGCGGCCCTCCTCTGCTTCTCCCAACAGCGCCTGGCACTCTAAGAGCATGCACGTAAGTAACTCATGATGGGATAGCGCAGGCCCTGGGGTAGGGATGTGTGTGTGGTGTCTTGGCTTGGAGACATCTTCGCCCCTGCCATGAACTCCCCCATCCGACGGTCACGTTCGAAATAACGCCACAACCCTGGGGTTGGTCCCATCCTTTATTGTCGCTCCCCTGCCCCAGCCCCGACCCTGACGTCGGCCAACTAGGTGCGGCTGCAGGGGTTCGTGGCAGTACCCAGCTTGCGGCAGTAGCAGAAGGCGTTGAAGAAACGGCAATAGCACGTGGCACATGGGTCGCAGCATGGTACCTGGTGTCCCAGACAGGACTCGTGCAGCCTTACGCAGCGACGCGGGGAGCGCGGCTTGCGTCCTTCCGAATCTAGTACCTGCAGGGGTTGGGTAACATGGGCCTTCAGCGGCAGCTTCAGGGACCTGCCCCATTCAAGGCGGGACGTCAGTGGAGCATGGGGAGGGATGGTCTGCAGTGTCACCCCAAGTGAGAGGGTCACCGAAGTGGAGATAGAGATTGATGCCTGATCCCCCCACCCAGAGATTGTGGCCTCAGCCCTTTTCCTGAGCAGTTACCTCTGCCAAGGCCTTGGCCTCTGCCTCCTGCAGCAGAGCCTCTTCCGCCTGTTCTGCCGTTGTCCTCTTCATCGGGGGCTGCAGGCCCAGGCCTGGGACAGATGATGTGAGGACAGAAACCCCCCATGCACAAGACACCCACCTCCCAGGCCTGGGATTGGGAAGGGGGAAAGAGGGCTCATACCAGGCAGAACAGTTCGTGGCCAGAGAGTGTCCAGGCCCCCCCATCCCCACCCCTGCCCACACTGACCTTGGAGCTCTGGGAACAAGGCTTGGTCAGGCCTTCCGATGCCCTCCAGGGGAGCCAAGCCCATCTGGGCCCCCTGCCCGGCGGGCATTGCCAGCAGCAGGGCACAACTCAGCAGCATTGCGGTCAGCATGGCCTGGCTCAGCAGGAAGACCCACCACTTAGTCCCTCTTCATCCCTAGAACACCCTCTAGGTGCCCTATCCCAGATAGAAGACCCCTAGAGAGTAGGAGTCTCTGCCCAACCTGAGGACTTACCTCTGCTTGCTGGATCCTTGCCCCAAGAGTTCCTGGCCACCCCATGCCCTCAGTTTATATGGCAGGGTCTAATGAAGGGCCCACACGTGACTGCTCCCTGCAGCCAGGGCATGAGGGGGCCCCCCCAGAGGGTGGGGGCACAGTTCAGGCCTCTTTCACTGGAACCTGGGCTCTATAAGAGGGGTACCCATCTCCAATTTGGAGTGAGGTCTCCAGGAACCAATCAAAGTTTGGGAACAAGATAGGGTGCCCAGGGCCCCCACATTCATTCCCCAGGACAGGGACCTGGGGAATGGGGATGGGTAGGCTGGAGCCATTAGCAATAACAAGGAAGGCGGCCCTGAACATTTAATTTAATTTGGGGCCCCGGAGATGCTCATTCAGACCCTACGCATGGCATGTTCCCTTTGCTTCCAGGAACTTGGGTCAAGGGCATTGGAGGGGGTGATGGGCCAGTGACCAGAGTCGGGTGGGGTTGGGATGCAGACCTAGACCCTGGGTTTTTGAGGGGAGAGAGGGGAGAGGAGAAGCCCACTTAGACAAAAGCAGGCCCTCTGCCTCCATCTCTGGCCCTACCTCTCCTCCCCCTTCTTCCTCCAGGCTTCTCCAAGACCCCAGCCCTGCTCCTGCCCCCGCACCCTTTTCTGCCTGGGGTTCCTGGAAGCCAAGGTGACCGAACGGACTGTTCCCTGGGTGGGCGAGGAGCTTCAAAGTAAAAAGCTTTCAGGCCGCCTGCCTCATTAGTGCTAATGGCTGCTCCTTTCCGCCCTGCGTTGTCAGGCCTGTGCCCGTGCCTGGTCTCATCAGCATGGGGCAGATGTGAGGACTGCCCTTTCATAGAGATGGTGGGACACACAGGACCCCACCTGCCCCAGCCTTCCCTCACCGCCCACCACCCCCAAGGGCACTTTATTACACACTTGCCACTTGGGGAAGGGGATGCAGGCTGAGTCAGCTTCCAGGACTCAATATACAAACAGCTGGCCCAAGACAGCAGGAGAAGGATGTAGAGGCTGTTTGGGCTATTCTGACCAGGGCGAGGCCTGAGGAAGTCCTTCCAGAAAGCAGTTGGAAACCATAGGTTATCATCTGGCAGCTTCTGGCCTGGTGTCAGCATAGCAATTGGTCTTGGGGAGAGAGTTGTGTGGAGAGGGGCGCTCTGCAGAGGGTGAGCCTGTGGCAGTCTTCTTCCACAGTTGGGCGTTGATGTCTGTTCTGGGATCAGGCTGGCACTGGACTTGCTTGTGGTTGGCCCAGGGTAACGGTCCTAGGAGCTCAGAGGGTCACCTACTATGGCCCAGGGGAGGAGCAGGGGAGTGAGGGAAAGCCCCTCTGGGGAGGTGGTCCATGGATAATCCAACAAAGGGCCAGTCCCCATTTCTCCCCCGGGAATGGTGCTGGCTGTTTTGGTGACTCTGTCACAGAGCAGACCTGGTGTCAAGGCCTCCCTGGCAACTGACATTAACCTTTGTTTCCCAGAAGCCATAGCTGGGCTCAGTGGCCCACCCCAGGGGTTTCTTATAGTGGTGCAGGGTGAAGGTATCAGGCACCCAGGTGTGCCCCCATCTTGGTTGGACCACATGGAGCTCAGGAAGGGTAATACATCAAATGTACCCGAGACATTTTCCCCAAATCTTTATGCCCTGGCCCCATCCTTGGAGGTTCTGGCTGAAGAGACGGTGGTAAGGAGCAGGGACTGTGTGAGTATTTTGGCAGGGTGCCCCAGGTGAGGTGAGGCAGGGGCTCTGAGCACCTGGCTGAGCCTGGTCAGCGCTCATGCTAAGAACAGCTCTTCATCTTGGAACGGGGGTGCTCCTGCCAGCTAGGCCCTTAGTGTCTTCACTTGGGTGTGTGAACACAGGTGTATTGGCCCCATCCATGGACAGCAGGGGCTGCCAAGGTCCCTGATCGGATCCAGTGGGGAAGACAGTCAAGAAAACTAACAATCAGGGCTTCCCTGGTGGCGCAGTGGTTGAGAGTCCGCCTGCCGATGCAGGGGACACGGGTTCGTGCCCCGGTCTGGGAAGATCCCACATGCCGCGGAGCGGCTGGGCCCGTGAGCCATGGCCGCTGAGCCTGCGCATCCGGAGCCTGTGCTCCACAATGGGAGAGGCCACAACAGTGAGAGGCCCGCGTACCGCAAAAAAAAAAAAAAAAAAAAAAAAAAGAAAACTAACAAAGTGGAACAGTGGGACTTCCTAGGTGGTCCAGGGAAGGCTCTGTGCTTCCACTGCAGGGGGCATGGGTTCACCGATCCCTGATTAGGGAACTAAGATCCCGCATCCCGCGCATCGTGGCCAAAAAAACAAAAAGAAAAAAAATAGTGGAATGACCAAAGAAATATAAACATTGGATATTTGATGACATTGAGGAGTAATTGTTAACTTTTTAAGTTGTGATAATGGTATTGTAGTCATGATTTGTTTTTAAAAAAGGATTCTTTTAGAGAAAAATGATATATTTACTGATAAAATTATATGAAGTATGGTATTTGCCTCAAAATAATCTGAAGTAGGGGGGATAGCAGGAGGTGATATAGATGAAACAGAATTTTTCATGAGCTGGTAATTGTTGAAGCTGGGTGGTGGGTACATGGGCTTCGTTATCCTAATACTGCTACTTTTGTATATGTTTGAAATTTTCCATAATAAAACATTTGTTTATGCCCCGTCCCACCCCACCCAGCCGTCCTCCCATCACCACTGAATTGGCCCAAAACACAGCCTATGGGTTTCTTATTATAACTGTATCTCTATCTGTATGTCTATCTATAAATTATAAATCTGTATTTAAAGTTAATTTTCCATTGGTTTATCAAATTTTATTAATCTTTGCCAATAATCAGTCTTTGGCTTGATTTACCAAATTTTGTTACAATTAAGTTTCTGCCTTTCCATCATTTTCTATTTTCCTAGCATTTGTTGATCCTTATGTTTATCTTTCTTCTCTTTTTAAAAAATAAATTTATTTATTTATTTTTGGCTGTGTTGGGTCTTCGTTGCTGCCTGCGGGCTTTCTCTAGTTGAGGTGAGTGGGGGCTACTCTTCATTGGGGTGCGCGGGCTTCTCATTGCAGTGGCTTCTCTTGTTGCGGAGCACAGGCTCTAGGTGTGCGGGCTTCAGTAGTTGTGGCTCACAGGCTCTAGAGTGCAGGCTCAGTAGTTGTGGTGCATGGGCTTAGTTGCTCCACGGCATGTGGGATCTTCCAGGACGAGGGATTGAATGCCTGTCCCCTGCATTGGCAGGCGGATTCTTAACCACTGCGCCACCAGAGAAGTCCCCATCTTTCTTCCTGAGGAACACAGTTGCCTACACCTAGTAGTCTATAAAAGGCTCTTCAGGATCCCTTTCCATTTGCTGAGTACAAACACTGCGTGAGTGATTTTTCGGGTCTGGAACTGGCCTGATGTTCCCAGGACAATACTTTTTGGCAGAAAGACCTTCAGAAATGTGCAGTGTGTTCTGGGTGGAGGATTTGGCAGACCTGGGAGGATGCAAAGCCTACTTCGTGAGGCTGAGGATGGACCCCAAGCATAGGGACCCTGACTTCAAGGAGGAGAAGGGGGAGAGTGTGGATGCTCTGTGCCAAAGATCAAGTGTGGGGACAAAGAGGGATGCTTGATCCCTACCCCTCCTCCTCTTTTTCCTCCAGCAAGGTAGTTCTCACCCAAGGGTGCTGTTCCTGCTTTGGCCAACAGGGGGCAGCAGAGCACCCACTGGCTCTCCTAATCCAGCTTCATTCTTTTTTAAAAAACATATTTTTATTTAAATTTATTTATTTATTAATTTTTTTTGGCAGCATTGGGTCTTCGTTGTTGCGCGCGGGCTTTCTCTAGTTGCAGTGAGCGGGGGCTGCTCTTTGTTGTGGTGCTCAGTCTTCTCATTGCAGTGACTTCTCTTGTTGCAGAGCGTGGGCTCTAGGAGCATGGGCTTCACTAGTTGTGGCACGCGGGCTCAGTAGCTGTGGCTTGAGGGCTCTAGAGAGCAGGCTCAGTAGTTGTGGCGCACGGGCTTAGCTGCTCCGCGGCATGTGGGATCTTCCCGGACCAGGGCTCGAACCTGTGTCTCCTGCATTGGCAGGTGGATTCTTAACCACTGCTCCACGAGGGAAGCCCCAGCTTCATTCTGATAGGTGGATCCCCACCCAGCACGCTGTGTCTGGCGCCATGGTTCATCTGTAGGACTTCCAAAAGCCAGAGGTTGCTTGGAGAGGTGCGGCCCCCTCATTTATCCAGGGAGGGGAGCAGGATGGAAGGGGGTTATCCCAGGCTGGTGTATGTATACATATATATGTTTATATATATATATATATATATATATATATATATATTTAAACATCTTTATTGGAGTATAATTGCTTTACAATGGTGTGTTAGTTTCTGCTTTATAACAGAGTGAATCAGTTATACATATACATATGTTCCCATATCTATATTTTTTTTGATTGAATATAGTTGACTCAAAATGTTGTGTTAGCTTCTGGTGTACAGCAAAGTGATTCAGTTATACATATATATGTTCTTTTTCATATTATTTTCCATTATGGTTCATTACAGGATATTGAATATAGTTCCCTGTGCTATACAATACAACCTTGTTGTTTATCTATCTATGTATAATAGTTTGCATCTGCTAGTCCCAACCTCCCAATCAACCCTCCCCCCTCCCCACCTTGGCAACTACAAGCCTGTTCTCTATGTCTGGGAGTCTGTTTTTGTTTCATAGATAAGTTCACTTGTGTCATATTTTAGATTCCACATATGAGCGATATCATATGGTATTTGTCTTTCTCTTTCTGACTTACTTTGCTTAGTATGATAATCTCTAGGTCCATCCATGTAGCTGCAAATGGCATTATTTCATTCTTTTCATGGCTGAGTAATATTCCATTGTGTGTGTGTGTGTGTGTGTGTGTGTGTATACACACACACACACACACACACCACATCTTTATCCATTCATTTGTCAATGGACATTTAGGTTGTTTCCATGTCTTGATTATTGTGAATAGTGCTGCTATGAACATAGGGTTGCTTGTATCTTTTTGAATTATAGTTTTGTCCAGATATATGCCCAATAGTGGGATTCCCGGATCATATGGCAACTCTATTTTTAGTTTTTTGAGGAACCTCCATACTGTTCTCCATAGTGGCTGCACTAATTTACTTTCCCACCAACAGCATAGGAGGGTTCCCTTTTCTCCACACCCTCTCCAGCATTCGTTATTTGCAGACTTTTTTTAAAAAATAAATTTATTTATTTTATTTATTTATTTTTGGCTGCGTTGGGTCTTCGTTGCTGTGCGTGGGCTTTCTCTAGTTGCAGCGAGCGGGGGCTACTCTTCATTGTGGTGCACGGGCTTCAGTAATTATGGCACGCGGGCTCAGTAGTTGTGGCTCGCGGGCACTAGAGTGCAGGCTCAGTAGGTGTGGCACACGGACTTAGTTGCTCTGCGGCATGTGGGATCTTCCCAGACCAGGGCTTGAACCTGTGTCCCCTGCATTGGCAGGAGGATTCTTAACCACTGCACCACCAGGGAAGTCCCTGCAGACTTTTTAATGATGGCCATTCTGACCAGTGTGAGGTGGTACCTCACTGTAGTTTTGATTTGCATTTCTCTAATAATTAGCAATGTTGAGCATCTTTTCATGTGCATATTGGCCACCTGTATGTCTTCTTGGGAGAAAAGTCTATTTAGGTCTTCCAGGCTGGTGTTTCTTAAGCCCTCAGCTGGAGGGGGTCCCACTGTGATCAGGACCCCCTAGGTGGGAGAGTCATGTTTGTTGCATGAATGCCAGTGCTTGCCATTCTCCCATTCATTTGAAAACTATTTGAGCACATGCTGCATGACCAGCTCTATGCCAAGGGGTCTATACTTCAAGGCTTGGTCAGAGGCCGTGGTGACCTGAAGCTCTTGATTTCTGGGGTCAGCCAGGCTTCATGGGTTTGCCTGTTGCCAGTGAAAAGGTAGGCTGGGGTCAAGCCAGGGAGAGCAGAGCATGGTGCAGGGCCAGCTGGTGGATGGAACAGCCCTTCCCCTGACTGTAAGGGCGCTCAGGCCCAGAGAAACTCCTTCCCCCTCGGGCCTTGCTCTAACTCCCTCTTCCTCTCCCCCCACAGGCCTCCCCTTCAGTGCTGGTAATCGGCCCTTTATTGGGGTCCCCAGAACACTTGAGCTGTGGCTGGAGTGCTCAGATGAAATTTCACAAAAGGGACAGGGAAAACAAATAGGCCCAGCCAATCTGACTCGTAGGATGTGACTTGCAGTTTGGATGCATGGGCCCCTCCAAGGTGGCAAAGGCCATCCTAAATGCCAACTTCAACCCATTCTAAAGACATCTACAACTCCTAGTGTCCAAATCTTCAGACATCCAGAGAGGTAACCAGTCCCTCCTCCTGCCTGCCAGGTCCTACTTTTCTGGGTGAAATCTTCAGTTTCTGGAGGTGTTACAGGACCCTACCTTCTGCCACAGGGTATCCATGCCCTTAATATGTCCAAAGCAGAACATCAGCACCCACACTCACAGGAAACCCACCAAAGTGGTGCAGAGCTTGTTCCATTCCAAGTGATAAGAGGACTCTTGAGTATAACAGAATTTCTGGGGAGTGAAATTGAGTCCCCAGCAACCCTCCACAGAGGCATGGCACTGTTGCGCTAGGGAGAGGCACTCGGGATGTCCCCTAAATTGTTTCTAATCCATCCCCATAGAATGGAGCAACCTGACTCCGTGAGGACGTTCAGTGGCTCAGCTGGAGCCCCAGGAACAAAGGTGTTTGCACAACAAGAACCACTGGACTGTCTGGAAATGACTCTCAACCTAGAAACTGCTCTTCATACTAAAGACCCAGGAGTTCTCAACCTGCTCATCCCTGCCACTCATGTTCTGTGCAAGTAAGAAGAGAGGCTACAGGAACTCTAGACATAGGCAAAAAGGTACAGCCTAGGACTTCCCTGGTGGTGCAGTGGTTAAGAATCAGCCTGCCAATGCAGGGGACACGGGTTCGAGCCCTGGTCCGGGAAGATCCCACATGCTGTGGAGCAGCTAAGCCCGTGTGCCACAACTACTGAGTCTGCGCTCTAGAGCCCGCGAGCCACAACTACTGAGCCCACGTGCCGCAACTACTGAAGCCCGCGTGCCTAGAGCCCATGCTCTGCAACAAGAGAAGCCACCGCAATGAGAAGCCTGTCTGCCACAACAAAGAGTAGCCCCCGTTCACCGCAACTAGAGAAAGCCCGCGCGCAGCGATGAAGACCCAATGCAGCCAAAAATAAATAAATTTTTATATTAAAAAAAACTGTGGTACAGCACAGGAAATATAGCCAATATTTTATAATAACTTTATTTTTTTAATATTTATTTATTTTTTGGCTGCGTCACATCTTAGTTGCGACATGTGGACTCTTAGCTGCGGCATGTGGGATCTAGTTCCCCAACCAGGGATCGAACCTGGGCCCCCTGCATTGGGACATGGAGTCCTTCCTACTGGACCACTAGAGAAGTCCCTATAATAACTTTAAATGGAGTATATTCTGTAAAAGTATTGAATCACCATGTTGTGTACCTGAAACTAATACATCATTGTAAATCAACTATACTTTAATTTTAAAAAATCTCCTATAAGCCACTCCCGACCTGTGGGAATATAAACCGCCTGTGACAAGTACTAAACTCTTGATAAATATGTTATTATAGGTTGCAAGTTGAGTTTTCTGAGCATGGAGCTAGCTACTGGGAAGGCTTAGTAGGGCCTGCATGGATACTAATTCCACTAGCCAGTGTTGCTGGTCTGTATTGTATAGTGTTATCTATCAATACATGTATACATTTACAGGATACCATTAGAACTCACTGTATCTCCAACCTTTCAATTAATGTATTTTGGTTAGTAGTGATCTTAATACCTTAATTCAAAAGGAATCAGCAGAATCACTGTTGGGTAACTATAACTCCAACACCAAACTTTCTCAAGCATTCCGTTAAAAAATCTCAGTGGGAGAGGATGCTGTACGTGCTTTTGCTTTTATTTAATCAGGATTGAGGAAATTATACCTTTTAATTAAGCTAAATTAGTAGTTTAAAATTCTGTATTAAATTTATTTGTTAACCATAAACTATATTATGAAATAGAGTCAATATTTTGTTTCATATTTAATGGCATTTGTTAGGATTTAATATTTATAAGATCTCACCTGATACAAATTATTTTTCTGCCTGCACTCTTTATTTTTTTTATTTTTGCGGTACGCGGGCCTCTCACTGTTGTGGCCTCTCCCGTTGTGGAGCACAGGCTCCGGACGCGCAGGCTCAGCAGCCACGGCTCACAGACCCAGCCGCTCCGCGGCATATGGGATCCTCCCGGACCGGGGCACGAACCCGTGTCCCCTGCATCGGCAGGCGGACTCTCAACCACTGCGCCACCAGGGAAGCCCTGCCTGCACTCTTTAGAAAAAATTGTGAAAGCTACATTATCAGTAATCTCTTCTTGTTAAGATTATCTTCACTTAATACTGCATTAAAATGTGTTTACTAAGGGCAGAGAACATGAAAAAATAAAACTGTGGTGTTTACTATAACTACTACGCCTGACCTTCCACCCAGCAAGTTTACTCTTTGGTACAAACCCAAGAGAAGTGGGTGAAATGCCTAATAAAAGGTACGTGTATAGAATGTTCTTAGAAACTTTATTCATGACAGCTAAAAACTAGAAATAATCCAAATATCCATCAACAGGAAAATGGATAAATAATGGTGTATTCATACAGCTGGAAACTGCACAGCTATAAAAAGTGAATGAACTGCTATACACAACAACACGGACGAATCTCACAGACGTAAAGTTGAAAGAAAGGTGCAAGCCACAGAAGAGTGAATATGGTATGATTCCATTTACATGACGTTCAAAACCAGACAAAACTGTAATAAATGGTGATGGAGCTCTGAATAGTGGTTAACTCTGGGGGCATTATTGACTGAGTGAGGGGAATTGGGAAAACTTCTGCAGTGCTCGAAATGTAATTTTATTTTATTTTATTTTTAAAGATTATTTTTGATGTGGACCATTTTTAAAGTCTTTATTGAATTTGTTACAATATTGCTTCTGTTTTTTTTATGTTTTGGTTTTTTGGCCTTGAGGCATGTGAGATCTTAGCTCCCCGACCAGGGATCGAACCCTCACCCCCTGCATTGGAAGGCGAAGTCTTAACCACTGCACTGCCAGGGAAGTCCCTGGAAATGTTTTGTATCTTGAATGTTTTATATCTGGGTGGTGGTCACACAGGTTTCCTTTTCACTGTGGGTTCTTCCCTGACTTTGGACTTTGGCATGATTCTTATTCATACTTGAACCTCTCTCATTGCACCTCTCCTCAAAGCAACTCACGTCATTTGAAGAGTTCTTCAGACCACAGACCAAAAATCACCCCTTGGAGATGGTGGCAGTGGGTGCCAGGAGAAGAAGGGTACCTATTGTCTGGGTCAATGGCATTGAAAATGGTCATTTCCCCAGCTTGCTATCAGGATGTGTTTTTGTCTTGTCTCTCGTGACACTTGTTTTCTTCCCTGTCCTTGGGGATGATGTCTTCAAGCTGTTGACTTCTGGGATTTGCAGATTTTACAATGTGATACTACTTATTTTTTTGTCTGTAGGTTCTTTCTCCAGGGGAAAAGACAGTAATTTCCTAAAATCCATATGAATGTAAAGAAAAGCAGTTTGTCACTGGTTGTTGGTGGGGTTTTTTATAATGCAAAATAAAAATAGTAAAAAGAAAAAAATGGTATCAATGAGATAACAGCAGTTGTAATGAACAGAAAGCTCAATTCAAACTGTCTTAAATTCTGAACATAATTTATTGGCTCATCTAATTGAACAGTCCAGAAATAGGGCTGGTTTCAGATGAAGTTTGATACAGTGCCTTTTGATTTTATAAGGAGTTGACGTGGCAGACACAGCCGGTTGCCTGCCTAATACCTGTTCCCCCCTCCTCCAAAAAAGAAGGCATTTTTTTCTGGGGAAGTGCCTAGTTCAAGAGACTAACTTTCTCAGATTCCCTAAGAGTTCATGGTGTCCCTGGGATACATTGTGACCCACAAGACTTACGTTGAGGGCTTCTGGGAAAGTTGCTTCTCTGGCAGAGGTGTCTCCCTTTTCTGCTTCTTTTCCCTTCAACTTCCTGCTGAGAATGTGAGTATAATGCTTAGAGCTGTAGCAGCCAACTTGTCACCTTAAGGCAATGAGGCAACAATCTTGAGAATGGACTAGCTTGCTAACGATGGTGGACAAGAGAAGCAGAGCATGCCTCCGCAACATTGTAAAGCAGTTGTGCCAGCCCTGGTCTGCCCACCTCCTGATATCTTATTGCATGAGACAAACATGAAACAAATATTTGTTTAAGCTACTGTTAGGTTTTTCTCTTACTTGAGACTAACCGCATTCCCAACTGATATCTTCAGTTTCTTTACATCTCTTGTGTACACCTTTTGTGGTAAATGCTTCATTCTAAGGCTTGTTTCCCTTTGTAGACACAAACTGGCTTCCAGCAGCCTCAGAAGCCTCCTGCTTCCTCGCTTGCATCCTACAGGAGAGAGTCATCTTTATCCTAGAATTCCCTGGTCCTGGTTCTGAAAATCCTGCTGGCATCTACTGCTGGAGTCTGTGGCTAGAGGGCTCACGGTGAGTTCCTCTGATCTGGGCAGGGCCTGATGGTCCTCCCTTGACCCTTGCTGAGCCCTTACAGACCCTGAACATCCCCAAGATCAGCCTGTGAGTGACAAATGTCCTGACCTCCAGAGGCCTTGCCTCATCTGTGGCCTTGGAGCTGGAGTATCACAAGGGACAGCACCTTCTCCCAAGGTCAGGGCCAAAAATCTGCCCTTGTAAGCCAGGTTTGGCTTTTGGCTTGGGCAGGTGTTGACTCTGGGCAAATTGCCAGCCCAGAAAAGAATGATTTTGGGTGTGAGATCTCATTCTTCCTCAGCACAGCCTTGAAAGCATGTGCTCAGGGTGTTTTGTTGCTAAGATAGCAGTTGGGCTGTGTTCAGGTGGTCCAGAGAGAGCTTAAACTGCAGAGGGTCTGGGTATCATAACAGTCTTGTCTGGGGTCACAAAGTTTGTAAGTGGTGGAGCTGAGTCAAACTGAGAAGTGTGACACTCCACCGAAACCCCTCACAACCAACCATGATGCTAAGACACAATGACACTTAGGGTCATATATATATATTTTTTTTTTAACTCGACTTTTAAAAAAAATATTTATTTATTTTGGCTGCGCCAGGTCTTAGTTGCAGCACGTGGCATCTTCTTTTTTTTTTTTTTTTTTTTTAGTTGTGGCACGCGGACTTCTTAGTTGCAGCTTGCGAACTCTTAGTTGTGACAAGCAGGATCTAGTTTCCCAACCAGGGATCAAACCCAGGGCCCCTACATTGGGAGCATGGAGTCTTACCCACTGGACCACCTGGGAAGTCCCTATATATATTTTTAACACAGACCTCCTTTGACTGCATTGTAAGTACACAGGAATAATCTTCAGTTCCACAAAGAAATGTGCCTTCTCCCATTTTCCCTGAAGTGCATGACTCTTTGACCTCTCTTTTATTGTTATACTTATTTTGGAGACATGGGTACAGAGAAATAGGTCTCAACTTCAGCATTGGCAATGGTTCAGGAGTAAGACTAAAAGCCACACACATACTCAATACTGGGGAGGTGTGGGGCGTGCTTGGCCTGAAAGGGGCAGCCATTGACACCAGGTGGAGATGTAGCCCCAGTGTTGCCAGAGCTTCAGATGTTTCAAGAAAAGCCAGAAAACTGAATTTTTATATGTTGCTTCAATGCTGGCTCAAAAAAGCATTGTGCAGGTTCTCAAGTTCTCACTTCCAGTGTAATGGGAGAGAATTTTTGTCCTGGCAGTGGTTCTAGCCTGAAGTGCTGTGAGAACAGCAGTCAAGATTTCCTTCTTCCTGCACTACTGGTAGGAGGAAGGAAATACCACCTGGAGGAGGTGGTATTGGTATTTAAAGAGGGTTCCTAAAGGTGGATGGAGCGTTCTGAAAGGAAGAAGGTAGGGAATGACCTCAGTACAGCTTTTGCCCAGTTGTTCATCACAGGAATGCTACTGGGCCCTGCAGTTTCCAGCATCACAACCCCCTGTCCCCCACTTGTCCACACCCTCAGCTTCCTGGTTCCAGCCTCGAGGGGTTCAGCCCACATCTGCCCTTCAGTTTTCTTCTTTCTGGGAACCAAGGAACAAGATGTCCTCCCATGGCCTCCCAGCGAACTGGGCTGGAGCCTGCTCCCTGGGGTTGGCAAAGGGAACCACTAGCTCTTGGGGCCTTCCCTTTGAACTCAGAAGGTAAGGCAGCAGAAAGAAGGGAGGAGGGCCTGAGGATTCCCCACTGGGTGAGAGTCACCCCCCCCAGGCCATGCCTACTTTTCAGAAAGGGTAAGCCAACTAGGCTGGCTGCCTGGACCCCATACTTAGGTGGGCGAGGTGTGGGGGGCAGCTACCTTCTATCTTGTGAACTACATCATCATCCAATTTCAACATCATAAATAGCACAGCAACCTCATCTTATGGGCCCCCTGATGTGATGCAATAATCGCCAATATAATATTCTTACCAAAATTGTTTAACGTGAATCCAGTCTTGAGGAAGCAGTCAGGTAAATCCAGAATATGGTGCTAACAGGGAACTATAGCCAATCTCCTGGGATAAACCATAATGGAAAAGAATATTAAAAAAAAAGAATGTGTCTATGTATGTAAAACTGAGTCACTTTGCTGTACAGCAGAGATTGGCACAGCACTGTAAATCAACTACACTTCAATAAAAAAAGATAATAATAAAATATGGAAACAGAATGAGGTGCTAAAACTGGCCTGAACTCTTACAAAAAGTAATCAGACAAAAAGACTGAGTATGGGGCAGAGAATACTCTTCTATATTAAAAGAGACTAAAAAGACCTAACAACCAAACGTGTGAACCTTGCCTCCTGAACTGAAATAAAAATGCTGTAAAGGCATTCTTGAGACCAGTAGGGATGACACGACTGAATGGCTGCTTATTTCCTTGCATGTGATGTGGTGCTCTAATGGTGCAGAGTGGGGTCTCTCAGCCTCAACACTTTGGAGACAGATAATTCTCTCTTCTGGGACTTTAGCAGCATTTCTGGCCCCTGCCCGCTAGGTGTCAGGAGCACCGCTTCGGGTGCAACAAGTTGAAAAGTCAGAGATGGTTTAGAATTAGCAATGAAGGTTGCATCACATCATGAATTTACTAAAGAAACACCTTAAAATGGTTAAATGGTGAATTTTAGCTTATGTGAATTTTTTCTCAATAAAAAATGTGATTTAAAAAATGTCTCCGTTTGACATTGTCAAATAATCCCTGGGGGGGCTTCCCTGGTGGCGCAGTGGTTGAGAGTCCGCCTGCCGATGCAGGGGACGCGGGTTCGTGCCCCGGTCCGGGAGGATCCCACATGCCGCGGAGCAGCTGGGCCCGTGAGCCATGGCCACTGAGCCTGCGCGTCCGGAACTTGTGCTCCGCAACGGGGGAGGCCACAACAGTGAGAGGCCCGCGTACTGCAAAAAAAAAAAAAAAAAAAACAAATAATCCCTGGGGGACAAAATCACCCCAAGTGAAACCACTGGTGCAGAGAGTACACTGCTGGGTGGGAAGGTTGGTGGGAGGGAGCGGGGCGGGAGAGGGAATGCAGGCCGAAGGATTGGGGAGGGAAATGTCTTGTTTGTAACTTACTTTCAAAGAGCAGATGTGGTCAAATGTTAACCATTAGTGACACTAGGTGACAGGTGTGTGGGTTGTTCATTTGACTATTCTGTCAGCTTTCTATAGACTAATTGTTTTTCAAAACCAAAAGAAAAGAATTCAATTTGAAATTTTCTGTTTACAACATCCCAACGGACCCATGACAGGTACCAACTGTGCAGCCTCCCTTCAGGTACCGTTATCCGAGGGAAGACTCCTTACCTCGCACACCTCTCTCCCCTCTCTCTCTCTGTCTCGCTCCCTTGCTTCCTGTCTCTGTCCCTCCTGCCCTGTCACTCTAAGACTCCCTGAATATTTTGGCCCGTGCTGCACACTGTGGAGAGAAGAGCGTCCTATGAACCGTCATACACTCCGACTGGTGCTGATGATAACACTCTGTCAATTCCTTTGTGGTGAGTATTCTCTCCTGTGGTAGCTTTAAAACACGGTCACACAACTCTTTAGCGCTTGTTCCATTTAGAGACAGGGGTCTATGAGCCCTCTCCTTGAATATGGACTCTGCAACTACTTAACCAATAAAATATGGTGGAAGTGGCACTGTACTAGTTTCCAGCTCTAGGCCTTAGAAAACTAGCATCTGCCATTTTCTGTCTCCTTTGAGATACTGCTCTTGGAACCCAGCTGTCACGCTGTGAGGAAGCCCCAGCCACCCTGTGGAGAGGCACATGTGGAGAGAAGCAGCATACAGCACCAACTTGAAAGCCATGTGAGTGAGTTATCTCGGAAGTGGATTCTCCTACCCCAGCTGTGTGTGTTAGGGGTTAGGGGTGCAGGGTGCAGAGCTGAGCTGTGCCTGCTGAGCTCTGCTCATTTCGTAGATTTGTGAGCAAACTACATGGTTGCTGTGTTTCTAAGTCACTAATTTTTGGAGTGGTTTGTTTGCAGTGATAGATAACTGATGCATCCCCTACTGGGGGGAAGGGCTTGAAAGGCAGGAAGTGGGCCAGCCCTCTAGCCCCATAGCTAGGACCTAGGTCAGCACTTGTTCCTTCAACAAGTATTTATTGAGTAGTCACCAAGCGCTAGACACTATACCAGGGATTGAGGAGTTAGCAGTGAATGAGGTGGACCTACCCTGCCTGGGGGTCACAGCTCAGGCACAGTAATGAGATAACTATAGCCTCAGCTTGAGAAAGGGAGAGGGAGAACTGTCTTCCTGGGGGGTAGTATTTCTAAGCTGAGACCTGACTCAGGAAAAGGAGTCACCCATGCAGAGAAGCAAGGAAAGGGCAGATGGAACACCATGTGCCAGTTCTGGGTAAGGTTGCGAGATTTGGCAAATAAAAAAAAATAAAAATAACACCCAGTTAAATTTGAACTTCAGATAAACAATGAGTACTTTTTTAGTATATACATATACCCCGTGCAATATTGGGGACATTTTTTTGTTTCTTGTTTTTTTTTTGCTGTACGCGGGCCTCTCACTGCTGTGGCCTCTCCCGTTGCGGAGCACAGGCTCTGGACGCTCAGGCCCAGCGGCCACGGCTCACGGGCCCAGCCGCTCCGCGGCATGTGGGATCCTCCCGGACCGGGGCACGAACCCGCGTCCCCTGCATCAGCAGGCGGACCCTCAACCACTGCGCCACCAGGGAAGCCCGGGGACATTCTTATACTAAAAATTTATTCATTATTTATTTGAAATTCAGGTTTAACTGGGAGTCCTGTATTTTATCTGGCAACCCTAGTTCTAGGGCAAAAAAAGAGGAGAAAAAAAACCTTGATTTCAAGGGACCGTTCAGGAAGCCAGATGTAGCACACAGACAAACAAGGCCTGGAATGAGAGGTAAAGTTGAGCAGGAGCAAGGTCAGAAAAGGTCAGCTTGGGACTTCTCTGGTGGCGCAGTGGTTAAGAATCTGCCTGCCAATGCAGGGGACACGGGTTTAAGCCCTGGTCCAGGAAGATCCCACATGCCACGGAGCAACTAAGCCCGTGTGCCACAGCTACTGAGCCTGCGCTCTAGAGCCTGCGAGCTACAACTACTGAGCCCGCATGCCACAACTACTGAGGCCCAAGTGCCTAGAGCCTGTGCTCTGCAACAAAGAGAAGCCAACACAATGAGAAGCCCGCGCACCGCATCGAAGAGTAGCCCCCGCTCACTGCAACTAGAGAAAGCCCGTGTGCAGCAACGAAAACCCAACGCAGCCAAAAATAAATAAATAAATAAATATTTTTTAAAAATAAAGAAAAGGTCAGCTTGCCAAGGTCCATTTTGAGTTTCACCCTGAAACAGTGGGGAGCCATGGGAGGGTTTGGAGCAGGGGAGTGACAGATAGTTTTGTGCTTTAGATATTCTGGGCTACCATGTGAGAGGGATGGGAGCCTGTAGGCAGGGAAACCAGGAGGAGTCTCTTGCCCTGCAGTGCTCATACTCTGCATTGTTACCACAAAGCCATGAGAATGTTGCTGGACTAATCCCCCACTTTATATTTTTCTTTTCTACAATGTAAGTGTTTTAAGCTATAAATTTCTCCCTGCCTTTAATCACTGCCTCAGTATATCCCACAAATTTTGATATGTTTAGTTTTTATTATCACTTCATTCAGAATATTTTCTAATTTCCTGTGAAATGTCTCCTCTGACCTATGGATTCTTTACGTGTGTTGTATGATTTCCAAATGTTTGAGATTTTTCTGTGAATCTCATCATTATTCACTTTCATTTCCTTCCACCGTGGTCACAGAACATACTTGGCACATTCTTTGAATTTTATGAATATCGTTTGATGGGTGAACATATGGTCTTTCATGGTGAAGGTAGCACGTTTGCTGGAAAAGAAAGTGAACGCTGCAGCTGTTGAGTTTAGTGTTCATAAATGTCCGTTACAGTCAAGGTAGTTGACAATGTTCTTCTGTTCTTCTATGTATTTCCTTATTATTTAGTCCAGCTATTTTATTCTTTGATGTGTGGGGTATAAAAGTCTTCAATGATTATTATAGATTCGTCTAGTTCTTACCTTTTCTGTCAGTTTTTTTCATCAAATATTTTGAAGCTCTGTTACTACATATACACACGTATGATTATTATGACTTCCCAGTGAATGATTTTATCCATATGGATTTCCCTGTTTAGCTTGGATAACGCCCATTCTCTTAAAGTCCACCATGTCTGATATGACTGTTGCCACTGCAGCTTTCCTAGGCTCACTGTCAGCTTGGCGTAGCTTTATCCATTCTTTACTTTCACCTTACTTATGTCTTTATACTTAAAGTGAGCGTAATTATAGACAGCATATAGTTGGGTCTTACTTTTCTGTTCATCGGAGAATCTCTGCCCTTGACTTGGCATTGTAGTACATTTACATCTAATTATTACTCATATTATTGATATGGTTGACTTAGTTCCATGATTTTACTATTCACTTTCTGTTTTTCCACTGTTTTTGTGCCTCTGTTCCTGTTTGGGTTTTGGAGGAAGAATACAAAATTCTCTTATATTCTCACTGTTCCATTTATCAGGTGATGTGGAAGGTTGCTAATTTCGAATGATTTCTAGAACGAGAGTGGACTCTGCAGCAGGTCCAGGCTACAGTATGAGCAGTCCTGCCGCTTATGTCAAACAATCAGGTAGATTCCATCACAGAGAAAGATGCTGTGGGGAGCCTTGGGCAAGCCCCAACAGGAGAGTCACAGGGACTCTCTTCTACAACATTAGAAGAGAAATTGCTGACCTTGGTTACTGACTGAGTTCGTGACTGTGCGTCATCATGTGACCATGTGGCTAGACCTGCTCGTCATGAACTGGGTGCTGGCCGACGCACAAAATCATTAGGTTGGCCAGGCCACGCAGCGAGTCCATCATTAATTAGATGTTGTATGTCCCAGATCAAGCTTAGGCAGATCCAAATAGTATAAGTAATCTCTATCAACAGGTGGCTCAAATACCAATGTCGCCTAACACTGTTGCGCTGATGCCTATCGCTCATCTCACACCTATGCATCAGGTGGGGTACCCAGCAAACGGCTAATAGAGGGAGAAAGCCCAAACTTCGTTCAAGGACATGTTGTTTTGGTGTGAAAGAAACAAACTGAAAATGAACTGCTCTTGCATCGCACCCCCAGCTGTGGGGGGAAATCTTGCCAGTGGAGAAGAGTTTGAGCAGTGCACCTAGACAGAGGTGAAAGCAGGACCTGCTTCACAGGCCTGAGAGCTGTTTAGTCACACAGGGCAACCTGCTCGAAAGGGTCCCACACTTGTTTAATGCCCTGCTGTCGCCACCGTGAAATTCATAATCATCCTGAACAAGGTGGTCTACATTTTCATGTTGCACTGAATCCCATAAAATATGTCCTGGGTAAAAGGTTCCAAGACTGGTGTAGAATAGCAGAATAGGGGACCCACAGTAGATAAGACTACCTTGACCGGTATGTGCAATGATACCCAAGTGTGTGTGTGTGTGTGTGTGTGCGTGCGCGTGCATACAGCCGTATGGTACTTATTAGGTCCTCAAAAATGATGACTGTTGTTACTCTATGTCATTGATGATGACTATGAGGTTGATAAGAGTTATTGGACTCCTCCAGCATCGTTTTTCAAACTTTGTTTAACCCTGGTTAATTCACTGTCCACAAGCCATCCTTCTGCTTTGTTGCACTGAAAGGAAAACAATGAAAAAATGCAAAGCATTTTTTATTCAAGCAGTGCCTTTGATAACCCTCAGGAATTTAACACAAGTACATACCTAGCCTTTCAAACACCCACTAAGATTTTTGGACACCCTCATTCAACCCCCATCCAACCAGTTGCATCAGCGGTCCCTAAAATCCCACCCCACACCCCTCCCAGCTGCCACAGAGTCTCTCAGAATTCACATGGACCGGCACCCACACTCACCCAGGTCATCTGGGTGAGTGTGGGTGATGTCTGTGCAATTCCCCACCAGTTCAATGTGAAAACTCCTGCCAGGGACAGCTGATGTGCAAGCTGCAAGCCCTGTCATTTTCACTTGAAAATTTTTATCACAAATTAGAAATTATGCATGTGTGTGATTTCTAGTGCCTGTGATGGATGAGAAGGCTTGGCATCTTGAAAGGGCATTAGATACATTCCTATAGTTTTCTAGATTTCCAGGGAGAGCCAGAGGTTGTGATTATGTGGACGTTTAGCAAGGAAACAAAGGTGATTCTCTGCCGTTGTGGAGTCTGGAGGTTGGGGATCTGAAAACTCTGAAAGCTCTGAAAATGCCTTAAGGTGAGCCCCTGGGGATACAAGGGCCCTGGTTTAAGGAGGGCTGCCTACGTCAAGGGGAAAACCAGCAATTCCACCGCCTCTCGTGATACAGCAAATCTGGGGTTTTAGATTTTAAAAAGCCAGGGCCAAGAGAGGATGGGGATGAAGGACGGTGTCACCCGCTCCTTTCACATTTTCTGCAAGAAAGAAATCCTTGTGGAGACTCCTGGCTCAGTAAATGAGTCACTGGCTTTATAAGCCAAGAGAGATTGGAAAGCAGATTCCAGGCAACAAGCAAGGAGGAAGCTTGGGGAAGGTTTTCAGCTGTAGTGTGAAACCGTCAAGTCTCTATGCTCTTGTGGGAACTCAAGGAGAAAACCAACAGTGAGAAAGACTAGAGAAATAGCAAGGGACCAGACAGGGCTCAAGTGAGAGCCTGGGCATTTGGGCAATTTGTAATGACTGATGGAACCAACTCTGCAAATTATCCAGGCAGTTTCAGAGAGGGAGAAAATACCCCAGTGTCCCAAGGCCTACAGTCATTCCTAATGCAATAGTTGATATTTATGACCATCCATCAAGTTCCTGTGCTGGGCACTAGGCGTAGGGTAGTCAGTGAGGCACCGTGGTCCCTGGTCCTACAGAACTCACAGCCGTTGAGTGAGTCATCATACTTGTGCCAAGTGACAAGGAGAAAGGTTCAGGGGTATGAGCCACTGTGGGAACCCTAGAAGGCTTCTTGACACCTAGGGTAGGATTGTCTAGACACACTGAAGGTCAGGCTAAATTTCAGGCAGAGGCCTGGATCAGAGAGAGCGGGGCTCCTTGGAAGAAATGAATGGTGAGCAGTTTGGGGGACAAAAGCACAAGAAAAGACTGGATGAATCCTTCCACTTCTCTCATTTTGGGTTATTTGTTTGCTTAGCAAATTTAGGGAGGTGCTTCTCCTAAGTGCCAGGCAGTCTATTTGGCACTTTCTGTTTATTTACAGAGCAATTCAATTCACCAGTGTTTACTGAGCTCCTTGAGCAAGTGAGCTGGGCCCAGCCACGGAGCAGGCAGAGCGCACATGAAGAGCGAAGGCCCAGAGGTGGAACCCCACAGAGAAGTCTCAGGGAAGAGCCAGGAGTCCCTTGGGGGCCAGAGTGGGATGGGGGAGCTGAGGCCTGAGGGAACACCAGCCTGGTGGGGAGCAGGCTAAGTCCTGGAGAGACCCTTGCCCTGACAAGCCGAGGCCAAGTGGGGGAGGTCTCTCCTCAGCACATTCTCTTCTGTGTGATGCTGGAGATAATTAACCCAGGGGCCCTAACAGCTGCCACCACCCCCTTCAGGAATCCAAGTCCTCCCTGCATGACTTCTAGGCCACACTCCCGCTGCACAGCTCTGTGGGAGAAAGGAGTCTCATTAAACACTTTCATCAGATGTGCTGGCCTGGAGTCACCAGTCTGCTTTCTGGGACAGCCTCCGCCAGTTCTCTGGGCTCCCAAGAGCCCGGGCTGATGGCTGCCTTCCCCCCAGGCCAGAGGCCTGCCAACTCTCTGCTGGTCAAAGTCCTTCGGGCCTGCAAGGAGCCTTACTCAACTCACAATGGCATCTGGGGGAGCAGGGGAGCCCTGGGAGGGAAGGTAAGAGTCTTGGTTCCCATCCTGGCCTGGCCACCGGTTCACTGGCCTCAGGCATGGCCTTGCTCTCTCTGCAACTTGATGACTTTTGAGATCTAGGACCTCTGAATCTGAGAACCAGGCACAGAGTCAGGTGACTCAACCTAGAACTAGTCTTGGTGTGGGATCCCTGGAGAGGAGCAGGTGGCCCTTTAGGGAGGGGAGGCAGACAAGGGCTGTGATGTGAGAAGCACAGGGCATTGTGAGAGTGTAGAGGTTGCTGACCTGGCCTGGGGTCCAGGGAGGTATCCCAGAGGAAGTGGTGTCTGAGCTGAGACCTAAAGGGTGGGCAGGAGTTACCAGGTGAAGGAAACAGAAAAAAGATGCACAGAACAGCCTGTGCAAAGATATGGAGGCGTGGGAAAGCAGGATGTATTCATAGAACAAAGAAATTCAGTCTGGCTGAGCTAGGACCTCATGGGGAGGAACTGGCCAGAGATTAAGGGCCAGCGGGGAAGTGAGAAGGGACAGGGTTCAATATGCAGAAGCCATCAAGCGGCTCTGGAGAGAATGGACCAGGCCAGGTCAAACCAAGAACGCTAAGAGGCCAGAAAGGAGGTGCAGATGGTGCCCTGGCCAAGGGGCAGAGAAGATGGGGCAACTTGATGGCCAAAGAGGTGTCAGGGGAAAGGCCACCCAGACTAACCTGAGAACCTGGGAGGGAGAGCAGTTCTGAGGAGAAGAGATGGGGTCAACTTTATACAGTGAGTTTGGGATGCCCAAGGGTCATCTTAAGTGGGGAAATGGCACAAGAGATGGGGAGCAAAGACTCAAGGCATCACTGTGGGAACAGGAACAAGGCCCTGGAAGCTGTCAGGATGGCCTAGAGAAAAGAATCAAGGATGAGGGAAGGGGACCCAGCACCCTGAGGAGCCCACAGAGGGGCATGAAGAGACATAGCCAGAGAAGCAGCTAGAAATCCAAGAGGAGCAGTCACAGAAGCCAGAGGGAGTTTCAGAAGAAGGGGAAGATCATCCGTGTTCAACACACGTGGATCAGGTCAAAGGCGGAGAGGACTGAAAAGTGGAAGGTCAGGGAACTTCTACAAAAAGGCTCAAGTCTGGAGGAGGTTTTAATGGTGGTGGTGGCCTTCCCTGTGACCATGATATGCAACCAGGTCTGAGTGTGAGCAGGACCGCTGAACAGGGCTGAAGAGGTTGTGCACTGCACAGTCCAGTGACTATCCATTCACGAAACTGTGGCTTGGGGTAAGTGGGCACCTCCTGGAGTTTGGAGGTATTTTGTGAAGCCTGTTACTGCAGTGTGGAGACTTCCCACGTGGTGGCGCCAAAGACCAAGACTATGTCTTGGGCTTGGCTGGGGCAGGGGTCAGTTTGAAGATCTTTAGCCTCCAGGTCATTATCCCATGTGTGGAGGGTATTGCCAGATGCCTAGTGACTAGGCCTTTCCCCACCTCGACACCCTCCACATCTCTGTCAGAACAGTTCTTGTAGCGGTAGGAACTCAGAAGTAAACTACACACCACACACTCTAGCCTTTGCCAGGGGGCCTGGCCTGAAAGAGTCCCAGGCAAGCAACTCATCCCAGGATCTGGGAGAGGCACAGATGTCCCTCCCACTTGTTCCTTAGGAGAAGGGAGTCTCAGGAAGGAAGGAAGAATGCCTGGCCCAGCCGGAGAGACACAGTCACCCCACCCCAGCAAGGCCCTGCTCACAGGTCCCCCTGGAGGCCAAAGCTGGATCACCCAGGACAATGGCAGAGATAGCCCCACCTGGGGGAGAGTCCCCAGGGAAGTCACCTGTCGAGCCTGGCGACTCCGGACTAGAAGCTTAAACCCACCTGGTGCGGGCCTGGTAATGCCTGAATACATAATGGCCATATATTTGAAAACGATGATACGTTTATTAAAAACCATTCTTTGTATAAGTAAATACAAAGAAGAAAAGAAAGCCACGTGAAATTATGCCCAGAGATGATGGCCACTGCTGGGACAGGCCTCCTGACAGCTCTCCAGGGCAATGGATACAGGTTTGACCTGAGGAGACTCCTGCTACAGGAGAACGGGTGGCTGTTCTGGTGCTTTCCCCCAGTCCTCCGTGTCTATTGTGTTGAGCACCTTTCCCTATTCAGAGATATAAAACCCTCACTCCCTACTCTGCCTGACCTGACTCTGCCACCTCTCAGACCTTACCTTCTTTCCCTCTATCCTAGCCCACATGACTCAAATACAGCAAGGTCATTCCCACCTCCAAGCTGTTGCCCCAGCTGTTCCCCCTGCCTGGAATACAGTGGTCCCTTGGTACCCACTGGGGATTGGTTCCAGGACCCCCTCACGGATACCAAAATCTGTAGACGCTCAAGTCCCTGTATCAAATAACGTAGTACAGTCAGCCCCCGCAGATACAGAGGGTCGACTGTACTCTTTCTCTGTATCGTTTCGTGACTGTTTCCTTCTTACCATTCAGGTCTTGGCTGCAAAGTTACTGTCTCAAAGAGGCCTACGCCGACCACCCTGACTAAAGTAGCACCTTAGCCCCATCGCTCCAAATCGCATCACCCTGGTTTGTTTTCTTCACAGCTTTTCCTTCTCTCTGAAGTCATCTTACGGATATGTGAGCTTGATTATTGTCTGTTTCCTTGGGCTGGAGTGTGAACTCCTTGAGAGCAGAGACCTTGCCTATCTGGTCTGCCTCTGTGTCCCCAGCATCCAGAATGATGCCAGGCACATAGTAGATGCTCAATCCATGCCCCACGTCCATTTTCAGTGGCCAGGGGTTATCTCAGGGCACACACGAACCTCCTTCACCCTCTGTCTCCCACTGATGGTCACCAGGACTGTGCCATCCCTTTATCTCTGATTGAACAAGCCAGCAATCAGTGTCCTTAGACACAGATCTTTTCTTGCCTGGATACCTCTTCCTTTGGGATAAATTTCTTTTTTTAAAAAATATTTATTTATTTATTTGGCTGCATGGGGTCTTAGTTGCGGCACACGGGCTCCTCAGCTGTGGCATGCATGTGGGATCTAGTTCCCCAAGCCAGGGACCGAACCCAGGCCCCCTGCATTGGGAGCACAGAGTTTATCCACCGTGCCACCAGGAAAGTCCCTGGGATAAATTTCTTTTTCTTTTTCTTCTTCTTATTTATTTATTTATCTTTTTTATATAAATTTATTTATTTGTTTTTACTTTTGGCTGTGTTGGGTCTTCATTGACCTGCGCGGGCTTTCTCTAGTTGCGGCGAGCGGGAGCTACTCTTCATTGCAGTGCGTAGACTTCTCATTGTTGTGGCTTCCCTTGTTGCAGAGCATGGGCTCTAAGCGCGTGGCCTTCAGTAGTTGTGGCATGTGGGCTCAGTAGTTGTGGCTCGTGGGCTCTAGAGCGCAGGCTCAGTAGTTGTGGCGCATGGGCTTAGTTGCTCCGCGACATGTGGGGATCTTCCCGGACCAGGGCTCGAACCCGTGTCCCCTGCACTGGCAGGCAGATTCTTAACCACTGCACCACCAGGGAAGCCCTAAATTTCTTGAAGTGGAACTTCAGGGTGAAAAGGAGGGTTTGCACTTGACATCCTGATATATACTGAAAAAACTACTCTTAAATACTCAAACCAGATCCCATTCTCTACAAAGCATCCACTTACACATCATGTCCATCACTGCCAATCTCAGAGGCCAAAAAAAAGTCTCTTGTTTACATTTGCATTGTGTTGATTATTAATGAGACAGATTACCTCTTAAAAGTGCAATTTTAGTGAGTGAATGGATGAGTGCAGTTAAAGCATCAGAAAAGAGAAGTGGCTATAGGAACTGCAAGGTGAGAGTGCTAAAGCCAAGACTTAAATGTGAGCAGCATCCCTGGCCCTTGCCCTTTGACACACACATTGGGCAGTAGGGGCCAGGCTGGGACTGGAGGTGGGTGGAGGTGGTGGCAGGTCCAGGCCCACCCACAGACCCACACTTAGCCCCCTTCAAGCCTGCATCTGCCCCCACCACCCACTGAAGTGCCCTAGCGGAGCATAGTGCCGGGGTCCCTCTCACGTTTGACCTCTTGGTGAGCCAGTTGACCATCATCGCCTCCAAAAGCTGTCTCTAGCCTAGATACCTCTTTCCTCTACCCACATGTCCACCTGCCTTCTGGACACCTCCTCCTGGATGGATAGTCCCCAGACCCCTCAGATGCCACCTGCCGAAATTGACCATATCACCTTCCCCTAACCTGATCCTCCAGGCCTCTCCACATCACTGAAAAACACCCATCACCCAGGCCCAAAACTCTGGCATGATCTGGGATGCCTGCCCCTCTAGACCTCACATCCCATCGGTCACCCAGCCGTCCATTTTGCCTCCTGAACATCTCTTGAATGTCTCCATCTCTACTGCCTCAACTCTGGCGCAGGCCACCATGACCTTGGCAGGGAAATGATAGCTGCCTCTGCCTGCCCCCCTCCAAGCACTGCCTGAATGACCTTTGCAAAGCACAGATATGGCCACAGAATTCCCCAGCTTGCAGCCCAGGCTCCCCATCACCCTCCATGCTCCTTAGCCAGTCCCCAAAGCCTCTCATGGCTGACCTCATCCCCAACACACACACAATTCTCCCACCACATTAAGCTTCTGCTCCCCGCCAGCAAAGGAGGCTGCTCCTCCCTCCTGTACCTTGAACTCTGCTGTGCTCTCTGCCCCAGATACTCCTCTAAAGACCCACCCCCTGCCTGCCTAGGGAGCCTCAACAACTTGCCCCATTCCTACAAAGCCCTTCCTAACCAGCACACACCTTCTCTCACACACATAAATGTGTACACAGACACAATCACAGTCACACATTCACACTGGTGACATAAGAGGTGTAGAGACTCAGGGATGACCTGCCCTAATTGACAGTGAGTCCCCAAGCGCAGGGACTGGGTGGCCTCACCTCTGTCCACCCTTCTGGAACCCCCAGGGCCGAGCACACACCAGGCTCCACGAAATCTTGCTGAATATCTGGCAAATGAATGAATGAATGTGTACATCCTCTCTGAGGCATGTGAGCACAGGCGCAGTAAGGGGCAGACTTTATTCTGTCCCGTCACAGGAAGCTGGGGGTGACGTTGCACACCAGAGAGCTGTAGCCATGGGGGCTGTGGGGTGGGGCGAGGGAAGCTTCTGTTTTTCTGCGTTTTGGGACTCGAACTGCGTTACTTTCAAAAGTGGAACTAGCTGCACCATATGTGAGGAACTGGAGTTCACTATGGTTCTCACCACCCTCTGCCATCTATTAGAGGGATTTTTTTTTCTCAGGCCAGAGCCCAGCCCTTCAGGAACGTGAACTGCTCGAAGGTAGAAATGGTGATGATTCGGTTGCTCTGCCCTAGCTCCCAGCCAGCACCAGCAGAGCAAATACTCAGGGAATGATGCCTGACTCCGACAGAGCCAAACTAATTAGGATTCGGTGAGCTGAATTGGAGCTCAGATGCTGCCCCCTCCTCTGACCATGGAAAGGCCCTGCCTTCCCTGAGCCTCAGGTGGTGCCTCTGTGAAATGGGTGTCAGCTATGTCCTTCCTCCCCTGGCTCACTGGCTGCTGTGGAGAGGCCTAGCAGGCCTCTAGCACCCCATGATCCTCGGAGGCTGTCACTCCTTCAAGGCCCCTGAACAGGGGGAGAGGGCCAGGTGAAGCCTCAGGTGTCCCGTCTGTTCACTGCAGCCCCATCCAAGCCTGGCCCTGATGGAAAAAGGATGGGGAACCAGGAGTGGTCACAGACAAGGACAATAGGCAGTGATGGGTACTCAGAAGGGGTGAGTGGGAGGCCAGAAGACACAGGTTTCTTGGAGGAGGTGACATTTGAGCTGTTTTCCAAGTGGATAAGGGAGAGGAGCATCCCAGGCAGAAGGGAGGCTGGGAGAAGAGACAGAGGCCAGAGAGTAGGGGCCATGTCCAGGGATCTGCAGGGAGGCTGGTGTAGTGGAAACAGAGCAGGAAGAGCTGGCAGGACAGGTGGGAGATGAGGAGGTGAGGTCATCTAAGGCCAGATCTCCTGGGTCTTGGAGGCCTCACTACAGAGTCTGGACTTATCCTGAGGGCATTGGGGAACCAATATGAACTGACTTATGATTTAAAAGATCACTTGAGGGAATTCCCTGGTGGTCCAGTGGTTAGGACTCCATGCTTCCACTGCAGGGGGCCCAGGTTTGATCGCTGGTTGGAAAGCTAAGATCCCACAAGCCACAAGATGTGGCCAAAAAACCCCAAAAAGATCACTCCAGCTATTGGGTGGACAACAACTGTAGGGTACAAAGGAGGCGGCAGGGAGGCCAGAAAAGATAGTGGCCCAGACCCGGGTACCAGCTGTGACAATGCAGAGATGTGGCCAGACACTGGACAGAGAGACTAATGGACTGTGACGAGCAAGGGCGTTATCTATTACAATTGGGACTTTTCTGGAAGTGGAATTCCAGAATTCCAGGCCAAGAAAGAGTTCCTCGGACAGTAGCCTGGTGAGTCCCCACAATCACCGCTGCCTCATCAGAGTCTCAAGCAATGGCACAGGGACAACTCTGTACCACTGCCACCCCAGGGGCCAGCATGCTGCCCAGCCCTGAATGGTCAGTGGGTGTTGAGTGAATTAATAAACAACAGAGTTCTAATAGTGGGAGGTGAGGTGCAGGGAGGGAACAAATCTGCATATTTTATGTTAACATAACATAATCACCTCCTTAACATAATCATGTTAAGGAGGTAGAATCTACAGGACTAGGAGGCTGAATTAAGGTGGGGGTAGAGAGGGGGACGTCCAGGGTTCATGCATTTACTCATTCATTCAATCTCTCATTCGATAAATATTTCTTGAATTCCCACTATGAGCCAGGGACAGTGGTGATGAGGACATCTGTGGCCCCTGCCCCCACAGAGCTTAGAGACTCACAGTGAGGCAGGCTTAGGTGCGTGAGCACACATGGGCATACGTGCTACCTGGTGGTGATGGGTGACATGAAGGCATGAGTCCACAGGACATGGGGACAGAGAGTACCAGGGAGAGGCTGTCTTCAGAGAAGGTAGTCAGAGAATGCCTTGCTGAGGAGATGACTTTACAGGTGGACAGGGACCAATTGGTGCCAGTTTTGAGAGCTCTAGAGAGGCCCAGCCTCACTCGGGTGCGAGCCTAGGTGGACAGTGGTGCTTTGCAGAGATGAGAACGAAGGAAGAAGAGTCCCTCTGGGGAAGGTCATGAGATCTGGTGGGTCATCAGGGGCTCTGGAACAGGAGAGGGCTCTGGGCACAGGGGAAGGCTCAGGATGCTCAGCAGTGGATGGATGAAGTCCTGAGACTGGATGATATTTTAGGGTGGGGGGAAACAGAAAGAAGAACCCAGTCTCTGGAAGCAATCCTCAGGTCTACTGACTACAGAAAAGGGGGTGCTGCAAAGGAAGGCAAAGAGGAGGGGCTGGAGAGGGGGAGAACTGGGAGAGGGTGAGGTCTGTCTCTGGTAAGAGCTAGCGAGGGAGAGGATGTCAGTGCCCCCTGCTACCTCTAAAGGTGACAGACTACAGAGTGAAGCCTGAAGGGTGGGGTTGGAGAGGACCGGTGTTGTCTTATTGATGGGAGGGGTGGGGGAGTGGAGCTGGCCCTTTTACCCCAGTGTGAGGTCAGCTATCAGCTCCACCGTAACCCACTCCAGGGGAGAGCCAGTATTCTAGCCCCCTTGTTGGAAAGGACTGGGTTCTGGCCCCCTTGGACAACATGTACCCAGACCTTGCCAGGGTCCTCACCCATGCTTCCAGAGCAAGGCCCGAGACTCCGCAGATGCCGGTACCCAGTGAGTGGTGACTGCGTGGCCTGGCTAAGAGCTCAGACTTACCGGTGCCAGACGGTGGCAGGAAGGACAGCCTGCCCCCACAGCAGGGAAACTGAGGCCGGCGGACGGGCAGGGCTCAGGGGCAGCGTCCAGACCCAGAAGGTGTCTGATGAGTAGCCTTCAGGCCTTCCTGTTCCCTCTCTGAAACTGGCCTTGATCCTTTCCTCCAACCAACTCAACCCAGCAGTGGCCGCTCCAGGACCTCTTTCACATATGGGGGCCTGAAAGGTCTCTAGAGCCCACGGAATTCAAGGAGGGAGCAGCCAGGCGAGGCTCTCCGGTGCACCGGTTTTGGGGTCTGCATGGGAAGGAATGGTTCCTTCCTGCCTTTGCTAATGGTTCTCCGAAAGTCGCCCTATTCCCGCATATGTATCCGGATCCCGAGCAATGAGAACTCCCACCGCCCGCGTGTCGTCCAGGGTTCCCCCCAACCCCCCGCCGCCCCGTCCCGCCTCGCCCCGCCCCGTCAAGCTGGTGGACGCCGCCAGCCACCGGCCTGCCCCGTTAGCCGAGAGGGCGGAGCGAGCCGTGGGCTCCTCCAGGGGTGCGGGAGCGCAGGGGGTGGGGCCCAGCTGGCCAGGGGAGGAGCGGGTCGTCTGGGCTGCAGGCGGCGGAGCAGGGAGGGGCGGGCAGCAGCGGCGGCGACCAAGGCAGCTGCGGCGCGACCTAGCCGGGCAGCGACCAGTGCACGGAGAGCGCGAAGTCCGCGCAGCCCAGCGCAGCCATGTGAGTGTCCCCGCCGTTTCCGGGGAACGCGGGCAGGGCGGGGGTCGGGCGCGGCGGTTCTGGTGCCTCTCCCTGCCTGGGGAGTCCCGGATCTGCTGCCCCGGCTGAGGCCCTGTCCCATATCGCCCCATCCCCGGGACCCAGGCCTCGCGGTGTCGTTCCTCCCCTCTTCTCGGGCGCGGAGGACGCCCACAAAAGCCGCCGCCTCTGGGCCTGCCGCACCCGGCGCTGCCTCCTTCCCTCCCACGGCAAGGCCCAGGCGGCCTGTGCCCCGGGGCTCTGGGGTGGGCCAGGCCTGAGGGTGGGCCCTTGGCGCCAGCCTGGGCCCTGGCACGGACGCTCACCGGGAGCCCCACTGCCCTCGCCGCAGGAGAGACTGAGCTGGGAATGGGGAGAGGGCGACGAGGCGTGCAGGCCCGTCTCCGAGATGAGCTAATCTCTCTGGCCCCACCGGCTGGCCTAAGCCGCTTTGGGCCCCGACCCGAGGTGGCCGATCCGGCCTTGGGCTGGGCTCTTCGCCCAAATCTGGCGCGGCCCAGGCTGGAGAGGATAGCACCGGCGCCGTGGGGAAACAGACCCTGTTCCTGGAAATGAGAGGCTGGTGTGGGAATTCTGCAAGCAGCCAGGCCTGGGCAGCCTGCAGAACCGGTTTGGGGAAGGGGCTGCTCACCAGGGCTAGGGGTCTGGGAAAGCCTGGCTTCAGCACCCTCTGTTCTCCTCTCCCCGACAGGCCTGAGTCCAGCCTCCAAGACTGACCCATCTCAGCCAGTTCTGGGTTGCTTCTAATATATGTCCAGGCTGGCTGGCCGAGCACCTACTGTGTGCAGTCCAGTGTAACAATAACGGTGGGCCATCTGTGGGGCTTGCCCTGGGCCTGCATTGCTCAGTGCCGGCACAGTCTTCTGAGGAGGGTTACCAGACGATGTGGCAAATGCAGAAACTGGCCCAGAGAGGTTAAGTAATATTCTGAAAGTCACACAGCTGGTTTGGAGAGAGGTGGGAATTAGACCCAGATCTGAATTCTTGCCACTGCACTATCCGCTTCCCCAGCATGGAGGGTATCAGCGGGGGATAGGTGGGCGGGGAGAGAGATGAGAATTGGAGAGTGAGGTACAAAACCTCCCTGTCAAAAACAATAAACAAACAAAAACAATCCAACAAAAAAACCCCTCTCTGTCCTGGGTCCTGTGGGGCAGCAGCTGCAGAGGGGTACCTGGAAATGGGTGGGGATGAGGGGAGCACACAGGGCGCTGGGCTGGGTCCTCCCCGGGTGGAAAAGCTGGCGGGGAGGACGCGGCTGAGTCACTGCGGGCCCCTTGCTGCAGCTCCGACTAGCGCCTCTGCCAGGCCCGGCCCGGGGGAGGCCACAAGGCTTCCAGTGCGCCGCCGTCCGGGAATGTGACCAGCTGACCAGGGAGGGGGCCGGCAGGAAGTGAGGCCACCCGGGCGCCTCCGCCCGGTTCCGGGGTGGGGGGTCCCAGGCGCACCGCGCCCCCCTCCCTCCCTGCTCCCACAGCTGCGGCATGATGTCAGCAGCCGGGTTTGGGGCAGTTGCCATGGAGACAGGGGCAGGCTCAGGAGGGACCCCATTCTTCCTTGAAGCCGCCCCTTGCCCGGGTTATTTTTAGCGTCTGTTTACCTCAGTCCTGGGCGGCCCTGCGGTGGGGCGGGGCCAGACCGGAGACTCCCGGGAAAGCGGCTGGCCTGGCATACCACTGAGCTGGGCAGCACAGGTGGCGGGACCTCCTGACCCACACAAGTGCACCAGTTTGGGCGTGTAGAGGGTATTAGAGGCCGCGGGATCTGGGGCCACGCAAGCGGGCAGAGTTCCATTCCTAGCTGCCCTGAGCTGGCTATGCTGCAGGCCCCATCACCCTTGAGACCTGGGTTCTTTCCCATGTCCAGAACAGAATTTAGGGCTGCCATAAGTCCAGATAATCCCCTGGCTCTTATCAGCCAGCCTCCACCAACACCAGTTGAGGTGGCCCCTCTCCCTTAGCTCAAGGGGTTCAGCTCTTTCCCTTCCCCCACCCCCAGCAGGGGAGATCCTGCCTATTCATCCCCTGGAATTGTCACTTAGATTGATATTCTGATGGTCATTTGGACCAACAGTTATACATCCTGGTCCCTGTGGCAGAAGCCCAGAGAAAGAAAATTGATGGGACACTCAGGCTACTCTGAGTCCAGCCCACCTACTCAGTTCCAGAATCCCAGGGAACCCCCACCCGGCCCCATTCTCAGAGGACAGAACCCCACCTTACTTTCTGATACAATCAGAAAGTAAGGAAGGGAAAAGGAAATTGTCTATGAGGTAGAGGAGTTGGGGTAGATAGAGACTTGAAATCTACCCCTCCAGCAGCTCAGGATCTACCTGTATCTGGGCAACCCCGTTCAGTCAGCCCCCAACTCATAATCAGCTCCTGCCTTCCTTCATTGCTTTGGTGCAGGGCGCAGAGGGTACAGCAGGGAGCAAAGCAGACAGGCCTCAGCCCCCAGAGTTCACAATCTGGTTGGAAGACAGCCCTAAAGGGGAACTGACAACTGAGTTATGTGGCCTCAGGGATCAGAGAGAGGAAACTATGAGGCACCTTAAAGGGGGACCCAATCCAAGGCAGGCTTCTTTGAGGAAGAAGTAGTAGGGTGGGTAAGACTTGAGGGAAGAGAGGGAGCTGGTCAGGCTGACAGTAGTGGGAAGAGGATGTAGGATCAATGAGAGCTGCTGCTTAAACGCTGAAGAGCCTTACAGGCATGGACAGAATTCACAGTATCTGGAACAGAACGATCATGGGGGGAACAGGACTGTGGGGGGAGGAGGAAGGTATATGAGGGAAGGGACGGAGCCTGAAGGTCTTGCGGGTCATGTTAGAGAGTGTGGACTTTATCCTTGGGGTAGAGGAATGCCCATGGATGTTTCACAAGAGTTAGAACAGAGAGAAGTTAAAGATTTAGAGTCCTGGGGTTTGAATCCTGACCCTACCACTTAACAGCTGTGTAATCTTGGGCAGATTAATAATTGTTAATAACATCAGTTAACATTTATTGTGTGTTTACAGTGAGGTACTGTGTCCACCCCAACTTCTGTACTCCACATACAATTCTCCCTTCCCCGAACACTCCCAGTAGAGGAAGTATCTCATTTCATTCTGCCAACAGCCCTGTGAGATAGTTGTTATTATTATTGTTGTTATCCTCACTTAACAGATGGATATCTGCAGCCCCAAAAGGTTAAGAAATGTCTCGCCCAAAGTCACACAGCCAGTTAGCCTCAGGTTTCTCACCTGTGAAGTGGGACTAATAGGACACACCCCATAGGTTTGTTGCCAGAATTAAAGGAGATGATGTTTGTTAATTAAGCACAGTGCCTGGCATCGAAAGCACTTGATACGAGGACAGTTTTTAGCATTGTCAGGTGACTGGAATTTCAAGAGGGGCAATGCTGTTATTGAATAGATCATTGTGGGTTAGCACGGAGACAAGGAACCCATTAGGAAGCTGCTGTAGGGTTCTAGGTGAGAATTGGTGATGGCTTGGCCTTGAGTTCTAGCTATAGGGGTGGAGGTGGGGGGCAGATTCCAGAGACGGCAGGAGCGGGTGGCTGAGTAGACGTGGGGTTAACAGAGGCTGAGGGATCCACGATGATTCCTAGTTTCTGTCTTGAACAACTGGATAAATAGATAGTGGGGCTGTCGTGGAGAGGTTAAGACTGGGGAGAGTCAGGGTTGAGGAGGAAAGTGGTGACTTTAGTTTAGGGACTTCAAACTTAGCACATGCCTAATAACCCACTCCACACTGTCACTCAGCTTCCAGGAGGTATCAAGCAGGCAGCTGGATAAACAGGCCTGGTGCTCAGAAGAACGGTTTGGGCAAGGAAGAGATATGGAAGCTGGCAACATTTAGATGGCATTAAGCTGTGGGAGATGTACCCAGCCCATGAGTGGGGAGGATGAGGCCCATTCGGGGATGGGGAGAAAGACAGATCCTCTGGGAAAATAATATGTGCAGCCAGAGCGATAGGTGAAAAGCCAGAGGCATGTTGCCTCTTGAAATCCAAGACAAGGAAAGGCTCAAGGAAGAGGAAGAGAACTACACAGTGAAAAGCTTTGCTGAGATCAAGCAGGATAAGGACCAAACATTGGACACTGGATTCAGCAATGGGGAGGTCACTGGTGACCTTGTCCAGACCAGTCAGGGGAGTACTGGGTATAGAAGCTGGACCAGGATAGGAAGAAGAGTGGGTGGGTTTAGAGAGGAAATGGAGGTAGACACCTCTTCAAGAAACTTGGCTCTAAAAGAGCCAAATAGGGTGAGGGGTAGGGTAGCTAGAAAGAGGCTGGGAGTCCACAGAGAGGTCATTTCTTTTTGTAGTTATTTATTTAAAGTTAACTTTATACTGAAATATAATATTCACATAGAAAGGGTACATGTCCTAACTGTACAGCTCACAAGACATTTTCACAAAGGAACATACCCATATAGGATCAGGAAATACAATCCAGATTAGGAAACAGAACATAATCAGTACCCTGTCAGCCCCCTTGTGCTCCCTTCCAGTCACTACTCCCCAGGGGTAGTGTCACTACTATTAATAGTCACTACTATTCTGACTTCTGTCACCACAGATTAAGTTTAACTGTTTTTGAACTTTATATCAAGGAACTCAAACATACATCCTCTCTTGTGGTCTTGCTTTTTTCACTCAACATTATATCTGTAGGATTCATCCATATCGTTGCATGTGGTTATATATTGTTCATTCTTTTTGTTGCATAGCATTCCATTATCTACTGATGGGCATTTGGATAGTTTCCAAGGTTGTTTTCATCTTTTATGTGGGAGTGACTTGAGCTTGTTTGAGGCTTGTGGAGAAAGTTTGAAACACTCATCTTCCATGGGAAGGGAGAGAGATGGCTAAGGTCACACATGAGGATTTCCCACATGGGAAACAAAAGCCTGGCTGAGGTTGAGATTTGCTCTTTTCCAGCCCAGCTGCTGTGCCAAGACCTCTGGCAGCTCCCGCCAGCCTGTGCACAGGTGCAGAGAAGGCAGGGGGTTGGGTTGCCCAGGGTTGGTTTCTGCCAGGTAAGAGAGAAGCCCAGGGTGCTGGGGATATTGGTAGCAGGCGAGCAAGCTGGAGTGGTGGCTGCAGATCCAGGCTGGGGAGAAGGGTGTGCAAGGAAGGTAGGGAAGAGAAGGTAGGAGGGAGCTGGCAGAGAGAAAGGAAGCAGAGGCGGATTGTGAGCTCTGTGCAGGGCAATGTCTGTGCAATTCCGGCTGTTATCTCCAGAGACTTGCGTATTGTTGTCATTTAGTAAATAGTTGAATAAATGAGCTGAGGTCTCAAGAGGTCACAGGTAGAAGGCAGGTGAGGTGGGGGTGATGGAGATGTGGTTCTGATTTAGGAAAGGGTCATTCCAGAGCCAGGTGATGAGACTGGGGTGTTCCCAAGGAGGGTGGCTGCAGGGAGCAGAGAGGCCAGTGTTGGGTGGGCAATCCATGGGAATGCATAGCTGCCAGCATAGGGTGCACAGAATCCGGTCTTCAAGGAGGGAGGGGGAGATAGCATTTCTCAAACTAGGATCCTTGGACATCTTGCATCTGAATCTGTAGGGGGGTGGTGGGCTGGTTGGAAATGCAGACCCCTGGGCCCACCCCAGCCTCTTGGGGAAAAAGTAAGCTCAGTGCAGCAGAATTGAGCATCAAGGAGCAAGAGTGTTTATGGGGTGGGGGAGCACCCAGCCCATCTGAGAGGATGAGATGCTCAATGGACCCTGAGTATGGTGGCCTTTATCCAGGCTAGAGTTGGATAGGGATAATCAATGAAGAGATACTGGGGGCAGGAAAGGGCCAACACCAAGGGGATTCAGCCCATGTGAGGTGGGGGCCAGAAGGATGGGGCCTCTGCCCTAGGATGCAGCTTCTGCCAGAGAGAAGGCCCTGACTGGGCAATGGGACCAGATCCTCTGCCCTGTGGCCTGGGGGTAGAGAGGGTGTCCAGACTGAGCATCCCCTCTGAGGGTGGAGGGATGGGGGTGGTGCATGGTGCTATGGGACTCTCTGCACCCAGTTGCTTCTCTTCCTTCTCTCGGCAGCAACACATAATATGGGATTGATCCAGTCCCCCACTTTTAGCTCCTTCTCAGCCTCCAAACCCCCTCACGCTCAGTGCTTCTCTGCCGTCCTTTGGCACAGCCCCTCCACTCAGCACCCCCAGCCCTTCCTTCTACTCTCTCAGCCCCTGCTCTCTAGCCTTCACACACTCAGAACCCCAGCTCTCAGCCCTCTGTGTCCAGCTCTCTCTCAGCACCCCTCAACAGCCACTCTATGAGCCCCCTGTGTTAACTGCACCCAATTCAGCCCCATCCGGTGTCCTCACTCTGTTTATCCCTCCATATTCACCGCCGCCCTCGACTCCCTTTACCCACACTCCTGACCCAGCCGAGAAGACCCCCGTAAGTCCCCTGCCTGAGGGGAACCTCCAGTCACCCCTCCCAGAGGCTGGGAGGGGGGCCAAGGGCCCGGTGCCCCCGTGGTCCGGCGGGTCCCGCCCCATCCCGGCGGGCTGAGTCAGGCGGCAGGAACTGGGCGGGGGGCGGCGCCGGGAGGAGCTGAAGCAGGAGCCAGAGTCGCAGGGAGCGATCGCGGAGCCCAGCCCGGCCGGCACCGAGTGGCCCTGGGCCCGCGGGGACACGGGGGGCAAGCGCGCGGCTTGGAGGGCTGTCCCGGACCTACCATGAACTCCAAGAAGAGAGGTAGGACCTGGTCCGGGGCTGCGGAGGCTCCGGGGCTGGTCCCAGGGGGCTGCGGGCCGCGTTCTGGGGGCCTGGGGCGCGTGTTTCGCCGGAGCGGTGTGGGGGTCTGCGGAGGATCTCTTCCTGCTAAGGTCACGGGCGAAGGCTGCTGTCTGTGACTCAGTTTCCCGGTTGGAGTCTCAGGAAAGTGGAGGGGGCGGGGCACTTCTCGGCACTGCCCCCCAACCTGGGAATCCCCCGGCTCTGGGCACCGGGAGGGCTCTGGCGTCTGGGCGCCTCGGCGCCTCGGAGCGGGTGGGGTCTGGAGGGGAGCAGCTTCCGCGGGGCGGCCGGTGTGGGGAGCCCAAACTGCACAGGCCGGGCCTGCCTGGCAGCTCTGCTGGGCTCAAAGCACGCACCCCGCCCCGCCCCGTGACCTCCTACGGCCTCTTCGGGTGTGGGCGTGGGAGCTCCTGGTCCACTTTGGGGGAGGAGGTCAGGGCAGGGCTGGGGAGCCCGCCCCACCCCCGGGTAAACAGGCGCTTCCGCACATTCTTCGCGCGCCCCTCCCCTTTCCTGCCCCTTCCCAGCCCGGGGAGGGTCCCAGTGCGACCCCCCTTCCTGCCCCGCGCGGCAGGCGGAGCCTGCACCTCTGCAGGAAGTGGGGGCGTAGCCGAGGCCACGCTGAGTCCGACACCGAGTCACCCGCGGCCGCCCTGTCATAAGCACCAGGGCCGCTGGGGTTCAGACTCCAGCCTCAGGCCGTGGCCGGCAGGACTGAGATACAGAGGCTGGGCCGCGGGGAGGGGGCTTCAAGGGCCTGATTGGCGCTGGACACCTGCCCTCGCCACCCCCAGGGAACCCCGCGCGGACTCATTCCATGATGTCCCTGTCGGTGCGGCCGCAGCGCCGCCTGCTCAGCGCCCGGGTCAGTAGGAGCCAGTCCTTCGCAGGCGTCCTCGGCAGCCAGGAGCGGGGGCCCAGGTACGCGGCAGAGGGGGGCTAATGGGGTCAAGAGAGTCTGGCCGGGTTGGAGTGTGCAAGTGAGGGTTTGGGGGATGACTTCTTGTCCCCTCCTGAGTGCAGTCTCTTCTTCAGGAGCTTCCCAGCCTTCAGTCCCCCGGGGCCCCCACGGAAGCCCCCAGCGCTCTCCCGAGTGTCCAAGATGTTTTCAGTGGCGCACCCGGCCCCCAAGGTCCCGCAGCCTGAGCGGCTGGACCTGGTGTACACGGCGCTCAAGCGAGGCCTGACGTAAGCAGTGTCCTCCCAATGCCTTGTCCCATGATCCCTCCCTAAGTCCTCATTCCCTTTCTGCTAGTAGGAACCTTCCCCAGCCTCACACCCTCTCCTCACTGCCTGTTCCCTGGGCAGGTAGAAGCTGGAGAGGTAAGATAACTCTTGTGGTCACCCCTTTCCCCAGGGCCTATTTGGAAGTGCACCAGCAGGAGCAGGAGAAACTCCAAAGACAGATAAGGGAGTCCAAGAGGAATTCCCGCCTGGTAAGTGAAGGGTTGGCATCCCGTATGCCCAGGATTAATATGCCCTTTGCTCTTGTGGTGTGGGGGGCTGGGCAGCACCAGCCCTGGGTGACATCAGAGCTGTTTTCTGGGGTGACTTGGTCCAGGTGTGACTAGAAAAGGGGGTATCAGGAAAGGCTGGGGAGGTTTCTCTCCTCAGCTTTCCCAGGCTGCATGTACTTTGCCTGGGACCCAGTGCCTGTCCATAGGAGCTTCCAGTGGGTTGGGTCAAACCCCACAGACATGGACAGCAGAAGATTATGTTGTAGTGGTACTGAGGGAGAGCCGTGGTTCTTCCTGGGAAACAGGTCAGGGCTTCCCAGAGGAAGAAACATTTCTGCTGGGTCTTGAAGCATGAACAGGAGTTCCCTGGTAGAGGGAACCATGCATGAGGAGGCACAGAGCTCTCTTCCTAGGGGTTGTAGAAAAGACAGTGGGCCAGGGGAGGGATCCCATGGAAGAGGTGGGGGGAAGAGTACTAGAGGGGCCTTGGGGACCAAATCTATGACACCAGCAAAGACCAGGCATGTGGGAAGGTAGGTCAGTCCCTGCTTTGACTGCAATGGCTGTGGACTGTGGTGTGAGAGGGAGGAAGGCTGTGATGAAAAGGAGCTAGGTAGGTCTGGGTGAGCAGCTGCCCCTGCTGGAGTACTTCCCCTACCTCCTAATGCCCCCCTCGTCTCTCTCCGCAGGGTTTCCTGTATGACTTGGACAAGGTGAGTGTATAGAGAATGGTGTTGGAAGAGGTTGACTCAGGGGGAGGTAAAGGGCCCTGGGCCTCAGGCTTCTCCTAACGCACCTCTCCCCCAGCAAGTCAAGTCCATTGAACGCTTCCTGCGACGGCTGGAGTTCCACGCCAGCAAGGTACTTGTGCAGCATGCGTGTGTGTTTGCAGTGTGGGGTGGGGGATTGGGTATCACAGGGAGATGAGATGATGCTAGGCCCTGGGTGAGCAACCCCGGTAGTGAGTCTCAATCTCCCCTCTGCCACCCCTCTCATCTGCTCAGATCGACGAGCTGTATGAGGCATACTGTGTCCAGCGGCGTCTCCGGGATGGCGCCTACAACATGGTCCGTGCCTACAGCACCGGCTCCCCAGGGAGCCGTGAGGCCCGGGACAGCCTGGCTGAGGCTACTCGGGGGCATCGGGAGTACACAGAGGTGAGGGACGTGTGCCTGTGAGGCAGAGGCACGGAGTGTGGCAGAGCTGGTGAGAGGGGACTGGTTCTTGACCTCCTCCTGTCCCTGCCCATCCCTCTCAGAGCATGTGCCTGCTGGAGAGCGAGCTGGAAGCACAGCTGGGCGAGTTCCATCTCCGGATGAAAGGTACCAAGTGGTGAGGCCGACTAGTGGCGGGGAGAGGGAGGTGTGTGCCTGAGACCCCTGGACCCAGCTCATCTCCTTCTCCCCCACTCCCAGGGCTGGCCGGCTTCGCCAGGCTATGTGTGGGCGATCAGTATGAGGTAGGAGGATGGGCAGGGAAGGGCTGGGATGGCAGGGTCGCAACACCAAGGGCTGCTTCATCCTGCCTCTTCCCCTAGATCTACATGAAATATGGGCGTCAGCGCTGGAAACTACGGGGCCGCATAGAGGGTAGTGGAAAGCAGGTGTGGGACAGTGAGGAAACCGTCTTTCTTCCTCTGCTCACGGAGTTCCTGTCCATCAAGGTGATGTCTCTGCCCAGAACCATAGGACACCAAGATCCTGTGACTCTATGACCCTGTGAACCCCTTATGATCTTCATGACCCTGAGACCCTTACCCCTGTGACCCCCATCTGGTTCCATGGCCCTGTGAATGTGTGACCCCTTGACCTTCATTACCCTGTGATTTCCTTGTGACCTCCTGACCTTGTGAATATATGACCCCTGAACTCTCATGAGGCTGTGACTCCCACGACCTCGATGACTACAAATTTAGACCTCTATGGTCCCCGTGCTCCCAGGCTGCTTCGAGCCTCCATGGCCCCATTACCCTGAGAACTCCATTCCCTGTAACTTCCTCATGGCCCAATGACCCTGTGACTGTCACATAACCTCTATGCAAATTCAGACCTCTGATCTCCCACAATCTCATGACCCCTACACCCTTGTGACCCCACCATGCATTCTTGGCTACAGGTGACAGAACTGAAGGGCCTGGCCAACCATGTGGTTGTAGGCAGCGTCTCCTGTGAGACCAAGGATCTGTTCGCCGCCCTGCCCCAGGTTGTAGCTGTGGACATTAATGACCTCGGCACCATCAAGCTCAGCCTGGAAGTCACGTGGAGGTTGGTGGGGCTGAGGGGCTTGGAGACAGGGCTGGGGCTTGATGTTAGCACCTTCTAACAGCTTCTTCCCTCTCCAGTCCCTTCGACAAGGATGACCAGCCCTCAGCCGCTTCTACTGTCAACAAGGCCTCCACAGTCACCAAGCGCTTCTCCACCTACAGCCAGAGCCCACCAGACACGCCCTCACTTCGGGAACAGGCCTTCTATGTGAGTCACATCCCAGGCTCAGCCCCCCATCCAGGGGTTTGCTGGGGGTGGTCCTGAGATGTCCTTTTCTCTCTCCTAGAATATGCTGAGGCGGCAGGAGGAGCTGGAGAATGGGACAGCATGGTCCCTGTCATCCGAATCTTCTGATGACTCCTCTAGCCCACAGCTCTCAGGCACTGCGCGCCACTCCTCAGCCCCCAGGCCCCTGGTGCAGCAGCCTGAGCCTCTGCCCATCCAGGTTGCTTTCCGTAGGGCTGAGACCTCCACTTCTGGGACCGTGGATGAGGAGGGGGCCATGGCCCCAGCCCTGGCCAATGGGCATGCCCCCTACAGCCGGACTCTGAGCCATATCAGTGAGGCCAGTGTGGATGCTGCCCTGGCTGAGGCTTCAGTGGAGGCTGCAGGCCTAGAAAGTCTAGTCCAGGGACCCAGCCCACCTGCACATCCAGATCCCACACATGGGGAGCACCCTAGTCCTGTCCCTTCTGCCCTGGACCCTGGCCATTCTGCCATAAGCCCCACTCTCAGTACGACAGGCCCTGCCCACACATCTACAGACCCTGCCCCCTCTGCACACCTAGACTCAGTTAGCAAGACCATAAATTCTAGCCCTCCTGAATTGCCAGACCCCACCCACACCACTACAAGCTCCACCTCTAGTGCTGTAAGCCCTGCCCATAGTGCTCCAAGCCTTACTCACACTACCACAGGTTCTACCCACAAGACTGTGGTCTCTACCATCACTATTACAGGCCCTACCCCCAGTCCCACAGGGCCAATCCAGACCACCACAAGTCCCACCCACAAGCTGATGCTTTCTACCCTCACTCCTGTAGCTCCTGCCCCCAATACTACAGACCCAGTCCAGACCACCACAAGCCTCAGCCACACTGTCACAATCCTGACACACACTGTCACAAGCCCCACCAACAAGCACATGATCTCTACCCTCTCTACTGCAGCCCCTACCCCCAGTACCACAGACCCCGCCCAGACTACCACGAGCCCCACCCACACTACCACTAGCCCCACCCACACTACTGCAAGCCCTACCCACACCACCATAAGCCCCACCCACACTGCTACAAGCCCTACCCATACCACAATAAGCCCCACCCACACTACTGCAAGCTCTACCCACACCACCACAAGCAGTACCCACACTACTGCAACCCCTACTCACACAGCCAGGATTTCAACTCACACCACTACACCCAATGCTAAGGACCCAGTCCAGATCCCCAGGAGTCCTACCCATTCTGTCACAAGTCCCACCCTTAGAACTGTAAGCCCTTCCACTTTTCTAGACCTTGCCACGCTCTCCAACCCCTCTGCAAACACAGACCCTCCCTTCCCAGGCATCGACCCCCTGTCCTGTAGCTACCCAGCCTCCACTTCCTGCACTCAGGCAGGCCCCATAGCCCTCAGCACCTCCCACCCAAGTCCTACCTGTTCCAGTTGGGAACCCCTCACAAGCCCTTCCCCAAAACTCCCAGAAGCCATCCGTCAGAGCCCAAGTCCCCCTCCCTCACCCCTAGCCCCTGTGCCCCAGCATTCAGACCCTAGAGTGGCCAGGGCAGCCCAGGCCCCAGTTCCAGGGGCAGCTGGAGGTGCTGGGGACAGGAAACTGGAAGAGGCACTGGGGGCCCTAATGGCTGCCCTGGATGACTATCGTGGCCAGTTTCCTGAGCTGCAGGGCCTGGAGCAGGAGGTGACCCGGCTGGAGAGTCTGCTTATGGTGAGGAGGGCTGGGCTGGTTTGCGGCAGCGCAGGGAGGGCAGCCAGGCAGGGGCGACAGCTCTGACGCCCTTCACAACCCCAGCAGAGACAAGGCTTGACTCGCAGCCGGGCCTCCAGTCTTAGCATCACTGTGGAGCATGCCCTGGAAAGCTTCAGCTTCCTCAATGAAGATGAAGACAATGACAGTCCTGGGGACAGGTGAGAGGGGCTAGGAGCGGGGGAAGAGGGGAGGTGAGTAGCAGGTGAAAGAGAAAGGCGAGAAAGGGGAACAGGTGAGGTGAGGCCAGGGGGAGCACGTAAAGAGAGCAGTAAGATGGGTGGTGGGCTCAAGGGAGGTGGGTGGGAGGGGATGGACTTGCTGGCGGGTACATCTGTGTTCACCCCTCCCATGTACTCCTCGTGTGTCCTTGTTGCTCACGTTTTCAATCACATCTGTATCCCCAGTGCTTCTGGTCACCTTCCTTCTCATCCCTGCGGTGTCTGCCTCCTCCATCGGTCCCCACCAGCTCCTGAGCCTCCAGCTCCTCCTCTCTTCCTTGGCCTCACCTTGAACCTACCCTATGAACGAGCCTTTACTGTGCCTCCCCGTGCATCCTGTGCCCCCCAGCATCAACCCCTCTGTCTGGACCCCAGCTTTCCCAGAGGCCCTGGCCCCTTGGCTCTTTGTCCCAGAGTGGCCTTTGCCGATTCCCAGTTGAAGGTCATGCCCGGCTCCTCCTCCCTCCAGTGCTGCCTAGGTTATGGCCCCGTGCCCTGCACCCCTTGGGCCACAACCCCTTGCAGTCCACATTGCGTAGACCATCCCGCCTGCAACCCTACTCCCGCCCATCCCAGCCCTGGCGGCCCCAGAGGTCCCAGCAGTCCTAGCTGGAGGTAGCCCTGGGCAGACAGGCTCTGGAGACCCCTGCTACCACCTGCTGGTCCCAGCCCTTTCCTCCTTCTGGAAGTCCTCCGTGAACTTACCCATTGTCTGTTGTTTGTGCATGATGTGTTCTTCTGTTCTGGGATGGGGGGAACTTAATAAAAATACTCTGGTGACCAGATGATGATGTGTGCTCCTGGGGCGGTTGACCCCATTTTTCTCTCAGGCCCCCAAACAGCCCGGAGCCTGGGGCTGAGGACAGCCTCGACTCACCTAGTGCCCGACCCCTCAGCACGGAGTGTCCAGCTCTGGACACTGCCTTGGTCCAGCACCTGTACCACTGCAGCCGCCTCCTGCTGGTGAGGCTAGTGGTATTCCCCCACCCTTCCCTTGTAGCCCCTTCCCCCAGGGAGCCCTACACTTCAATCCTGGCCCTGCACACCTCCTCTGAGTTCCACTCCCCAGTGTCCCAGGGCCTGGCTCTTGCCGAATGGAAGACCTCCCACACTCTGGCTCCCCCAAGTCTCTCCCGATGCATGCAGGGACTGGTAGTCCCTGGTCTCCACCCTCTTTAAGCTCTGTCTTGAGGTCTGAGCTGTTTGGCCACCCCTATTCTCCAGAAACTGGGCACATTTGGGCCCCTGCGCTGCCAGGAGGCATGGGCCCTGGAGCGGCTACTGCGGGAGGCCCGAGTGTTCGAAGCAGTATGTGAGCTTAGCAGGCGATGGGAAATCCCTGCCACCTCTGCCCAGGAAGGTAAAAGCTGTGTGGGCTCTGCCTCGTGTCTGCCCCAAAGTTCCTCCCTTGCCCTATCCCACCTACGCGCCTGTGTCCCCACCGGCCCGTTCTGTTGCTGACAGTTTCCTGCACCTCCTCACAGTGGTGCAGTTCTCGGCCTCCCGGCCCGGCTTCCTGACCTTCTGGGACCAATGTACAGACGGACTCAGCCCCTTCATCTGCCCTGTGGAGCGGGTGCTTCTCACCTTCTGCAATCAGTACGGCGCCCGTCTCTCCCTGCGCCAGCCAGGCTTAGCCGAGGCTGGTGAGTGAGCTGCCTACCTGCCCCCTCTGCTCTCCTTTCTCAGATCCCCAGTGATGGGACCTCAGGGAAAGCTAGGTCAGCCCACAGAGACATGCTGAGATGAGCACTGGGAAGAAACATCGAAGGCTCATGCCTCAGCACAAAAGGGCCCAGATTGGACCCTTTTGTGCAGGGTCCCTGGACCTGCGCGTGGGGTGGGAGCACTCTTCCCTCTAAGGACCCAGGTCCATCCACACCCTGACACCTGCGGCACTGCCTCCCACAGTGTGTGTCAAGTTCCTGGAGGATGCCCTGGGGCAGAAGCTGCCCCGGAGGCCCCAGTCAGGCCCTGGAGAGCAGCTCACCGTTTTCCAGTTCTGGAGTTACATTGAAGCCTTGGACAGCTCCTCCATGGAGGCCTACGTGACCGAGACTGCCGAGGAGGGTGAGGCAGTAACCCTGGTCACAAGGTGGCCTGATGCTATGGGTGGGTCTGAAGGTGTGAATTCAGGACATGAAGGTACAAAAGAACCCACCCCGGGAGGCTCTTTGCCCTGCCAGCGTGTTCCAACTGACACCCCCCCGCCCGGCTTCCTTTTTTCAGTGTTACTGGTGCGGAATCTGAACTCAGATGACCAGGCTGTTGTGCTGAAAGCCCTGAGGTTGGCACCTGAGGGGCGGCTTCGAAGGGATGGGCTCCGAGCCCTCAGCTCCCTGCTTGTCCATGGCAACAACAAGGTCATGGCTGCTGTCAGCACTCAGCTCCGGAGCCTGTCACTGGGCCCTGCCTTCCGGGAAAGGGTAAGAGTCAGGCAGGGCTCCCTGAGGGCAAAGGCTGGGGTCCCAGGCTCCCAGTGTCTGGCTAAGTCTGCCCTCCCACCCTTAACCAGGCTCTACTCTGCTTCCTGGACCAGCTCGAGGATGAGGATGTGCAGACGAGAGTGGCTGGCTGCTTGGCCCTGGGCTGCATCAAGGTGATCCCTTTCTCTCCCCTCCCAGCTCCCCAAGCCCTGGGTCCTGAGCCTTTCTCACCTGCTGCACTGGGCCCACCTCAATGCTCTCTCCCCTGGTAGGCTCCTGAAGGCATTGAGCCCCTGGTGTACCTGTGCCAAACGGACACAGAAGCCGTGAGGGAAGCAGCTCGGCAGAGCCTTCAGCAATGCGGTGAGACTGGGGAATGGGAGATATGGGTCAAGTTGAGTTCTATGACATTTTGGCTGCTGGGAATAGGGGTGAGATGGGGTCAGGGGTGGGAGGGCCAGGGCGGGGCTAGGGCCTCTCCTGACCCCATCTTTATCCATTACAGGGGAAGAGGGACAGTCTGCCCATCGACGGCTGGAGGAGTCACTGGATGCCCTGCCCCGCATCTTCGGGCCCGGCAGCATGGCCAGCACGGCATTTTAAACTCCCCACCCACCGGCCCCCAGTGCCCCTTCCCCCCACTTTCAGGGCTTACCAGGCACTGGCAGGGAGGGTGAGGGCTGGCTCCAGACACTCCTCCCTCACAGATTCCTATCAATGAAAATCTAATATATTCTCCTTTTGTCCTCGGGGTGGGTAGAGTCAGTGCCGCAGTCAAGTGCCTCCCAGCCTCGGCTCAGCACACTTGCCATAGATCGGTGTCCCGGGCCTGGCCATCCTGCCTCTGCCCTGCCACGTCCCTTGGTTTTGTATTTTATTTACAGAGTTTTACAGAAAATAAAAAAGCAAAATGCCTTTCCTACGTAGCCTGGACTGGTGCACTACTGACCTTCTGCTCCAGCACACTCTGGCTGTGGCCCTGACACTAGTGTGTCCACACTCCAACTGTGACAATGCCATGTGCTTTTGCCCTGGAAATCCAGATGGAACAGAGCCCAGAGGCTGGAACTGCGCTTGGAAAAGAGGGCAGAGGAAGAGGGTGGTGGAGTGTTGCTGAGGAGGCCCGGCCTGCAGGTGGGTGTACCCTGGGCCTGGAAGCTGTGGGCCTAGACTGGAGCCAAACTGTGGAGTTGGCCTAGAGAAGGCCCAAAGGGTGCCAGTCCTGGGAATGGCTCCCTAGCAGCCAGCTCACTTGGCCAGGAGGCAAAGAGGAAGCAGGCAGGAAAAGGTGTGGTGGTGGCTGGAGCTTCTGGCCACCAGGGAGCAGCAGAACCCCGTCAGGGAATGCCAGGCTTCTGGGTCTTCGCCTCAGCCCAGGCAGCTTCCTACAGAGGGGGCTGAGCACAAGGAGCTCCTTGAGCGCTGGGTAGTTGAGAGGAGATTCTTGCAGAGGGGAAGAGCTGGGGCCTGGGAGGCAGGAGACCCGGATGGCTGCCCTGTGACTCTAAACAGAAAGTCCTTCCTCTCCCTGAGCCACCTCCTCTCCGTAATAACAAACCTGACTAAACCCTGTGACCTCCCCACAGCTGGCAGACTTGTGCTGCTTCAGGAAAGAGGGCTCCAGGGAGAGGGCTCACGTGAGTTTATTAACCCCAGAAAGTTAAGTGTTCAATGGGAGGAGCCTGAGGGTGGGGGGACTTCAGCATGGCAGGCCTGTTCTAAGGAGGGCCTGGGGGAGGCCCACACTCAAGGCTGGAGAAACAGCCTTGGACTGGAGACCAAGGCTGGTCTCAGACAGACCTGGAGAAAGGTCTGCCACCCTTCCCCTCTCCCTCCAGAGTTTTCAGTGGAGACAGTGCAAGGGCAGGGCCTTCCCCACTCCCTGAGCCCACTCTGGCGTCCCAGTACCTGTGGCTGTAGCACAGCAGCGTGACACCCTGGGGGGAGTCTGTGTCCCTGCACTCAGGTAGAGCCAATGAGCTGCCAACAGTCCCCCCTGGGGGGTGACCCAGATCCCCAGAGAGCCCTGCCCCCCCGTGTTTTAGAGCTGTGTATGAAGAGGTTTGGCGGGGCCCTTAACCACCTGCTGGGGAAGCCAAGCTGAGCAGGAAAAAAAAACGGTAACAGGAAGGAGCACAGGAAACACCTGTGTGTGGATGCAGGTGGCTCACTCCAGTTGGGTGGGGGCAGGCTGACAGCCCTCAGCACATCGGCGCAGCGCTGTGCTCCCTCTGTGACTGTGACGGGTGGCATGGGAGGGATAGTGTAGCTCAGTTTTGGGGTGGTCGGCTGGAGTGGTAGGGGAGGGGAAGGCAAACAAACGATAGAGACCAAGGCAGCACCCAAAGCTGGCCACAGCCTGGGCCTGCCGCAGGGGCCCCTGCAGCAGGGTTGCAGTCCCAGGACCACCCCTAGGAGCCCCTCAGGCCTGAGGTCCCCTAGTAGGGCAGGACTGTCCACTGACATCCAAAGCGTGGCCTGTGTGGCGGGGAAAGAGGAAGTGAACACTGGCTGACCAGGTCCTGCGAAAGTGCAGGCAGGGGTGGCTGGACTAGCACAAGCTCATGGCTTAACCCACAGGAGGAGACAGGGCCTGGGCAAGAAATGTAGGATGGGAAAATATCCCAGCCAGGGGTCAACTGGGACTGTCATTGGAAATCTGAGTGGCTCTACGTCTCTGCATTCCAATTCTGGGAAGGGATAAGGTACCTAACTCTGTCCTCTACAAGGAGAGTCCTGAATCCCGAGCCTCGTATTCAGCTCTAGGTGAGGGTGGATATGAAGGTCAGAGTGGGCAGGAGCTAGAATTAGGGCACTGTGAGGTACAGCCGAAGGACTATCAAGGCCAAGACAAAAAGAGCCTCGGGCCTTTGCCCCACTAAGCCTACCCAGCTCAGAGCAGTGTGAACCAACCCCAGAACAGCCACTCAACCCCTCTCCATCAATGACTTGAAGTCAGGCTGGATGGCCTCCTATACCCTGGCTCAGGCCCATGTCTGTGAGGTGGTGGGGGGCAGGGAGAGCCCTTGTCCTCCCTCCTGTACACCCTGCCCTCCCCGAATACACATAGCCTCACGTAGGTTTCCCCACAGGGCAACGCCGCTCCCAGCACACCTCCCGTCTCCCACCCTGCCGTCACACAGGTCTGGGGAGGCACTCACTCCCGCGACTCTGGATGGTGGAGAGCCTGCTGCGTCCAGTGATGGGAGGTTGATGACACCATCGGGAGTCAAATGTACCAGAGCAGAGAAAGCCTGTCCCCAGCTGTCCTGTGGAGCCTGTGCCAGCCTCTTGAGGGGACAGAAGGAAGTGGGCCTCCAAGTTCTGTGACACACTGAGAAGCACCCCATCAATCAGGTCCATCAAGGCCACAGCCATGCCTTGGCCACCATCGTTGGGGGTCTCCCTGGAAGAAACTAATAAGCATGCACTGCAGAAACTGGGACCAGGCTGAGGTAGTCCAGGATACAATTTATTGTGTTGGTGGTCCCTGGAGGCTCCCCCGACTCCCCTCCTTTCCTTTTGCCCTCTTCCAACCTTACCTTGCCTCCAGTCTCCCACTCTCCTTCCTCATGTATTCAAAGCTGCAGAGAACCAAAAAAAAAAAAAGAAAAAGAAAAAAAAAGGCACGTTGGTAAATGCAAAGAAGCAGATGGGTTGGCACGTGGGAAGAGAACTGCTTCTTTGTCTCGCCTACAGAGCGGGGGTGACTTCCTTGTGTGCTTCTGCCTGGTGTGTGGGTACAATCTGCTGAACCCTAGGCATATGACATGCTCCCCCCAACCCCAGACAGCCCTGGAGTGCCCTATTTAGGCCATCCATCACCCATGGACAGAAGGCTCTTGGCTTGGCTACCAGACCTGGCTCTTCTGGACCTACATAATACAGAAGGGTGAGCTTGGGAAGGACTCCCGGGCCTATACAAACAGCTCAGGAAGAACATCTATCATTTGGAAAATAAGACTGTCATTGACCTGCGAGAAGGGGCCTCTTGTTTCAGAAGGCTGCAATGGGGTGTGCAGTGGGGTCACAGTTTAAGTTTAATGTCAATGGTCACGTCTCACTTATCTCTGAAGACACCCAGGGCATATGGATCTTCAATAAGTACTGACTTGGAGCAGCTGAATAAGCAGATGAATTGCCATGCTAACACCAACGTTTGTAGCTATTTCCTCTGAATCTCCTTACAACTTTCTCCTCCACCTCCTCCTCAGGCATCCTCTTATAAACATCACTCCACAGGATTCCATTCTAGGCCCTTTTCTCCTCTCTTTTGAAACACACTCCCTGAACCACCTCATCCATTTCTCTGGCTTCCATCTATACGCTGAGGCTGTGTGCCAGTGATTCACACGGCTCTCTCACCTCCCGACCCCCATATCCAACTGGTGACTGGACACGTTTTGAACAGCATTCTCAAAATCAAACACCTCAAAACCTGTTTATCCTCCAGAACTTCTGGAGAAAGTACTCAGGTACTCAAGCCACACAACTGGGCCTCACCCTTGACTCTTTCTTTCCCTGTCCCCTCTTCCCAGCCATCAGAATCTTCTCAATTAAATGCCCTAAATATTTTGAAATTCTGTCTGCTTCTCTTTATCCCCATTGGCACCACTCAGTTTCAGGACATGTTGACCTCTCTCCTAAACACTAAAACTGCCCCCTCACAGGCTCCCTGCCTCTGATCTTGCCCTTCTTCCGTCCATTCTCCATGGTGCAAAGTGATTTCTAAAAACATAAACCCACCACTACAGTTTCTCTTAGGGAAAATTCCAGCCCCCTCAACCTGGCTCACAAAGGCTTTTAAGTGAGTTCCTCTCTCCAGCCTCACTTCTGCCATTAACTTCTCAGTCTGCACTGGACCTCACCAAACCACCCGCAGGGCTTGCGTGCCCCTCTGTGGTACACTCTTCCCACTCCTCATCTTGCCTTGCTAATGCCTGGTTACCTGATAGGCTTCAACCTAGACATCACAAATTTCTTCAGGAAGCTTCCCTTCCACTGGGCTCCTGTCACAGAAACATGCATTTCCCCTAGTACAGTACTAGGGGAATCACACCCCATTGCAATTGTTCATTTACTTTGTACCCTCCAATATATACATCCATAAGTAATTGCTGACTAGTCTACTAGGTAACAGGTACCACCCAAGTCTGCGAAAGATGATTGGTGCCTTGCTTGTAGAGCTCGGTCCAAGTGTTTTGCTTTGTTTTTAAACAGCTTTATTGAGATTTAGTCCACGTACCATGCAATTCACCCATTTAAAATGTGCAATTCAGTAGTGGCTTTTAGTATATTTACAGAGTTGTACAATCATCACAATCAATTTTAGAGATTTCATCAACCCCAAAAGAAACTCGGCACTCCTTAGGTATCATCCCTGGGACCTCTACATCCCCTTCCCTTTCCCGGCCCCCAGCCCCCGAGGCAACCACTAATCTACTGTAACCACAGATCCTATAGATTTGCCTATTCTGGACATTTCTTTTTTTTTTTTTTTGGCCGCACCATGCAGCATGTGGGTCTTAGTTCCCCGACCAGGGATCGAACCCACACCCCCTGCAGTGGAAGCGTGGACTCAACCACTGGACCGCCAGGGAAGTCGCTGGATGTTTCTTATAAATGAAATCAGGTTAGGTCTTCCCAACTTACCCAATGGTAAGATTCACCTGAGAACTTGCGTGGAGATTCAAATTCAGAGACCAGGGAACCTGTATTTTAAACATGTGCTCCAGGCAGTTCTCTATTTAATCAGGCTGCATCTGCCTTTACTGTCCCCAGCAAAAGTGGGTCAAGAAATAGCTTTTGATGAATACCGCTAAAATTTAACACGATCTGAAAACATTTTGAACATGAAAGGACAGTGTATGTTTAATGCAGAAAAAGCCTGGATACTCAAAATACCCCCCCGAGTCCCCCATGAAACATAGCTCTTCAGAACGCAGTTTTACCGGGACTTCCCTGGTAGCACAGTGGTTAAGAATCCGCCTGCCAATGCTAGGGGACACGGTTCAAGCCCTTGTCCAGGAAGACCCCACACGCCGTGGAGCAACTAAGCCCGTGCGCCATAACTACTGAGCCTGTGCTCTAGAGTCAGCGTGCCACAACTACTGAAGCCTGCGTGCCTAGAGCCCGTGCTCCCACACTACAACAGAGAGTAGCCCCTCTCGCTGCAACTAGAGAAAGCCTGTGCGCGGCAACGAAGCCCCGATGCAGCCAAAATATAAATTAATTAATTTTTTAAAAATGCACTTTTACCACGGGGATCTCAAATAAGGAATGGAATGGAAGCCTGAGCAGGGGACAATATAGGGAGGGAGAACTGAGATCAGACCAGTGGAGGCGGCAAGCAAGTTGCATCCACAGGGGCCAGAGGGGGCAGTTAGAAAGGGGCTTGTGGAGTGGCTGAGGAGTTTGGGATTTACCCCCAGAACACTGGGGAGTCATCCATGGGCTTGAAGCAGGGGAATTTTGTGATCACGTCTGTGCTTTGGAAAGGTCGCTTTGGCAGTTGTGTGGAGGGAGGGAGCAGGGGGCAGTGAGGAGTCTGCGGCTGTGGTCAGAGTGACAGTGCCTGAGCCAGGTTGGAGGCAGTGGAGATAGAGAGGTTAGAGTGAAGGGATGTTCTGAAGGTAGAATGGACAGGATTTGGAGATTGATGGGATGTGGGAGATGAGAAAATGAAGCTCAGGTTTCTGGCCTGTGTGGTGGATGGGTTGTGGCATCTTTCACTGAAAAGGGGGAGCCCTAGAGAAGCAAACTGGGAGGAGAGTGACAAGGCTCATAAGGGTGGCCTGGGAGCCATCCAGGAGGAAGTGTCCAGAAAGAAGCTAGATATGTAGAGTTGGGCAAGAAAAGAAGGGTGTAGGCTAGAGGCAGAACTTTGAGGGTCCTCCTTGCTTTACTGATATCCAGTGACCAATCTGTTCCTCCCACACAAGCAGCCCATGCCTTTTACTTGCTTCTCCATCCTTGACTTTTACCTACTAATGCTCATGAGGTTTAGTGTCTCCAGACTAATGTAAGACAAAACATAAGGCCCTTGAGGACTAGGGACATCATCTCTCTCCAGTATTACCCTAGCCTTGAGCATAGACCTGGGCATCGAGCAGTTATTCAGGTTACAGATTAATAAGTCATGATTCCAAATACCTCTGCTATCTGCTTTCCAAGTGGCTGGAATTTCCCCCATTAAAGCCCTTCCTGGGACTTCCCAGGCAGTCCAATGGTTAAGACTCCACGCTTCCAATGCGGGGGGCGCAGGTTCAATCTCTTGGCAGAGAACTAAGATCCTAGCTGCGTGGTGCGCACCCCCAAAATAAATAAATAATAAAATAAAATTATGTTTAAAAAAAATCTCTTTCTTTGGGTTAAGGCAATAGTGTCCAACTTGCATTAGAGGGCAGACACCTTTTTACCCTTAAACAAATCACATAAAATTCGGAGAAGGGGGAGAAAATGAGGGAGCAGAGAGGCCCAGAGCCTGCCTGATAGACTTCCCTTCCTCTTCCCCCTCCCAAGCAGCCCCTGAGCTAAAGGATCACGTCCAGAGGATCCCTATAAAAATGGAAATGCTACCTAACAGTGAGGAGCCCTGAGCAGCCAGTGAAAGAACAGGAAGAGACAGGGTGGGGCTGGAAGATCTGAGTACTCATTCTGGTTTTGCCAAGTTACTGGATGACTCTGAGCAAGTCACTTCATTTCTAGAGCTTAGGATGAAACTGTGGCTGGCTCTTCAAAAAGCACTGTGAACATCAGTTGAAAGGGCAGGCATGAAGGTGTTTTGCAAAGTGAAAAGTGTACAGATTAGATGGAATATTTAAGGGTGATCAATGCATACCTGAAAAATGCAGGTAAGAGCACAGAGAACAAAAGTGACCTACTTCTCAAATGTGAGATGTAGGCCCAAGCAAAGTCCTTCTTTAGACTTTAGAGAGCAGTAGTTTGAGCTGAGAGGTAAAAAATAAACAGGGTTTTTACAGGGGTCTGAAGAAAGCAGACATCAATAAGGGAAAAAATTCCTGTGGTCTGGGTAGGAGATGATGTAGAAGGGCAGGTCTTTAAAATTTAGGAGAAAGTGGTTGGCCTTGGCAGCTGACATTGAAAGCTTTCCAAACATCTTATAAGGTTTAGTATCACTACACCCTAGTTCAAAAGTATGGAATGACTTGCTGTCCCCCCAACACTCTTCTACCCTTTTATGTCCTTGATTATGGCTCTTCACTTTACACACCTTTGCCTTGTTAATGCCTTCTGATCCTTTAACACCCAGTTGAAATGAGATACTCCTGGGGAATGATTTGCTCCTTTATGAGTTCATTTCTTCTCATTATAACAATTAATGCATTAAATGTTTTTTGGTTTTGTTTTCTAAATTTTGAGTTTAAGGGCAGGAAACACATCTTGGGTCATCTTTGTATCCCCAGTGCCTAGAAAGGGAGCTGAACATAGCTGGTACTCAATAAATCTTTGCTGAATTGGAATATATCTCACACATGTCCTCAACAGACACAGAGAAATGGGAGTGTTCAGGTGTAGCTTTAGGTCTTACCCCCAAAGTGGGCAGGAAGAGTCTTGCCCATTGTTACTTAGAAAATCAGCAAATCTCTTCTCCATTTGTTGATTCTCTTGTTTAATGAGTTCCAAAAAATACATAAATTATCAAGATTATTGCAAGCTTTACCTGGGGGCAATAGTGGGAGCTAAGGAAGATGTTGGAAATAGCATTGTTCTCCTGAGAACTACAGTACAAAGTACACTTTTCTTAGAAAGAATGGCTTCCAGGCCAAGGAACACTTAGTAAGTAATTCTATTAATTAATCTAGAAAGACCATGTCCATCAGAAGGTAGATTTGGGAGTGAGGGTAGGTTACTAAGAAGCATAAAAATAAAAGAAATAATAATGATAGTTTACATTTATTGTATGATTACTGGTGCCTAGAACTATGCCTAAAGTTTTACTTGCATTTTCTCATTCAGTCCTTAGTGAAGTACAATTATCATCCTATCTTATGGAGAAGAAACCTGCAGTTGAGTTGTTACTAATTCACCCAAGATCACACAGCTAATAAGGAGCCAAGACAAGATTCAAATGCCAGACAATCTGACTCCAGCATCAAAGAGGATGATATTAAACATTTAAGTTATATAAATTACATCTCAACCTAATGAACTGCTTACCAAAGCTTTCTAGTAATATGGCTTCCCAGGAGGCTCTCCTATAGGGAGAGAATATGCCTTTTGCCAGCATGTGAGCACCAGTCCACTTCCCAGTTAGTCACTTGGCTTATCCATCAAGCTCCTGTGCACCTGATGAGTCCCTAAGGAAGGAATCCACTCTCGAGGCTGAGGGCCAGATCCTAGAACGTGGTGACTTCACCAATGCCATGTGGTAAGCTGACAGCCTTCTGCTGATAATGCCCTGAACTCCTGTGGACTACAAACCTGAGACAGTCCATGGGAAGAACACTTCCTTAAATCACTTGGTGCTTTTAAGTCACAACAGTTCTCATTGGTGACCAGTCTGGGATAGTACTGCAGGGAACAAACCTGTCCTTATTTTTATCATCCCAACTGTTCCACAGGCTCTCATCATATTACTTTTCCTTCTCACCTTGTTTCTGTCCAGCATGAAACAGCCTATCCTGTTGGTTTGGCTTTCCGTTCCTTGGTCTTTGGGGCCAATTTCATGAAGTAGGACACATCACCATTTCCTGCAAGAAGAAAACATTTCCTTTTGTTCCTTCCTAGTGATCCTCAGCATTTTCTCAGCCATGTAAGAGCAGCATATGGGAATCTTTGTCTTCAGAGAGCAGGCTCCAAGGCCACTTGGACCCCATTCCCGGCTTCTAACTGATGCCTCAGAGATCATATAGTTGTAATTATAGTTGATATAATATAAATATAGTAGTTGTCTTAGTCCACTCAGGCTGCTATAACAAAATACCACTGACTGGGTGGCTTATAAACAGCAGATGTTTACTGTTCACAGTTCTGGAGGCTGGAAAATCTGAGGTCAAGGCACTAACATGGTCATATTCTGGTGAAGGCCCTTCTCCTGGTTCATAGCTGTGCCTTCTTGCCATGTCCTCACATGGTGGAAGGGGCTAGGAGCTCTATGAAACTTCTTTTATAAGGCATTAGCCCCATTTATGAGGGTACCGCCCTCAGGACTTAAGCACCTCCCAAAGGCCCCACTTATCAATACCATACACATCTAGCATTAGGATTTCAACATATGAATTTTGGGAAGGACACATATTCAGACCTTAGCAGTTGTAAATATAATTGTAAATACAATTGAGGGTTTTTGCCATCTAAATACATTGCCTTGGACTTCTTTGGTGGTCCAGTGGGTAAGACTCTGCGCTCCCAATGCACGGGGCCTGGATTCCATCCCTGGTCGGGGAACTAGATCCTGTATGCATGCCACAACTAAGAGTCCGCATGCCGCAAATAAAAAAGATCCTGCATGCCGCAACTAAGACTGGGCGCAGCCAAACTAAATAAATCAATAAATAAATACATTGCCTTATATTTATCCACATGAATGCTTTAGAGGTGTGGAGAAAAGGGAACCCTCTTGCACTGTTGATGGGAATGTAAGGTGATACAGCCACTATGGTGAACAGTATGGAGTTTCCTTAAAGAACTAAAAACAGAATTACCATATGACCCAGCAATCCCACTACTGGGCATATACCCAGAGAAAACCATAATTCAAAAAGACGCATGCACCCCAATGTTCATCACAGCACTATTTACAATAGCCAGGTCATGGAAGCAACCTAAATGCCCATCGACAGCTGAATGGATAAAGAAGATGTGGTATATAGATACAATGGAATATTACTCAGCCATAAAAAGGAACGAAATTGGGTCATTTGCAGAGACGTGGATGGATCTAGAGACTGTCATACAGAGTGAAGTAAGTCAGAAAGAGAAAAACAAATAACGTATATTAATGATATGTGGAACCTAGAAAATGGTACAGATGAACCGTTTTGCCGAGCAGAAATTGAGACACAGAAATAGAGAAAAAACATATGAACACCAAGGGGGGAAAGTGGGTGTTGGGGGGAGGTTGTGGGGTGATGAATTGGGAGATTGGGATTGACATGTATACACTGATGTGGATAAAATGGATGACTAATAAGAAAATAAATAAATAAAAAATAAACATAAAAAATACATTCTTTTTTTTTTTAAATAAATTTATTTATTTATTTATTTATATTTTTGGCTGCGTTGGGCCTTTGTTGCTGCATGCGGGCTTCCTCTAGTTGCAGCAAGCAGGCGCCATTCTTCATTGCGGTGCGTGGACTTCCCATTGCGGTGGCTTCTCCTTGTTGCGGAGCACAGGCTCTAGGTGTGCCGGCTTCAGTAGTTGTGGCTCGCGGGCTCTAGAGCGCAGGCTCAGTAGTTGTGGCGCACGGGCTTAGCTGCTCCGCGGCACGTAGGATCTTCCCGGACCAAGGCTTAAACCCATGTCCCTGCATTGGCAGGCAGATTCTTAACCACTGCGCCACCTGGGAAGTCCTAGAAGACACTCCTGAAGCTTAAAGGTAAGATGGTTTGAGGCAAGGTCTTAGAGAAAGCGAATTAGTCAGTTTATTAAAGGTACCAGAAAGAAAAGAAGCTAAGCATTAAAGTGTAAGTCAGTTTTGTTTCCAGTACATAGTTCCTAAGTATACCAGGAGCTGTTTGGAGTGGAGGGCTGAAAAAAAGTGCAAAATGCAAATATTCCAGAGGTGTCTGGTAATTTTTCTCTAAGATTGCCTTTTCTTTATGCTTGAGTCCTCAGGTGTACATAAGAGACTACTGGAATAATTTGGTTTCTAGAAAAAGAGGTCACATGTAAATTTTCCAGATACTTCACACATTTCTAGAATAGTGAATAATCACATAAGGCAAGTACCTATTACTAGAAATCAGAAAACTTGGGTGTTGGTGCTGAGAAACCAAATTATCCCTTTTCTTCATGTCTGTACCCAAGCAGTTGAATGTTGCTTAGAGAAAAACCGCACACTGGGCCAACTGGTTTAACTTTAAACTCATGATCACAAACTTCAAATGGGTACCTGATACCACCAAGGCGAAAACTGCAAGCTTGCTTTCTCTCTCCCCTGCATTTGCACCCATCTTCACCCTTGTTACCCTAATTTCCACAGTGGAAGCATCCTGTTCCTATCCAGGGTCAATCCTCCCAGTTTCCTTATATCCTCCCATGAATTTCACCCTGATTTAAGTCAAGCAAGGGAATTCCCTGGCAGTCCAGTGGTTAAGTGCTTTCACTCCCGTGGACCTGGGTTCAATCCCTGGTCAGGGAACTAAGGTCCTGCAAGCCCTGTGGCACAGAAAAAAAAAAAGTCAAGCAAGGCTTCGCTCTCCTGTATCACTCCCAATGACAAATAAACATGCTCTAGAACCCTTTCATCTTTTAGAACATGCTCTAGAATTCTTTCACCCTCCCTTAACCCCATATCCTTCCACATTTATCCCTGAATTTCTTTGCTCCCTTCACAGCTAAGCTTCTCTCATGTTGCCTATGTGTGCTGTCTCTATTTCCTCACTTTCCTGTTCACTCTTCAACCCATTCTAGTCAGGTCCACACCTCTGATTTACCAACATGAATCAAGCCAAAGTCACCAATGATAAGCTCGTCTTCCAAGGTGACCAATTCAATATAGCCATGTTTCTGGACCAAGTTTACCTCTCAGCAGCACTAAACACAGTTGACCGTTCCCCTCCTACCTGAATCCTTCTCTGCCATTGGATTCCAAATTCAACACTGTGGATTTCCTTCTGTCTTCCTGGCTGTTCCTCCTCAGTCTCATTCTCCATTACCCTATCTCTAAATGCTGGAGTGCCTAGGATTTGGCCTTGGAACTTCTCTTCACTCTTTCCTCCGAGTCAGAGGTCTCATAAACTGACAGCCCCCACGTGCGGCTTAATCAGCTCATGCAGTTTTAAAACATCTGATTTAGTTGCCAACACCTGGAGATTTTACACACAAAAACCCCCCAGATTTTCTTTAAAAAGAAAAAAAACAAAATATCTGTCAACATTGGGCTAACATTCTCGTAATGGAACAATCAGCTCAATGGAGCAGACGCTGGGTCCGTTTGTTCTCCGTGATCTAAGGTAAGGGAGTTGAGAATACAGTCCTGAGTCAGATTACCATAAGTATCAAAGACTCTCCTCCCTGAGCCACCAGAACATCTTCCAGTCAGTCTTCAGGGAATTTTACTGCTGGTTGGGTAGAGTCCGCAGGTGCATCTCAGGGAGGGGGAGGGGCGACCGCACTGTGAGGGGCTGAAGGACCCCGCCCACAGAGAGCTCAACAGCTCTCGGGCAAAAACAAGAAATGTACGTTTTAAAATACACAATTACGCCGCTCCAAATACAGAAAGTCCTTTTGGCAAAAGACTGCTATGATCGTGTAAAAGCATCAAGTCTGGCCTTCTGGCCTCTCCGGGCTGAGATGGCCTGGGCACACCAGAAAGCCCTCGCCCTCTTCTCTCACACCCGGTATTAGGAGGCCCTCTTGTAGGGCGGAGAGATCCCCCAAAACCGCTGGGCAAGGACAGCCCTGCTTGCCGTGGCTCGCAGGCGCTGGATTGTTTCTGAGGAGCCGGGAGTGAGAAGGGACCCGCCCGGCCTTACCCGGTGGCGGGCTGCGGTGCTGCGCTCGGAGGGCGGGTCCGGCCCTGCTAGGGCGGAGACTGGGGCGGGGCCCCGCCCAAGAACCGCCTCAGCCCCACCGCCTAGCCCCGCGTGCGCTTCCTCCAAACACCACCCCCCTTCCCTTACGGATTCAGAGCGGGTGACTGCAGCTAAGGAACCAGGTCAACCGGGCCGGGATCCTGGACCGCCCAGAGGCGACTGCCTCCGCCCAGGAAGCCCCACCCAGCGGGAGCCCGGACGTCGGGCTCCCTAAGAACCCACGCGCGACCAGTCGAGGGCGCGTGCGGCGTGACGCGACCCGCAGCGCGTCCCGTGACGCCATCGCGCCCGCTTTTGAAAGTTGGCGCCCGGGGCCGCCTCCCATGCTGCCCTGCGCCAACCCCTCCCCTCACCTTTCCTCCCCCGCCCTCCACTCGTCGCCCGACCGGCCCCCCCACCCGTCCCTTCCCTTATCAGCACCCGCGGCCCCGGCAGCGCCGACGCAGGCGCACTGCACCGCGCCGCCGCCATTTTGTGTCCGAGTCTGTGGAGCGATTAAACCGTGCGCGGAGCTGCTTCTTTGGCGGCAGCGGCGGCGGCGGTAGCCGGTGCGGGTGCGCGGAGCTGGCTGGGGACGCCGGGTGGCCGGAGCGGTGGAGCGGCGGCGGAGCGAGCGCTGCGGGGGGTGTGGCGCGGAGGTAAGGGGGCCCCGGGTGGAGGAGGTTTCGCGGGCCGCCTCTAGGTGTCACGATGGGGCCGCTCCGGTCGGCGCTGGCTGTAGCCCGGCGCCAGCGCCGCCGCCGGGGGGTGTTTGTCTCCCTCTACCGTCCCTGCTGCGGCGCGGCCGCCGCCATTGCCCGTCGCCGCCGCGGCCCGGCCGCCCCCCCCCCAACCCCGTCCGCCCGCTCGCTCGCTCGCTAGGCCTCCCTCCTGCGGCGCGCTAGGCCTCCGGCGGTGGCACCGACAGAGGCCCGCGCGCTGGCGACTCCATTTTCCTTCCTTTGTCTCTGCCCTCGAGGCCGGCTCTTGGCCCGACCGATCACCCGGCCGCGGCCCGCCCTCTGCCCTCCGCCCCTCCCGCCATGGGTGGCCTCAGCCGAGAGGCGATCTCCGCTCCCCGGCTTCCGCGCCCGCCTCGCTCAAGTGTCGACACCCAGCCACCGCGCGCGCAGCCAGGTCTCCATGCAGTATGGGTGTCGGGCCCTTGCCGACGCCTCTCGGGCTGCCCATCCTCCAGCCTGCCCAGTCCCGGAACCTACCCTGCGGCCTTGCGAGCGTCCCCCGCCGCCCGGCTGCTCCGCGGTCGCTCCCAGTCCGCGCGTCGCCGCCGCTGGTCTCCGTCTCCACCGAGTGGCGCAGGCGGCGCTGCTGCGGCTGCGAGTAGAGGGACCCCAGAGCTGCCGAGAGCTCCCTCTGCAAGGCTGGCTGAACTGCTCGCGCCTCGACGCCGCCTGAGCGGGCGGGGGGACGCGCGCTCGCCGCCCCCGCCGGGCCCCGCTGCGCCCCCAAACTAGCGCCCGGGCTCCTCGCCCGACCCGACCGGTGCGGCCCCCCCACGGTGGGCGGAAAGGACACGAGTTCCACAAGTTTTTCTCGAGCGAGGGTCGGATTCCCCTTGCAGTGATAGGAGCCTGACTTTGTGCGCTAAGAGATCTCAAAGGGATCAAAACTTAATTTCATTCTGATCTCAAGTGACGTGACAAATTCCTGAATTCGGGATTATGGGCTGGCTAAATTGGTTCAGGCAACTCTTGAGTTTCCGTCTCGCTTTAAAACATCCTGACGCTAACTTACTACAGTATTTAGTACCTGATGCTTTTAGGGCTAGGCGAAGGCAGTTTTGCCCCGGGATTGTGCAACCCGATCTAAAGCGCCAGTAGGGCAGAATGAATTTATTCTTGACTCCACTGGTAATTTGCCCATATGCTGAAATATGAGGGATGATGTTGTAATTGAATCCTGGGTCACTAGTTGCAGTTGGTTTATAAATATCTACGCGTAATGTAACTACTTTTTAGTAGCTGACTTCCGGCAGCCCTGAGTTCAGCAATAAGTAAACATTCGCATATGTAGCGTCTTCCTGCTTTCTTTGAGTTTAGATCAAATAGGAAAGTTAAAATTCCAGGTCCCCTTTAGGTGGCAAAAGAAGTTAAACAGGGAATATATGTTAAATTTATTCTGTCCTTAAGTTCTCTTGCATCATTAAAAAGCTTCCTGTCGAATTGCCAGTTTTTTCTTTTCCCTCAAATATTCTAGTACCTTAATACAATATCGTGCAGCACTTGATGTATCAACTGGGGTTGCTTTGGAGAGAGGAAAGTCTTGATTAAATAGCGGGGCGGGGAGGGGGAGGCTATGTTAAGTTTATGACGATATTAAAACAGCCTGGTGCTAGGCAAAATTGACCGGTCTACTGTGTGTAATCTCAATCTGTAGGATTCTGCAGCAAATGCCTCCGTAGGGGGGAGTGTTTTCAACATTACTTTTTTGAACCCTACAAAAATGTTCGTTCTCCCTCTCCTCCATAATAAAGTTGCCCTAAGTAACTAAATGCAGTAGTGTTGATGGAGTGTCAGGCTTGAGAATAGAACCACACTTAATTGTCTAATATATTGGTCCGTTTGTGTAATTTTTGGCATTCTTGTAATTTTCAGTTTTACTTTCCTTTTGAAATTATGGATGGCATGTGGCATGTTTTACTTATTAAAATAAGGTCCACACGGGTTAAAATCCAGCGGGTCTGTAGTTGAGTCAGGAAGAAAGCTTGTTTTCCTGGTAGCACTGTGCTCCACAGACCATGTTTTGCTTCTTGATTTCAGTTGTGCCATGTACAGCCAGCCATCAGCTTCTTGGTCTTACACATCGTTTATGTCTTTGTTTTTTTAAATACTCTATTTATTTATTTATGTATGTATGTGTATGTGTATGACTGTGTTGGGTCTTCCTTGCTGTGCGTGGGCTTTCTCTAGTTGTCGCGATCGGGGGCTACTCTTCGTTGCCGTGCGCAGGCTTCTCATTGTGGTGGCTTCTCTTGTTGCGGAGCACAGGTTCTCAGTGTGTGGGCTCAGTAGTTGTGACACATGGGCTTAGTTGCTCCACGGCATGTGGGATCTTTTTGGACTAGAGCTCGAACCCGTGCCCCCTGCATTGGCAGGTGGACTCCTAACCACCGCGCCACCAGGGAAGTCCCGTTTATGTCGTTTTAATGGTATAGATCTTGTCCACAGAGTTGCTGTCCTTTAAGATTTCCTCTATGCCAGGATTCATACTTTGTTTGTTTATTTTGGCTGCGCCGTGCACCATGCGGGATCTTAGTTTCCTGACCAGAGATAGAACCCGGAGATCTAACCCGTGCCCCCTGCATTAGGAGTGCAGAGTCTTTTTTTTTTTTTTTTTTTTAAGAGTCTTAACCACTGGACCACCAGGGAAGTCCCCTTTGTTTTTATTGGAAAACTAAGTTTACAGAGAGAATAAATTGAGGACATAAGGTTACCCAAAGAAACTTAAATCACTAGTATGAGGAAGATTACAACAGGAATGTTTACCTACCTAGGAAAATACTGCTTTTTTTTTTTTTTTTTTTTGCGGTAGGCGGGCCTCTCACTGTTGTGGCCTCTCCCCTTGCAGAGCACAGGCTCCGGACGCGCAGGCTCAGCAGCCATGGCTCACGGGCCCAGCCGCTCTGCGGCATGTGGGATCTTCCCAGACCGGGGCACGAACCCGTGTCCCCTGCATCGGCAGGCGGACTCTCAACCACTGCGCCACCAGGGAAGCCCGAATACTGCTTATTTAAGAGTAGCTGTAAAAGTTATCTTTAGGGATCCATTCAACCAACTTAAAATTTAGGAGCTGTAAAAGTTATCCTTAATATGCATTCAAATTCTAAGAGCTTTAGGATTTTGCTTTAAAGGACATAGAAAAAATGAGGGCACCCACCAAGGACTTCTCTGTGTGGCTTGGGGAGTTCCTTGGGAGTGGCAGAAGCCACCTGTGGCTGACTAGGGCCCTGTGGCAGAGCCTTGCAGAGTGGTGCCTGCTGGCAGAATGTTCCTCTAGAGGCTGGTTTTTTGCTTCAGGGATGCTACTGGCATCAAATTCACTCTACATTAACTATCTTTTTTTTTTTTTTTTTTTTTTTTTTTTTTTTTGCGGTATGCGGGCCTCTCACTGTTGTGGCCTCTCCCGTTGCGGAGCACAGGCTCCGGATGCGCAGGCTCAGCGGCCATGGCTCACGGGCCCAGCCGCTCCGCAGCATATGGGATCCTCCCGGACCGGGGCACGAACCCGTATCCCCTGCATCGGCAGGCGGACTCTCAACCACTGCGCCACCAGGGAACTACATTAACTATCTTATAGGCTCTATTTCATTTTTTAAAATCAGAAACCTAGTTAACCATCTGTCTAACTTATTTACCTATCTTGGTTTCAGACGACTAGAGGCTTTTTTGCCAAAAATTAGGTCCCTCTTCAAACAAGTAGGATTTGTCTTAATTTAATGCTTTGAGAAAGAGTATACAGGTTTAGAAAAAACAATAATGGCAAGTAATGTGTAACTTTGAAGACCATGGTTCACAATTAAATGTGTAGATTTGGCATACCATATTTGTTTTTTTAAACATCCGCATACTTTCTCTAGTTGTTGTCTTCAGATCTTCCCTGGCAGTACCTTTGTGCATTTTCTCAGTTTTTAGTATTTGAATGCAAAGATGTGGCATTGCATACAGACTGCTAACATATACCCCAAGAATAGTGATTTTTCCACACTTGATCTTATTTTTAGTCACTCATCAATTTTCAGGGGCGTAAAATTTCATTCCTTTTGACACACATTAGTGACAATATATGGACTCCAATACAAAAGTGTTTCGTGGGCTAAATGCACTAATTCTCCTCTTATGTTGTTATAAATTGCCTTTTCAACAGAGAAGACTTTTCTTTAGCTTCATCTGGTAAAGTATTATATCAGTTTAGTTTTGTGGGCTTTAGTTATGAGATGGGTTCCCTCTTAATTGTACCTCATATGCCAAATTCTTTGGAAATTTAAATTTAGCTCTTTCATTTCATTTGGGAGTTTCTCCCCCCCACCCCCTGCCATGGAGTTAAGTACCACTCTACCATTGCCTGAAGCTTGACAGTCCATTTATTTGTATTTTAGGGAGAGAATTGTCAAGTAACAATATGACCTAAAAATATTTTGTTATTTGTCTAAAAAAAGATATTTCATTGCTGTGCTTCTAGGATTTTCAAAGGTCAGTAGTGAAAGCTCCCCCCATAGTTATCTTATTACATGAAAAATATAGTCTTTACTTGTGGTTTAAACTAACTTAATCAGTAAAACCACTACTTGCTGAAGATAAGGAAATAAACTGTTAAAGGAGTGTTACTACATCTATAAGAATTAATTTTTTGGTAGTTTAACTGTATTTACATTATTTGGTTGCAAGGTCACAATGGGGTGCTATTTTGATAATCAGAAATCTTTAGTTCTTTATATATTTAGCAGATGTTTAAAAAAATAAGTGAAGGTTTTATTATTGACTTGATAGACATTTACAGCATGTCAATTAGTAATGTGACATTTTAGCAAGTATATTGTTTCCCAATTTTATTTGTCTTCCTCTTGCCCTCATTTTGCTTTTCATACTGTATCTGCATTTGTGTATGTTTGGTGTTCATAAAATGATTTGTGCTTCTATTTTAGAATGGTCACAGACCTGGGGCCAAAGAACAAGATGAAGTAGTGGATAGATTGCTGACCAGAGGCTTGAGAGCTGAGTTCTGTCTTCCCTGCTCAAACTGACTTTGCAGCCACGGAGAGGTAAATGCTGTTCCCATTTCTTGGTCTTAAAAATAGGAGTAATAAGACCTTCGTGGGGTTGGAGGATTTGCTGGATCATTCTTGGGTATAGGAGATACAGGACAGTGGGTGATTGAGGGCATACAAGCTTTATATTCAGGCAGTACTCCATTTGAAACTCTGCGTGCACTGTTGTATACTAGCTGGGTGACACTGGGCAAATTACTTAACCTTTCTACTCCTACAGTCCTTACTTGTGAGAATAATACCAATTAAAGAGACTATTCTCGGAGTTGATGAGAATGTGTATAAAGCATCAAGTACCATTCTGAGTATGTACATAGAAAGACACAAGGATATGGTGGCTGCTTTTCTGTAGAAACCCAAAATACATTCCAAATATACATTCCATTCAACCCAAATATACATTCCAAAATGTGTATTTTGACTCTTGGCAAATGACCTCAAAAGTCCAGGGCTTGTGGCAATTTGTAATTTTGATGAGGAACAGATGGAATCCTATTATTGGGGAAGCTGGTATCCTAGATAAAAATTGTCTCACTTAATTTGAGTTAACCTAGCTGATAACCCAGGTTGCTTCATAGTGTTACAGTCATTATAAATAATTTTTTAAAAAACATTTGAAAGGGTCACTTAAAATTTACTTTAGCCTACAATTTCTGCTATGAAATATAATGAACAGTATAGGGAACTTGAAACAGGCCTCATAAATGTCAGTCTACTAGGCTTTGGGATTTCATTAACAATAAAGTAGGGTTCTAGGTGTGAAAATTATCTCTTCTCAGGCTACCAGGAAGAACATCTTTCTTATCCCCTAAAAATTGTGAAAATAGTTTAATTGCACTTGTGTAATGGCGAAAAGGAGTGTAAAAGTGAGGGTTACAAATGCTGAGATTAGATAAGCTTATATGAATGAATCATCTAAATGACTATTAAGATTTTTCTTACAAGCTGTGCCTGGAGCAAATAGAGAGGAGGAAGGGAACAGGAGTGAAAGCTCTTCTCTTCAACTGTCTGTTTTCCAAGTGGGCAGCTTGGTACCTCGATAGATATGAAGGACAAGATGTATGTGCTAGTATTCTGTTGCTCCAGAAATAACTTGTGCTCTGCAGGCTCTTTTAATGTTGACACACAGTGCATACTAATGAGCTGCTGAAAAGAGAAACAATACTGATTTGAAAAGCTATTGAGAAAACTAGCCTTAAGAGTTTGGGGAATGGGGTTGTAAGAACATTTTGGTCACTTTTAAGTTTTATGACTAGTTTAATTGTTTAGATCCCTGGTTCTCAAACTGGGATATGAATACCCTTAGGGTACAAAGTGGTATGATTCCGGGGTACTTGAAGCCACAAGATAAACATGACCCATCTTCTTGGAGCTTCAATTGTGCTCACTGAGGGGGCGGTGAGTTAAGTAATTTAACTGGTAAGTAATTACAAATTTTTTTACATTAAAGCAAATATATATTTTAGGAGAAGAATGTGAACTCTATGACTGTTTAAGATAACACAGGTCTTCAACAAAATAGGGCATGAGTGCTTGGGAGTGGGAAGCCCTATTTGTATAGGTACTACAGTGCAAACATTTGAGAAGCAGTACTTTTGAGCTATGTAACAGCTCTACCATCCAGCTCCTTATTTGTCCCCTGTAGTATCTACTGTGGACTATAGAAGTTAAATTGTATTAAATGGAGCTTGTTTGCTTGTATGCATGTTACTACACATGCCCAACATGAACAAGGGCTCTGTGCAGATTGGTAGACAGTTCTAGATGGCTGGACCAAGTCATCAAGACCATTCCAATGATATAAGAATTATAATTTAAAAGAAAAGCAGCAGTATTGAGCAAAATCAGGTCTAAAACTGTAAATTCTATAAAACAGAATTTTGAAAACAAATGTCACATTAACCCAAGCATAATTAACAATTTATACTGGTTTTTGTACCCTCCCCCCCGCCCCCATTCAGGTTAGTCAGAGTCATAATAAAATGGCTAAATCCTAAGCTATGGACCTTATGACTCCTAAAATAATTATTTGAAAGCATCTATTCTTAACTGTTTTGTGTGTTTTACAATCTCTAAGTATTGTTACTAGAGTATTGCTCTTAATGTAAATGGCACTTAAGAATTACATTTTCTGTATTGATAATGCCTGCTCTTTGAATACAGGTTTTATATTTGAACCTAACTGGTTCTAGATATACTGAAGTGTGACTTTCTCTGAAATGATGTAAATTGGATCAACTCAGATACTTAGATGTGCTCTAAATACCTGCAGTATTTATTCACTGAGCACTTGTAATGTGCTCACTCCATCCTTTGAACACTTGCCTTTCTACTTTGTGCCAGGGAGTGCGTTAGGTACTGGGGATTTCAAGATGAGTAAGAAAAGGTTCCTTTTCCTGAGGGTCTCAAGTAGAGTATGGGGCAAGAGATCTATAAATAAGTGTTGTCAGTGCTCTGATAAAACTATGTTCAGGGTGCAGGGAGGATGGTCAGTTACAGAAGTTAGTGAAAGGTGTTGGGAAAGGCTTTCTGGAGGAGAGACCCTGATCTAGGTGTATCGGGAAATACAAAAGAAGCATAAAATTAGATTTTAATCTTACTAGGGCACCAAGGCTTAGCCAGCGTGCAGCTTAATAGCTGTGGCAAGTTCATTAAGGGTCACTTCCTTGTCCCTTCCTTCCCATTTGTAAAATGACATATCTACTGTATTGGAGGCTTATGACAGTTAAATGTAGTATCGGTAGGGGGAAATATATACAGTTGGCCCTTGAACAATGTGGGCTTGAACTGCTTGGTCCACTTATACACAGATTTTTTTTTCCCCGTAATAAATACTACGGTGTTACAACCCACAGTTGGCTGAATCCACTAATGAGGGTATGGTGTATATGGAGGGCTGACTATGAATTAAAGTTGGATTTTAAACTACATGGAAGTTCAGCTCTCCCCTAAACCCCGTGTTCTTTGAGAGCCAGCTGTATGTTTGTAACCAACTATAATGTGCTACATAGGGGTAAAGTGACGATCTTTACACTTTAGCAATAGTTGGTCATTGTATATAGTTTGCATTAAATCGAATAGTGATGACCACCAGAGAGTACAAAAGTTAAGTGAACTTAAGTGGGACTTATCAGGAAGTTAATCAGAAAATATATTGAGCAGTAGACAAACGGATAAGTAAACAGGATCAAATCCTATGTTGGGAGTGATGTTTGACAACCACTAAAAAAAAGCTGATTGGGAAGACTATTAACCAGCAAAATGCTTATGAGAAGTTTTTTTTTTTTTTAAATATAGTACATGGTGGGGGGAGGGGTAGGCAGGGAATTGGATGAAGGCAGTCAAAAGATACAAACTTCCATTTATAAGATACATAAGTACTTATGTATAAGATACATAAGCACTTAGGATGCTTATATGTGCAAGGTGATAAGTATAATTAACACTGCTGTATGTTATATATGAAAGTTAAGAGTAAATCCTAAGAGTCTCATCATGGAGAAAAATACTTTTTTCTATTTCTTTAATTTTATATTTGTATGAAATGATGGATGTTCACTAAACTTACTGTGGTAAATATTTTATGACGTATGTAAGTCAAATCATATGCTGTACACCTTGAACTTATACAGTGCTATACATCAATTATATCTAAGTAAAACTGGAAGAAAAAATTAAAATACGGTACAAAAAATTGTTATGGAAGAAAAGTAAAGAAAAATTCAAACAGTAATAACCTGGCATATAGCAAGAGCTTGTTTGAATGAATGAATGCCAAGGAAAAAAAGACTAAATGGATAGGCATCAAAACACTAGTCAGAACAAAATAAACTAGTAGTGTGAGGGTGGTTAGGTTTCGGGTGACTTTTCTTGGTTTTCTGTAGTTTTATAACATAGTTATTTTATAATGCAAATAGGGTTTTTTTCTCAGAATTATCAAAATTTGGGAGTAACAATATTCAACAATAGAGGACTAATTGAATTATGATACACCTGTTTACAGACAGTCCTTTGTATCTGCAGATTCAACCAACTGCGATAAAGAGGGACCATTATACTGTGCCATTTTATATATAAGGGACTTGAGCATCCACAGATTTGGGTATCTGGCCAGGGCTGGGAGGTGTCCTGGAACCAATTCCCTGTGGATACTGAGGGACAACTGTAATAGAATGTCATGCAACCATTTTATTACGTCTAGAAATATATTGAAATGGAGAGGGATTTGAGATATGCTACATAAAGAAAGCAGATTATCAAATAGTATGCACAATATGATTTCGTGTGAGAGTAAATACGTGTATATATGGGGAGGGGACTGTGGATATAAACCAGCATGTTTATGTAAAATGTATAAGTTCATATTCTTGCTTATCAGAGTTTTCTCCTATTATCTGTATTGTATAATTTTTAAAGGGAAAAAGGAATGCAATACAATAGGAAGTAGTACTGAAGCTTTCCAATAAGTATAAAGAAATAATAAAAGTATTTTTACCTAGTAAAGCTAGGCTCGAGAGCCTTGCAGGAACAGTTGCAAAAGTGCAGGCAGGTGGAGGGCACTGGCAGCCATGTTTCTGCCCAAGTGTTAGAGGGAACTGAGGTTGCAGTGGCAATTCTTAAAACTTTCCTTACTTAAATTTGGTCTTAAACTTTTTTTGTATCATTCGAGTAATGTTTAGTTTCATTCTTTGGTAGAGTCTAACAATTGTAGAATTATACTAGAACCTAACGAACCTTTTACTTTTTTCCCTAGAGGTAAACACTATTAATAGTTTGGTGTGTTTCCTTACGGTTTTTTCCTCCACTTTTGTAAATGGGCATTTACATATGGTACAGTTTTTAAAACAACATGTAATTGTGCAAGTATTCTGTGACTATCACATTCAATACAAGGACATGAGAGGAAATATTTCAAACAGTACAAAATGATAATAGTGAAAAGTAATAACTTCCCCCTGCCTCTCATCCCTCAGTTTTCTTCCCCAGAGGTAATAAATATTACCAATTTTTCATATATCCTTCCAGAGAAAATTCTACATATATATAAACATGTGTTTATGTATCTTTTTTAAAAAAAACACAAATGGTAGCATAGTATACACAACATTGTTCTGAACATTTGAGTTGTTTTCGATCTTTTGCTGTTAGAGAAAGATGCTATAATAATTATCCTTCTTGCATACAGCTCTTTGGGCACATGTACTAGTGTATCTGTACGATAAATTCATAGAAGTTGAACTGCTTATATATTCCTAGAAGAGGGAGTGGCATGTACAAAGGCCCAGAGGCAAGAGAAAAGAAACCTAGGACGTTCTGGATACTGAAAGCAGCGACTAGAGCAGAGTGGATGAGGCTGGATGCAGGCAGATCTGCTGATAGGGCCTTGAAGGACCCTGTAGGCCCGGTGAAAGGGTTTAGACTTCAGCCTAAGAGTTTTAGCATGGGAGGTTTCAGAAGGGAAGTCTCCTTGCTGATAATGAATTTATATTTTAGAAATCTGTGGCCACTGTGTAAAAAATGGGTGGTAATGGAGCAAGAGGGAAAGCAGGGAAACTAGTCAGGAGGCCATCACACTTGGCCAGGCAAGATATAATGTCGGCCTGACTTAAGGTAGGGGATCTCAACAGAATTGCTGTTTGTCTAGTTTTGTTGTATTTTTTGTTTTGTTTTGTTAAACTAAGCTGGAATCCTGTGTCCTCTTTTGTAACCTTTTCTCATGTTATATGTTATGAACATTTTCCTTGTTAGATACCCTGTGTTACCTCAAATTACTGGGAACATACTTCCTTATTGCTAAATGTTAAGCTTTCTAACCTATTCCTTGTTGTTGGCCTTAGCTGTTTGCCTCTAATACTTCATGTCTCTTCTTATTCCCCATGGTTTGAATTATTTCTAAAATAAGAGTAAATTGACTCTGAATGAAAGCCAAGTTAATTGTAAATTTGAGTGCATAGACTTTGATCTATTCAGAATCCTATCAAGTATATAGCTATAGCTCTAAGCATTTTCCACACTGAAATTAAATCCCGTGTTTCTTATTTTGAAAGAGGTAGGTGATACACTAGCTTCCCCAACAAGGAAGGAGGAAATAGAGTCCTAAAATGTCCTAGATGGGTGAGGGCTTTTGAAGAAGAGAGCAGATAGATAATCTTGATGCTTTGTGTGCAGTGGGGAGGGAGGGGGGGAATTATACCCTGACTTAGAGCAGCCGTTCTAGTTTAAAACATACCCTAATAGAGGGGGGGAAGAGCCAGTCTGGTAGACTGTATCTTTTTTTTTTTTTTTTTTCGGCTGCTTTGGGTCTTAGCTGCAGCATGCGGGATCTTCACTGTGGCGCGTGGGCTTCTCTCTAGTTCCAGAGCGTGGGCTCAGTAGTGTGGCACATGGGCTTAGTTGCCCCGCAGCATGTGGCATCTTAGTTCCCCGACCAGGGATCAAACCCGCGTCCCCTGCATTGGAAGGCGGATTCTTTTTTTTTTTTTTAATTAATTTTATTTATTTTTGGCTGCGTTGGGTCTTCGTTGCTGCGCGTGGGCTTTCTCTCGTTGAGGTGAGCAGGGGCTACACTTCGTTGCGGAGCACGGGCTCTAGGCGCACGGGCTTCAGTAGTTGTGGCTTGCGGGCTCAGTCCTTGTGGCTCGCAGGCTCAGTAGTTGTGGCGCACAGGCTTCGTTGCTCCGCAGCATGTGGGACCTTCCCGGACCAGAGCTCAAACCCATGTCCCCTGCATTAGCAGGTGGATTCTTAACCACTGCGCCACTAGGGAAGCCCCAGCCTACTACTTTTTAGATAAACTCTGGCATAGCACAGTCACTGTCACAAATTGTTAAGTGTGTGCAAGATACTATACATTGACAGAGGTATGGTACAGAACTATAATAATAGAGGACACCCTCATTGTTTTTAGTATTTCTTGTGTTTCTGTTTTATTTGTATCTTACAGCTTTCTACTTCTGTTTAAAATTTTTTTGTTGTAGGTATATGTTGAGACTATAAAATAGTAGTGACTTGGTTTCCTGTTGGGAATAAATTGTATTATATAATACATTTTTTTCTTTCTGGCTCCTTGGCGGACAAGGCCTTTGATCCTTCTTTTGTCTTGTCTTTTAAGTATTTGTATATATATAAATTTCCCCCCAACTTCTTGATTAAGCTTTTGTCTGTATTTCTTTTTTTTTTTAAACATCTTTATTGGAGTATAATTGCTTTACAATGGTGTGTTAGTTTCTGCTTTATAACAAAGTGAATCAGTTATATATATACATATGTTACCATATCTCTTCCCTCTTGAATCTCCCTTCCTCCCACCCTCCCTATCCCACCCCTCTAGGTGGTCACAAAGCACCGAGCTGATCTCCCTGTACTGTGCGGCTGCTTCCCACTCGCTGTCTATTTTACGTTTTATATTTTCTTTTTTTCCTCTATTTGTTTCCATATTTCTCAGGAGTAACCAAGTTGACAGATTACTTGTTTTTATAACCTAATATTAGTTCAAAGTAGCATTTTGTTTTATTGTTTAAACTCTGTGTTCCTATGCATGTATAGCCTTCTTCTGTTTTTCAGATTTCTTTGTTCTGTTGAACAACACTTTAACTATTATTCATATTTTATGCTATACTATTTACTCACTAAGGATGTCTCTCTGTTTTTTTTTCATATTAACTGTTTCTTGATCTTTGTTCAAAGGCAGTATATTGCCACTTATTATTGCTATTACTATGCCTTTGGTACAGACATTGTTTAAGCTGCTGACTTCTGATTTAACCTTTACCTTATAGGAGACCCCATTTACCAAATAAAATGGTCTTGTTTCTACAAAGTAGCCTTCAGGAATGAGTACTGGGTTATAGAGACCCTGGAGCAGTGGCCACGTGGTCACTGACACACACTGCAAAACCATGAATTCACTCCGTTATGTGTGTCCATTTCTCTTTTTCTTTCCCCCTTTTTCCTTTTGTCTTATGTTGAGCTTGTCCATACCATCTAGAGAGATCTTTTTTTTTTTTTTTTTTTTTTTTTTTTTTTTTTTTTCTTTTTGCGGTATGCGGGCCTCTCACTCCTGTGGCCTCTCCCGTTGCGGAGCACAGGCTCCGGATGCGCAGGCCCAGCGGCCATGGCTCACGGGCCCAGCCGCTCCGCGGCATATGGGATCCTCCCAGACCGGGGCACGAACCCGTATCCCCTGCATCGGCAGGCGGACTCTCAACCACTGCGCCACCAGGGAGGCCCAAGAGAGATCTTTTGATATTGATGCTACCCACAATAGAGGTGATATTTTAGAACTTCCTTCTTGAGTCATACATTCCATAATTGCTTATATGGGAATCATATTAGTTTTGAGGTAGGCTTTTTTTTTATTATTCCAAATAAATAAACGAAATGATTCTTTGTTGTGAAGAATGAACCAAAAATTCTAATAGTAGAAAACTATGGGTATTTGAGTGGTTTTGATTTATGTCGACTTGCATTTAGGGTGCATAACTGTTGTGTTCTATCAATAGGTCAGTCACTTCAAAGCCATAGTCAGCAGACATTCTATATAAGGATTACCATGGGACCTTTTGAAATAAGGTCTGTCCCACCCCAGACCTACTGAATCAGAATCTCTGGGATCTGTGCTTTTTTTTTTTTTTTGCAGTACACGGGCCTCTCACTGTTGTGGCCTCTCCCGTTGCGGAGCACAGGCTCAGCAGCCATGGCGCACGGGCCCAGCCGCTCTGCGGCATGTGGGATCTTCCTGGACCGGGGCACGAACCCACGTCCCCTGCATCGGCAGGCGGACTCTCAACCACTGCGCCACCAGGGAAGCCTTGGGATCTGTGCATTTTAAAGCTCACTAGGTGATTTTGACACCAACCAGGTTTGGGAACCACTGCTCAGGTAGAACCTGCCCCCAATCCATAGATGTACTGTATATTTTACACTGTATGTGTGTAATTTATTCCTTTTTATAACATAATTATTTATTCAAGGTGATACTTGCTGTACATCCCCAACCTTTCTCATATTCTCAGTGATGAAACACTGTAGGAGCACTCTAAAGACAGTCTTAACTCTGAGCTGCTTTCAGGATTATGGGCCTGGAGCAGGGCAAGGAGGGACCTGGTGGTCTCTGACATAGTCACCCTTGGGAGAACAAGGAGAAATGAGGCATTAGGTTGCTGTATGCCAGCAAAAGTGTCATTCAAGCTGTAGAAAGCAGAGAGGGATAGCTCGTGCCTGGGAGGCAGCCTCCAATCCATACTGTGGCACTAGGATGCTGACTGCCAGAAAGGCTTTGTCTTCTGTTTCACATATAATGTCCAATAAGTGAAATAAACAGGGTACCCTTAATGAGGGCCTAGAACATGACCTCTGAAACCAGGTCACAATAATAAATGAGGTGGTTTAATACAGTTCCACTTGAATTTTTTTGCACAGTTTGTCTAATTCCGTACATATTTAAGTTTTTCCCACTTACTGTTTCCACTGCTAGAATGTTTCTCTCTACTGTAGTTCACCTGTCAAGGTCTGTTTTATCCTTTAAGATCCACCTTTAGCAATTCCTCTCGTTAAAGCCCTCCTTCACCAGCTTAAGCTATCCTTTTTGCCAGGGTGGTGGGAAGTATGTGTTAACCTCTGTTACAGCACACGCTGTATAGCTCTTGTGTGTTGTTCTCTTTGTCTCCCTGTCAGCTGAGGAGCTCTCTAAGAACCAAGCCCTATGCAGTTAGGACTTTTTTTTCCAAGTAATTAAGAGGGAAATTCATTTCTGTGTACCCAGCATCAGGTACCTTTTTTTTTTTTTTTTTTTTTGCGGTACGCGGGCCTCTCACTGTTGCGGCCTCTCCCGCTGCAGAGCACAGGCTCCGGACGCGCAGGCCCAGCGGCCATGGCTCACGGGCCCAGCCGCTCCGCGGCACATGGAATCTTCCCGGACCGGGGCACAAACCCGTGTCCCCTGCATCGGCAGGCGGACTCTGAACCACTGCGCCACCAGGGAACTCCTTCAGGTACCTTTTGATAAAAGAATTATTATTGGTTTAGCACTTCTTATTCTTTGTAGCAAAAGAACTCTTTCACCTCCTATGGTTGTTTCACCATATTGTTGAATTAATATTGTTGCAATTACAAGTATTTTATTAGTATGTATGTATTTCCTTATTTCCTAGGTTCAAAGCTCTCCATAATAGATTTTTTCAAGTAGCTGTTAGAATCATTGTTTTGCTTTGACTGCACCTTTTAATATTAACAAATGGGGAGAAGGGTGGGTTAAAAACTGGGATGCTCTTAACCTTTTTTACTTAAAAGAGATACAATTTTATTTCCCTTTTAATTACTTCTCCCCCCTCCCCCAAATGCCCCATCTGTTCTTATTAAAGTTAATGGCACACAACAGGGAAGAGAAAGGTGTACATGTGACTGAGTAGGTGAGTGCTACTTCAGATAAAGGCTGCTTCCGCTTCCAGTCACCCTGAAGTAAATGGTCGCTAATGTTTTTCTGCTTCTCAGACTGAGTCATCCTTTCCACTCAGCTCCTCCCCATTCTTTATGGTAGTTTTCAACTTTCCTGGTACTCAGTATTAATCAGCATGATACTTTGCTTTGAGTTATCTTAAGCTCTCAGATAAGATGATGATGTATATATTTTCAGGAATAGTAGAGTAAAATGGTTATTTTATTTGACTTTTTAAACCTAATTTTTGTTCCAAAAGGGTAAATAATTTTTGTTATTTTTGGCTAGTGTTCTGCATCTAATAAAAGGCAGCTTTTCCTTTCATTCTCAGGAGAAACTGGTTACTTATTTGTCATTCCTTTTTTTCCCCTTGTCCTAATGGCACTTAGTATCCTCTGCAGTCAGAATACTGGACTAGGTTTTTCAGTCTCCTGGCTAAAAACATTCTTCTAATTTAAATATCTAGAAAAGAGAAAGCTACAAGGTGTCTCCTCTCTTCTCTGCCTTCTAATGATGTCTGATGTTTTGTATTGAGCAGTCTGAAGGCAAGTTGTTAGGTGACCTCCATGTTAGGCTATTTCAGAATTGTTGTGGCTTATGGAATCTCAGTGGGGAGTTGGGGCTGCTGTTTCTTGCCAAGAGTGTAGACGGTCTTCTGATCTGCTCCAGGAAATAAGTTGGGGTTTTAGCTACCTGTTGTCCCTGTAGGGAACAACAATAGGGTATTAAACAAAAAGTTTTGGTGATTTTATTTATAAAGCAGACTTCTGGAAATTGTCCTTCTCTACTGTCTTATTCTCAGTGCACATGTGTTATTTTTAGTACACATATACTTTATAATAACCAGTGTCCCCAAATGACTAAACTCTGAACTAGTGAGTATGAAAGGTTATTTTGGTTGTTTTCCTTTGAGAAATAACCTGACACATTTGCTATCTAGCCACATAATCAGGTAATAAATTACTGAGTCTTAACATCTTCAAAAATTAGTGTATTCACAATTAGCTTTTATTTTTGTGGCAGGATTTTTAAAATCTTAAACCTATACTTGTGTTGTTAAGACTTATTTTTTTCTATTTGAGAAATGACACAAACAGCAATAAAGGATATAAATTCATATAGTTAAGCTTCCACGTAGCATACAAACAAGGTTTTGTTTTTTCCATGTTCTCTTCCTGCTTTTGTCATGTGCAGGAACCATTTATACATGTTTCATATGACAGTGACGCCAGTATTGAATGTCTGCTGCTTACCTAACACTGTTTTTGTGTTCATTGCTATAGAGTATTCAGAAGTAAAAGGCATAGCTCCTGCCCTTAACTAGCTAATAGTCTATTAGGGGAAAAGACAGATAAATAGAACAGTATATTACAGACAAACAAAATAACAAAAATGAAACATAAATTAGAGTTCAGTCTGCACTGGTCAAGGTTGAGAAGACTTTGAATAGCGGATAACTTGACCTGGAGGGGACAAGACAGTAGGCTCTTGTGTGGGAGATACCCCAAAGGTGAGGTTGGATGGGTCGAAAGGATGGTAACAAATCATACAGAACTCTGGGATTGAAGCCAAAGAGTTTGGAGGTGATTGAGTAACCCTCAATCCTCATGAGTTTTTCTGCCTCATTTCAGGAAGATTTAGTCTGGCAGCAATATGCTGGACAGACTTACTATAGTAAGATAGACCAGCCTGGGAGGCTGTTTTGTTCCTTTTTGGCTCTTTTTCTCTTTCATTCCTGGATTTGATCAGTCACCAGATTCTGTCAACTGGTTGCTACCTTCATTCTGCAGATAATTGGGTAGTTTATCAGAGAAGTCATTTTTGTGGGGAAAATATATCTAAGATTTGTGATTAGAATTCTAAGAAACAGAAAGGTCATATGTTAAGCTAACATGTGTTCATTGCCTTCTGGGGTGACCTATAAGGATACAGAGGAGCACAGTAGCCAGGCTCTGCCTGCATTGTTTTATTTAATCTTTATGACAGCCAGTGAAATGGATACGATTATTATCTTTGTTTTGTAGAAAAGGAAACTGAGGCACAGAAGGGTAGCATGTCTCACTCCAGGCCACACTGCTAGTAAGTAGAAGAACCAGAATTGGAATGTGCAGGTCTCTGGTTGGAAAGCCTAAGCTCTTAATGACTATTCCATTCTGTTTCTCCTCTTGCCCCCCCCTTTTTTAAGATATGGAACAAGCATTTTCCTCATATAAGCATTATATTAAAACATGATTTTTAATATCTGCATAATATTCTGTTTCGTGGATGTATCATCATTTACCAAATTTAACTATTCTCCTGTGGTTGTACTTTTAGGTTGTTTATAATTATTCAGTCTGATTAATAATGTCCTTATAATCTTCGTGTTCATCTCTGATTATTTCTTTTTTTTAAATTTATTTTTTTAATATTTATTTTTGGCTGCATTGGGTCTTCGTTGCTGCGCACGGGCTTTCTCTAGTTGTGAGTGGGGACTACTCTTCGTTGCGGTGCGTGAACTTCTCATTGCAGTGGCTTCTCTTGTTGCGGAGCACGGGCTCTAAGCACGTGGGCTTCAGTAGTTGTGGCACGCGGGCTCAGTAGTTGTAGCTCGTGGGCTTTAGAGTGCAGGCTCAGCTCAGTAGTTGTGGCACATGGGCTTACTTGCTCCGCGACATGTGGGATCTTCCTGGCCAGGGCTCGAACCCATGTCTCTTGCACTGGCAGGGGGATTCTTAGCCACTGAGCCACCAGGGAAGTCCTCTGATTATTTCTGGGCATAAAGTCTGAAGTGGAATTACTGGATCACAGTAATTTGAATATTTTAAAAATTCTTGATTCATATCACCAGTTACCTTGCTGTTTTTTGGGGTTTTTTTCATTGAAGTATAGTTTACCTCCAACATTATATTAGTTTCAGGTGTGCAACATAGTGATTCGATATTTTTTTAGATTGCACACCATACAAAGTTAATATTTTTTATTCTCTGTAACATTTATTTTATAACTGGTAGTTTGTACCTCTAGTCCCCTTCACCTTTTTCGCCCACCCCCGCAACTCACCTCCTCTCTGGCAACCACTAGATTGTTCTCTGTATCTGTGAGTTACCTCGCTCATTTCACTGCACCTTGACCAACATTGGGAGTTATCCTTTAAAACAGCCTTAACAGTTTAATAGAGGTGAAAATGCTGTCACATTATTTTAATTTGTATTCCTCTTAATGTTTAGGAGATTTGGTTGTGTTTTTTTTTTCTTATTCATCTGCCATTTGTATTTCTTTGAATGATCTACTTGTGTCCTTTCCCCAACTTTCTCTTTTGGTATTTGTCTTATTCTTATAAAATTTACAATTACTGGGGAATTCCCTGGTGGCACAGTGGTTAAGAATCCGCCTGCCAATACAGGGGACATGGGTTCAAGCCCTGGTCCAGGAAGATCCCACATGCCGCGGAGCAGCTAAGCCCATGTGCCACGACTGCTGAGCCTGCGCTCCAGAACCCTCGAACCACAACTGCTGAGCCCAGGCACCACAACTACTGAAGCCCACGCGCCTAGAGCCGGTGCTCCGCAGCAAGAGAAGCCACCGCAATGAGAAGCCCACACACCACAACGAAGAGTAGTCCCCGCTCGCCTCAACTAGAGGAAAAGCCTGTGTGCAGCAATGAAGAACCAATGCAGCTGAAAAGAAAATAAAGAAATTTAAAAAAAAATTTACAATTACTTATATAATAAGGATATTAGTAGTAATCCTTTGTCATAATATGCTGCAAATATATTTTCTTGTTGGCCATTTTATTCAACATGTTTTTGTTTTTACAAAAAAATTTATTTTTACTTTAAGGTGGTCAAAATTTCAACAGTTTCCTCTAGGCTCTTCTATTATTTAGGAATCTAAACACAAAGCCTTCCTTATTCTGAGATCAGAAGGCCACTCACCTATATCTTATTTCAAGTTTGGTGTTTGGATTTGTCTTTTTGTGTGTGTGTGTGGCTGTGTGGCTTGTGGGATCCCAGTTCCCTGACCAGAGATCAAGCCTGGGCCCTTGACAGTGACAGCACAGAGTCCTAACCACTGGACTGCCTGGGAACTCCCATGTCTTTTTTGTGTTTTTGTTAACGCCTCTCCTTATCTCTGACAACAGAATATATTCCAGATGGATTAAAGCTATAACTCATTGTTTTCCAAGTATTTATAGTTTTTCTGGTACCTTTTATCAAATAATCCTCTTTCCCCAACTAATTTTATTCTATTTTTTTTTGTTGTTTTTTAAAAATTTATTTGTTTTTTTGTTTGTTTGTTTTTTATTTTTGGCTGTGTTGGGTCGTCGTTGCTGTGCATGGGCTTTCTCTAGTTGCGGTGAGTGGGGCTACTGTCTTCGTTGGCAGTGTGCCGGCTTCTCATTCTCATGGCGTCTCTTATGGAGCACAGGCTCTAGGCGCGTGGGCTTCAGTAATTGTGGCATACGGGCTCAGTAGTTGTGGCTTGTGGGCTCTTGAGCACAGGCTCAGTAGTTGTGGCGCACGGGCTTAGTTGCTCCGTGGCGTGTGGGATCTTCCCGGGCCAGGGCTCGAACCCGTATCCCCTGCATTGGCAGGTGGACCTTAACCACTGCGCCACCAGGGAAGACCTCCCCCACTAATTTTAAACTGACAACTTTTTATATGCTAGGAGTTTTTTCTGGATTCTCTGTTTACATTGGCTGGCTGTGATAGTGACAGTGCTATACTGTATTACTTATTGTGGCTTTATACTATGTTAATATTTGGAAATAAAAAATGGCCTTCTGGGGACTTCCTTGGTGGCGCAGTGGTTAAAGAATCCACCTGCCAATGCAGGCAATGCTGGTTCAAGCCCTGGTCTGGGAAGATCCCACATGCTGTGGAGCAACTAAGCCCATGCGCCACAACTACCGAGGCCTGAGTGCCTAGAGCCTGTGCTCCACAACAAGAGAAGCCACTGCAATGAGAAGCCCGTGCACCGCAACGAAGAGTAGCCCCAGCTCGTTGAAACTAGAGAAAGCTGGCACACAGCAACGAAGACCCAACGCAGCCAAAAAAAAAAAAAACAGTGGCCTTCATTTTTCAGAAATTTTATTGCTATCCTCAATATCTTGTTTATTTTTCAGAGATTTTGAAGATTAAATGAACTAGAAATAATTAACATCTTTACAATGTTTGGCCTTTCTGATCATGGATATAGATAGTAGTGTCCCTATTTAGTGAGGTCTTTTATGCCTCCTGGAAGAGTTTTGTGATCTTCAAATAGGTCTGCAAATTTTGAATTGAGGTTATGTTAAGATTGTTACAACTTTGTATTTCTGTGTTTCTCTGTATTTTATATTAAATATATATGTGTATACAATTTCAGGTTTATTTATAGCTCATCTTGTTCCACAAAGAATTTGAAGAAATGTATAGAAAATACAAATGGTAAATGATATAAAGTCAAACCCCCAGAAAATACAAATTAGAATAAAAGGTTACTACATAGTTTGAGAGGAAAAAGATTTATTAGGGTGTGGCCAGCTAAAGTAATGGTAACATGATCCTGTTACTTAGGTCTCACAATGAAAGAAAAAATTCCTTAGTTGAAGCAAAGCTTTTCTAAGCATGTAACTCCAAATGAAATTTCTCCCATGTATACTTTAGTGTAAGCCAAGGGCATAATGCCAAAACAAAACTTGGTGAAAGCAAGTTCTGTAGGGGATAAGACCATGTGACCCAAGTATACCCAGCTTTCTGATGGTCTGGCATAATTCTGGGATAAAGCCTAGAATAGGATGCTGAATTCCACGGAGAGGTCAAGTCAGATAAGGACAGAAAAGTCTCCTTTGGATTTACCAATTAAGGGCCATTGCTGGCTTCAGAGAAGTTCAGTAGAATATTGGGGAACAGAAACCAGACTGGTGAAATGAGGCATGGAAGAGAAGTAAAGGTATAGAAACAGCTAGTGTGGGGTTGAGTGTGGGGGAATACGGAGATGGCAGATGCTAAATTGTCAAGAGGGGTTAAGGGGAGTTTTAAGATAAAAAGATTTGAGCAATATAGAGCTGACAGGCAAGAGGGGGAGGGCTGATCCAGCAGGTTCCCCTAGGATTCAGGCCAGGCTGGTGTAGGAGCATAGGCAGACTTCAGGGGCCTTGACCTCGGGGGCCTTTGCGTTAGAGTCTGGGCCTGTGTATCCTCCCACTCAACCAGTCAGCATGTGTTTTTTTCACAGTGAGAGAATAGTGGTGAGCAAGGGCAGGGTGGTGCTCAAATACCAGTTTCCTCTCTTCCAGCTCCCTCACCCCCATGTACCAGTTTCACTCTGCCTCAGTCTGAGGGAACCTCCTCCTGCCCCATCTTCTACCCATAAGTTGATAGAATGATTTTTTTTTTGCTGTATGCAGGCCTCTCACTGTTGTGGCCTCTCCCTCTGCGGAGCACAGGCTCTGGACGCGCAGGCCCAGCGGCCATGGCTCACGGGCCCAGCCGCTCCACGGCATGTGGGATTTTCCCAGACCGGGGCACGAACCCATGTCCCCCTGCATCGGCAGGTGGACTCTCAACCACTGTGCCACCAGGGCAGCCCCGATAGAATGATTTTTTAAAAAGTGTTCCTAAGCTTCAGTTTTTCACCAAGATGGTAGAGAATACAGGAAGGATCTGGTCTTCAGAGTTCCATTTTTTGTGTGCTACTGCAGCCAAGAGGACTAACCCATTTGCCAAGCTCATTTGGTTGGATTAGGGATTAGAATCTAGGTTTCTTTCTTCTTTTTTTTTTAAGCCGCACCTCGCAGCTTGCGGGATTTTAGTTGCCCCACCAGGGATCGAATCCGGGCCACAGCAGTGAAAGCGCTGAGTCCTAACCACTGGACCGCAAGGAAATTCCCCAGATTTCTTTATTCCTTATTGAATGCCACTGAGTTGAAGGTGATAGCCAAACACATGAGAGAGTTCCTTTAGGCAGTGAAACTGGGGGATCGCGCATGTGGATTTGGGTGGAGACAACTGAAGTAAAAAGGCTAGTGAACGGAATGGCTATGGAGGAGGGAACAGAGCCTTGATGTGCTCAGAGCGGCTGGTGTAGGAGTTCTCAGAGACAAGGGAAGCCAAGGGAGAAGAAAGGCTGATGAAGGAAGAGTATGAGTCTCATGCTGTTATATGCCAAAGAAACTGAGTTTGAGGATGAGGGGGAGGCCTTTGGGTTGGCTGGTATGGTTCCTGGTGAATGGTGCTTGTAGACCAAGCACAGGGACCACAGAGGGCTAGACAGGGCAAGGACAGGTTCTTAAGATAAGAGCAAAGCCATATACATGATCTCATCTATATTTAAAAATACATATCCATAAGAGGAAAAAAACTCAGAAAACAGCACCAAAGTATACTAGGTGATTATCTCTAGGTATAGGAATTGTGAACAACTTAAAAAAAAATTTTATATGTGCTTCATTTTTCAGACTTCTATAAATAGACTAATGTGCTTTAATAATCTGAAAAAGTTGTGTCCAGAAGTTAATGTAAACCGTTTTTAATGGTGTTGGTCCACAAAAAGATTTGACAAAACCTAGAAAGCATGCCTAACTCAAGCAAGGAGAGAGGCAGAGAACATGAGAGACTCCAGAGAAACTGAGTGGAAAGCAGGAGGCACAGCTGAGTCCATAGAGGGAGGAAAGGGATGGATCAGAACCGCTAATGGGGTGACACAGCTAGGAGAGTACAGTCCCCAGGGAGAGAGGAGAGCGACCTGGTCCAGGCTATTAAGTTTGTTACTGATTCATAGACTCCTTTTCCTTGGAGGAAGTAGAAGGATCCACTGCTGGAAGGGATGCACTGCTGGCAGGGATTTCCAAGCAGTGTATGGGCGAGGCTGGTGCTTGCTACTTTGTGTCTGATTTTTCTTTGTGAAAATAGAACCTACTGCTTTAAGACCCTGAATAGATGCTGATGTTCATGGACCTTATGCCGTGTGTTTTTTCACAGTGAGAGAACACTCTTGTCAGCTCAACTCCCTGGCAGCACAGTTGGTTTCAATTTGTACTCCTTTGTACCAGTTCTTTTTCACCTGGTTTATAATTCCGTAACCTCTTTTAGGTTGTACTTGGTTATTAAAAGCAATTTCTAATATTTTAAGTTCTCAAATTCATGGCAGAGACAACATGGATTTTTTTGTGTTCTTCAAATTGTTGTGTGCTACAAAATGTCGCAGAGCTCAGAGATTAAATGTTTTTCCTCCACTGTTTTTTGTTTGTTTGTTTTTTAAAATTTATTTTGGTTGCACCAGGTCTTAGTTTTGGCAGGCAGCCTACTTAGTTGAGGCTCTCAGATTCCTTAGTTGTGGCTCATGGGCTCCTGAGTTGTGGCATGCGAACTCTTAGTTGCAGCATGCATGTGAGATCTAGTTCCCTGACCAGGGACCGAACCCACATCCCCTGCATTGGAAGGCGGATTCTTAACTACTGCGCCACCAGGGAAGTCCCTCTACCGGTTTTATTATTGAGGATATCTAAATAGCCTGGGATTATGTAGTGATTCTGTGGCAGGGCTAGCATTAGCATTTACAGCTTGTGAATTTTTTGTTCTTTGTCCTTTGATACTTTTCCAAGACTGTTTCCAAGGTGGATGGGGCTTTTTCTCTGTTCCTAACTCCAACATTGAAGTTATCATCTTTGCTGGGGTACTAATTTCAGACCTTCATGGCCTGGAAAATGCTTTTTAAAAAAAAATGTGAGGGGCCTCCCTGGTGGCGCAGTGGTTGAGAGTCCGCCTGCCGATGCAGGGGATACGGGTTCGTGCCCCGGTCTGGGAGGATCCCATATGCCGCGGAGCGGCTGGGCCCGTGAGCCATGGCCGCTGGGCCTGCGCATCCGGAGCCTGTGCTCCGCAACGGGAGAGGCCACAACAGTGAGAGGCCCGCATACCACAAAAAGAAAAAAAAAAAAAAAAAATGTGAGAAGAGTAATGGTATAAAGTAGTACATCTCAAACTTTAATATATGACACCACTTAGGGATCTGCTAAATTGCAAATTCTGATTCTGTGGGTCAAGGGTGGAGCCTGAAGTTCTATGTTTCTAACAAGTTCCAAAGTTAAGCCAACGCTGATGGTCCTCAGATCATACTTTGAATAACAGAGGTATAAACTGTGCTGTCCAATACAGTAGCCCTTAACCACATGTGGCTGTTGAGAACTTACAGTGTGACTAGTTCAGATTGAGGTGTACTATAAAATATGTACCAGATTGCAGAGGCTTATGAAGAAAGAATATATAATACCTCAATTTTTTATATTGATTTCATCTTGAAATGATAATATTTTGGACATACTGGGTTAAATAAAATAGATTACTAAAATTAATTTCACCTGTTTCTTTACTTGTTAAATATGGCTACTGGAAATTTTTATTTTTATTTTATTATTTTTTTTAATTTGTTTTTATTTTTGGCTGTGTTGGGTCTTTGTTGCTGCTTACTGGCTTTCTCTAGTTGTGTCGAGAGGGGGCTACTGTCCATTGTGGTGCGTGGGCTTCTCATTGCAGTGGTTTCTCTTGTTGCGGAGCACGGGCTCTAGGCGCGTGGGCTTCAGTAGTTGTGGCACGCGGGCTCAGTAGTTGTGGCTCGCAGGCTCAAGAGTGCAGGTTCAGTAGTTGTGGTGCACGGGCTTAGTTGCTCCACAGCATGTGGGATCTTCCCGGACCAGGGATCAAACGCGTGTCCCCTGCATTGGTAGGCGGATTCTTAACCGCTTGTGCCACCAGGGAAGTCCCTGAAAATTTTTTAATGGTACATATGTCGCTCACTTTTGTGGCTTCCATTATGTTTCTATTGGATAGTACCAGTACAGAACATTCCTGTCCTGAGACAAATCCATCTGAACAGTATTGGTTATATAAAAGTAATTATAGTTAGGATCATGGCTCAAGTAGTCTTTCATGATCAGAAATATAAATAAGATCTTATAAAAATGCTAGCACATTGATGCGCAGACATTTTTTATTTACAGGCAAATTATAAAAAGCACTTCACAAATGTCCCTTGACCCTCATGTTCTGCGGTAACATTTTGTTATATATGTCCTCGCTGGTAATGGAAAAGATAGTAAGAGATCTTTGCATTGAGCGTTGTATCAATAGTATATACTCTTGGTTGTTGAGAATAAGGGACTAATGAAAGCAGGTAATGGCAGAACAAATCAGGACAACCCAACAACTCACAAGGTTTTCCATTAGCCTTGGTTTTCGTTCCATGCAGATGGTGAGGTTTGCTGAATCTGTCCAAATATGTAGGTTGCTTCAAGCCTGGCTTTTGCCCTCAAAGAGCTTTAACAAGCCAACTGGGGAAATGGATCATTTTGAGAAAAATTTTAAGTGCATAGTAGTGTGATTGTTTTATCAGCAGACACATACAGGGAAAAGTAATGGCTAAAAACCAACAAGTCATGAATCTGAATAGGTTATCTGGGGTCAGATACTGAAGGGCCTTGAAAGCCAGAGGGCATTATATGTATCATGCATCTTTCCCTTTTGCAAAAATACGGATACACTTTGTTGAAGAAATCAAGCACTATTCTTTATGAACCAAGTAAATCTTAATTTCCCCTGCTCAGAAAGCATATGTGGGACTTCCCTGGTGGCACAGTGGTTAAGAATCCCCCTGCCAATGCAGGTGACGTGGGTTCGAGCCCTGGTCCAGGAATATCCCACATGCCGCGGAGCAACTAAGCCCGTGCACCGCAACTACTGAAGCCCGCATGCCTAGAGCCCGTGCTCTGCAACAAGAGAAGCCACCGCAATGAGAAGCCCATGCATCGCAATGAAGAGTAGCCTCCACTCGCTGCAACTAGAGAAAGCCCACATGCAGCAGCAAAGACCCAGTGAGGCCAAAAATAAAATAAATAAAATTTAAAAAAGGAAAGAAAGAAAGCATATGTGATTTCCCATTGATAGCCAAATGAGTATAGTCTTAATATTTTGTCATTCAAGACCATCCAATCTATGGCCAGAACCAATACATCTTTCTCCTATCTCTTTCTACCCTTTCCTCTATCCTGTGCTTTTTAAGTCTTTTATTCTTGAACTCTTTTATTCTTTCTCATAACCAATTCCGTCATATATTTTTTCTACGTAGGGACCCCCTCCCCTGCAGAATTTGTGTGTGCACACACACCATGCTGTCTTTAAATATCCTGCCCATCTTGATCTCACACCTGGTTATGTAGGGTTCTCCAAACCTACCACTTTTACCTTGAGCCATTGTACTTATTCTGTCTTTTTTGTTAGACAATAACTCCTAGAATGCAGGACCGGGCCTGCATAGTTTTAGTCTTTGTACTGCTTTACAGGTGGTCCTGACTTAGGGAGCCTTCTCTGACTGCTAGTATGGATGGTGTTAAGGTACTTGAATTGAAGAAACGTGTCTCTAATAGAAGTAGCAAAAGCTTTGTTTGAGATGAGGGCAAGAATACAAAACACTTGAAATTTTAATTTTGAATTAACCTTTTATATATTTGTCAGTTTTCTTAAGTCAGATTATTGATATGAGTTACATAATTGATCAAACTCATTTTATTCTTAGGTATCTGGGTACTCTCAGCACTCACAAGACATTAGAGCCAGAAACTGTGAATCAGAAAAAAACTGATTTTTTTTTCTGTTTTCTATTATGTATTCAGTTAGCATTTATTTTGTTCTTACCAACCTGGGCATAGTGCTCAAGAGTAAAAACTACTTGTTTTCATGGTCTCTGTCCTCAAGGAACTCATGGTTTTATAGATAAGAGAGATACATGAATGTCAAGTTGATGCTATGAGACAGGAGGTAGCGGTGTGTGTAGCTACAAGCAGGACTATTGGAGTCTGGATCCAAGTTCTGATTTTGGCTCCAAAAAGAACTCTGGTGGCTTGTTTTCTAAGGGAGAATTTAGCTAAAAACAGTGAGGTCCTCTGCCAGATGTAAGAAATGTGTAAGATTTAAACCAGTTTTGTGAATAACTCTTTAATAACAAATATCCAGTCAGAGTTGAATCTCATTGTCTTGTGGCTTTTTTTTTTAAATAAATTTATTTCTTTATTTTTGGCTGCGTTGGGTCTTCGTTGCTACGAGCGGGGGCTACTCTTTGTTGTGATGTGCGGGCTTCTTGTTGCAGAGCACAGGCTCTAGAGCGTAGGCTCAGTAGTTGTGGTGCATGGGCTTAGTTGCTCCGCAGAATGTGGGGTCTTCCCAGACCAGGGATCAAATCTTGTGTCCCCTGCATTGGCAGGTGGATTCTTATCCACTGTGCCACCAGGGAAGTCCTCGTGGCAATTTTTAAACCATTTGTTGGTTTGAATCAGAATCCAAACAAGATCCATACACTGTGATGGCTGTATCTCTTAGGCCTCTTTTGTCTATATCAGAGTTTCTCAACCTCTGCACTATTGACGTTTGGGGACCAATAATTCTTTGTTGTGGAGGACTGACCTGTGCGTAGCAGGATGTTTAGTAACATCTCTGGCCTCTGCCAGAGCATCTACTAGATACTGGTAGCACACCTGCCGCAGTAGTGACAACCAGAAATGTGTCCAGGCCTTGCCAGATGTCTCTTGGAGTCATAGTCACCCCAGGTTGAGAACCACTGATCTGTAGGTTCTCCCTCTACCCTTCCCATTTTTTTTTTTCTCCTGGTGATTTATTTGCAGAAGAAACTGGGTAGTTATTCCTGCAGTTTCCTTCAGTCTGAATTTCATCCCTGTAGTGTAATTTAATATCGTCTGTCACCAGTTTCCTGTTAATTGGTAGTTGGATCTAGAGGCTTGATTCGTTTCAGATTTTTTTGTTTTGTTTGACAAGACTGCTTCATAGGTGGGATTCCATTCTTCCATCAGGAGGTAAATATCTGTTGTGTCTTTCTGTAATATTAACAACCACTGGTGCCTAATTCATTCATCAGGGGTCTTTTTTGTTTAAAATGTATATGTTTTCAATTAGGCAAATTTTATTTTATATAATAATCTGTGTTCTCCCTTAATAAAGGAAGGGGAAATGGAAGGTGAGGCGGTTGAAGCCATTGTGGAAGAGTCTGAAACTTTCATTAAAGGAAAGGAGAGAAAGACTTACCAGAGACGCCGGGAAGGGGGCCAAGAAGAGGACGCTTGCCACCTACCCCAGAACCAGACTGATGGGGGTGAGGTGGTCCAGGATGTCAATAGCAGTGTACAGATGGTAATGATGGAACAGCTGGATCCTACCCTTCTTCAGATGAAGACTGAAGTAATGGAGGGTGCAGTTGCTCCAGAAGCAGAGGCTGCTGTAGACGATACCCAGATTATAACCTTGCAGGTTGTAAATATGGAGGAACAGCCTATAAACATAGGAGAGCTTCAGCTTGTGCAAGTACCCGTTCCCGTGACTGTACCTGTTGCTACCACTTCAGTAGAAGAACTTCAGGGGGCTTATGAGAATGAAGTGTCTAAAGAGGGCCTTGCAGAAAGTGAACCCATGATATGTCACACCTTACCTTTGCCTGAAGGGTTTCAAGTGGTAAAAGTGGGGGCCAATGGAGAGGTGGAGACGCTAGAGCAAGGGGAACTTCCACCTCAGGAAGATCCTAGTTGGCAAAAGGACCCAGACTATCAACCACCAGCCAAAAAAACAAAGAAAACCAAAAAGAGCAAACTGCGTTACACGGAGGAGGGCAAAGATGTGGATGTGTCTGTGTACGATTTTGAGGAAGAGCAGCAGGAGGGTCTGCTGTCAGAGGTTAACGCAGAGAAAGTGGTTGGTAACATGAAGCCTCCAAAACCAACAAAAATTAAAAAGAAAGGTAAAATGAGTTTATCCATTATACTCTCATAAAACCTTTTTGGGATAAAGAACATAACACAGTGCCTATGCAGGTTATTTTACATTAAATGGATTTATTTTAAAGATTGTGATGTGGGCGCCAGTCTAAAAGAAGTTTTTCCAGATTGAGTACTTCTTTTTTTTTTTCAGATTGAGTACTTTTTAAGTCCTGAAGAGAAAGAAGTAAATCTATTAGTGGCATGAGATAATTATAACTCAATGTGACTTAGTTGGCTTTAGTTATAAAAGGCTAATGAAATATATCTGTGGAAGTTTAAGATTAGGATTAATCTTAACACTTTGAAACCCTGCAACAAGTAAGTGTTTTATTTTGCACATAGGTGTAAAGAAGACATTCCAGTGTGAGCTTTGCAGTTACACATGTCCACGGCGTTCAAATTTGGATCGGCACATGAAAAGTCACACTGATGAGAGACCACACAAGTGCCATCTCTGTGGCAGGGCATTCAGGACAGTCACCCTTCTGAGGAATCACCTTAACACACACACAGGTGGGTGCTGGTTAAGAATGTTGGGGGCTACAGCATAGCAAAGGTTTAAACTTGGGTTTTAAATACCATCTAAGCTGATTCCAGTGGGAATAAGAATGGGAAGATTTTTTTGTTCTTTTTTATGGTTACCTCTTTGTGATCTTGATTTATTGTAAGCAGATGGACTTAGTTATAGGCAAATGTAAAGAAAGTTTAGTGGAAAATAATCTAAATTTTATAAGGATGGTGATTCAGAAAAAGATTTTCTGTGGTAGTTAACCTATAATATTTCCCAAAGGTATCACCACTGTGTTGCTAAGGTTTTAACAACAATGACAAAAACTAACCCACCTTAAATTCCCAGGCAGTAATTGCCAGGCACTATGAGGAAGAACATTAGAGAGAGAAATGAAATCCTACCTTTGTAAAAACTATAGTTTCTGGTTGTTTTACCTCAAAGAAGATAATTCATAATCCCAGAATGGAAAATTTAAGGCACCATTCCAGCAATTCAAACATTTATTCATTCATGGTCCACACATACTCTAATATTAGCTTCATGTTGGCTGTGGTCATGTTCTGGGGTCACTAAAGAGGAGAGACTATGGGCTAAAGCTCTCTTTAGACTCTCTTCTGGGCTCTTTATACTTCGGTGTTGGCGTTTGGCTGCAAGTGCTAATAGAAACTTCTTTCACCTAGTTCTTCATGCAGAATAGCTTCCTCTATCCAGATTCTCCACCTCATTTTATATGATGATTCTTGTTTTTTATTTGATGTGCTGGTTGTCTGATGAATGTGATCAAGTAGGGCTTGGCCAGTGAGCAGTAGTATGCTGTGCATTAGTATATTTGCTAATGTGACTTGGTCACTTTTCACCAACTACCTAGTTTCTACCCAGACACTTGATAATAATATGTTTTATTTGGTACTTTGAAACCCTAGGGAAAGGGCATATGACTAGATGAAAGCAGCTGGCCCCATTATAGGACTTGCCAGAACGGGAGTGCCTTGATGTGGGCACTGCATGTTATGGTTTAGTCCTCAGCTTTGAAAATAAGAAATTCAGTCTGTCTGGTTATTCAGGAATGATTTGGCAGGACTAATTCATACTAACCAAATCCTCAAAAGAGTCAGATTCATATTAGAAAATCAGTTTATGCCAAGGAATATACCTTTTTATTTTCTAGATGCAGTCGTATTGCATTCTAGGGGGCGCCCTTGCCTAATTGCTACAGGATGCTGTAGCAATTGAAGGGTGACTTGGTGAGCTATGGACCTTGAGCAGAGGGACATAGGCAGTCATGTGGGTCAACCCGATGAAAACTTCTGTCCCACAGCAGTGTCCACTTCTTTCCTAATTGCCGTGCTTACGTCTACCAGAGGCAGGCCTCTTTCTCTCCCCTAGATAATACGAGGTAAACATTGGAAATTCTTTGTTTTCAACTTACCTCATCCTAATAGAAATGAATGTTGCTTTCCTTCTCTTGTTAGTCGTTGTTTTACTTACCTGTTTGTACCACCAGACTATACATTTTTCATAGATAAGAACTTTATCCTTCACTCTTAATCCTCAGTGGTAGTAAAGAAGCAAATGGAGCAAATGAACATTCTTTGGAATTTTCTAGTTACTATCATATCCAATCACATTTCCCTCTCCAGAGTTTTCTCAATCTCTGGGAGAATCATTTCTGCAGATGGCTGGACCCATTCATTACATTGTGACTCTTCTTAATTCCATTCTCAAAGGTAGCCTTTGATTTTGGTGTTTGAGATTACCTTGCTGTTCACCCCTTATCCACAGCCCACAATTACAGATAGTCCCTAGTTTCTAAATAATAACCTATGAAGGTAGCACTGTGTTCTACTGTCAGCTTTATCTCCTTATTATCATTATTACCTGGGCATGATATTTTCAGTGCAGTGTTCAGAATATAAAGTGGCTAGAGAAGATCTACTAAAGTGATGTTATGTTATGGGGCTACTATGGGAAGACATATTAAAAATGGTAAGATTATCTCAGTGAAAGAAAAATCAAAACAAGAAATATAGAGGGTATATTATTAGTTCATAAAAATATTTAAATATTCCATGATTTGACTTTCAGATCACAGAATATTAGATACTGATGTTTGAAAATGATCTGTTTAAATCACATAACATAAAAGGCAATACTACTTTATAAAGCCTTTGATAAATCTCTAGAATACCTTATCAAACCAAATTTATATAGAAAACATGTTATTATATTTGTATTTTTTTTAAAGAAAAAGTGGGTCAATATGGACAGCCAAATGGCCCTGTATGTATAATCATATTAACAGTAAGATTTGATGTGCAAAAGGATCTTGAGTCAAATAACTATTTATTCTGTGGCCTGTACTTGATAAAAATTGAGGTTTAAAGATGCTGTATATTTTTTAGAAGGGTTGAAACAGAATGGTGTTTCTGTTAACCTTTAATCCATAGTGACCAGAATATTCACAAAATAGGGATAAAAAATATTTTGTATTCAAAGGCAGCATACTCAAATGGATAATTAAGAGAAACTAAATGTTTGGCATGTGTTTATAATATTTTGGGGTTAGTGTTGTAAAGTCAGCTGGGCTCACCCATAGCTTTTGGAGCTACTCTCAGGGAGGGTTGATGAGATGACCAGGGTCCAACCTCATGTAGCAGTTGTGTCACACATTGAACTCTGTAATTAACTGTGCCCTTGATCTTGTCTTTCTGTTATACCCTCCTTTCTCTAGGTACTCGTCCTCACAAGTGCCCAGACTGCGACATGGCCTTTGTGACTAGTGGAGAATTGGTGCGGCATCGTCGTTACAAACACACCCATGAGAAGCCATTTAAGTGTTCCATGTGCGATTACGCCAGTGTAGAAGTGAGTATTCAGCTCCTTGTTGGTTCCTCTCTGAAGAAGATCATGATTCCAGTATGAACTGTCCTCATACTGACTTAATACAAGATAGAAAATCTTGCTAGATTACTACACTCCCACTCCCCACCACCAAAAAAAAAAAAAAACTGTAATGAGTGTGAAAGGTTTTCCCATTAAAAAAGGAACACTAACGGGACTTCCCTGGTGGCATGGTGCATAAGGCTCAGCGCTCCCAGTGCAGGGGGCCCAGGTTCGATCCCTGGTCAGAGAACTAGATCCCACATGCATGCCGCAACTAAGACCTGCAACCAAAAAAAACAAAAACAAAAACAAAAAGGAGCAGTAGGAACTTCCCTGGTGGCACAGTGGTTAAGAACCTGCCTGCCAATGCAGGGGACACGGGTTCGAGCCCTGGTTCAGGAAGACCCCACCACAACCCCACATGCCTTGGAGCAACTACGCCCATGCGCCACAACTACTGAGCCTGTGCTCTAGAGCCCACACGCCACAACTATTGAAGCCTGGGCACTCTAGGGCCCACGTGCTGCAGCTACTGAAGCCCACGCATGTAGAGCCTATGCTCCGCAATAAGAGAAGCCACCGCAATGAGAAGCCCGCGCACTACAACGAAGAGTAGCCCTCGCTCGCCACAGTTAGAGGAAACCCATGCGCAGCAATGAAGACCCGACGCAGCCAAAATATAATCAATTAATTTTTTAAAAATCATCTAAAAAAAAAAGAGCACTGATCCACAAATTATTACAGGCAAGTTCTACCAAACTTCAAAGAAATGAGTAACTATACCAAGAGCACTTCAAAATGGAAGATTTTAGGGACTTCCTTAGTGCTCCAGTGGCTAAGATTCTGTGCTCCCAATGCAGGGGGCCCGGTCTCCATCCCTGGTGAGGGAACTAGATCCCACATGCCTCAACTAAAAGATCGCACATGCTGCAACTAAAAGATCCTGCATGCCATAATGAAGGTCCTGTGTGCTGCAACTAAGATCCTACGTGCTGCAACTAAGGCCCAGCAGCTAGCTAGCTAGCTAGCTTGCTTGCTTTCTTTTATTTATATATATATATATATATATATCACCTTTATTATTTGAGGCTACCCTCTTACCAAAACTGGATAAGGATACTTCCAAAAAGAAAACTGTTTCTGTTTGTCACAGAAAAGCCAAAATTCTAAGTGAATTAACAAACCAAATTTGGTAATAGATTTAAAAATAAGTGATTACTAAATAGAATGTATCTAAAATGCAAGAATAATTCAGCATTAGGATATTATTGGTGTGTACTACACTGAGAGATTAAAGAAAAACCATATCATTTCTATAGGTTATTGAAAAATCATAAAATTTAATACTTATTACTGTTTGGAGTTCTAGCAAGTCAAGAATAGAAAAAAATATCTTTAGGGACTTCCATGGTGGTGCAGTGGTTAAGAATCTGCCCACCAATGCAGGGAACACTGGTTCAGCCCTGGTCCGGGGAGATCCCACATGCCGTGGAGCAACTAAGCCCGCACACTGCAACAAAGAGCAGCCCCTGCTCAGTGCAACTAGAGAAAGCCCGTGCAGCAACGAAGACCCAATGCAGCCAAAAAAAAAAAAAAAAAAAAAAATTATTATAAGAAGTATATACTGGAAACCTATAGTAAACCCAGCCTAATTAACTCTGAAACACTGGAAGTATTCCCATTAAACTTTGGAACAAGATTTCCATTCCTACTGTTAACATTTCAACATTGTATTGGAAATCCTAGCTAATAGTATAAAATAATAAATGAATTATAAATGGAAAGACAAAACTGTCATGTCTTGCAGACATATTTGCTTACATAGAAAATTCAAGAGTATTGGCTGAAAAACCTAAAGCAGTTAGAGTTCATTTGGGTGGTCAGATCCAAGATAAATACACAAGAATCAGTGACTTATTTATACAATATCAATAGTAGGAAACAGATTCAAACTCTTAACAGCAATAAAATGATCTAGGGATAAACTGAACAGCAAAAAACATCTGATACCTACCCGTAAGAAGAAAACATCTCAAAATTTCCCAAAGGACACAAATAAATACGCATTTCAGGTTGATTATAAATTTCAACTGGAAGAGTAAATATGAATGACTAAGAAAATTTTGAAAAACGAATGAGGGGCTTGGGCTTCCCTGGTGGCTCAGTGATTAAGAATCCGCCTGCCAGTGCAGGGGACACGGGTTTGAGCCCTGGTCTGGGGAGATCCCACATGCCGTGGAGCAACTAAGCCCATGCGCCACAACTACTGAGCCTGCGCTCTAGAGCCTGTGAGCCACAACTACTGAGCCCACGTGCCACAACTACTGAAGCCTGTGCACCTAGAGCCCATGCTCCACAAGAGAAGCCACCGCAATGAGAAGCCTGCACACCGCAACGAAAAGTAGCCCCCACTCACCACAACTAGAGAAAGCCCGCACGCAGCAATGAGGACCCAACGCAGCCATAAATAAATGAATAAATTTAAAAAACAAAAAGAATGAGGGGCTTGTGCTATTGGCACAAGACAGTGTGATATTGGAGCAGGAATAAACATAGTTTGTTGAAAAAGAATAGATCCTTGTGTATATAGGAATTTAATATATGATAAATAGGCAAGTTTTGGAAAGAATTATTCAGTAATGCTGTTGGGACCATTCTTTAGCCTTACAGTGTGTGGAATTTTACTATATAGTACTTGGAAGTACAGGGAGATTTTAATGTAAAAATTGGAACACTTTTTAAATTTTTCAAAGGAAACATTAGTGTTCAAAACACTTCTTAGAGTCAAGTTTGAAAGTCACTGTTCTGTTGGAAAGGTACTTAATGAAAGATGAAAAGCATAAGTCCATAGTGAGGAAGGTGAGAGGCCCTTGGCACCTGGCCTGTCAGGGAAGTGCTGATGATAGGAAGAGAGACTTAAGGGAATTAAAATGCATTTATTAACTTGGATTCAAAATCTGCTAGAAAATTGATCCATAAATAAGCATGGATTATTTTTAAACTATTATGGAAAATTTCAAACATACATAGAAGTAGATAGACTAGTATAATACACCTCCATGTACCTGTCACCCAGCCTAACAGTTAATAATAGCCCATCTTGACTCATCTATGCCCCTATCCATTTTACCCTCTTCCCTTGGATTATGATAGGGATTTGAGAGGTGAGAGGCAACAGTTACAAATAATGAGGAGGAAGAAATACTGTCTTTTAGACTTCTTCTGTATTATAAACTGCAGTGTCCAAAATATAAGCTTTTGTGCCTGACCCACAGTATTCATGTTAACAATCTATGTTAACGAAAGTTTAAGAGGTTCGGTTGCTTTTGTGTTTCAGGTCAGCAAATTAAAACGTCACATTCGCTCTCACACTGGAGAGCGTCCTTTCCAGTGCAGCTTATGCAGTTATGCCAGCAGGGACACATACAAGCTGAAAAGGCACATGAGAACCCATTCAGGTAGGATTTCTCCCTTCCTCGTATTAATGAACCACTTTTTAGTGGATCCCGTGGGACCCTGTGAACCACCACATGCCCCTGTTAGTTACCCGAATGGAAGCTGGCATGAGAGTAGTATAAATTGACAAATGCTTCTCTGGCATATCTTTGGAGTTCATTGCTCTGAATATACATTGGAGAATGGGAAGTTTTTACTGTTAGAAGAAGTCTGGGTAGGTTACGTAAGTAACCCAACTCGTCAGTTTTCCAAAGTACTCTCTTTTCCTAAAAAGAAAATCTTGCAGGTCCTCCTGTCATCCCGTCTGCTTTCCCCCAAAGGTAAGTACTGCTGTAGGAACTACTCTTACTAAAATGTGAAGGACTCCGTGGCAGAGCTGGGCAAAGCAGAGGTGGTGGCCATAGCTTGGGACTTCTTTTCCATCTCTGAAGATAGGCATGAGCCAGGCAGTGGGCCTGAGCCTCATCCTTCCTAGATTAAGAACTGTAGATTCTCTGTGGATTAGCACATCTGCCACCTGGATTACCCTCCAATTAAGTGATAGTATTCAGTTATTTCATCTAAGTTGTTCATTTTGTATTTCCTTTTAAGGGGAAAAACCTTATGAATGTTACATTTGTCATGCACGGTTTACCCAAAGTGGTACCATGAAGATGCACATTTTACAGAAGCACACAGAAAATGTGGCCAAATTTCACTGTCCCCACTGTGACACTGTCATAGCCCGAAAAAGTGATTTGGGTAAGTAAATTAACTAGTGGCAAATGAGAAATATATTTTGACAAATTTGTGAAAATGATGGAGATCACAGATTACTTCCTTCATATAAGTTTTGTGAATGTGAATGGCCTGCTGTTTAATAAAAGTCATTGCTTAGGTGCTAGTGATACTTTCTTCTGTCTTCTTTCTCTTACTGAAGCTAGGCTACAAGATTCTTTCCTGACTATAGCTCATCTATAAATTAATGGCAGCTATAACGAGAGAAAGCAGTATAATTAAAGCCCCCAAATAGGGAAGTGACATAGTATGATTCGAACTAAGGTCAGTTCACTTCAGGTTTTTTCCCACAATATTTGTACTTCTCTAGGTAATGGGACTGTTTTATTGGTTTGGTGATAGCTATATTTCTGTGTGTAATTAAGCTAGAGTTTATATAGAGGCAGAGTTTGGTGGTAGAAATTTTAGTATGACCCATATTCTTTTTTTTTAAATAAATTTATCTATTTATTCATTTATTTATGGCTGCGTTGCATCTTCATTGCTGCGCACAGGCTTTTTCTAGTTGCAGCAAGCGGGGGTTACTCTTTGTTGCGGTGCGTGGGCTCCTAATTGCAGTGGCCTCTCTTGTTGCGGAGCACAGGCTCTAGGCATGCGGGCTTCAGTAGTTGTGGCATGCACGCTCAGTAGTTGTGGCTTGTGGGCTCTAGAGCGCAGGCTCAGTAGTTATGGCTCACGGGCTTAGTTGCTCTGCGGCATGTGGGATCTTCCCGGACCAGGGCTCGAACCAAGTCCCCTGCATTGGCATGCATGCAGATTCTTAACCACTGCACCACCAGGGAAGTCCCATACTATGACCCATATTCTTAAAGATAAGGTCATCTGGATTTATCCCTTTGTTTTTATTATTTAAAAGAGATAAAAAAATATTGCCCCAGTCTGTTCTCTATCAAAAATTCATTGCTCCCTGAATAATAATAATAATATAAACTTAGATAAATTACTTTCCAGGTTTTCTTTTACTTTTATTTTACTTCTTTACTCATTTGATCTTCACAACTACCATATGAAGTCATCAAGGTATATTCTAGCTTTATAGATGATGAACAGGTGTCTTGACCAAAGCTACACAACACAGCTTATGAGTGGCAAAGCTGGACTTGAGTTCTCTTGAACCCTCTAGAGCTGTTTCTCACACAGGGGAGTACATATGTACCCAGGTCATATCAGGATCATACTGAGCCACAGCGTAAACTTGGCCTGTCTTTCTGCAGCATTGGTTATACTCAGAAGGTTTTGAGTAAAGTTATACAATTGAGCTGGTGTCTTAAAACATTTTTACGTTAATATGACTATATTGAACAAACTGTAGACTGACTAACGTTTTTAAGATGAAACTGTGAGCTTGAAGTAGAGGACTTTGGGCTCCACATAAGATCCAGTGGCTCATGTGTTCATCCTACTCTGCTCTTGAAAGGGCTTCGTTAAAAAAACTTAAGAGGTACTGTCCTCAGGTAAATGAAAGAGTTTTACTGTTCTCGCTGTATAGAAACTAAAACCTAAACCAGTAATATCTCCTGGCAGTGTGTGAGCTGTTAGGCCACTGTTTGAATTATTCAATTTTTTTTTAAGTTATTCACTTTCATGATGCGGATAAAAACCTTGAGTGTTTTATACTTGAATGATACCTCTTAGACCCTGCATAACGAGCTCTTTATGAGGCACTTAATTGCCTGGGAGCTGTCAAATAATAGTTATCTCCCAAAACTATTCCCAAACAAGTTTGTGTTCCCCAAAGCAGGTCTGATTTCACACTAATATGCAATAATTAAGATTCATCACTTTGGGACACAGGAAAGCATGGAGAATCGTGACAGACCTACCAGAGTCAAGATTCACCTTCAAATACTTACTGCTCTAAGTCTTTGTTTGTTTGTTTGTTTGTGTTTTTTTGCGGTACGCGGGCCTCTCACTGTTGTGGCCTCTCCCATTGCGGAGCACAGGCTCTGGACGTGCAGGCTCAGCGGCCATGGCTCACGGGCCCAGCCGCTCCGCGGCATGTGGGATCTTCCTGGAATGGGGCACGAACCCGTATCCCCTGCATCGGCAGGCAGATTCTCAACCACTGCGCCACCAGGGAAGCCCCTCTAAGTCTTTTTTTTTTTTTAACTGATGTATAAGAATAATTCCTACTTTATAGAATCATTATTGTAAGTATTTAATAAGAATGTATGAAAGAAAGTCTTTAACTATTAAGTCTCTATTTGAGGACCAGAAGGGGAAAGTTGAGGCCTAAAAATTATTTGGAATGATATATGTGTGTATAAAAGGCCTTCATGTAGTGAACATGTGTAGAGAGTTAAAAGTGAGCCATCCCTTTCCCCTACCTTATTTCCATTCCCCAGAATTGGCCCTCTTTAAGTTTGTTGTGATATCACCTTGATTGAGCAGATTGGTAGCACCATAAATTCATGATCCCAAACGCAGCTGGGTTCCTGAGTAATCCAGCTGTTTGTCCTCATCAGTTGTGCTCCCATTCTCCTCAGTGAGTTTGTCCATTCATTCATTCATTCCACAAATGTTTGGGTGCCTGTGATGTGGGAGGTTCCATGACAGAGTAGGATAAATCATTGTTAACTTTCTTTAAACCTCTAATCTTCCTTCCCTTTTCTCTTTGCTTCCCTGGTCTCAGTATGTAACCTCTTTTCCTACTTCACAAAAAAATAAAGACAACAGGTTGAAACTTCACATTTTCTGTTATCAGATGTGTAAACCTACCTGCATTCATCCTCTTTCCCCATCTGCTACTAGAGAGTTTGTGTCACTCTTCTTGTCTGTGGCCTGTCCCTTTGCCCTGATCCCACTCTCCTGTGTTCTTGGCAGCCTTTCCGAGGTCAGGTATTGCACCTTTACCTTCATTTTCATGTTCTCACTCCTTAATCTTTTGCCTCAACTCTAAATGTGTTTACATCTCTCTTGTCTTTTTTAAAAGTCTTTCCCTTCTAGGTTTAACTCTTATTTCCTTCCTAGCCAATGCTCATGAAGAGTTATATCCCTCACAGTCCTCTCTTCCTCAGCTTCTAGTTTCCTTCCCATCTGGCTTATACCCATCACTCTATAAAGTGACTCTGACTAAGATCACCAATGACCCCACATTGCAGAAGTAGGGGACGTTCAACTCCCCATCTGCCTTGATCTCTTAGCATCATTATTCATAGCGGGCTGCACCCTCCTCCTTAAAACACTGTCTTCCTTTGGCTTTCATGGCACTACATCCTGTTGGTTTTTTTCTGATTTCTCTGACTGTTCCTTCTCAACCTTCTCTTGTTTTAATCCTTTTTCCTCTCACTGGCCTTAACTGTTAGGTTTCTTAAGGCATGACCCATACTCTTTTTCTTTCTTTGCCTTAGTGATTTCATCAGTTCTCTTGGTCTAACTCAAATCCTACTCCAAATCTATCCTTTGATTTAGGCTTATGTAACCATCTATTCCTTGCCATCCCTATTCCTACTTGATATCATTGGCATTACAACTTCAACATGTCCAAAACTGAAGGTCTAAAACCCCTTTATCCCCTCGCCCCAGAGATAAACACAGCTTGGGCTTCAGCCCTGTTCCACTATTCCTTGTCTCAGTAAATGGCCCCGCCATCTGCTCAGTTTTCCAAGCCAGAAACCTAGAGGTCATTCCTTATACCCACCTTTCTCTTCCTCACTCTCTGGCCAGTCACTCAATCCTGTTGATTCAACTTTTTAGGTCTCTCATCAGTTCTTCTCCTTCCCTCTGTACCCACTGCCATCTCCTTTATCCAAACCACCACCTTCTTTCACCTATCCAGTTTCAACGTCTCAACTAGTCTCCCCACATCTGTTACTCTTTTTATTCATTTTCTGTATAGCAGCCAGAGTAATTATTTTAAGAAGCAGAAAGAAATGTATTCTTAACTCTTTGAAATGCTTGTTTGTGTTTTCACAAGTTGGACTGCGCTTTGCATTTTGCTTTCAGGTGTCCACTTACGAAAGCAGCATTCCTACATTGAGCAGGGCAAGAAATGCCGATACTGCGATGCTGTGTTTCATGAGCGCTATGCCCTCATCCAGCACCAGAAGTCACACAAGAACGAGAAGCGCTTTAAGTGTGATCAGTGTGATTACGCTTGCAGACAGGTAGAGCCCTTCATAGTTAGAAAACGGTTGATGTCCCATTATTGTTAGGGTTTTTTTTGTTGGTGGTTTTTTTTTTTTGTTTTTTTGGGGGTACACGGGCCTCTCACCGTTGTGGCCTCTCCCATTGCGGAGCACAGGCTCCGGACGCGCAGGCTCAGCGGCCATGGCTCACGGGCCCAGCTGCTCCGCGGCATGTGGGATCTTCCCGGACCAGGGCACGAACCCGCGTCCCCTGCATCGGCAGGCAGACTCTCAACCACTACGCCACCAGGGAAGCCCCTATTGTTAGGTTTTATCAGAGTGTTTTTATGTACCTTGTATGGTGACTATTTTTAAGGATAATATTTTCAAACTGTGGTTTATGAGATTGTCACCGAAGGTCCTGCTTCTCGATTGTATCATGTCTGGTTCCAACTGACAGTTTTATTCAGTCACACCTTCCCCTACCCTCCACCCCCTCCAGGCAGACTGCTAGCTTTTCTCAAAACCATGGGAAGTAAGTCCAGGACTTGAGAGAAGGGAACAATCTGGTCCTGGGGCCTGATGCTTGGGAGTGATCTACAGAAGCAGCCCAGCAGGAGTGAGTGTATCTGTGCTAGGATTTGGGGGAGCAGTTTTGTACCCCAGTATGGTTAACTTTATCCTCTCAATAAGCAGTTTTGAGCCTAGACCCTTGGGAGAGAAAGGTCTTGTCAGCTACATGCACACAGATGGTGGCTGGGGTAGCAGCCCTAGGACAGGGTCTGAGACCTTCCCCCACCCCACTTTCTTTCAGGAGAGGCACATGATCATGCATAAGCGCACCCACACCGGGGAGAAGCCTTATGCCTGCAGCCACTGCGACAAGACCTTCCGCCAGAAACAGCTCCTTGACATGCACTTCAAACGCTATCATGACCCCAACTTTGTCCCCGCGGCCTTCGTCTGTTCTAAGTGTGGGAAGACATTTACACGCCGGGTAAGAGTCAGAACTTTACTTCCTGTCTTACAGTTCTTGATACCACGTTCTTGAGCTTCCACTGCAAAGCAGGGCAGCTGTTTCCACTGAGGTTATAAATATAGAGATGAACTGTCATTTGGAAAAGGGTCAGTCATCCCCACCTCGAGGTTTTCTGTCCATGTGTGAACCCTTCCACTGATGGGGAACTCAGTATGTTTTTATTTATTTATTTGGCCACACCGGGTCTTAGTTGTGGCCTGCAGGATCTTTGTTGCAGCATGTGGGCTCTTTAGGTGCATCATGTGAACTCTTAGTTGTGGCATGTGGGATCTAGTTCCCTGACCAGGGATCGAACCCAGGCCCCCTGTTTTGGGAGTGTGGAATCTTAGCCACTGGACCACCAGGGAAGTCCTGGAAACTCAGTACTTTTTTTTTTTAACAGTTCTGTCCTGAATCTTCACTTAGGGCCATGTTTGTCAGGTCTGCACAGGACAGGGAGGTTGGTCTGATTGTCAGAGGACCCAACCTCACCTTCTGAGCAACTCTCCTCTCTTGCCCACCCTTGTCTCTCTCTCTGCTCCCTCCAGATGGAGACCATTTCCTCTGAATGGGGAGAGTATGTTCAGGACACATTTAGCAGATACTAGAACATTGAGACTTAATAGGATTCCCCCTGCCGCCCCCTCGTTTTTTTTTTAATTAAACTAAAAGAGAACTTCCAATTTTAATTTTACCTTTTTTAGTAATGTGAAAGAGGGTTTTGTTCCTTTTGTTAGAATACCATGGCAAGACATGCTGATAATTGTGCTGGTCCAGATGGTGTAGAAGGGGAAAATGGAGGAGAAACGAAGAAGAGTAAACGTGGAAGGAAAAGAAAGATGCGCTCTAAAAAGGAAGACTCCTCTGACAGTGGTAAGTAACTTGTTTCTTGAGTTAGTTATACATGGCAGGTTTTGGTGCAGAGTTTCCAGTGTATTTACATATGGACATGCTGGGATACAGAGATAAGCCAGTCTCTCATACTTCCTTTAAACCTCTAATCTTCCTGATGTGTGTATATATTTACAACAGCAGTTAGTTTATTCCTGGAGCAAATTTTCTTTTTTTTTCTTTTTTTTTTTTCCTCATGGCATTCCATTGCTTGATAAGATATTATATGTTATGTTCAGTTAAACCTGAAGCAAAATTAATATCTTTACTCAATTTACTCAGATTAGTGATATTCTAAGGCCAGCAGAGTTTCTTTTCTATGTTCATAGCTTTTACATTTAGGAAGCTGGTCTAGATTTGAGCAGTGAATCTAATGGACATGAAGAAGGTTGCTTAAGCATCCTGACCAACTTCTGGTTTGACTGCCTGTGTCAGCCTAGCCTTGAGATGTGTTGATCAAATCCATGAAGGTCAGCCTTTCTCTTCCTACCTTAATCTCTCCATTTATAATTTAAAACTTTGCCTATTTTCCTACCATTGATGTTCTTTGTGGTATTAGTCATGAAATCCAGACAGAAAGTATATGCATTGTGGTGCTAGATTCATGAAAGGGGTGGCAAACAAAGATGTTGGTAATGTAGGAATCACGTTTGATTATACAAACTTATTCCGTAGTGTTAGGTTTTATAATGTGGATACTTGGGCTACTGGCAGCCAGTTAAGAAGTCACATCTGTGACTTAAAGATGTAAGGTTTTTGTGGAAAAGGATGTAGAGGGGTTTTGTTTTGGAGAATGCACTTATAGATGATGCCTAATGTATTTCTAAAGAGTTCTCATTTTGTCTTCTACATTGCTTGTCAGTAGAAATAGCGGGGAAGGAAATGAAATTTCTGAAAATGTATTAAAGAACTTATGTTACTTTATTGGTTTTATTATAAAATTTGTTCATGAAAGTACTAGGTTTGTTTTTTTTTTTCTTTTTTTTTGCGGCACACGGGCCTCTCACTGTTGTGGCCTCTCCCATTGCGGAGCACAGGCTCCGGACGCACAGGCTCAGCGGCCATGGCTCACGGGCCCAGCCGCTCCGCGGCATGTGGGATCCTCCCGGACCGGGGCACGAACCCGTGTCCCCTGCATCGGCAGGCAGACTGTCAACCACTGCGCCACCAGGAAAGCCCCAGTACTAGGTTTTTAATACTTAAATCTATAACAAAGTCCCTTTTGTTTTTTTATCTTAATAAAGACTTCACTTTTCTATTCAGAACTTTAACTGTTTCTGGGAGAATATTCATCTAAGCATAAGAGGAGTTTATTTTTTGCTGCCTTTTTTAGTAGAAAAATCTATTTTAAGCAATATCTTCATTCACTCGGTTTTAAGTGAATGCCTCTTTTAAAAATGTCACTTTGCTTAATTTTTATAAAAGCGCATCACTCTCTACTGAGAATTTTGTGGGATCCCTTTGTTTGGCTAAGAAATTGAGTGGACTGTTGGGAGGTGCCAGGAAATGTCAGAGGGCCTCAAGTACCAGCAGAGATCCACAGATAACCTTGAGCTTCAGGATACATGTAGTTGCTCTTTGTTGCAGAGCCTCCTACTCACAGACATTGTCCCATACCTTTTTTTCTCATGGTTCTTCCCTGTTCATTTCTGTGGTTCATCTCCCAACAAGACCAGCTCTACTCTCTAATTGTACTTTACCAGAAGCATCTTTCACCTGCAGAGTTTATTGACGGTTCCTAATAGGTTTCTGCAGTTCCTCCCTTTGTCTTCTGCACTGCTGGTTTGTACAGCACAGTGTTTGGTTTTGGACCTCATACCTAGTGTCTCTTTATCCCAGAATTTCTGGGCTGGTGAAGGCCACACAGTCATATTTGTTCCCTCCCAGAAGTTCTGCCTGTTGGCCATCAGCAGAAATTGACCAGCAGAGGCTACTGCTATTTTCAAGGCTTTTTGCCAAAATCTCTCCCAGCCAATAAGCCTTTGACCCTATTAACCTTCTTTGTGTGCTTTTTCCCCCAATTCTGACTGAATTTGTTTAATTTCCTAGGCATTGGGCCAACTTAGGCAATAGGGGGCTTGAATAAGTCCAGCAGGAAAGCGTGTCGTCGTCCTTGACACTCTGCCACGTACCAGTACGTTCCCCACATTTTCACTTAGGATTTCAGTCACTTGGCAAATAAGGCATTTTTTCCTGAAGATCAGGCATTTACCCACAGACTTCTAAATTTAAACATTTGGTGCTAGAGAAAGAGAATGTGCTTGTAACCTGCATTCCTTGGAGGAAGGCAGACGGGGTACATTTTGTGCCTTGGCAGTGGGGGAGGGGTAGCAAGAACTCTTTGGTTGCCTATAGGTGTGGGCAGCAGAACAGCCCCAAACTGTGGTTAGTTGTGCCTTACAAATCACTTAGCTTCTCTCTGTTTCTATAAAATGAGGGTAATATCTCTTATTTAATGAAGCCTAAATGGAATAATGGAGAATTTTTAAACTGTGACATACAGTGTAAAAATCAACTGTGATTATGTAGTTGAATGTAAGTTACAGAGCATGATTACAGGCAGTATCTCAATCCTTGTGATCCTTGGGAGTGCTTTAGAGATTACGCAAGGAAGCTGAGGTTCAGTGTGGTCATGGTCCCAGGTCACACACTTAAGAGATCTGAGACTCAAAACCATATTATCAGGCTCCTCGTCAGTGTTTTTTCTATAGTAGTTCCCTCTCCTTTTATGTGATAATGGCATTCGGGAGAAGGTAAGGGAGTTAAGAATGACCTGTTGGGTTTGGAACAGCTGGGAATTAACTTAAATCCCAAAACTTGGCCTTATGCTTTTCCTACTAAATAGGACGTTACGGTGCTTCAAGAACTTCATACACACAGACATGCATGCACACCGTCCACCACTCTTCAGGGCTCCATCTGAGGCTTAGTGTCCTGCTTTATCCTTGTGTAGTAGGTAGAGGGAACATTTGTTTCATTTTCAACTGAGAACACCATTTGTGGGGTTTTTTAATATAACTGGCATACTGTGGAGTTGCCTCTAAGAATTCAAAACTCAATATTCTGATATCTAAAGCTGATAGAAAAAAGTAATATCCAGTCCACATAAAATATGAATAATAGTATTTGGGTTGATTTGCTTATTCTGCATCAATACCAGTTTACTCTGTTAACACTGATAACAAAAATTCCAGTGAAAGCATTTTTTAAATGGGCTTTTAACGTTGAAAATAAATACGTAACTAGACTTCACAGAATATGTGATTATTTGTGTTATTTTTTCTTCCACCACTCTTCTCCTTGCCCCACTACCTCTTCTTCCTGATTTCATGAGAAGAAAATGCTGAGCCAGACCTGGATGACAATGAGGATGAGGAGGAGCCTGCCGTGGAGATTGAGCCCGAGCCGGAGCCTCAGCCTGTGACCCCAGCCCCACCACCTGCCAAGAAGCGGAGAGGACGCCCCCCTGGCAGAACCAACCAACCCAAACAGACCCAGCGTAAGTTGACCGTCTCAGCACAGCAGGCTGGCGTCCTCTCCTAACACATGGGGAAGCCAGACAGGTCCTTATTCTTTGGGTAGATGGGAACTGAGCCATGAGAACAAGTTAAGGTCACACTGGGAACAAACTCTCAGGCAGCAATTTTTTGGTTTTTACTGAGGAACATCTCTAGAGGCCTGTTAGGTTTCAATAAGAGAAAATCCAGAGTAGAAGGGTACTTATGTTCTACAATGTGGGTACTGTTAATGTGGGAGGGTTTTACAAAACAACCAGAGTCATAGTCAGCTGGCAAAATTGACGTGGTAATGAATGTAAAACAGCCAAAATTTAAAAGATAGAAGGAAAAGGCAATTTCTGAGCTGACACTGTCCCTCCTAAGAAATCCAGGCCTGTGGATTCTATTGCTGGCCTCCTGATTTATGAGAGGACACAAAGGAGGTGTTCACCCTCCACGTCATACCACGTAGCAGTCCTGTACTGGACGTGGCCCTTGTGACAGCAGGCTCTGCAGGGTCTCAGGTCTGTGTTCTATTCATGAATCTCCTAAAAGCTGGCAGTTTTTTTTCTTCCTTTAACAAATACAGGGTTTCATCTGTTTTTTTAACATGCTCCCTGAGCCCCGTGTCCAGATGTCTTATTGCAGAGGGGTCGTTGACTCTAAAGATCCCGGGAACTATTTTGCCTACACACATTTGAGTGAGTGAACTGGCGGGAGGGCCCTGGGTGTTGGGAGAACTTCAGACTCAAAAATGTCAGGTTCTTTGCTATAGGTGGGTCATCTCTAAAACGGACCTACATCCCACACTCTGAAGTATTCCTAGTCCCACACCATCTGCATTTTTTCCTGTCTGACACACACTATTATGAAGCCCAAATTTATGACATAAAGGAAAACTAAGTTTTTTAATATGCAATTTGGGAGTCATATGAAGAGGAGTGTCAACATTTTGTTCTTTGATAGTATCTAGACTAGTGGGGCTTTGTGTATGGCCGCATTTTAGGTTATTAGGTCTTTTTGATTGACTTTCTCTGTATCGGATCTAAGGCTTTCCTGTGTTGCTGACATTCATTTAGTGTCGAGTCTGAAAAGACCCTTGCAATCCTTGGGGGCTTTAATGGAGCATTTGTTTTGTTCATGATCCTTTTTGCCAGCAACAGCCATTATTCAGGTTGAAGACCAGAATACAGGTGCAATTGAGAACATTATAGTTGAAGTCAAAAAAGAGCCAGACGCAGAGCCCGCGGAGGGGGAGGAAGAGGAGCCCCAGCCAGCTGCCACAGACGCCCCCAACGGAGACCTCACGCCCGAGATGATCCTCAGCATGATGGACCGGTGATGGCGGGGCCTCGCTCGTTGCCAGGACTGCTCTGGGCTGTGTTTAAACGGCCCGCATCTTAATTTTTCTCCCTTCTTTCTTCTTTTGGCTTTGGGAAAAGCATCATTTTACCAAACATACTGAGAACTAAAACTTCAAGGATGATGTTAGAAAAATGTGATTTAACTAGAACTTGCTGTTTGATGTTAGCAAATCATGGAATGTTCTGAGTCCCTGAGGGTTTACTGTGAAGTGCTGAGGACAGTGTTGACGCCTAACTGGTTTTCTTAGATGGAAATAGACATTGAACCCTCTCTCTTGCTATGGTAAACCACTCCAGAAACCACCACTGGGTTTCCCAGAGTTCTATGGTCTTCTTCCCAGGAGAGTTTTTAATTGTAAATGCAGACTTGGGAAGGACTTAGACTTTTAAACTGGTTTTTGCTTTTGCTTTGCCCTGACTCTCTTTGCTTGGAGTCAGTTGCACACCAGTAGTATGGCATGCTACGATTGGTTTTTGTCCTGAAGACTTTGCCTCTTTCTTGGCAAAGTTTCTGGTATTGTCAAGCTTGTAAATAACTTTTTTTACATTTTAATCTTTTCCATTAATTAAGAGGTTGAAAAGAAGTGCAGTGTAAGAAAACCCAGCATTTTAATTACTTGCAAATTAAGTTTCCACAGACTGTAGTATGTAAATGTTGACAAGGAATTGGATCACAATCACGTAGCAGAACGGCACCCAGACTGCTGCCCGCTAGTGACGGACACCCATATGGAAGATCATGATTTTCCAGCCCATGGAGCCAGCATTTGAACCTTGTACAATTAACTTTGTTATGATTTCCCATCTACATTTTCTTTGCTTTGTTTGTAGCTGAATTTTGTGTTTTATAAATCCTCTGTTAAAGCAGAAGGGTGATTAGGAGTGGGTCACAGCAGCTCTTAAAAGCTGGGCCAGAAAATTTCACTAGGTCAGTAATTTAAACTTTGAATCTTCAAAAAATAATAATGTGAAGCAAAACCAACTAAAAAGTGATTCTTGCACATGAACTGTCACATGTTTAAAATGTGTTTTTTAGAGAGCCTCAGTCTTGCTGATTTCAAACACTTTTTTCTTCTGTGTATTGCTTTTAAGAGAGCCATCAGTTAGCTATCAGACTCTAGGTTGATGCATTTTGTACTTAGCTGTACTGTGTGATATTTTTCATTATTTTAGGACGCCAACATGAGACCTGTAATAAAATATGTAATGGGGTTGAAAGCTGGGGAGGAGGATCTACTGCTGTACAGCTAATAAATCATAACGGATTAACAAGTGCTCCAAACACTCCGACTTGTGTGATTCCTGCCTAACGAGGGGCCCAGAGGGGTCTGTGTAGCCTCAGGCAGTGCAGGCCTCCTCGCCTTTCAGACGCAAGCTATGTTTCCAGGATGACCACTTCCTCTCTAGCAAATGAGAGATGATCTTGGCAGGTGATGGAATATTGAGTGGATCCTGCTGCAAGTTTCAACACCCCAAAAGTGGTATGTGAGTAGAGAGGTGAGTGTATACAGCTGCCAGCCCCATGATCCAACTGAAGAGCTGGTTTCCTGTGGTAGAGCAGGTGGGCCACAGAGCTTAGAGGAGAAGGGGCTGGTGGGAATCTTTGGCCTCGAGATCTCAGCTCAAGGAGAGCTGGGATCAAAATACACTGAGCTCTGCCAAGGGCAGGGGAACAGAGAGAAGCTGGGCCCAGTCTTCCCTAGAGAAGTTCATTTGAAAGGGAGACAGATGTGCCACCACCAGGCTGTGGGGAGAGAGCACAGCTGCTTGTTAGCACCTAGGAAGCAGGATGGAAAGGGAGTATGTTAGGAAGTTTATGCATTAGTGTAATACCGTCTTGCTGCTGTTGGCCATTTCTGGGTAGATTCCTTTGGCAAGCCCCTTTTAGGTGAAAGCTTTGGCCACTAATTATAGGTTTTTTGGTTTTTTAAAAAAAATTTTTTATTGAAGTATTTACAGTGCTAATTACTGCTGTACAGTGATGTTGATTAAGTTATATATACATTCTTTTTTTATTTAATACTACTTTCCATTATGGTTTATCATAGGATTTTTTTTAAATTTTTAATTTATTTATTTGGTTGCACCGGGTCTATAGTTGTGGCAGGCGGGCTCCTTAGTTGTGGCATGCAAACTCTTTGTTGCAGCATGCATGTGGGATCTAGTTCCCAGACCAGGGATCAAACCTGGGCCCCCTGCATCGGGAGCACAGAGTCTTATCCACTGCACCGCCAGGGAAGAGCCCTGTCATACAATATTAAATATAGTTCTCTGTGTTATACAGTAGAACCTTGTTGTTTATCCATTCTATACATAAAAGCTTACCTCAGCTAACCTCAACCTCCCACTCCATCCCTCCCCCATCCCCCCTCCATCCCCCCTCCCACTTGGCAACCACCACCACCAGTCTGTTCTCTACGTCCGTGATTCTGTTTCTGTTTCATAGATAAGTGCATTCATGTCATATTTTAGATTCCACATATAAGTGATATCGTACAGTATTTGTCTTTCTGACTTACTTAGTATGATAACCTCTCGTTGCATCCATGTTGCTACAAATGGCATTATTTCGTTCTTTTTTATGGCTGAGTAGTAGTCCACTGTATATACATACCACATCTTTTTTTTTTTTTGCGGTACGTGGGCCTCTCACTGCTGTGGCCTCTCTCATTGCGGAGCACAGGCTCCGGACGTGCAGGCTCAGCGGCCATGGCTCACGGGCCCAGCCGCTCCACGGCATGTGGGATCTTCCCGGACCGGGGCACGGACCTGTGTCCCCTGCATCGGCAGGTGGACTCTCAACCACTGCGCCACCAGGGAAGCCCTACGTACCACATCTTCTTTATCCATTCATCTGTCGATGGACATTTAGGTGGTTTCTGTATCTTGGCTGTTGCAAATAGTACTGCTATGAACATAGGGGTGCATGTATCTTTTTGAATTATGGTTTAGTTTTCTGAGGAACCTCCGTACTGTTTTCCATAGTGGCTGCACCAGCTTACATTGCCACCAACAGTGTAGGAGGGTTCCCTTTTCTCCACACCCTCTCCAGCATGTTATTTGTAGACTTTATAATGATGGCCATTTTGACTGGTGTGAGGTGGTACCTCGTAGTTTCGGTTGGCATTTCTCTAATAATTAGTGATGTTGAGCATCTTTTCATGTGCATATATGGTCATCTGTGTTTCTTCTTTGGAGAAATGTCTGTTTAGGTCTTCTGCCCATTTTTAGCTTCGGTTGTTTGTTTTTCTTTGTTGTATGAACTGTTCGTATATTTTGGAAATTAACCCCTTGTCATTCACATCATTTGCAGGTATTTTCTCCCATTCCATAGGTTGTCTTTTTAGTTTTTTTATGGTTTCCTTTGCTGTGCAAAAGCTTGTAAGTTTGATTAAGTCCCATTTGTTTATTTTTGTTTTTTGGGTTTTTTTTTTTTTTTTCTTTTTTTTGCGGTACGTGGGCCTCTCACTGTTGTGGCCTCTCACGTTGCGGAGCACAGGCTCTGGATGCGCAGGCTCAGCGGCCATGGCTCACGGGCCCAGCTGCTCCGCGGCATGTGGGATCTTCCCGGACCGGGGCACAAACCCGTGTCCCCTGCATCGGCAGGCGGACTCTCAACCACTGCGCCACCAGGGAAGCCCCTTATTTTTGTTTTTATTTCTATTGCCTTGGGAGACTGACCTAAGAACATTGGTACAATTTGTGTCAGAGAATGTTTTGCCTATGTTCCCTTCTAGGAGTTTTATGATGTCATGTCTTATGTTTAAGTCTTTAAGCCATTTGAGTTTATTTTTTGTGTATGGTGAGAGAGTGTGTTCTGACTTCATTGATTTACATGCAGCTGTCCAACTTTCCCAACACCACTTGCTGAAGAGACTTCATTGGTGTGCACGGCTTTCTCTAGTTACGGCGAGCGGGGGCTACTCTTCGGTGTGGTGCGTGGGCTTCTCATTGTGGTGGCTTCTTTTGTTGTGGAGCATGGGCTCTAGGCATGTGAGCTTCAGTAGTTGTGGCACATGGGCTCAGTAGTTGTGGCTCGTGGGCTCTAGAGCGCAGGCTCAGTAGCTGTGGCGCGTGGGCTTAGTTGCTCCGTGGCATGTGGGATCTTCCCAGATCAGGACTCGAACCCGTGTCCCCTGCATTGGCAGGCAGATTCTTTTTTGGTTTTTTTTTAAACATCGTGGTTTTTTTTTTAATTTTATTTTTATTTATTTTTGGCTGTGTTGGGTCTTTCTTGCTGCAGGCGGGCTTTCTATAGTTGCGGCAAGCGGGGGCTACTCTTCGTTGTGGTGGCTTCTCTTGTGGAGCACGGGCTCCAGAGCGCAGGCTCAGTAGTTGTGGCGCACGGGCTTAGTTACTCCGCGGCATGTGGGACCTTCCCGGACCAGGGCTCAAACCTGTGTCCCCTGCACTGGCAGGCGGATTCTTAACCGCTGCGCCACCAGGGAAGCCCCCATTATGTATTCTTGCCTCCTTTGTCAAAGATTAATTGACTGAAGGTTTGGGTTTATTTCTGGGCTCTCTACACTGTTCCATTGATCCATATGTCTGTTTTTATGCCAATTTTGACTACTATAGCTTTGTACTATTGTCTGAAGTCTCAGAGGGTTATGCCTCCTGCTTTGTTCTTTTTCTTCAGGATCACTTTGGCAATTCTGGGTCTTTTATGGTTCCACGTGAATTTTAGGATTATTCTAGTTCTGTGAAAAATATCATGGGTAACTTGATAGGGGTCTCATTAAAACTGTAGATTGCTTTGGGTAGTATGGCCATTTTAACATTATTAATTCTTCCAGTCCAAGAGCATGGGGTATTTTTCCATTTCTTTGAATCATCTTCAGTTTCCTTTATTAATGTTTTATAGTTCTCAGCCTGTAAGTCTTTCACCTCCTTGGTGAGATTTTTTCCTAAGTATTTTATTTTTTGGATTGCGGTTTTAAAAGGTTTTTTTTTTTTTTTACATTCCCTTTGTGATATTTCCTTGGTGTAAAGAAGTGTAACCAGTATGTTAATCTTGTATCTTGCTATCTTGCTGAATTCATTTATCGGTTCTGGTAGTTTTTGTGTGGAGTCTTTAGGGTTTTCTATATATAGTATCATATCATCTGCATATAATGACAGTTTTACCTCTTCCCTTCCAATTTGGATACTTTTTTTTAAAATTTATTTTTGGCTGCGTTGGGTCTTCGTTGCTGTGCACGGGCTTTCTCTAGTTGAGGCAAGTGGGGGTTACTCTTTGTTGCGGTGCACGGGCTTCTCACTGAGGGGGCTTCTCGTTAGGCGCATGGGCTTCAGTAGTTGTGGTACATGGGCTCAGTAGTTGTGGCGCACGGGCTTAGCTGCTCCGTGGCATGTGGGATCTTCCCGGACCAGGGCTTGAACCCGTGTCCCCTGCATGGGCAGGCAGCTTTTAACCACTGCACCACCAGGGAAGTCCCCCAATTTGGATACCTTTTATTTCTTTTTCTTGTTTGCTGTGGCTAGGACTTCCAATTCTGTGTTGAATAGAGGAGTGAGAGTGGGCATCCTTGTCTTCTTCCAGATTTTAGTGGGAAGGCTTTCAGCTTTTCACCATTGAGTATTATATTGGCTGTGGGTTTGTCATAAATAGCTTTTATTATCTCGAGATAATTATAGGGTTTTTTAACCAGAATTCCAACTTACCAGTTTTCAGTGAAAAGTAAGTAACAGTGGACAAGCTGCGTGAAGTCTTCGGCTGGTTTGTGGTATCCATGCAGTCGGGTCTCCCAGAAAAATCGGTATCGTCAGGGGCCTCGGGACTGTGAACCAGGCAATCAGCAACTTGGACTGAATGTTAGTGGCCCGAGGCTGTCAGGGCATTTGGTCTCCATCCCAGGCATGGGCTAACCCCCACTGCCACCAGGAACCAGAGCACCCCCTACCAGAGTTGTTTCAGTGGCCACATAGCTTTTTAAAAATTGTAAGTATAGCGCCTTCCCTGGTGGTCCAGTGGTTGGGACTCTGCACTTCCACTGCAGGGGGCCCGGGTTCGATCCCTGGTCAGGGAACTAGGATCCTGCAAGCCACACAGCTGCCCCACCCCCACACTCCAAAACAATTTTTTTAGATTAATTTTATTTTATTTTATTTTTTTGGCTGAGTTGGGTCTTCGTTGCTACACACGGGCTTTCTCTAGTTGTGGCGAGCGTGGGCTACTCTTCATTATGGTGCGCGGGCTTCTCATTGCTGTGGTTTCTCGTTGCGGAGCACAGGCTCTAGGCGCGTGGGCTTCAGTAGTTGTGGCTCGAGGGCCCAGTAGTTATGGCTCATGGGCTCTAGAGCGCAGGCTCAGTAGTTGTGGCACATGGGCTTAGTGACTCCGTGGCATGTGGGATCTTCCCAGACCAGGGCTCGAACCTGTGTCCCCTGCATTGGCAGGCAGATTCTTAACCACTGCTCCACCAGGGAAGTCCCAACAATTTTTTTTTAAGTATAATAGAAAATCTCTTCATAGAACAGCAAGCAGTTTATCTGTATCTTCAACATAGCTTTTCTGTTCTAATTGTATATATTCAAACTGTTTACAAGTAGGTTGGTTTTGGTTGGGGAGGGGGCAAGAAAAGTGACATTGTGATGCAGCTAAGGCCGGAAGGAGATTCCTCCATTGGCATAGCCCCATGATACATCCTGTGTGACTCCATTAAATGTGAAACCTTCACACTTACTCCACACGGGAGATGGGAGCCTCATGGCAGTTCTGGGAGCTGCAGCCTGGCCTGTCACCCTGTGCTAATGGAGCAGGCAGGCCTTATTCCTCATTATGAGCTTTTAGCATTTCCTGAGTGCCCACGGAGTGTCATGCTGTCTAGAACACAGAGACAGTCTTGAAAAAGTTGGAGGCCTCTCTCCCTCTCATGAGTCACTCACTTGTGGGAGCTGAGTCCCACGTGTTCACTTGGTCTCTGATAGCAGTTACGCTTATTTTGTCACCGCCACCCTGACGGCCAGCAGTTATGGAGATGTGTGGCTAGCCTGGCACCCCGTCCTAATCTCCAGGCTGATCCTGGTTTCCTCCTCCGCAGCTCCCTGCTTGTCCTCACAGCACTCACTAGACAGGGGCTGATGCCACCAGTGCAGCTGTTGGTCTTAAGACGCCCTCCACCTGGGAGCAGCTTGAACCTTTTGGCACTTATTCCCTCTTGTATTTCTCATTCTTGTCATTTGAAATAGAAAAATCCCAGTGAGGGGGATTTTCTATCCTTCTGTTCTGGGGTCTTAAGGTTGCCATGGTAAGACTTGGCAAATGTGAGTGTTCCCTGAGTTCCAGCCACTGTTGTGAGCACCTCTGTAAACATTTAATCCTTAACTTCAAGGTAAATTAATAGCTCCAGCTTACAAAACAGGAACTGGATGCCCAGAAAGATTAAGTGACTTACTCAGTGTCAAACAGCCAGCAAGAGGTGGAGTCAGGACTTGAATTCAGGTAGTGTGCCTTCAGAACCTTCATTCTTGGCCACTTGGCCATACTGTGTGTGAGAGCTGCTGAGCTCGCACTCTAAAAGCAGTTGGTGGGTTCTGTGTGGTCTCTTGTGAGAGTCTTAACCTGAACTCTCTCTCAAGTTGGGAGGCAGCGGAGCAGGACATCCTCTCACCTCTGTTGGCAGGAACTCAGCGCCCCTATCCGGCTGAGTCCTGCCCTGTCAGCCCTGGGCTATCACACCTGGGCCTGCTGCTTTAGGGAAGGGGGCTGCCTCCAAGTTGTTACTATTCAGTTTCTACTTTGTCCTAATCTATGGTGGACCTCAGCAAAGGGAGATGAGATTTCGTGGGGGATGGTGGTAGTCAGATGACTGGAAAATGCTCCCACTGTCTCCAGGCCTCAAGGTGAGGAGGGGTAGCTGGAGATGGGAAAGAAACCAAGAGACTCTGCCCAGTGTCTCTCACCTCCTCTCAGGTTGTTTCACCTCTGCCTGGCTGAGCTGTGGGCAGGGCAGAGGGCTGTTCCTTATCTCATAGAGTTTAATTAGACTAATGGAAGAAGAAAAATTGAATCCCCTCCTGTGAACCCTCCAGAATCTAGGTCCCTGGTCTTTTTTTTGTTTTTTTTAAATATTTATTTTATTTATTTATTTGGTTGCACCGGGTCTTGGTTGCAGCAGGCGGGCTCTTTGGTCGTGGCATGCACGTGGGATCTAGTTCCCTGACCAGGGGTCTTACCCGGGCCCACTGCATTGGGAGCGCAGAGTCTTAACCACTGCACCACCAGGGAAGTCCCTAGGTCCCTGGTCTTTTATAGGGTATCATGCATCCCATGACCTGATGGCCTCCTAGGCCTCTCTCCTAGTGGTTCGCCCCTCCCCAGACTCTCTCCAGCTCAGAGAGAATGCAGACATGAGAGGATCCCCCCACACCACATACATTGCCTTTGCTCATGAGTCACTCCACCCCTCCCTGCAGCCCTTGGGGCTGGCTGCCCCCTGATGGTACACCCCCATCTTCTGGCCCTGACCCAGCTTGAACTTGATGAAAGCTAAGGAACCTCTGCCGCAGAGAAGGGCATGGGGCCCATCTGGTGTTTTTTCCACCCTGTCAACAGTTTGTGACTCTCTGACGGGGTGAGGGACTCCACGTTAGGAGCAACAGATAGGGTCCTCCAGGTTTAGGAGGGATCCGATGCTCCTTTCTGAACAGACGCCCCTTGCGTCCTGCGTGCTGTCCACCTTCCCCGCTGGGCTTTGGAGGGGACGGACCGAGGCGGGTTGCAGAGATCCCCGAGCGGGCAGCGCCCCCTGGTGCTCACGGCGGGGACTGTGGCGCGGGGTGGAAGTAGTGGGGTAGGAACCGAAAGAGGCACGTGACACGCGAGACCCTCTCGGCCACACCTCTCCCTTCCCTCCCCAGGTCTGCCCTAACGGAGTAGCTCCTGGGCGACGGCACGGGCGGGCAGCTGGGATCTGCCCCCCTCCTACACCGTCGTAGCCGCGCGACTTCTCCCAGCCCGCGGAGGCCGGGCAGGGAGGAGCCGGGCCGGGGGCGGCCTGGCAGGAAGCGGCGCTTACCTTCCGCTGCAGGAGGAGCAGGTGGCTGCAGCGCGCCCCGAGGCCCCAGGCTTCCTGTGCTCGCCCGCCGCTACCGTTTCTCATCGGAGCTCCTTGGGCCACCCGGCCGCCGGGCCGGCCGCATGGCCCAGACCCCCGACGGCATATCCTGCGAGCTGCGAGGTAAGCGCTGGCCCTTGTCGCCTTCTTGGCTGGGAGGAGGCAGAGCGGCCCCAGAAAGCAGAGGCCCAACCAGCGCCTCGTGGCACCGGGCAAGAAGTTCCCTCTGCTCCTCGGGAGGGCTTGGCGGCCCAAATCCATTCCACTCCTTCCTCGCTGGCCCACAGATGAGCCCAGGCCCCCTAGCCCGGTACAGACCGTGGGCGTGAGTTGACCTCCATGGGAGGACCAGTTGCCCAGCAGGCTGCCCTTCCACAGGCGAGATCACCAGGTTCCTGTGGCCCAAGGAGGCAGAGCTGCTGCTGAAAACCTGGCTGCCAGAGCGGGAGGGTGCTGAGCAAGGTCATGTCCTGGTATGGCGTGGGCAGAGGCTGGGAGGGCCACTGGGGCACCAGCAGAAAGAGGCTCTTGCCCTGCCCAGGGTGTCAGACACTCTCTCCCCTCAGGCACTGCTCCGATGGAGAGCCTACCTGCTCCACACCTGCCTTCCCCTGAGGGTGAGTCCCAGGTCCCAGCTGCCACCCCTTTGCCCTCCAGCAGCTTCCTTGATGAGGGCTGCATCTGTGGTGATGTCCTTGCGGGCTCTGCCCTTCCAACAGCACTGGGCTCCCAGCAGCAGGCAGGACTGGAGTGTAGGCAGGTCCAGCTCTGAGATCCAGGCTGCACAAAGGACTGGGCTCCCAAGAGGGTGGGGCTCGGGCCTTGGTCCAAGCTGACCCAGGCGCTCCGCAGGTGGACTGCACGTTCAGCTACCTGGAGGTCCAGGCCATGGCGCTGCAGGAGACACCCCCCCAGGTGAGACACCTAGTGCCCCACCAGGGCCTGCAGTCTGGTCTTCCCCTCCCCCCAGCCTGCCCCACACTTGGAGCCCAGCCCCTGTTCCACCCACCCCAGGTCACCTTTGAGCTGGAGTCCCTGCCTGAACTGGTCCTGGAATTTCCTGGTGTGGCTGCCCTGGAACAGCTGGCCCAGCACATCACTGCTGCCATCAGGAAGGTCTTCCCTTGCTCGACCCTTGGGTGAGGGCCAGCAACTGAGGGGGCTGGCGGGGAAGGAGGGCAGCAAGGGGTGCTCTGGATGGAGCAGTGGGTGACCTCACTCCCAGGACCTAGAAGTCCCTTGCCCCCTTCTCCATGTCCCTCCTCAGGAAGCTATTCCGGAGGCCCACGCCCCCCTCCATGCTGGCTCGGCTGGAGAGAAGCAGCCCCTCAGAGGCCACCTCACCCAGCAGCCCCTGTGGTAAGGGCCAAGGTGGGGCCACACAGGGCTTCCAGCCTACCCCCTCCTGCATCCTGACCCCTGGATTTGGAGGTCTCACAAACTGAACAGAGCCACTCAAGGCACAGCCACTACCCAGCTTCGGGCTGATCTTCCTCCATCTCTGACCTTTTGTCTCTCCCTTTCCCCCACCCCTCCTCCATCACACCCCGGCACCAACTCAGGTGGCTTTTCGGAGACATATGAGGCTCTCTGTGACTACAATGGCTTCCCTTTCCGAGAGGAGATTCAGTGGGTGAGAGTAGGGCCCTCTCTGGGGGCTCTGGAGACATCTGGTCCCCCATGTGCTTTGAGTCCCTCCCTATGCATTGTGTCCCAAGTAAGTTGGAGGTACTTTCTTCCCACCCAGGATGTGGACACAATCTACCATCGTCAGGGCTGCCGCCATTTCAGCCTAGGCGACTTCAGCCATCTGGGAAGTCGGTGAGTGGCCTGCAAGTTCTGTGAAGAGAGGAAGATTCCATGACCCACATTCCTGGGCCTTAGCCTCTCCATGGAGGGGGGATGCTGGGCCTAGGATCTGGCTGGAGGGCCCTGAGCTCTGCCTCTGCCCTTTCTTCCACCCAGGGACCTGGCCTTGAGTGTGGCCGCCCTGTCATACAACCTGTGGTTCCGGTGCCTCTCCTGCGTGGACATGAAGCTGGTGAGAGCATGGGTGCGGCGGCGGTGGGGGGGGGGCGTGGCCTGGGGGGCCAGGGTGCAGCCCACTGAGCTCCCCCCACTCTCTGGTTCTCAGAGCCTTGAGGTCTTGGAACAGATTCTGCACATGATGAGTCAGTCATCCCACCTGGAGGAGCTGGTGCTGGAGACCTGTGGCCTGAGGGGGTAGGGGGTACAGGGTAGGGATTGGGGAGGGGAGTCTAGGGGCTTGGGATGGAGAGACTAGTGGCCTGGGGAGGAGTTGGGAATCCAGGGTCAGAGCCTCACACCTGGGGTCTGGTCCCCAGAGACTTTGTCCGGCGACTGGCCCAGGCCCTGGCAGGGCACACGAGCTCTGGGTTGCGGGAGCTCAGCCTGGCGGGGAACGTGCTGGATGACCGAGGTACGGCTGAGCCTGGGGAACCCCCGGGGGCTGGCGCTGGAGGAGGTGAGACCCACATGGCTGCCCCCATCCCCCAGGCGTGGCTGCACTCAGCAGACACCTGGAGCATCATCCTGGAGCCCTGAGGAGACTCACCCTGGCACAGACTGGGTTGACGCCGCGAGGTAGGCGGGCTAAGGATGGCTGGGGGAGGTGGAGCTGGGAGGTGGGGCACCCTGATTGTGAGCCCCCTCCTCCACCACCAGGAATGAGGGCTCTGGGCCGGGCGCTGGCTTTCAATGCAGCCTTTGACTCTGCCCTAACCCACTTGGACCTTTCCGGGAATCCCGGGGCACTGGGGGCCTCGGAGGACAATGGGGTGAGTGGCCATCCTTAGGGCGGTGATTTGGGGCGCCGCAGGCAGTGGGGTGTCAGGAAGCTTTTGGTGGGGTGATCCCTGACTCCCTGCCTCCCATCTCCATCCTCCCACCAGGGCCTCTATAGTTTCCTGAGCCGTCCTAATGTTCTGACGTTCCTGAATCTCGCAGGCACTGACACCGCCCTGGACACTGTGAGGGGGTGGGCAGTGGGGGGGGGGTGATTTGTCGGGCTGGCAAGGCCTGAGGCCCAAGGGTCGACTGGAGGGCAGGGCGGGAAGGGGCTCAGTTCCCCGGCCAGTGTAGCCCACACGCTCCTCCCGCAGCTCTTCGCCTCGCTGTCCCGCGGCTGCTGCGCCAGCCTCACCCACCTCGACGCTTCGAGGAACGTGTTCTCCCGCACGTAAGGGGGGCGGGGCGGGGCGGGGGTGGGGCTCTGCTGGGAGCCGCCTCCCCGCGCCAGGAAGCCCACTGCTCCCGCTCCCCCGCCCCCAGGAAGTCCAGGGCTGCGCCGGACGCGCTGCAGCTCTTCCTCAGCCGCGCCGGGACGCTTCGGCACCTGTGCCTGGCGGGCTGCAAGCTGCCGCCCGACGCTCTCAGGTCAGTGTCCCTGCCCACGGCCAGGCCCCGGTCTTTGCGGCCACCCCCCAGGCCTGGCCTCCAGCACCTTACCCTGCTCGTGTCGCACCCATGACCCCCCTGGCATCCTGGCCCTTCCTTCTTGCTAGTCGCGGACTAGGGCCTCTGTTCCCAGCTCCTGCCACCCCCTGTGACATTCCCTCCCAGGGCTCTTTTGGAAGGCCTCGCGCTCAACACGCACATGGACGACCTGCACCTGGACCTCAGCGCTTGTGAGGTGAGCGCCCGGCCCGGAGACGAGAGCGGGCAGTGGGGCCCACACATCGGCTGTGGGGCCGGGGCTGCGAGGCGGAAGCGCTGGGCAGTTGGGGGCCTGATCCTCCCCACCTGTGGCCTGTTGGCCTGAGCGCGTTACCCCTTCCACCTTCAGCTGCGCTCCGCCGGCGCTCAGGTGATTCAAGACTTAGTGTGCGACGCTGGCGCAGTGAGCTCCCTGGATCTGGCGGATAATGGTGAGGCCGCCCAGAAACCCATCCTCCCACCATCCACCAAATTCCCACCCCTCCCACTCCCGCAGCTTCGCCTTGTGCCTGACCTGAGCCACCCCCAGGCTTCGGCTCAGACATGGTGACTCTAGTGCTGGCCATCGGAAGGAGTCGGTCCCTGCGACACGTGGCGCTTGGAAGGAACTTCAACGTCCGGTGCAAGTGAGCCCCCATCTCACTCCTGGGCCTCCCAACAGCACCCCACCACCCGGGTCTCCCGCCAACCGCTGCCCCTGCCCACAGGGAGACCCTGGACGACGTCCTGCACCGGATTGTTCAGCTCATGCAGGATGACGACTGTGTAAGTTCACGGAACCATGCGGGATCCTCAGGCGATGGACCCCTGTGACCCCTCTTACTCCTGCTCCCTGACCTGCCTTGCTTGCTGATCCCTGACTCCAACCACAAATGGCTTTCTCTTAACCCCAGCCCCTGCAGTCTCTGTCCGTGGCTGAGTCGCGACTGAAACTGGGCGCCAGCGTCCTGCTCCGGGCCCTGGGCGCCAATCCTAACCTGACAGCCCTGGATATCAGCGGCAACGCCATGGGGGACACCGGCGCCAAGATGCTGGCCAAGGCACTTCGGGTCAACACGAGGCTCCGGTGGGCGGGGTCAGAGGGATGGGACCAATGGGGGAGGAGGGCGTGTATGGAGGGACTTACTGGGCTAAGGGGCAGAGCTGAACGAAGCGGAGCAAGTGGAGCGCAGGGGTGCTCCAGTCGAATGGAAAGGCATGCGGGGTTGGGTGGGGCCTTGCAGAGCTCCGCCCCCGACTGAGCCCTGGCCCGGCCCAGGTCTGTGGTCTGGGACCGGAACCACACGTCTGCTCTGGGCCTGCTGGACGTGGCACAGGCCCTGGAGCAGAACCGCAGCCTGAAGGCCATGCCTCTGCCACTGAACGACGTGGCCCAGGCGCAGCGCAGCCGCCCTGAACTGACAGCGCGTGCCGTGCACCAGGTGGGGGTTCCCTCTCTTCCCCGCCCTCCTCTGTGCCTTGGCCCCACCCCCCACCACTTCTCAATCTCTCTTGTGCCCAGATCCAAGCCTGTCTCCTGCGGAACAACCGCGCAGACCACGCTTCTACTGACTGCACCTCCCGCCCGAAGCCACTAGGTCTGGGGTCAGACCCCTCCGAACAGGTCAGAATCCCCTCCCTCAACGTTGAGCATACACAGAAGGTAGGGGATGGGGAGAGCTGTGGCAGCTGAGAGCCTCCATAAGTCTGAGGCTCTGACTTTCCTGGGGCCATGAATCCTGCTGTCCCAGACAAGTCCCTTTCCTTGATCTGCAGAGGAGCCAAAGGCTCTTGAAATAGTTTCCCCAAATAACACTCCTAGTTGCTTTTTTAAAGCATTTTTTCCCTTTCTTTTAATTTTGAACTAATTTTAAACTTACAGAAAAGTTACAAGACTAGCACACAGAACTTTTTTTGTCCTGAGCTATTTAAGAGTATGTTGCCAGCAATATGCCCTGTCACCTATGCAGATACTTAATGGTGTGTATCTCCTACAAACCTTTTATTTTTATTTTTTTTATTTTCTGGCTGCTCTGCACAGCTTGCGGGATCTTAGTTCCCGGACCAGGGATTGACCCCAGGCCTGCTGCAGTAGAAGTGTGGAGTCCTAACCACTGGACTGCAGGGAATTCCCTTAAAGCATTTAAATAGGCTCCCCTGTTAAAGACAGGAGGTATTTTAAAATCTTCAATCATTTCTCTCCACCCCCAACTGTAGCCCCACCTGTGACTTCCCATTCACGGGGCTTCCCTCCCCTCTCCACTGACCTTTGTTGTGGCCAAACCCAGTGACCCTTTTTCTGGCTTCATCTCCCTCCAGTACCTTGTCTTGGTGAGATGTTCCCCATCCATCCATTCCCAATTCCCACTTCTCTCCCAAGCTCCAGAGCCCAGGCATCGTGACCCAGACATCCTGCAGGGGCTTCACATTCTGTGTCTTCAAGTGATCTCATCATCTCCCACATCTCTCTCTCCTCTCTACCCTGGAGCCCAGTCTCACTGGTGCCCACACCCACCAAGTGCTGTGGACAGAGCTTCAGTCCACGTCTCTTGGCCACACCGAAGCCCCCACAGACCTCCTTGGTCCTGCCTCTTGACCGACTCTCTCAAACACACCACTCTTTACTCCCACCCCAGCTATCCTTCTCTCCCCCTTGGCCTTCCTCCATGGCTCCTCACTCCCATTTCTCTTCATCCCTCAATCTGTCCTCTAGCTGGATGATGAACAGACTGAGCTTCTAAAACACTGACATGACTAACAGCTCTTTTCCTTCCTATTCTGGACACTTAGGAAGTATATATAAAGTACCTACAATGAACTAAAGGAGACATTGCTCTCCCTCCTTGAACAGATAGGGTCCCTAATTGGCTGTCCTGATGGTATCAGTTTCAGGACCTCACTCACCCTGTTGGAGACCTTGGGAAGGAGGCAGTCAGGGGATGGGGAGGGGACCAGGCTGAGACTGATTCCTCTTGCCCTCCAGGAAGTGAATGAACTGTGTCAGTCGGTGCAGGAGCATGTGGAGTTGCTGGGCTGTGGGGCTGGGCCCCAGGGTGAAGCTGCTGTGCACCAGGCCGAGGATGCCATCCAAAACGCCAACTTCTCTCTCAGTGTGAGCACCCCCTCTCACTACGAGGACCCTTCCCCTCTTAGGTGTCAATTTGCAACTCCTTTTCCTCCTTGGCCTCCAGATTCTCCCCATTCTGCATGAGGCTGGGAGCTCCCCAAGCCACCAATGGCAGCTGCGGCAGAAGCTGGAGGGCCTCCTGGGACAGGTGGGCGAGGTCTGCCGCCGGGACATTCAGGTGAGATAAGTGCCCTTGCCCCAGCCCCACCTCCATATTCAGGCTTGACCCCCATCCATAGGCTTGCCTGTGATATCCCCTGAGTCAACGTTCTGTGAGGGTTGGAGCCTTAAGCCAATTGGTCTGGGCCCCAGCCACACCCTCACCATGCTCTGACCTTTGCCCAGGACTTCACTCAGACCACACTGGACACCACAAGGAGCCTCTGCCCACAGATGCTGCAGGGACCCAGGTGGAGGGAGCAGCTAGAGGGGGTCCTGGGAGGCTCAAGGGGTCTCCCAGAGCTGCTCCCAGAGCACCTGCTGCAAGATGCCTTCACGAGGCTCAGGTAGGCTGGATAGGGCTGGGCTGGGCTGGGCTGGGTAGAAACAGCACACTAACCCTTGCCCTCTGTTGCCGTCAGGGACATGCGCCTGTCAGTCACAGGGACCTTGGCAGAGAGCATTGTGGCTCAGGCTGTGGCGGGTCTGAGTGCAGCCCGGGATCGGCTGGTGAGCAGGAACTGCGTGCTTATATACACACACATACATACACATACATACACACACATACATACACACACACATGCATACACACATACACACACACACACACAGTGACCTGGCCACTGCCTTGCAGGGGTTCTGTAATGTCTTCTGGGATCACATAGCCCAGGGGTATTTCAGGATTCCCTTCGCACTGATACGACTATGGCTGAGGCCCTGCCTCCCATCTTTGGGGTGCCTGGTATTGCAGGTGGAGAGTCTGGCTCAACAGGCAACAGAGGCAATGCCCCCTGTCATACCGGCACTAGATGGAGGCGAGCCCAGCCCCCTTGGGCCTGGGGAATTGGAAGGTCTTTTCTTCCCTGAGGAGGAGAAGGAAAAGGAGAATGAAGAAGAGCAGAAGGTAGGTGGTCCTAGAACTCTGGGCCTAGAACCCTAGATCTTCCCATCTTGTTCTGGAGTGTGGAAGGAGGGGAGGTAGCTCCCCGCCACCCCAGGCTGAGTTTGTCTCTTCCCCACCAGGATGACAGTCCTCCACAGAAGTGGCCTGAATCCAACCGCTGTCTTCACCTGGTCCCCTCCACTCACAGTAAGTCAGGGCCCGGGGGAAGAGAGCTACTCAGGTTGGGCTGAAGTTCCATTAGACCTGGACACCTGGACACATACATTCACCCCTGTTCCGGGAACTCCCTGACCCTTGAGTGGGCTGGGCCAGGACCCCCGTGCAGCGTGCAAAGTTGGGGTCCTCTGTGGTCAGTTAGCACAGGGTGGGACCTGAGCAGACGAGGGCCGGGACACAGTCTCCTCTCATCTCATTACCTCCCCGCCCCCCTCACCCCTTCCCTACCCCCAGGATGCGCATGCTTGGCGGCGCCGCGCGCCGCTCGGGACCGCGCTCAGCACCACGGACAGCGGCGGCGGGGGAGGGGCGGGGGGGGCGGGCAGCGTAGCTGGGCCCCTCCCCGCGCCCTGGGCGGGTCCCCCGCCGCCCTAGCGCCGCCGCTGCCACCTCCCTGAGCTTGGCGCTCGGTGCTCTTCTGGTGCTCTCCCCTCAGGTGCTGCTGAGGAACCAGAGCCGGAGCCCGAGCTGGCGGCTCCGGGGGAAGATGCAGAGCCGCAGGCGGGGCCATCTGCTCGCGGCTCTCCGAGCCCCGCCGCCCCTGGGCCCCCGGCCGGCCCGTTGCCTCGCATGGACCTGCCACCCGCCGGGCAGCCCCTGCGCCATCCGACCCGGGCCCGGCCGCGGCCACGGCGCCAGCACCACCACCGCCCGCCGCCGGGGGGCCCCCAGGTGAGCGCCCTACCCCCACTCCAGAGCTCGTGGAACTGGGGGTCGCGAGTGGCCCGTTCGCGCCTTACGGGTGATGGCCGGCAGGGAGGTGGGTGCCCAAGACCACCTGGTCATACTGCCGAGTTCTGGCTTCTTCCTGGCCACCCCCCCCCCACCCCACGCTCACGCGGGGTCACGAGTGTGTGGATTTCGCTGGGGGAGCTCCTGGGTGTAGGACTCTGCCTCAGGTTGGCCGCTGCATGGGTGGATGTGCGCGAGGGGGCGTCTGTCTTATCCTCCCTCCCCCGGGGTTAATGAAAGATGCTGGGCCCCTGGCTGTGGGGACAATCCTGCGTTTACTGCACGTCCGGTGCGGGTGTGTGTGTGGGCTGGGTACTGGCGCGGGCAGTGGGCACGGGGCCAGAGGTGGGGAGGAGCCGGCTTGAGGCCCCCCAGAGGGTCTGACGCAGCAGCAGGCGCCGCTGAGCCGGCAGCAGGCTGGGTGGGGTGGGGTGGAGGGTACTGCAGGGAACTGTTTGGAGCAGAGGGGGTGGCAAGTGGGAATGTGTGACCCAGCGGGTGCGTGGGCTCTAGCCCGCTGGTGACCAGGTGGTTCAGGGTGTTTAGGATACTCTGTGGGACAAGCATGGATGTGGACTGGTTACATCCAGGGCCAACTACAGGCGAGGGGGGTACGTGAAACCAGCATCTCTGCCCACCAGCTGGACAGTGGGAGAGCTTGTGTCAGCAGCCCTATAGGGTCACTGCAGCTCCCAAGTCCTGGAGTTGCCCAGAGCCTGCCGTTGGACAAGGAAGGTGGAGAGAAGTCACAGTTGCACTCAGCCCGGAGCCTTAACCCTGTGGTGTTCCTCAGGTGCCCCCGGCCCTGCCGCAGGAAGGGAATGGGCTCAGTGCCCGTGTGGACGAAGGCGTGGAGGAATTCTTCTCCAAAAGGCTGATCCATCAGGATCGCCTGTGAGTAGGGGGCAATTGCAAGGGGTGGGAGAGGGTGGAATGCGCCATGGGCCTTCCCACTTACTGCTGGCTGTCCCCACAGCTGGGCCCCCGAGGAGTACCCGGCAGCCGAGGGGGGTACCACCCCTGTCCCCCGTACACTTCGAAAGAAGCTGGGCACTCTCTTTGCCTTCAAGAAGCCTCGTTCAACACGTGGGTCACGGCCTGATCTAGAGACCAGCCCTGGGGCAGCTCCCCGCTCTCGAAAAACCACACTTGGGGACTTGCTTCGGCCACCAGCCCGTCCTGGCCGTGGTGAGGAGGCTGGTGGGGCTGAGGGGGGCACCGGCAGCCCCGACCCTACCCGCAGGAGTCGGCCTCGATACACTCGGGAAAGCAAGGCCTACTCCATGATACTGCTACCTGCTGAGGAGGAGGAGACAACACTGGGTGCCAGACCTGACAAGGTGAGGGCTGGTGACAGGGAGTGAAGGCTCTGCAGGAACAATGAGGGCAGTGGGCTCTCTCCCCACTTGGGTATCTCTGTCCCCAGCAGCAGCCCCTGGAGCGGGGAGACACAGAGCTGGCCCCAACCTTTGAACAGCGAGTACAAGTGATGCTCCAGAGGATCGGCGTGAGCAGAGGCAGCGGGAGTGCCGAAGGCAAGAGGAAGCAAGTGAGCTGGGAAGGGACACACGTGGGAAGTGAGGAGGCAGGTGACACGTAGCTCATTTTATGTGGGCGATTTATGTGACCAGGAGGAGACTCATGACACACAGGTCTGTTGATTCTTTCCCCTCCCCACAAAAGTCATCAGAGTCAGCCTTTCTTCTCTCTTGGCTTCTACCCTGACCCAGGCCTCCTTGAAGTGGATGGTCCTTTCTCTGCAGATCTAACAGAAATCTGGCTTTGCCGTCTGCATTTGAAATAGCAAGTCCTCCAGGGGCTTCCTCTCAAGACATTGCCCTGACTCCTGATCCTGCCTCAACCCTGGTTCATCTCAGAGCCTCTACACAGGTTCCTCTGTCTGCAACTCCTCCCTGCCCCACTTCCAGCCTCTCATCCCCACCCGTGGGCTATACCAGGTCCCTCTTCATCCGCCCCTGTATTTCCCTGTGGGCCTTCCTTGACTCTCTTCCATGGCCCCCCTGCTAATACCACTCTCTGATCACAGTTCCTAGTAAGAACCACCACCCTACAGACTATCCCTTTAATAACTTCAGGAAAATAAGAAACACAAGTGAAGTGAAACTCAGCTTGAATTTAGAAACATTAAGGTATAGAAAGTGAATCACAGAATTAAGAAATTACTTTGTGTGTCTGTGCTTGCATATGCTTCTCTGTGTTAACTGTCCACCATCACAGACTGAGCTTCAAGAGGACCAGGACTGGGTTTGCCATGTTCTTGCCCAGCCCACAGTGGGCATTTAGTGGCGGTTATAACAAGAATGAATAAAAGGACAAGGCTAGCACGAGGGCGGGACAGGGTCAAGCTTAATGTCCCTATTTCCTACAGAGCAAAGATGGAGAGATCAAGAAGGCTGGCTCGGATGGTAAGTGGGACCCTGGGCTAGGGCAGTACATTTTTGGGGAGGAGGAGATAGTCCCCAAGGGGTTTGCTCTCCCTGGCAGAAGAGTGGGAATAGCCATTGTTTTTCTTCCCCTCACTAAGCCTAAGCCCCCAGCCCTGCCTTTGCAGGTGACATTATGGACAGTTCCACAGAGGCCCCTCCCATCTCGATCAAGTCCCGCACCCACTCTGTGTCTGCTGGTGAGTGAGGGCCACTGTGTATGTTGGGGATCATGCAGGGACAGGCTGGAGGGGATCAGACCATTGGTCAGGTTTACCTCCGACACCTGGCCCAGGTCTTGGCTGACACCTTTCTCCCTGCAGACCCTTCATGCAGACCTGGTCCAGGAGGCCAGGGGCCCGAGTCTGCCACCTGGAAGACACTAGGGCAGCAGCTGAATGCAGAGCTCAGGGGCCGTGGCTGGGGTCAACAGGATGGTCCAGGCCCCCCCTCCCCTTGTCCCAGCCCAAGCCCCCGAAGAGCCAGCCCCTCCCCAGACAGCCTGGGCCTCCCACAGGATTCTTGCTTAGGCTCCAGGAATGAAGGTAAGCAGTTACCCTAGCCCCCACCCAATACTGGGCTAGGGCCTGGAGGAGTCCCTGGTGGGAACTCAGCTCCTCTGGGGACCCTGAAGGTGGGAGGCAAAGGCTGGAGTGGGGGGCAGCTGTTGGGACCATACCCTGACACCCTGGCCTCCCCCAGATGGCCAGCTGAGGCCGAGGCCTCTCTTGGCGGGGCGACGAGCAGTGTCTGTGCATGAGGACCAGCTCCAGGCCCCTGTTGGTGAGGGGAGACACCTCCATGTGTGCTTGAGTACAGGATGAGATGCGGGGGGAGGGTGGGCTCCCTTCGAGGCTCTGGTCCTCGGAGGGGGCCACCAGTGGCATGAGGGGTTGAGAAATCAGGGAGCCAGAGGCCAGGAGCAAGGGTCTGAGAAGCCCTTCCTACTAGCCCTGACTCTACCTCCACAAGAGGAACCTCTGCCAGGGGTGGGAGGATGCCGGGGAAGGGGGAGGCTCTGAAGGCAAGTGTGAGTGGGGGTCGAGGACAGGAAGCAAGCCCTTAGCAACCCTCACCAAGTCTTTCTGTATCCCTCAGAACGGCCCCTGCGGCTGCAGCGCTCCCCTGTTCTCAAGCGCAGGCCAAAGCTTGAGGCACCTCCATCTCCAAGCATAGGTAAAGGGGGCTGGAGCCAGTTGGGGTGGGCGGCAGGACTGCTCAGTCCAGTCCTGACCCTTCCTCTCTCTCCCTCTCCCTATGCAGGATCTGGCCTCGGAGCCGAGCCTCTACCCCCACAGTCTACAGAGTCCTCGGGCCCTGAGCGGAGCCCACCATCCCCAGCCACAGACCAAAGAGGCGGCGGCCCCAACCCCTGACCTTCTTCTCCTTTCCTGCCGCATGAGATTATTTTATTAAAAAACGTAAAGGAAGCTGGTGTGAAGCCCTGTTTATCCACCCCCAGGCACGGACCTGTGCACGCATCCTCTCACGTGCTCACATGACCTCTCACACCTGGGTTAGTTCAGCCTCCGGCTGTGGCTCCATCAGAAAGTGCAAGGCCCAGGCCACAAGCTGGGGAGGGAGCCTGGGAAGAGAACCGTGGTGGTAGGCCAATGGAGACTGGGACGGGTAACCAAGAGAGTGGGGGCACCCCAAGGCACTCACCTAGCAGCTTGGACCTGGGCACACAGGGAGGAGCAGGGTGGCTCGTACTCATATTGGAAGGCAGAACCATCACGATGCCTCTTTGCGGGGTCCTGAAGGGGGAGGGTATGGTGTCTGGAGAGGGGCCAAAAAGGCCCCTAACCTCATCCAAGGCTACCCCCAGCCCAGCCCCATTCTGTTCTCCAGTTGTAAGGGGTGCTATGCTCACCCAGACAGGGCTGGACTCCAGGGCTTCCTTGGTGGTCCTTGTCCTCGGAGAGTGCTGCCAGGTCTTAGGGGGTAACCCTAGCTCCTTGAACTCCAGACTAGGTCTCTGGGCCATGGTTACAGGGGCCTGGTGTAGACTGGGGACACGGCCAAGGGATGACAAACTTGGGGTGCAGCTCAGGGGTGGGGAGTTGGGTACATGGCTGGGGTGTGGGGAACTGGGGGGCAGAGGGCCATGGGCTGAACAGATGGCTGACGGGGGCTGGGAGCTGTCCTTCTGCGCTGGGTCTGGAGCAGCCAAGGGCAAGGCAGGCAGAAGGCTGATACTGGCACCACTTTCCTCTGACAGCATGTGGCTGGGTAGGGCAGGGGTTCCTGAGGAGGAAGGGGACTCACCATGGGCACAGACCTCTCAGCTCAGACTAGCTGAATGACCTGTGAACATAGGCCTGCAGGAACTGTGTTCATCCCTGCACCCAGCTGTGCACCCTTTTCACAGCATCCTGTGTAGCCCAGGCATCTGATAGCACCAAGAACATGGGGCCTGAGCACCAGCTTACCTGAGGAACTGGGTGAGGAAGGAGGAGAGGAGATGAGAGTCAGCGATAGGTCCTGTAGAGCCGGGTGTGGTGGGGGTAGCTCAGGGCCTGGCGGTCAGGGGAGGCTTATCAGCACGGAGGGCACTGGGCACGCAGGCACTCCCCTCTTGACCTCTCCAGTTCTCCTTACCCTGTGCCCTCTGACCTGGGCCCAGAGAGCTCAGGATTTGCTGGTCATTCTCAGAGATGTGCAGCCATAGGCTGGGGACGGAGTACACAGCTTCTCCCTGTAGGATGAGAACATTCAGTTTGGCCCTTGCCCAACTCCCCACTCCGACATTTCCCAAGAGAAGCCCCAGACTGACCGTGGCTCTGCAGCGTGAGGCTGCCCAGCGGGTGAGGGGGGGTGCTGTGCAAGGGCCTGCCAGCATCAGACAGCTCTCAGCCAGGCTCACTAGCGCCCCCCGATGCTCCTGGTCCTCCTCTACCTCATCCAGAAGTTGGGACAGTGAAAGGTCTAGGGACAGAGGACCGGGGGATGGGCTGAAGCTCAAAGAAGAGGAACGGGGGTGCAGGGGGAGAAGGGCTTACTAAGGAAGCAGGGGGGTGATGGCTGGAGAGATCACTCTACAGGGAGTTAGGGCAACTGGCCAACCCCTTTAAGTACCTGCACTGGGGGAGGTGGACTCTGAAAGGTGCTCCCTAGAGAAACAGAGAGAACAAGCCTGAGGAAAAATCCTGAAGCCTATCTGATAACACAGATTTGCCATTCCCTGACCGAACCACACCTGACCCAAGAGCCCAACCCCAAACTCACTCCAAGCAGTCATAGAGCTTTTTCTGAACATCCGGGTCCTGGTTGCTGGGAAGGAGAAGTAGTAGGCAGTCAATATAACTAGGAGCCCAAGGCCTATGCCAACGCCAGCCAGGCCTGGGTGGGGAGTACAGCTGGAGGGTGGAGGCATCACTTACCAACCAGTCACCCGTTCCCGGGGCTGCTCCGTGGGAAGCAGGCTGAAGCGGTCCACCTGGAGGTAGAACTCCGCGGGCTGGAGGGGTGAGTTCAGGGACCGGGTCTCAGGAGTTGTCAGGAAGTCGGGCCCAGTAACCCACCGAAGCCAGCCTCACCACTCACCGCGCCTCCCTCGGCGACTTGGACGCGGACCCCGCAGTTTTGCAGTAGCAGCAGCCGGCCTTCTGCCCCTCGAAAGCCGAACTCCTTCTCCTCCCTGCAGCGAGCGCGATCCTCACTAACGCGCTTGCCTGAACACTGCCTCGCCCGCCTGGGGCCCGCCCGCCTGGGGCCCGCCCTCCAGGAACCCGCCCACTTCGGGCTCAAGGCTCGTGCTCTCCCACCGGATTCCAATCTTCCCAGGCTCCGCGGAGCCTCTCTCACCAGTCCGAGGCGTTCAGAGCCTCCCGCGTCACCAAGCATCGAATACTGTGGGTCCCGTCGGACACAAGTAGCGTGGCCCCTTCGGACGTGTCGGGAGCGCGGGACGGGCCCGGGGCCTCGGCCTCCTGCAGTACCTGACGGCGACGACCTGCGTCAAACCCACCACCCGGGGCCCAGCACTGGTTTCCGGGCCCTGAGAAGGGGGTGGGGACTCACCTTGAGCAGCTGCCCCGCCCGCGGGCTTGAGAGTGCCTCTGACCCTAGAACCAGCTCTCGAATCCAAGGCCGCAGGACCAGACTCCTCAAGCCTGCCATTCCCGCCGCGGTAGCCAGCCGAGCAACCCTGGACCGCGTTTCCCGCGGGCGCTGCGGCCCCGCCTCTCCTCGGAAGAGGAAACGTACGGCGGCTGGGCGGGACCTGAGGTCGAGGTCCCGCCCATGAGCGTGCCCGCGCGTGCGCACGAGCGCGTCCTATTCGGGAACTTGTCTGCAGACCCGTGTTGGTTCAGCAGACCCGTGTTGGTTCAACTGTAGGCTGTCCTGCTTACTCTTACCCGAGCATCTCTTCAAGCAGCGGCCGGGCGTTTGCGCCGTTCTTCAAGACTCCTGTGGCACTGGGCAGGAAGGGGCCAAGGGCTGGCTCCGATGGAGTGGGAGGGATCTGGGGCCTGAGGCTGCAGCCGAGGGTGGTCCGAGTGGGTGGCTCAAAGCCACTTCAACGCCTGTGACCCCAAGGAGTTCAGCAATTATTTGTTGTGACTCAGTCTCCTCATCTACAAAATGCGCAGTCTTGTTAGTCCGTGGAAATAAAGGTACATAGCATTCACGCTTCCCTGGTGGCGCAGTGGTTAGGAATCCGCCTGCCAATGCAGGGACACGGGTTCGAACCCTGGTCCGGGATCCTAATGCCGCTGAGGAACTAAGCCCGTGCGCCACAACTACTGAGCCTGCGCTCTAGAGCCCGTGAGCCACAACTACTGAGCCCGCGTGCTACAACCACTGGAGCCCATGCTCCACAACGAGAAGCCACCGCAATGGGAAGCCTGCCCATTGCAACGAAAGAGTAGCCCCCGCTTGCGGCAACTAGAGAAAACCCGCTCCCAGCAACGAAGACCCAACACAACCAAAAAAATAATTAATTAAAAAAAGATTAACATGATAAAATTTTTAAAAAGTACACAGCATTCAACAAATACTTCCCTCTCTCTCCCCTCGGATTGGCCAAGCCCCTCCCCCAGATTCCCGGGACGCGGGGACCGTAGCGTAATGACGTAGGAGGACGCAAAGATTCTCCCACCCTTATCTCCGTTTCCTAGGAAACGTGGACTCCGCGTTCAACTCCCCGTCGCTGCCCTCTCGACGTCACGGTCCGGACAGGGGGGCGGGGCGAGTGCTACCGCCAGGGGCGGGGTGGCGCGGGCCGGCCGGGCTGTGCACCTGCGCCTCGGCGGTCCGCCTGGGGCATCATCCCCGGCCCGCCTGGCCCCGCCATGGCCAGGCCGCAGAGGACTCCGGCACGCAGTCCCGACAGCATCGTCGAGGTGAAGAGCAAAGTAAGGGCCCCTCCAGCCCCGGCTCCGGCCTCGGCCCTAGGCGCTTCCGATTCCCTCATTCTCCCCTTCCTGGCTCCTTGGTCCCCACCACCTTTTTCTCTCCTCCATCCTCCACGTCCCATTCTCCGGCTTTTCTTCTCGCTTTCCCCCATCCATCCTCCTTCCTTCTACTGCCGGCCTCAAGAGTCCCTCTGTGGCCTGGGTACCTGAGGGTGGGGAGAAGACCTTGGACAGCGTCCCTTGTACTGGGTGCAAGGCTGCAGCTGTTGTGAAGCCCCCCTGTCTTTCTCACCCCTGCCACCTTCGGACCTGTGGTGAGAAAGGGCACGGACTCCATCCTAACCCCTCCCCGCCCCCCCACCCCCACCCCGGCCTCCAGTTTGATGCCGAGTTCCGACGCTTCGCGCTGCCCCGCGCTTCGGTGAGCGGCTTCCAAGAGTTCTCTCGGTTGCTGCGTGCGGTACACCAGATCCCGGGCCTGGACGTGCTGCTTGGCTATACGGATGCTCACGGCAACCTACTGCCCCTCACCAACGACGACAGCCTGCACCGGGCCCTGGCCAGTGGGCCCCCGCCGCTGCGCCTGCTAGTGCAGAAGCGGGGTGAGGAGGATGGGGTACAGTGGGCAGCCTCTGTGGGGTAGGGTGACAGGGCAAGTCTACAAGGGTTAGTCCATGCCCAGTGTGCCCAGGCTTCACCCTCTGCAGTCCCTGCCCTTGGCCTGACCTCCAAGTGGCAGGAAATAGCTACAGTGCCCCCTTCCTCAGGCAATTGGCCTGATGGAAAAGGGCTCAAATGGGAAAGCAGGGTGTCTGATCTCAGCGTCCCCCTCTCCTGCAGCAGAAGCTGATTCCAGTGGCCTGGCCTTTGCCTCCAACTCTCTGCAGCGGCGCAAGAAAGGGCTCCTACTTCGGCCAGTGGCACCCCTGCGCACGCGGCCACCCCTGCTAATCAGCCTGCCACAAGATTTCCGCCAGGTTTCTTCAGTCATAGATGTGGACCTACTGCCTGAGACCCACCGACGGGTGCGGCTGCATAAGCATGGTTCCGACCGCCCCCTGGGTTTCTACATCCGAGATGGCATGAGTGTGCGCGTAGCTCCCCAGGGCCTGGAACGGGTTCCAGGCATCTTCATCTCCCGCCTGGTACGAGGGGGCCTGGCTGAGAGTACAGGGCTGCTGGCAGTCAGTGATGAGATCCTCGAGGTCAATGGCATTGAGGTAGCTGGGAAGACCTTGGACCAAGTGACAGACATGATGGTCGCGAACAGCCACAACCTCATTGTCACTGTCAAGCCAGCCAATCAGCGCAATAATGTGGTGCGTGGGGCATCTGGGCGTCTGACAGGGCCTCCTTCTGCTGGGCCTGGGCCTGCTGAGCCTGATAGCGACGATGACAGCAGTGATCTGATCATTGAGAACCGCGAACCTCCCTGTTCCAATGGGCTGTCTCAGGGGCCTCCGTGCTGGGACCTGCGCCCAAGCCGCCTACTTCCTGATGCCCGCAGCTCTCTGCCCTCCCTGGATGATCAGGAGCAGGCCAGCTCTGGCTGGGGGAGTAGCATTCAAGGAGATGGTAGTGGCTTCAGCCTCTGACAGGCTGAAGATGCAGCCCTTGCCCTTCCAGGCTGCTGGGACATGGCAGGGACTTCCCCAGTGGGGTTTTTTAGCTTGCTCATGGGGCCCTCTCAGTCTGGGGAACATTAAAGATTTTCTACAAATGCAGTTATGGTCCTTCTGTTTCCCAGCCCCGGCCTCCTCCTTGATCCCACAGTCTTGCCTTCTGGCCTGGACATGAGGCAGGAGAGGAGGAGTGATAAGGGCAGCAAAGAAACCTTCCTGTAGTCAAGCAGCAGGAGGGACACCAGGCTTGGCATTTCTAGGGTAAGAAAAGCTCTTATGGAAACAAACCCCACTGTGTACAAAAGGTTTAATTTTGACAAAGGGGTTAAGAGGCCGGGATGGCCCTTCCACAGCCACCAGTGACTGGGAAGAGTGCTCTGGGGATACTGCCCACCCCACTGCTCCTGTCTTCGAACTCCACTCTATGATGGGGCCCAGTCCTGCCCTTTACAACCACGTAGCGATCCTCAGTGAGACCCCTGACTCTATCCCCATAAAAGGGCTCAGGCATCCATCTTCACAAAGACCTTGGGGCGGGAAAAGATCTTGATGGCCTCCTCTACCTGCACCAGCTTCTGGTCCAGCTCAGCACGATGGCTCTGGGCTCTCAGTGAATCCGCCCCAGCAGGCAGCAGCACCAGCTCACGCAGCAGCTGGCTCTGGCCTACAGAGGCCCCAGGAACAGTAAGTGCTGGGCAGGGGTGCATGGTCCCCAGTGGGTTCCCCATCCAGCTCCCTTTGGCCACATACTCACTCTGGAGCAGATTGCTCAGTGTCTCCAGCCGCTGGTTCTCAGGCATGCAAGTGTGGCCAGGGGGCATGGCCGGGTCCGGCTGGCTGTGCCGACAGGCCTCAGCCTCCTGCCGCCACAGATCCCTGCGCTCCAACAAGCTGCGATGCAACAGACTCAGGATTGATGATCCCAGGGCAGATGTTGGCTCCCACCCACCATAAGCGTCCCTTACCCTGGGTGTTGGGCAGTAGGACCTACTAATGGGGCACGTGACCCTTCTGTGTGGCGTTGTAGTGCTCCTGGGCCTGCCGCTGCTGCTCCAGCACCTGTGCCAGCACTTGCAGCGAGCGAGAATGACGCCGGGGGGCCCTCTTGGCGGTGCGAGCATTGTGGGTAATGAAGTCCACACTTGGGCCTGGGCCCTGCAGGACATGGCAAGTGTGATGAAGTAGACAGCACTGTGTTGTGCCCCTGAACCTCCCCAGGATCCCTGCCCTACCTCCCAGCCCTCACACATCCTCTCACCTTAGCATTGGGACCTGGTGGGGTTAGCTGGGGACGGGGGATGCGGGGTGGTGGGAACCCAGGGCCACAACGGGAATGTGCCCGCAGGAAGTGGGCAGGCTCTGTCCCAGAGGCAGGGCTGGGCTCCTGTAGGCCAAGGCATAGCAGAGGGATAAGTCAGGCTGAGGTCAGGGTCTCAAGCCATAAGACCAAGCCTCTGCCCTTCCTGCCTTTCAGGATCTTTCTCTATCACCAGTCCTCTGGGACTGGCCTCCTTCGTCTTGAAGGAGCACTTCTCCTCATCAGCATTTAAACATGTGTGTTTCTCACATCTTTAAGAAAACAAATACCCCTCCTTCTATCTCAGTCCTGGCTTCAGCCACCATTTCTTTTTTCTTTCCTTCCTAGCCAAGATTTCTGGCTCTGTCCCCACCAAGGTCACCAACAGCTGGTCTCCAAGCCCTTAAATCCAAGGTCACTTCCCTGGTCTCATCGTCCTCAGCCAGATCCTCAGTAACTCCTGGGTCTCACTCCTGATATCCACATCTGATTCTCCATCTGCTTGCTGGACACATTCCCACTCCCTGCGAGTCCCACAAATGCTTCTGATTCAACACATCCACATATGACCTTATTGTCTTTTCTCTCAATCCTGCCTCTCCGTCTCAGACCCGTGGATAGAGAAGTGGTGCCACCATCTACCCAGATAGAATCCTACCACCATACATACCCCTGCCCCTGCCCTTCCCATTGTCCTTAGAAATAAAGGTAAGAAGGGGATTATGTGGCCCTTTATGATGTGGGTACAGGTGACTTCTTGGCCTAACCTCACGCTCTTCTTCCCTCACGGTGAATTGAACACAGCATCCCCACTGCCCACACTCCCTCTGGTCTTAGGACTTCTATCTGTGAGGTTCCATCTCTATAGAATGTTCTCCTCCATCCTCCCCTGGCCTAATTCCTACTTGCCCCTCAGAATCACCCAGCCATCATCACTTCTGAGAAAGCCCCCCAGCCCCACTCTGCAGCAGAACCCGCTATCTCTTAGTCCCCTGTTACCTTAGTTCCCTGCGGTTTTCCACCCTCCTCATAACTCAGATCAGAGTATAATTGCCAAAAAGATGGGCAATACTTCTGGCTGCCTGAGGCAGGTACCTGCAGCTGGGCCTTGACGTGGGACTCCACTTTGTCATACTTGGGTGAGCGCCAGAGAGCCTTCAGGGGCCTGGACTGGTCCTGCTCCCGGCTGTGCTCCTGCTCACGGAAGCGCCTCTGGATCTCCCTGATCCGCCTCAGGTTCTCCTTCTCATGGTCTTTAGGGTCCTTCCCTGGGGAAAAGATGTTGCCAGGCTCTGCCCTACATACAGCCCATGCAATCCAACTCACAGCAGTGAACACACAGGCCCACGCCCTGCCTCCCACAGAAAGATCTCCCTGACATCTCCATCTAAGTCCACCTCGTCACCTTGTTCCCTTCCTCACACAGTAATTATCTTCTTCTATTCCTGATGATTTTCTACATGTTTTATTGCGAAGTATACCATTAATCATCTTGCATATCATATTCACCACTTCACTTGTTTACTGTCTCTCATCTTGATTCGATGATGCGCTTCTCCAACCTTGTTTTCCTAGCACCTATAGGGCCTGGCACACAGTAGACACTCAAGAAACAACCTTTCATTGATGCATGAATTCATGAAGCTTAGCTATGGGTTTTCTGGGGGATACCTCATCTAGTCCTCTCCTGCGAGGAAGAAGAGAGGACTTTTATAGTCGGGGAAACTAACACTCAGAGAGGTAAAGCCTGAGCCTTCCTCAGGGAAGGAGAAGCAGCTGCTTTTGATCTCAGCTTTGACTTCAGACTCGCCTCGTCCCTTCTGTCCAGAACTTACTCTTGGGAGAGGCCCCTGGGCCTAGGGAGATACCCCCGAGCTGCAGCAGCACGCCACCCACGCCGCGCCGGCCACGCTCCAGGATTTCTCGGGCTCCGGGACCGATGCGGGGACCGCGGGGAGGGGTGGCATCTAGGTCGGGGTCCGGAGTCAGCAGGCCCAACTTCAGCGCGCTTCCCTCAAGGCGCCCTTGGGCTGAGAGGCCAGACGGGGCGGAGCGCGGAGTTCAATGGTGGAGCTGGGCCCGACCCTTGCTCTGGCTTCGCCAGGGTGAGGCACCCCACAACTCACCCGAGGCCGGCCGCCGATAGTAGTCAGGACAGAGCGTAGGGTCTGGGGGGATGGGCCCCGAGATGTGGGACGGACCCTCGCACATGCCGCCGTCGTCCTTCTGCAACAGGGCACCGAGGCCTGCCGGTACGCCTCTCTGGCCCCGAACCCCCTCCCTCAGCCCAGTCCAGTCCTCCCTGGAGCCGGGCCCTGACCCCAGCTGTGCCGCCCTGCCTGCGTTCCCGGCCCTCGCCCCGCCTCCCGACCCTGGCCTGCGCTCGCCACCTCCGCTCTCAGCCCACTTCCCTGCCCCGTTGGCAGCCCCTCACCCGGGCAGGGGACTCATCCGAACAGTTTCACCGCCCATTGCCGCCACCCGACCTCTTTGCTGTTGCCAGGTAACAATGGTTTCCGTCCCTGAGGTCAGGGGCCAATGCCCCCTGGCGCAAAGCCTTCTGGGGCTTGTAGTTCCAGCTGAGGGTGGGGCCAGACCGGCTGCCAGTTGCCCTTCGCAACCCGGCCCTTCTCCGGGGTCAGCTCACGGTCTACCAGTTTAGGGTCCGCCCTCCACCTCCCACCCGCCACGTCCCCCAAGCAACCGTCGAGGATGCGCTGATCCTCCGCAGCCATGGCCTCAGCAGGGGCTGAGAAGCGGCCAGGGGCCCAAGAGGGAACAGCCTTGGGGCAGTCACAGCTTATGGAGGTGCCTGGTGGCCATGCGCAGAATTCTGAGGTGACCATTAGGCTGTCTAGCCTTCAAACACTTGGCCACAGAGCTTTAGGAGACCAGCTTCTGTGCAATGACCCCCTAACTGCCAGGACAGGCTCCACAGGCTGGGAGGGGCATGGGCTGGTGCCCTTCATCCATATTTGGTATCTAATGGCTGATCCCTGTATCCTTTGCCTGGCCATGGTGACCAGTTACCTATGTGTCACCTCTAGTGTCCAGTTATGGGAGACCAGTGCCTGGTGCCAGCCCATGAAGCCTGCCAAACCCAGGGTGAAGACAAGTGTCCAACAGGGCCAGTCTCAGAGCCAAAGATCCAGGAGGAAAGACTCAAGCTGGAGGAAGAGAGGCACAAGCCAGAGGTGCAGGCACTAGAGGAGAGAGGTCCCAGGCCTATGGCCTCCACTGTGAGGACCAGTCATGGTCTGAAGAGGAAGCCAGTCAAGTGAGGGGGCTTTCAGAGGGAAGAAGCTGAAGGGCTGGGGAGGTGGAATGGGGGTGGATTCCGTAGGATTCCTAAATCGGGCATTCCTGCAGTGTACATACTTATCCTTTGCCACCACCATCACTCCTCCCCTCTTCTGTCCCTCAAGAGCTCTGATGTAGGGAACATCCAGAGAGGGAGTCTCAAAGCCTTGTAAGGGACTGAACTCATGAGCTCTTGGCCCCTGTCCAGCCCCGGGCCCCACTGACCAGGAAAGGGACAAGAATCTGGGTGGTAGGCAGACAGGGCTATTCCCTAGGACAGGGCACAGGAGCCAAGGCTGGTGGCTGGCTCCTCAGGCCTTCTTGTCCCCTAGCCTCCCAGGACCTAGCCACCAAGCCCATCCTAGGGCTGAAGCTGAGCTGCCACAGGGGATGCCGCTGCAGAGGGAGGAGCGGGAGAGTAGACAGAGTGAGCCCTCGCCGTCTGCCAAACAGCGCAAAAAAGCCAAGAAGCGCAAGAGTGTGGGAACCCCAGTGCTCCCTGTGGTGGCCAGCACAGTGTCTGCGCGCTCAGAGACCTTAGGACTGGAGCGTGAGTGGCATTCCCCGGGCCTTCCTTTTATCCCCCGCCTGCTGGACCCCTGACATGGCACAGCTTGGCGCTCCAGCCCCTGCCCTGCCCTGGGTCCTTGCAGGAAAGGCCCAGCGCCTGCGACCCCTGTACCGGTACATCAACTATTGCAACCCTGAGCTGAACCAGGCAGGGGAGGGGGACAGGGAGGCCGAGGCTGAGGTGAAGCCTGAGTCGGAGCTGGCCCTCGTCCCCTGAGGAGACAGGTGTGGAGCAACTGCAGGCCTTGCTGCCCATGGCAGGTGAGCTGGGCTCAGGCCTCACTTTGCCCTGCCCCAATATGTTCATGACCCCCACCTACACTCTGGTTCCCCTAGGAGAGGAAGCTGGCGAGGAGCCTGGGGGTTTGCCCAGCCTGGGGGTCAGCGGTTGCCTCAAGGCTGAGATGCTCAAGTCAACTCAGGTGGACACCCACAAGATGCTAAGTGTCTGCGCTGCCCCACTTGTACCCCCAGTCTCTCCTCAGTACAAGTGACTGTCCTGCCCCACTGGGGGCTCCCCTTCTCCCAAGCCTGAACCAGAGCAGCAGTCTATGGCCCTAGGCACTCAGGTGGAAGAGGGGATTCTGCCCCTGGCCCTACTTGGGACCTTGGGTTTGCCAAAAATAAATGTTTTTCCTTTTCTCAGACTGTGATTCTCCAAATAAGATGCCTGAAGAGGGAGAGGCTGGGAAGAAGGGTGGAGGATTCCCCAGTACAGTGAACTGGATTGCCCAAGAACTTGACAGAGACATAGATTCCTGGGCACTACCCCAGACCTAATTGAATCAGAACCTGCAGGGGCGGGGCCTGGTCCTGTGCGTTTAAAACCTCCTCAGATGAACCCGAAGGTCAGACGAGATAACAGCGGGGATGGAAAGGCGGGTGGTAAGGAGGGATTTGGGGAAGAGAAAGGAAAAGGACTGTCAGGTCACGGGAAGCGGGCACTTGGCCTTGCTCCCCGTCTCCCAGGGAAGGGGCCTGCACTGATCTGACCTTGAGGGGACTAACACTTGGAATCCTCCTCCTGAGGTGGCAGAGTTCATTTGCCTGTCCCAAGAGGGGCAGCTCTCACAGCTGGACCAGACTTTGCCCCCAGAGTGGCCCCTGGTGACAGAGGAATTGGTGCCTTTTTCTGGCAGGCAAGGGGTGGTGGTGGAGGTGAATGTTCTCTTTGGACCCCTGTGGCCGAGCCACTGGATGACTGTGGCGTCTCATCCTCAGGGGTCTCTGGGAAGAGGGGGCCAGTGCTGGCCATTTTGGAAAGCCCCTGTCCTGCTGCCTCCTGGTCCTCTTGCATGTCCCTCAGACATCGTAAACACAGGGAATTCCAGATTAAATGGATTTCTCCTCCCTCCAACCTGCTTTTCCTCCTGTTTCTCATCTACACAATTGTTCAAGCCAAAATCCTGGTATCACCCCAGACCCCATCCTATTCTTTGCTCATTGACTCCTGCCAGCTAATCAGGCATCAAGGCAGGTGAATCTACCCTCTCAGAGAATCTCTCGGACACCCTAGTCAGCACCCTTGCCTGGGACACTGTCATCTCCAGGTGAGAGCTCACTAGTCTCCCTGCCGGTGGGCCCTTGCCCCACCAACCCACCCAGTGATTCTGCTACACACATTCCTGAACCCCTGATGGTGTTGCTCCCCCTCTAGCACCCTGCTCCTTTTACCCCAGCTACCTTAAAACTTTTAGTGGCTTCCTGTAATTCCAACTACACCTTTTCTTACCTTCCCCCTCTGCCTGTGGGGCTTCCCCTGCCTAAAATGCCTTTATTTCTTCACCCTCAACCTGGCTAGTATACTTGAAGACTCACGGCGCCTTGCTTCCTGCTGAGCCAGGCAGCACCCAGTGCTGTATTGCCCTGCACTGTAGCATCTACACGCTACTATCACTGTGGGTTATACAACTTTTTCGGGGACTAGACTGTGAACTCCCCAAGGCATGTGTCATTGCACCGCATCCACCTAACAGAAGGCCCCCATGAAAGGCACCAAGATAAGGAGACCAAGGTGGGGAGCCAAGGAAGCTGCAGAGAGGGACAGGTTAGGATCTGAAAGGCTGAGGCCATCCAAAGTCTAGGACCATATGGGGGGCCCCTGGGATAATGGCCTGGCTATCCAGGAAGGGAGAGGGTGGGCAGGCCCAGATGGAGGAAGTAGGAAGAAAATGGGCACAATCCCAGGCTGTTCCCTCCTTTAGGGGTCACTTGGATGCTCACTGGCCCCATGAGAAGGCCTCAGGGCAAGCCGTGGGGTCAGGACATTTATTCTTTTTGCCCACGCTCCTCCCTCAGGGCAGTGACTTGACTGAGCTAGGAGATACTTCTACAGGGACCATGCAGACTGAAATGTTGCCCATAGGGATGAGCACGAATTCTCCAGGGATTTTAGAGATAACGGAGTTTGATCTCCTGACTTTATGGCTGAGGAAGCAGAGGGCTGCAAAGGAGTGGCCTTGCATGAGACCACACCCCGGGGCCCAGGGAGGGCCTGCCCTTTCCTGAGTCCTGAAGATCTCTGAACCTGGGGGCTCTCTGGCTAAGACCTGACCCGAGAAGGCTGAGCATCTGCTTTCTCTGTGCGGTCTCCAGGGCTGGAGGTGTCGGCCAGGCCAGCACTGATAAGGAAGATCTGTTCCTATCTCCTCACAGGTGACGTAGGAAATACTCAGTAACCACAGAAGAATCAGTCTGTTTCCCGGGGGCTTATTCACTTGACAGGCTTGTCTAAGCAGGGTGGGTGATAGCAGCCACAGAAAGGAACAAGACGCCACTACCGCTCCTAGCAGCTCGCTCTAAGTGTGAAATGCTGAGGCAGCATAATTCAAGGAGACGTGATACGGAAGGGCTGAGGACCAAAGCTGTGGCGCCACAGGTAGTGGGGGTGACTGCCGCTTTGCCTGCAGGAGTGAATAGGCAGCTCTCCAGCTGCTTCCTGAAGGAGAGAGTTGGGTGGCCTTCCAATCAGAGGATATGCCAGGGATGAAGCCTCAGTAGTGTGGAAGATGTCAGCCCCCTTGTAGGAGGGCCGTTTAGCATGGCTGAAGCAGAGGCCTGGGTGAGACTGGGAGGGATAAGGAGGGGTGTAGGCAACGAGGGATCTTGGCCTGACATTTTGGCGAGGTTGCTTGGGCATCAGCGTGAAGGGCCGAATAAGGAAGGGAAAGACTGGGGACAGGGAAGCGAGGAGGCTGCTGCCATTGTCTGGGTGAGTGCGAGGCCTAGATTTGGTTGGGGGTTGGAAAATAAGCAACAGGTATTCTGGAAGTTCTCTTCTGCTTGCTGTAACAGAGAGGAAAAGCTAACTGCATTTTCATTGGCTTGGAAACACTTTATTTTGACCCAAGGAAGATCCTGAGATTTGGGGAACAGGTCCCGGGAGGTGATGCTGACTTCCTCCAGGAGGGGGAGCTGCAGGACAAGCCTGGAACCAGTCGACTGTCACCTCAGGGAACCAGAACCCTGCTGGCTTCCTTGGGAACAGGCATCTGGGCCACTTCATGGTACCTCCCCTCCCCGGCACCAGTCCAAGAGATACATGGTGGTAAAGATGTCTGAGGGATGGCCATGGACCTAGGTTCTGCAGAGTACCAACAGAGGACCCGGGTCCTCAAGAGTAGCTCTGCCCTAATAAGCCCATGTACAGTCGGCCCCAGGACTTGGTCGGAATCCATCTTTGTAAACCAGAGGTTTTGTTGCAGAGTCTTATAAAACCTAAGTGCCACTGTGGGTCAATAACATGGCCCTTTCTTAAGTAAGAGCATCTGAATCGGATGCAGGATGCATGTGCTTTCTTGGTCAATACCCAAATTTAGGGGGGATCTCAACATCCTATTAACACACAGAAGGATGACCTGGAGCTGAGCCGGGAGGAAGGGAGCAGCTTCTCCTCCATCACCTCTGCCAGCATCCTGCCTGGTGGGGTTCTCTCTACAGTCCACCTACTAGTTCAGGCCAGGCTGAGATTCCTGCTGTAGAGAGGAATGAAACCTGGATGAGGACCCGAGTGGGGAGGGGCAATGCCTGGGCACTCAAGAGTCTTGAGATGCCACAAGCACTAAGGAAGGAGTAGTTCAGGGTCAGGCTCTGTAGTCAAAGGACCCTGACCAGGCTCCTAGCTCTGTCACTTATAACTTACAGGAGGCAAGTAACTTTGCCCCTCTCTGCTCTGGATAACGGGAATATTAAAGTAGTACCTCGTAGAGTGGTTTGGATATTAAACGGAATAACACATGTGAACCGTCTATCTCAGGGGCCCCAATATGCAATAAGTACACCCCAACACTAGCCACTGTTATTTTATCTCACAAAGACAAGGTCTGTAACCAGGACAATACAGGAAAATAGGCCTGGTGACTCCTATAAAGGGTGCCAGGAGGAAGAGGGAGCCCTCTCTGAGCCTTTCTCTTTCTGGTGAGGAGTCCACAGCAGGCCAGAAAGAGGGAAGATTAGAGAAGGGGAAAGTTTGGTCCAGACTTAATTCTGGCAGAGGAAACAAAGGACTAGATGTGTCCATTCCCACGGTCCTGCCCCACCTGCCCCTGACTGACAGGGTTAAAAGCCTCTTCCTGTGGGGAGAACAGGTGAGTAAAAGCAGAGCTGGAGACTGGCTGGCTAGGCCAGGCAGTGCTCGGCTACACCCCGGCTACAATGCTTCTGAGGGGCAGCGCCTTCCTCCAGTTCACCCCGTCTAGCCTCCCTGGGGCCACTCCTCACCCCTCCTCTCCCAGGGCTCCTCTGGAGCCAACCCCTTGGTTTCAAGAACAGAACCCTTCCTGACCTCCAGCCCAGGGAGACCTCAAACTCTCCCACTATCTGCCCTTAAACATCAGGCCTGGTTGGCCCCCTGGAGTCTTAAGTCCTGTTTGCTGAGGAAAGACTTCTTGGAGGGCTCCTGAGGGATTCAGCTGCAAGGGAATAAGCCAGGAGATGAGGGCAGACAACGGTAGGAGCCTGTGTGTCCCGCGAGACAGTGACGGATCCAGAGCAGGTCAGGGCTGCCATGGAGCCATGAGGAAAGAGAAAAATAGAAACAAATCTACAACCATCAACAAGCCTTTCATTATTAAAGAAACCCAATCTACCAAACAAACAACCAACAACCACATGTCACAGTGTCAGACTTTCGGATTTATTAACATTTATCAGATGTCCCAGAGCTCTCCCTTGTCTCCTCTCTGCCAACTCAGGGGCCCTCTGCCCTCGGTCAACAGCCCCTGAGAGCTCACCTACTACAGAATCCCTCCTCCCTGCCAGGGAAGGGGCAGCCTGGAGGCCCGAAGGGCTTGGTCACATGGGAGCGAGGGCAGGTGCAGATCCCCGAGGGATGAACTCCTGCCCTCACCATTCCTGAGACGCCCCAGCCCAGGACGGGCATGGAAACAAGGCCTCTTGTCATTTCTCCTCAGGCCTGAGGAATCAAGCCAAGCTGGCCCCTTGCTGTGCTTTCGTATCCAGTTAAGACCACAGATAGGCTGATGAAGCCCCCAGGTCAAGCCTTTGCTGGAACTGCTCACACACTGGGGGCAGCTCCGCCCTGGGCAGTGTGCTGGCCCTCTCAGCCATGGCAATAGGAACGGCACCGCCTCGCCAGTCTGAGGAGTAAATGAGCACTGGAGGGGGCGTTCTCCTGGGGCCACCTTCGGATTCACCCAAATTCATCTCTGCCCAAGCTGACCTATCAAATGAAAGACACTGTGCTATAACCAAGCCCTCCCATCACAGCTCCTCCCTCGCCCTCTGCCCCGTGGCAGGGAGCCCACGTGCAGGCTCACAGATTATTCCGCTGGAGCGCCTCGCACAGGTTCTGGTTGGCGTCGGGCTCCTCCGTCAGCACCTCCACAGCCTCCCACTCCCCGGATCGGCTCGACCGTTTGATGGCATCCACCACGCTCTGCATGTAGAGCCCATCCTCGAATGAGGCGGCCATGGAGACGGGGCTGTGGTCCCACGTGCGGCGGTCCCCCTGCCCCTGGAAGGACTGGCGCAGGGCCTGCACCATGTAGACCATGCCCTTCAGGTAAAGCAGCGGGACATCCTGGGGCCCCTGCTCGGGGAGCCCCGTGCCCACAGCCAGCGAGTCCCTCAGCAGCAGCTCCTCTTGTGTGGCAGAGTTCTTCTGCCCATAGAGGTCAGCTCCCCGGGCAACAAGGCGTCCCGCAGAGCCCACCACCATGACCTCGTGCACAAAGGCGCCTGGCATGTTGAAGTTGAGTGTTACTGTGCTGCACACACCCCCGCCCATGAGCATCTGGAAGAAACAGAAGTCATCGCTGGTGACATGCCGGATGCCACGGATGGCTGCATTCTGCCTCACAAAGGTCTTGAGCAGCCCATGTACCTTCTCGGCTTTCTGGCCAGTCAGGTGGGTCAGCAGGTCCACAATGTAGGTGCCCATGGTGTGCAGGCCCCCACCGCCCATGAGCTCATCGCAGATCCAGCCGTAGTTGGGGCTGAGCAGGCTGCCCGAGTAGACGCGGGCATCACAGATCATCACTGCACCCACGTAGTGCTCGGCAATCAGCTGCTTCATGCGCACGAAGGCAGGCAGGAAGCGCAGCACGTTCCCCACCAGGCTCATCAGCTGCGGGTAGTAGCGTGAGGCTGTCACCATCCGGAAGGCATCCACCGAGGTTGCTGCCTTCTCACAAACCACATTCTTCCCAATGCCTGAGAATAAAACACAACAGGAACTCTCAAAGCTCCAAGGGGTTTACACTGGGAAAAGAAAACCCATTTCTGGAAGACAGGTGACTCAGGAAAGCCGCCTCTGAGACCAGGTGGTGACCTGGGACAAAAGGAAAGGTGATCAGCTTTGGATGGAAATGGTACCCAGTGACTGGGACTAGAGAAAGAGTTACGGGCTTGAGAAAGAGAAGCAAGTTCTTAAAGGAAAAATGAAAGGAGTAGAGGCAGAAGGTGCAAACCAGGAGTGAGAGGTGAAGAGAGGTGGTACAAGGTTAACTTTATGTGTCAACTTGGTCAGGCCATGGTGCCCATCAAATACTGGTCTAGACACTGCTGGGAAGATATCTTTAGATCTGATTAACATTTAAACCAGTAGACTTTGAGTACAGCAGACTACCCTCCATAATGTGGGCAGGCCTCAACTCATCAGATGAAGGCCTTGAGAAAAAAGACTGAAGTTCCCTGAAGAGGAAGGAATTCTGCCTCCGGATTGCCTTCAGACTCAAAGTCTGCAACATAACCTCTTGCTGGAATTCAGATTTGCTCTGCAGATTTCAGATCCGTCAGCTCCTACAAGAGCATGAGTCAGTTTTTAGAAAATAAATCTCTACCTCCCTCTCTCAATATACATCCTCCTGGTTCTGTTTATCTAGAGAACACTGCCTAATACAAGTGGGCTGGAGAGGTGGACATGCTTCTTGGACGTGCTTATGTACCTTTATGAATTTATTAGATCATCATCTTGGGGTAAGAAAATCAAATCAATATTCTAGGGGATGAGCTTAGCACTCTCAGTTGTAACTGCAGAAAGGGCTCTAAGATTCCTTGCAGATTGTCCTCTGAAAACACTGGTTCAACAAGTTAGTGTAGTCATAAGGCCCGAAAATGCTTGGCTCCAGGAGGAGGGGAAAGGGAGAGAAAACATCCTTTCTGTCTCATGCCTGTTCTGAGTACATCGCAGCTGGAATGCACCCAGAGAGCAAAACAAAGCTAGACAAAGCCCTGAAGAGAGAGACCAAGAGGACTGAGCAGCTCCCACACGAGGAAAACGAAGGGATCAACACTCCTTCACATCATGAGATGAAAGCTCATGAGGGTACGAACAGCCACAAGACACCAACTCCTGGAGTATTGCTGTGAGCTTGGGATGGTTCAAGCAGAAGAAAGTCTTATGCTAATATCTTCAACAGAAAACTTACAAAGCCCAAGAAGTCATATGGACTGGACACACACAGGTTTTGGGGTACAGCAAGCTAGGGAAGGGTGAAGACATCCAGTTATTCCACTACTCATTCCACAGACACTGCCCTTGGGGTGCAACTCAAATTCCACTACCTCAATTCACCCAAGAAGTCATGGGCTTCTTGAGGGAACAAGCTCAAGGGTCTGGTACAGATGGCAGAATAAGGGAAGACTTCATGGGGGAGTGCCGCCAGGGTTATCTTTAAGGAAGCAGATGTTCCAGGGAGCATAAGGGGGAAAGGACACCCAGGCAGGAAACTGCATGTGCAAAAGCACTGAGGAAAGTCCTGAGTGAACACCAGGAAACAGGTTGGAGGGTTTACACAGGGTCTATAAGAAATGTAGGAAATTGGATAGATGGTTGGTAGCATCACTCACAAAGACATTCAAGGTGGTGGGATAGGTTTGGGGTTGGAATCCCAAACTGAGCTCTTGATACTCCCACTCCCTTCCCTGAGTTTTCTCCATCTCAGTCAATGGCGATTCCATTCTCCCCGTTTCTCAAGCCAAAATCACGGATGTCACTCACATCCATCCCACTTTCAATCATCAATAAATCCTGTTGGCTTAGCTTTCAAACTACATCCAGGATCTCACCAGTTCCCACTACCACCACTGCCACCTTCCTCATCCAAGTCACCACACTTTTTTGCCTGGATTATTGCAATGGTAACTTAACTCGTCTCCCTCAGTCTTTTTTTTTTTTTTTTAATAAATTTATTTCATTTATTTATTTATTTTTGGCTGCATTGGGTCTTTGTTGCTGTGCGTGGGCTTTCTCCAGTTGCAGCGAGCAGGGGCTACTCTTTGTTGTGGTGCGCGGGCTTCTCATTGTGGTGGCTTCTCTTGTTGTGGAGCACGGGCTCTAGGTGCGCGGTCTTCTCATTGTGGTGGCTTCTCTTGTTGTGGAGCACGGGCTCTAGGCACGCAGGCTTCAGTAGTTGTGGCTCGCGGGCTCTAGAGCGCAGGCTCAGTAGCTGTGGCACACGGGCTTAGTTGCTCCGCGGCATGTGTGATCTTCCAGGACCAGGGCTCAAACCCATGTCCCCTGCACTGGTAGGCGGATTCTTTACCACTGCACCACCAGGGAAGTCCGGCTTCTTCTTTTTTACATTTTTATTTAATTTTTTATTTTAATAAATTAAAAATATTTATTAATTAATTTAGGCTGCGCTGGGTCCCAGTTGTGCACGTGGGATCCTCGTTGTGGCCTGCGGGATCTTTTTTTTTAGTTGCAGCATGTGGACTTCTTAGTTGCAGCATGTGAACTCTTAGTTGTGGCATGCAGGATCTAGTTCCCTAACCAGGGATTGAACCTGGGCCCCCCACAAATGCGAGCGTGGAGTCCCACCCCCTGGACCACCAGGGAAGTCCCTGAGTGTAGCTTCTTCTGATGGACTTGGATTCTGTTCACACACGCTCAGGAGGCGAACTTGTCTGGCCACCTTGCAACAGAAACAATGGGGCCCCAGGACAGCTGACTGCTCAGAAAGGGCCATTTATTGGTGCCAAACTCGAGCTTTGGAGCCACTTTGGGATTCAAGTTTTGGTTCTCTCGCTTGGTTGCTGCATGACCTGGGACATTTCTAAACCTCTCTGGGCTTTGGTTTACTACACTGTAAAAGGAGAGTCACATCTACCATGCAGGGTAGAACAGTAAGTCAAAAGAGGCAGTATATGTAAAGCGCTCAGCCCAGCACAGCTCTGTCAACGGTACATTTTATAACCATCACCATGGGAGAGACCCAGCAGATGTCATAAATACAGGAAAAAAAGGTCCACTGTGACTCAGATTTTAAGACTCACACAGAAGCTACATTTTCCAGGCCAATAATATCAATGTTCAATATTTTGAAATTTTAATATTTAAAAAGAAGTTTAAAGATCAACATGAACATAGATGAGTTTTCTTATTCTATGTGCTGTTTACCAGGCCTCTCATAGAGTTAGGCCCAGACCAGTCCTTCGGAAGCTCACATCCTGACAAAGCCCACAGGAGATAATCTGGTGCCTTTGGCCAATCCTTCCAAGCTCCCCTCACTTCCTACCCTCTCCCCTGCCACCCTGACCCTCAAGAACCCCACAGAGCATTTGCCATCTGCACATATGGGATTCTCGGGCATGAACTCCCAGTGTTACGAAGCTCAGTGTTGCGGCAAGGAGGAACACATGTAGATCAGTAGCCTATGACCTAATTCAGTCTCTTCACTTTACAAAACTCTTGAAATCTCCTGCTCTTCTCTAAACAGTAACGAAAGCTTTACAACAGGCACTGGCAGGACAACAGGAGAATAGCTAGCCAAGCGTTACATGCCCAAGGCGGGGAGCAGCGTGGAAAGGGCAGGGGGCCAAGGCAAGGGGAGAGGCCCTTGCACAGGGGTCCAGAGCTGGACCTGCAAGGAGAGTAGCCCCTAACTGCTATCACTATCTGCTCTTGGAGGGTCTCCAATGCTTCCCCACACTTGTGGGATTTTAGGATTAGGGACAGGAGAATCACAATACTCAGTGAGAATTTGGCCACTTGGCTGCAGCTCTGGCCAACCCAGAGGTTTCCTGCTGTAACTATGCACAGCAGGGGTTGGGGTGGACACTGCAATGTGGGGAGGAGAGGAGGTGGGCTGGGAGGAAAAGGATTCCTGTGGCTGCTGAGAGTTTGGTGGTGATAAAACTAGAATAAGTAATATCTACTTCATGCCACGAGAGGCCAGGGAAAGGGAAGAGGCCTTCCTTCTTGAGCCTGAACAGTAAGAGAGCTTTTGAACTTGGGACCCAGTAGTATTATTAGTGTGGGAGCTAAAGGCCATCTTGAGTTAAACCAGGCTCCTGCAGCCCAGCTGCACAGGTCCTGTACCTTTAGGAAGACTGGTGTTGCCTTGAAAGACATGTTTATTTAAGTTTATCTAGCTTTCCTGTTAGGAAATCAACGAGATATTAGAGAAGCTGAAAACCACTTTTGTCTCTAGGGAATGGGGAAAGCATGGTTGCCGAGTGCCATTAGCTCAGATCTTCTGGAGGCTGAACAAGTTCCAGACTGCAAGCCTCTCTCCAGCTCATGCTCCCCAGACGACCTAGGAGTAAAGTGCCCTGAGAAGCTGCCCCAAACCACCTCTTTGTTCCTTAGTAACGCACTACAGGTTCACAGCTCTGGGACAACACCGCTGTTTCCCTCTTTAGAGGTGTGGGACTAGACAAATGATTTCAAACAGCAGGGAAGAAAAGCAGCCCCAGAAAAAGCACCACTTTTATGTTTTACAAAATCCATGGATTCTGCTTTTTTTTTTTTTTTTTAAAAAAAACAAAGAACGTTCTGCTACTTAGAAAAGTAAGTTTGAAAGCCACCAGACAGAATCACTGCTGCCCACAGCCCAGTCTCTCCTGGGTCACAAGCCCCTGTCAGCTCCCTGAGTCACACCAGCAGACTGGGCTTGCACAGGTAGAATTTGTGAACACTTCCATTCAACCAGTGTGCCAGGCCCTGTGCTAAGCTCAGAGGATACAACATCAGGCATGATCTCTACTTTCAGACAACTTACAGTTTAGTGGGAGAGAAAGCCATTAATCAAATTATCCTATGAATACACATAGAATTGCACTTGTGATAAATGCAATGAAGATGATATTAATGTTAATATGAAAGATATAGCAGGGACCTGATCTGGACTGGGGGTCAGGGAAGGCATCCCAAGGGACTGGTGTTCTTGAGATTAAATTATCTGGGTCAGGCTGCTTGAGGAATGATCCCTTGTTATCTTAAGAACTGGGCACAGAAGCTTACCTTTTAGTGACAGATTTAAGAAAACATTCAACTATGGCAAAAATGGTGGGGCACTTTGTACATTAAAATTTTTCTGAACCACTTCTAAACTGAGAAATAAAACATTAGAGTCCTTCCCTCTCCTTTAAGGAATTCATGGGAAAGCCACACGGATGAAATCTGAGGTGGAAGAAAATGAAAAGTCAAACAAAAGTAGAAAATAAGACCCTGAGAAAACCATAATTCAAAAAGACACATGTACCCCAATGTTCATTGCAGCACTATTTACAATAGCCAGGACCTGGAAACAACCTAAGTGTCCATCGACAGATGAATGGATAGAGAAGATGTGGTACATATATATATACAATGGAATATTACTCAGCCATAATAAGGAACGAAATACGGTCATTTGTAGAGACGTGGTTGGACCTAGACTGTCATACAGTGTGAAGTAAGTCAGAAAGAGAAAACCAAATATTGTATATTAATGCATACACGTGGAATCTAGAAAAATGGTACAGATGAACCTATTTGCAGCGCAGGAACAGAGATGCATAAAGAACAGATGTGTGGACACAGTGGGGGAAGGAGAGGATGGGATGAACTGGGAGATTAGGTTTGACATAAGTACACTACCATGTGTAAACCAGATAGCTAGTGGGAACCTGTGGTGTAGCACAGGGAGCTCAGCTCGGTGCTCTGTGATGAGCTAGATGGGTGGGATGGGGGTGGGGGGGTGGGAGGGAGGTCCAAGAAGGAGCTCCTTCCAGAGCTTCACATTACAGGAGGAAAGAATGGGTCCTGCTTTTGAGGCATTAATTTAAGTACAGTCCTCCAGGGACTTCCCTGGTGGCGAAGTGGTTAAGAATCTGCCTGCCAATGCAGGGGACCCAGGTTCGAGCCCTGGTCCAGGAAGATCCCACATGTCACAGAGCAAATAAGCCCGTGCGCCACAACTACTGAGCCTCTGCTCTAGAGTCCACGGGCCACAACTACTGAGCCCGCATGCCGCAACTACTAAAGCCCACGCACCTAGAGCCCATGCTCCGCAACAAGAGAAGTCACCACAATGAGAAGCCAGCACACCACAACTACAGAAAGTGCACGCGCAGCAAAGAAAACCCAACGCAGCCATAAATAAATAAATAAATTTATATTTATAAAGATATATATATATATATATATATAGTCCTCCAACCTACAGAAAAGTGTTTCACATTTGAGATGACTTAGAATGCTTAGTTTCATTTCTAAGCTACATTCAACTCGGTGAACACTTACCTAACGAACATCCAGAGGAGATGCCTACCATTTATTTTGGATGTGAATTTAACTTAAACAAATCTCTTCCATGTGGGACAACAGGAAAGCCTGGCTTTCCCTTGTAATGTGATGCCAGTGTCTTTCTTGGTCAGTACTCGGAGGCAGTCATGTATCATGCTGGAAAGGCTGAATGATACCCTCATTTCACAGGGGCCCACACAGGTTGAGAGGGACAGAAATGGGGTCAGAAGTGGGGTCTGATGCCAAGGTCACTTTGGTGCTCTGCCTACAGCAGTTTGTGTACTCACATCAAGTCCTTTGGGAAAACTGGAGGAGTTCTCATGGCCTCTTCCATATAAGTTAAAATTAAGACAGAATTCTCACTTAAAAAAAAAAAGAAAAAAGAAAGCAAGCACACAGGGAGTCAACTTCATGGTCACAACAGGCTCAGTGACTCCTTTGGAGCCTAAGTGGGCAGTGCCTGAGGGCAGGTCCAGCTGACAAGGGCTCTCCCAGTTCAACCAAATTGGCCCTGTGGTCATGTACCTGCAAGAACAGACCAAAGACCCTCATTCATACCCTCCTCCTTCCTGACAACAGAGATGTGAAGAGAAGGCTGATGGCCTTACTTCACTAAGGGCTGGGATACAAGACCCCAGAAGCTTCTGGTCATCCCTGTCCTTCCTGTTTATATTAAATGGCCCAAAGTCCAATGTTTTCCTGTACCAGGAAAACAGCAGGCTTGGGCCCAAAGAACTCTGGGGTTTCCTCTTTCTCCTTACACAGCTCAGAAATGGCCTCTGTGGGGACCCTAAAGTTCAAGAAGGCAACCAGAGCCTCTAGCACTCTGCCTCTGCACACACCCGGCCTCACCAACCTGCATTCATGCCACAAGGAATGGCGAGAAGTCAAGTGACCATGGTAGCTTGATTCCCTTGAACCAGCCCTCTGTTAAAGTGTTGGCTTAAGTCTACTTCTAAACCCAATCTGGGAGCGTTATCTGCCCTAAAAATCTAGGGCCAGTGAATAGCTCCAATGTCACACATCCTCAGAGAGAGCTCTCTGGAAAAGACAAACCATCTATAATTTTTGGCCAAAACTTACACGCTCTAAATCAACAACCAGACAGACTATTCCTGCTCACTTCAATGAACACTTATCCTCTCCAACCCATTGGGCTAGAGGTGACAGACACCCTCTTATCCCCAGACTACGGGAGAGACAAGCAGCAGAGCCTTGGACCCTCCACCATGGTAGTGGCCAGAAGGAGTGGCGGTCAGCCTCACGGCATATCAGTTCCTGGACCCACAGATCTCTGACTGCATCAGAGAGACACCTGGCTCCCATCACCTTATATAAAACAATTAATCTGTCAATTAATTATATGCTACCTGAATTGTTACTTAAGTCTTTTCTCATTTACCTTGCAATGAGTGTTACTTCTAGTCTCTTCAACTGGACTGTGAAATCTGAAAGCAGAGATAGCTCCAATCCAACACTGCTCTGAATGTCAAGAATGACATCAGGACAGTGCCTAGCACACAGGAGACATTTTTAAAAAAACTGCTGGATGAATGTTTACTGGTTTGTTTTCCTATTAAATTAGATTCTGATTCCTATATAAGACAAAGAGAATAATTTTTCTACAGTTGACAGGAAAGAGAAGCCCAACAGGAACTGCAGGAGAACAGCGCACCAAGCCATGCCCAGCCAGGGGCAGGAGGTGGCCGAGCAAACTATTTCCGGAGGGAGCAGAGATGTGAGCAGGCTGATCTGTGGATCCTGTCAGGGAAACCCAGCACTGTCAGAGAGCCTTCCCACCCTCTGGCATACAAAATTGCAAAGCTTGGCGGGAAGGGTGTGTGCTCAGTCTAGTCAAGGACTGACAAAATATGAGAAATGGCAGCCTTGATACACATCCTCTTCTCCTTTCTGTGGTGCTGCGTGCCACAGAAATGGAAGAACAAATGCATCAATCACAGCCAATTCCCCAGTGCCCAGGTCTTTGAACTCTGACTTCACAGAGGCAAACTTTACAATGCCTGAAATGTAATAATCTCTAGCCCCTGCGACAGGCCACCTCCAAAGACATTTGCTTCATTTTTGCTCAGGGATTTACTTATTGGAGGTGGGGAACGCTGCATGTCTCCCAGCCACTGGAGCATTTCCTCCCCCAGCCATAAGGCCTCCCAACGTGCCCTCCCTTGGCACTGCTTCAGGGATGAGTGCTGTCCCAGACCCAGGCCCAAGAAGGACCACCCAGGCCCAGAGGAGAGCAGTGTCACTCAAGGACCACTGAGAGGGAGGCGCAATCTGCCCTTGCTGTGGCCTGACTGTCCGTACCTAGAGCCTTCACAGATATCTGTCGGGTAAGCGGAGGGGGGATGTTGATGCACACCAGATCCACGTCTTGATGCAGCAAGACGTCATCAGTCCGGCTGGTGTAGAAGGTGATGTTCATCTCCTCGGCAAGCTGCTTCGCCTCCTCCTCGGTCTTCCCCCACAGGGCCTCCACTGTGAACCCTTCTGCCCGCAGCAGCGGGACCAGAACCCGGGCAGAGCTGCCAGTCCCAAACACGCCCACTCCGGGAAGCATCTTCATGCTGGCTTCTCCGTTCACCAACTCATCTCCTCACAAGAGTCTCCAGCATGAGTACGACCATCCCACTGTCCTGGTCACACATGGCTCCTGGAACAGCAAGCAGGACACTGGCTGTTAGTGGAGGGCACACTCAGTTGAGGCCACTTTCGGGACTGATTCGGAAGCAGTAAGTTCTCTGCCACAAAAGACAAATGAAATATTGCTCCAAACTGAAACGCTGCAGAAGCTTCTCCCATGGAGACTTAAGGATATTAGCAATATCTATCTACTAGGAGGAGGAAGGATGAAAAATGAGTAAAGCTAGGTTCAAGTTTCTGTTCTGTTACTTAATTTTCGGTGTGACTCTGGTCAAACCATTTAACCTCCAGGGCCTTAATTTGTACAAGTTCATGATTCTATGATATTATATTACAGAAGAAAAAGAAGAAAAATAAGAGTGTTATTACAGTAAAAGACGAAAGAGAACTACTTAGGTGCTATACACGTTATAATTTAAAAGTTAAGGGTAGCAAGCATAGGAAAATGTTCACTAGAAACCAAAAACACCACAAAAAAATTTCAACTACCAAACTGGCAGCAGCAGCAGCAGCAGCAGCAGCAGCAATAACAAGGATATTTAGAATGAAATTTTTTAAAAAATTTATTTGTTTTATTTATTTATTTTTGGCTGCATTGGATCTTCATTGCGGTGCGCGGGCTTCTCATTGTGGGGCTCGGTAGTTGTGGCACACAGGCTTAGTTGCTCCGTGGCATGTGGGATCTTCCTGGACCAGGGATCGAACCCGTGTCTGCTGCATTGGCAGGCGGATTCTTAACCACTGTGCCACCAGGGAAGCCCAGAATGAAATTTTTTATATAAAAATATCCATGCTAACGTTGACTAAAATAGTGAAAAATTGGGAAATGAGATAGATGTTCAATAACAGTAGTGGGTTAGATTAATAACACTACAGAGCCACTGAAAATCATGAGTAGAAGGCCCTCAATGACCTGAAAGACATCACCGTGTATTCACTGAAAAGACAGAAAACAGTATGTGAAGCATGATAACAATTTTGTTTAAAACAAAACCAGAAAAAGTGCAAAAAGTGTATGTATGTATGAGAATATACAGGATATCTCTATCAATAACCATACTCCATACAGAGGACATAACACAAGGACCTGAATTTAATAATTATTACTCACATTGATGGGATTGTGGATGATTTTTGTTTTCTGAACTTTGTCAAATTTTCTACAATGAATGTTTCTTACTTATTATGGAGTTTTTCCTTCTGATCACAAGGGTTTATAAGAGGAAATAAAGAATGAGATCAAACAAAAGTCTGCTTGGAAACCACAATGAGATTTAGGTGTGTGCAGGGTATCAGCTTTCTCCACACAGCACTCCCTCAGCTAAACCAGTGGTCCCCACTCTAGCTGTGTATAGAGTCACTGGTGACCCCAGACCCACTGAATCAGACTGTGGGGATGAGGCTATGTCACCATCACTTTCTTTTTTTTTAAGTGTACAGTTAGTGGTATTACGTACATTCATACCGTTGTGTAACCATCACCATCATCTACTTCCAAAACTCTTTTCACATTGCAAAACTGAAACTCTGTCCCCATTAAACAATAACTTCTCATTTCAACCCCTCCCCTCAGCCCCTGGCAACCACCATGTCTCTATGAATCTGACTACTGTAGGTACCTTATATAAGTGGAATCTTATAGCATTTGTCCTTTTGTGGCTGGCTTATTTCACTTAGCATGTCCTCAAGGTTCATCCATGGTGTAGCTTATGTCAGAATTTCCTCCCTTTTTGAGGTTGAATAATATTCCATTGTATGTATATACCACATTTTGCTTACGCATTCATCTGTACATGAACACCTGGATAGCTTCCACATCTTAGCTACTATGAATAATGCTGTTATGAACATGGATGTACAAATACTTCTTCCAGACTCTGCTTCCAATTCTTCTGAGTATATACCCCGAGGTGGAATTGCTGGATCATATGGTAAATCTGTTTTTAATTTTATGAGGAACTGCCATACTGTTTTCCACAGGTCCTGTACCATTTTATTTGGTTATTATTATTTTAAATTTATTTATTTAGGCCAAGCCACGCAGCTTGTGGGATCTTAGTTCTGCGACCAGGGATTGAACCTGGGCCCACGGCAGTGAAAGTGCCAATTCCTAACCACTAGACCACCAGGGAATTCCCAAGGTCCTGTACCATTTTAAATAATAATTTTATAAACACCTTACAGTCCCTTAGTCTACCAATTATCTTTTTAAAAAATCTGACTACTTTCTGCAAATCACAATTTTTAAAAAGTTGTATCCAAATGTTGGATATCCAAATGCTATTCTACTTTTATCCACGTAACATTGCTTCACTTGCATCTCCTCACAGATCAGTCAACCTATTTGTCAGTTTAATGGAGACATGGCATTCCTTTTGTAAATCCATAATAATTAACTACCTCCTTCACCAATTGTGAGCACTAGCGACATATACATCTCTTCCTTCCCCATCCATGACATCCCCCCACCTTTCTGGTCATTTCTGAGCACTACTTTCAGGCTCCCCTGCTCTTATCCTCAGCTCCTTCAATGTTGAGCTTCTCGAGGTTCTGTCAGAGGTGTCCTCTTCTCTTCTTGCTCCACATATTCTTTTTCCTACTCATGTCCCAGGCTTTAATTAGTATACCAGTGACTTCCAAATCTGCAGCACAAGCCCTGCTTTCTCTCCAGAGCCTCACACCCATATATTCTAAGCTCCACAAACCCCACACGACCAAACCTGAACAGAAGCAGTAAAGTAAGATGGTGAGAACACACAAAGTGAAGGCATCCAGGACATCTGGGTTCAAATTCTGGCCTCACCACTTCCTAGCTGAATGCAATGTTTTTCATGGGAAAAGCAGGTCTAATGCTGTTTAGCTCCTGGGGTTTTTTGAAGATTAAATGAGGTCCGGTTGTAAGTGCCCAGTGACGTGTCTAGTATACAGTCAGCATTTAATAATTATCATAAACCTTCCCTCAAACATTTTCTTCCTGTATTCTCTGTCTCTTGGTATGTCACCATCATCAACTCAGTTCCTCAACTCAGAAAGCTGGCCAGCACTGCAATCTCTTTATTCCCTTACCTGTACAGGTAACTCACCATCAGGTCTTGTTGAGCCTCCCTCTTTATTATGTCTTAAATCTACCCCTTCTTTGATATCCCCTCTGCCATTGCCCTAGTCTAGCCCCCAGCACCACTCACCTGGATGACTGCAACAACCTTCTACTTGATCTCTCTTGCTTCCATTCTTTCCTTCCTTCATCCATTCCTCATACTGCGAAGAGATCTTTCTAAAATGCAAACGGAATCACATCACTCCCTTCCTTTTTAAACACTTCAGTGACTTCCCATTGGACTCAGTATGAAGTCCAGATGCTTTAGTATGACTTACAAGGCCCTGCAAGATCCAGAAATCTCAAGACAGGTCTAGCTTTGTTTAGGGTCACTTTCAAGGGTTATCTCCAAAAGAGATGAGTTTCAAAACATTCACCTAGATAACCTAGTAAGAAGAACGCTCTGTGAAATTACTTGCTATAAACCAGTTAAAAGTTGGAGAGATAGTTACTCAAGATGAAAACAATGGCTTCAGAGTAACAGATGATGAGTGTATTTTTTCTTTCTGGGAGAATTAAACAGTGGGGAACAGTTGTTTATTGAGCCCCTTTTAGATCATATTAACATATAAATTTGTACATGAATGTTCACAGGAGAATTAATCATAATAGCCAAAAAGTAGAAACAACCCAAATGTCCATCAACTGCTGAATCGGTAAACAAAATCTGGTATAACCATACAAAGTAGTACTATTCAGCCACAACAAGTAATGAAGTACTGGTACAAGCTACAACACAGATGAACCTTGAAAACATTATGCTAAGTGAAAGAAGCTAGTCACAGAAGGCCACATATTATATGATTCCATTTATATAAAATGTTCAGAACAGGCAAATCCTTGGAGACAGAAGGTAAATTAGGGGATGGGGGAAAGGAAGGAATTGGGAGGTACAGTAAAGTAAGATGTTCTCACCATCTTACTTTATTGCTTCTGTTCAGGTTTGGTCATGTGGGTTTTGTGGAGCTTAGAATATACGGGTGTGAAGCTCTGGAGAGAAAGCTGGGCTTGTGCTGCAGATCTGGAAGTCACCGGTATACTAATTAACTTTATTCTTCTACATTTGGTTATTTAGTTGTTCCAGCCCCATTTGTTGAAGAGACTATTCTTTCCCCCAGAATGACCTTGGCACCTTTACTGAAAATCAGTTGATCATAAACGTATGGGTTTATTTATGGACTCTCAATTTTATTCCATTGGTCTATACATCCGTCCTGAACTTATAGTAAGTTCTGAAATCAGTAAGTGTGAGTCTTCTCACTTAGTTCTTTTTAAATATTATTTTGGCTATTATGGGACCCTTGTATTTTCCTATAAATTTTAGGATCAGTTTGTCAATCTGGGATTTTGATAGAGATTGCTTTGAATCTGTAGATCAATTTGGGGACTGTTGCCACCTTAACAATATTAAGTTCATGAACATGGGATGTCTGATTTCTTTCAACAATGTTTTGTAGTTTTTAGAGTATAAGTTAGTACTTTTATGTTAAATTTATTTCTAAGTATTTTATTTTATTTGATGCTATAGTAAATGGAATTGTTTTCTTAATTTCATTTTCAGATCCAGCTTCTCTTTTGCTTCTACCGTAGATACAACTGTACTGTGCGAAGTATACATCTCTGTTAGGGGCTGGTTTGCCTGTATAGCCACAGTACAGCATCCTACAGTACTGGTTGATCCTACCTGAAGGACACCTGTGCCTTTGTGAACCACGGACATAAGCATGACTTGAGCTGCCTCTAAATCCAGGCCCCTGTCAGCTTCCTGCCTCCTCCTGTTTCTACTCTCTGGGCTGTGGAGCTTGGCTTGTTCCCTGCACTCTACCATTTCTACCATTGGGTTCTAGCTTATGTGGGATCTTAGTTCCCCAACCGGGGATCGAACCCGTGCTCCCTGCATTGGAAGCACAGAGTCTTAACTACTGGACTGCCAGGGAAGTCCCATCTTTCTTTCTAATGGTGAATAATGTCCGTGGCCTCTCAGTCACCTCTCTTTCCTCTTTGCTGATAGTTCTCTTGCCCTTACAGGATTCCCTTCTAGTTAGAGAACAGGTCAGTCACATACTATCTTCTATAATTTTCATGTCCTGAACTCCCTTTAGCTATTTTGGTCACTTTCTCCATTTACAGGTTTTTGGGGGGTTACTTACAAGTCATGGATATTCTGGGAGCTTGAGAGTGTAAAATTTGTAGCACTACACAGTAAGATTCTGCTTAAACTTTGTGGTTCATTCATTACAACAGCTCTAAGGGTCAGGTGAGTGAGACATAAGCAAGGATGTCCGTGTCCTCTCTAAATTCCTGCCCAGGGCACACTTCTTCCTCTCTCACACCTCATTCCTTCATGCTCTAATTATATTTGGGTGTATATTTGCACTGGTGGCTTAAAACAACAGAATGGATTAGAAGGAATTTTAATAACGTCTGTTTCACTGACAGTGACTCAAAGGGCAGCTTCATCAACACCCATAAATAAAGGGACAAGAGCTGGCCTCTGAGGAAGCCAGATGGCATGAAGCTAGGCAAGCTTGACTAGGTATTTCCTGCTCCAGTAGACAGAACTGGTTTTCCTCATTTATTTCAGTGATTACCCTTTCTCACCCCAACATGTCCTATTGCTTGCCCCCAACATCCTTGTACATACCTTTCATGTGCCTCCAAAGATCTCCACAAACCCAGTCCTGCCTAGCTCACATGCATTCCAATTAGCATATGCTGGTCAGGAATGGAGGGGGAAAAGTGCCTTGACAGGACTGACTATATATAGTTTGACAAGGCTATAGGTTATGGGGAAGGTAGCACAGAGGTTAGAAGCATGGAATCTGCAGCCATCCTTGCCTGGGCTCAGATCCTGGCTCCACCACTGACCAACTAGGTAACGTCAGTTAAGTTTCTTAATCATTCTGTGCCTCTGTTTCCTCATCTGTAAAATGGGGTTAACTGTATGTACCTCATAGAGGAGTTAAGGATTAAATGAGTTAATATTCATGAGCATTTAAAACAGGGCCTGGCCCATAGTAAGTCACTACATGGATCTTTTTTTTTTTTTTTAAAGCTATGTATGACTGCCTTAGATATCTCCTCTTCGAAAGCTGTGTAGGACTATGAAGATAATATTCTAAGCTAATATGCAGTGAGTGCAATAGGCCAGGCAGTGTTTAGTGTAATGTACAGTATATCCCTTCAAGTCCACGCAACCCTGTCTTATAGACGAGGAAAGCAGAAGCTTAAGAGTGGCTAGGTAACTCTTCCAGGGTTCCACAGCTGGTTTTGTGTAACACACCTGCCACAACTAGCTGTGAAACCTGGAGCAGGTTACTGAGCTTCTCCGAGCCTCCATAAAAACAGAGGCTTGTACGTGTGGAACAACTCTTCTTTCATCCTTAGCGATGAGTGTGAGCCAGGAAAGTTCATTCTGCTCCCTGGCTTGGCGACTGCTTGCCTCAGCTCCACCACTCAAACCAGTATTGCTCTGTTCATACATCACACCTTTATTGAGGGCCCCAACAGGGAGACTGTAGGGGATAAAAAGATGAAAAGACACAGTCTTAACTTTGGAAGCAACAAGTCAGAAAGGGAGTAGGAGCCAGAGCTGGTGGCACAAGTGTTACTCTAAGGCGTCTGGACTTCGGTGGGTGTGCTCGGTCCTTCTGCTCGGTCCCACCTTCGCCACCTGATCCCCTCTCTGCTCTGCTCTGGGCCCCACGAATCAGAAGGTCAGTCTCTAAGAACTATATCACGTGGGCTTCAGGCCCTCTGGCTTCCATCTGGGTCCAGCCAACCTCAGGAGGAGATGAGAGTACAGGAAGAAAGGTTGCAGTATTCATTCTCCGCCTCTCTCCCTACCAGCATGTGGCTCTGGCAGGAGCTGTGATCCTTGACCAAGGTCAGTGTCTACGGAGGACCCCTCTCCCATAGCCACAGATTTTGCTGGGTTCCGGTACCCCTCCCTTCCCCCACTGTGCCTGAAGTGGTAACAGTATCAGCTATAGCCAGTCCCTGCCGGTCCCTCGGTGGGCCACCATCCCTTGTAGGTTTCCCTTACCGCACTCACCATTGTAAATAATCTCTCCATTAAAGGCTTTTCAATAACCCTCTGAATGTGCTGGCTGTGTCCTGCCTGGACCCTAACTAACACAGTAAACAAAGTACTGAATTTTTTTTTTTATTTGATGTAGGTGGAATAGAGTTCAGGAGACACTAGACACAGAGAACCAGTTAAGATAAAAATAAGAGATAAGGAGGGTCTGATGGAGGGAATGAAGTGGAACAGACAGCTATCAATAGGACCAGGGATTATGAGGGGAGAGGGAAAAGCCAAAAATGGCACCAAACTATAGACCAACATCCCTTATGAACATAGCCACAAAATTCTCAACAAAGTATTAGCAAACTGAATCCAGCAATGTGTTAAAAGGACAATGCATGATGACCAAGAAAATGTAAGGCTGTTTCAATATTCTAAAACCAATTACTATCATTCAACATATCAAGTCATGAGATTAGTTATTAAATTGCATTAATTAGAAATGCAAATTAAAACTTATTTATTACAACTACACACCTATTGGAATGTGTGAAATTCAGAAAATCTGATATCAAAAACTGGCGAGGATATAAAGCAGCTCATTGTTAGTGAAAATGAAAAATGGTACAGCCACTTTGGAAAACAGTGCGCCGTCTTTTAAAGTTAAATATACACAGCATACAACCTAGCAATCCCACTTCCAGCTATTAACCAAGAGAAATGAAAACTTATGTTCACACAAAAACCCATATGTGAAGGCTTACTTTATAATGTCTAATGTTGGCTTTATTTGTAACTGCCAAAACTTGGAACCAACACAAATGTCCTTCAACTGGTGAGTGGATCAACAAACGGTAGTACATTAATGTAATGGAATACTACTCAGCAATAAAAAAAGAAATACTAATACACGCCACGACATGGATGAATCTCAAATGCATTATATGCTAGATGAAAGATGCTAGACTCCAAAGGCTCCATACTGCGTGATTCCATTTACATCACATGATAAAAAAGGCAAATTAGAGGGGCAGAATAATAGATCAGTGGTTCCCAAGGGTTGGGGTCAGGGGCCTGAGGAGACTACAAAATGCCACAAGGGAATTTTGGGGGTGGGGAATGGTGAAGGAACTGTTCTATATCTTGACTATGGTGGTGGTTATATGACTATATGCACTTGTCAAAACTCATAGAACTGTACACTAAAAATGGTCAATTTTACTGGTATGTAAATTATATTAAAAAAATGTGACCCCCTAAAAAATGATATTGAAGTTCTAAGCCTGGGAAGTTGTAGTATCATTAAGAGAAACAGGGAAGCCATGAGGCCTGACAGTTGAGACACGTGCCATAACTGGGATTTGTGGATTCTGTTCTTTCCAGACTGGCTAAATATCATCTTACCTTCTGTATGTCTAGTCCATGGAGCCACAGCTTCTGCAAAACCACTGGATGAGACCCACTCCCCATCACAGAGGTGGGCCAAATCCAATATGACACCTGTTTTTTTTTTTTTTTTTTTAATTTATTATTTATTTATTTACGGCTGCATCAGGTCTTAGTTGCAGTGTGCGGGCTCTCTAGTTGTGGCGGGCAGGCTCCAGGGTGTGTGGGCTCTGTAGTTGTGGCACTCGGGTTCCAGAGTGCGTGGGCTCTGTAGTTTGCAGCACATGGGCTCTAGTTGAGGCACGCGAGCTCATTAGTTGTGCTGCGCGGGCTTAGTTGCCCTGCAGCATGTGGGATCTTAGTTCCCTGACTAGGGATTGAACCTGCATCCCCGGCATTATAAGGCAGATTCTTTACTGCTAGACCACCAGGGAAGTCCCTGTTTTTGTAAAAAGTTTTACTGCTTTTGTGCCACGACAGCAAAGTAGCTGCAACAAAGACCATATGGCCCACAAAGCCTAAAATATTTACCATCTGGCCCTTTACAGAAAAGGTTTGCTGATCCTTGCCCTATCCCAGGGGTTATAAGGCCAGGAGCTCCAAGTGACAGCGTATAGTCATGAAGGTAGACAGGATTATGATAAAAAGAACACCCTACCTCACTGTGTGTGTGAAGAGTCACAGATTCTGGGAACTCTGGCGTTAGTGCATAACTTCAGAGAGGTCACTCATTCATTAGGCAGCTTAAGTAGGGGTCAGACCCTGGGCAGAAGGTGCCTATGAATCCTTTTCTACCAACAATTGTTTATAATGTTGGGGGTTTCAGCGTGCTGAGCTAAAACCTATATTTTCCAGCCTCCCTTGCAAAGAGGTGTGTCTAGGAAGACAAATAATACAAGGTACAGTTTGGTAGAGTTTCTGGAAACGTTCTTTTAAGATAGGGCAACCCTGGGACTTCCCTGGTGGTCCAGTGGTTAAAACTCCACACTCCCAATGCAGGGGGTTCAGGTTTGATCCCTGGTCAGGGAACTAGATCCCGCATGCTGCAACTAAGAACCCACACGCTGCAACTAAAAAAAGAGCCTGGGGGACTTCCCTGGTGGCGCAGTGGTTAAAAACCTACCTGCCAATGCAGGGGACATGGGTTTGAGCCCTGGTCTAGGAAGATCCCAATGCCATGGAGCAACTAAGCCCTTGCGCCACAACTACTGAGCCTGAGCTCTAGAGACCGTGAGCCACAACTACTGAGCCCGTATACCACAACTACTGAAGCCCACACGCCTAGAGCCCATGCTCTGCAACGAGAAGCCACCAGTGAGAAGCCCATGCACCTCAGCGAAGAGTAGCCCTCGCTCGCTGCAACTAGAGAAAGCCCACGCACAGCAACAAAGACCCAACATAGCCAAAAATAAGTAAATAAATAAATTAAAAATATTAAAGAGCCTGGGGCTTCCCTGGTGGCACAGTGGCTGGGAATCCACCTGCCAGTACAGGGGACACGGGTTCAAGCCCTGGTCTGGGAGGATCTCACGTCACAGAGCAACTGGGTCTGTGCACCACAACTGCTGAGCCTGCGCACCACAGCTGCTGAAGCCTGCGCCCCTAGAACTTGTGCTCTGAAACAAGGAGGGGCCCCCGCAGTGAGAAGCCCGCGCATCGCAGCGAGGAGTGGCTGTGGCCCCCTCTTGCTGCAACTAGAGAAAGCCCGCGCGCAGCAACGAAGACCCAACACAGTCAAAAATATAATAAAATAAATAAATTTATAAAAATAAATAAATAAAAATTTAAAAAGAGTCTGCATGCCGCAACTAAAGATCCTGCATGCTGCAACAAAGATCCTGCGTGCTGCAACTAAGACCCAGCAAAATAAATAAATTAAAAAGACGGCAATCTCAGTTGTCGGGCATATTCCCCCCCCACCTCCCCCTTCATTCTGCCTGAAATGCAGATTCTATGGTTCGAGCTGCCACAGACATCTGACCACCAGGAGGCAATCTGAGGATGGAACACAATTTCCTGCAGATATTGGCACTGAGATGGTGAATCAGATGTCATCCATGCCCTTAAGGAACTCCATTTCATCAAGAAGACAGGCAGGTAAACACATTTGTTATACGGTATGACAGGTAGAGCAACAGGAACCTGTGTGTGGCACAGAGAAGAGCACCATTAACTACATGGGCCCCAGGTGGTGTGCAAGCAGAAAAGGCTTCCTGGAGATGATGTAACAGGTCCGAGTTGGTCAGAAAGGCTGGTCATAGGGCTTCCCTGATGGCGCAGTGGTTGAGAGTCCGCCTGCCGATGCAGGGGACATGGGTTTGTGCCCCGGTCTGGGAAGATCCCACATGCCGCGGAGCGGCTGGGCCCGTAAGCCATGGCCGCTGAGCCTGCGCGTCCGGAGCCTGTGCTCCGCAACGGGAGAAGCCGCAACAGTGAGAGGCCTGCGAACCACAAAAAAAAAAAAAGAAAGAAAAAAGAAAGGCTGGTCAGGGGCTTCCCTGGTGGCGCAGTGGTTAAGAGTCCGCCTGTCAATGCAGGGGACACAGGTTCGTGCCCCAGTCCGGGAAGATCCCACATGCCGCAGAGTGGCTGGGCCCGTGAGCCATGGCCGCTGAGCCTGAGGGTCCGGAGCCTGTGCTCCGCAGCGGCAGAGGCCACAACAGTGAGAGGCCCGCGTACCGCAAACCACCACCCCCGCAAAAAAAAAAGTCACTAAAGAAAGGCTGGTCATAGAGCCTCTCCAACACATCCAATGGCAAGGCCCTCCTTTTACTGGTGGTCCGCTTCTGTTCTTCTGGGGCCACTTTAGCCAGAAAGTTCCACTTCAGATTGACATGAAGTCTACCCTCATTTAACTTCCATCCCACTGGTCTTACTTCTACACTGTGGAACAACCTGTGATGTTCCTAATGAAACTCTCATGTTTCCTCTATGTTTCCTAGGTTGTTTGCAGATGGCCACAATAATTCCCTTCCTTGTTTTCATGCCTTCGGTAGTCAATCACTTCACACAGTGACTCTGTACTTAGCCATGTCACTTGCTCTGGCCAATGGGACATTAGCAACATGACACAAGAGGTTTGAAAAGTACTTGTGCATTAAGGCTTGCTCTGTTGCTACTCCTGGGATCTCTGGAGCCATCACCATGTGAACAAGCCCAGGCCATCCTAATGGATCATAAGAAACATGTGACCAAGTCATCCCCTCTGCTCCAGCTGACAATGAGTCAACTGCCAGTTGACTGAGACCATTTCAGGCTATCCAGTTCTAGCTGAGCTTACCCGGACCAGAACCAACACCCAGGTCACCCTAAGAACCATGAGAAATAATAAATGTTTTTCTTAAGGTACTGAATTTTGAGGTTGTTTGTTATACCACAAAAGCTAACTGATACACTCCTTTACAGACCGAACTCCCTTAATTCCCTCAGACCTTCCTCACATTCTCTATCCTGCTGGCTAAGGCTGCTCTGGTTTGTCCATTGTCTAGATTGTCAGTATGCCCCTGAAATGCAGCCCCAGAACTGAACACCATATCCTGAGCATATTCTGGCCTTCTTCCCTGTACATTACACTCCTGTTGCTTCCATTCATTTTAGAATTTAGACAGCCATGTCATCCTGACACATGGTAGGATTTTGCACATTTCCTAATACTCTGTACTTGTATAGTTAGGTTTTCAAAAATTTTAATTGTGGTAAAATACATATAACATCAAATTTACCATCTTAACCATTTAAAAATGTACAGTTCAGTGGCATTCAGTACATTCACATTGTTCTGCACGTTCATCACCCCCCATCCACAGAACTCTTTTCACCCTGTAAAACTAAAACTCTATATCCATTAAATGATAACTCCCCAATCCCCTTCCCCCCAGCCCCTGGTAACCACCGTTCTACTTTCTGTCTATATGGGTCTGACTACCCTAGGTACCTCATATAAGTGTAACCATATTATACTTGTCCTTTTGTGACTGGCTTATTTCACTTAGCACAACGTCCTCAAGGCTCACCCATGTTGTAGCATGTGTCAGAATTTCCTTCCTTTTTAAGGCTGAATAATATTCCACTGCATGCACACACCACATTTTGTTCATCCATTCATCTGTCAGTACACACTTGGGTAGCTTCCACATTTTAGCTACTGTGAACAACGCTGCTATGAACATGGGTGTACAAATGACAGGTTTCTTTTTTAAAAAAATTATTTATTTATGGCTGCGCTGGGTCTTCGTTGCTGCGCATGAGCTTTCTTTTTAGTTGCAGCGAGCAGGGGCTACTCTTCATTGCAGTGCACAGGCCTCTCATTGCGGTGGCTTCTCTTGTTGCGGAGCATGGGCTCTAGGCGCGTGGGCTTCAGTAGTTGTGACATGCAGGCTAAGTAGTTGTGGTTCACGGGCTCTAGAGCACAGGCTCAGTAGTTGTGGCGCACGGGCTTAGTTGCTCTGCGGCATGTGGGATCTTCTCCGACCAGGGCTTGAACCCTGCATTGGCAGGCAGATTCTTAACTACTGCGCCACCAGGGAAGCCCTCAGGGTTTTTTTTCAAGTGTCATTACTAGTTCTGGAATTTTGTCTTTCTGATGCTATTAGAATCATCAAGCTATTCAGAAGCTTACAGATGGATGGAGCTGGGGTAGTTCCACCCAAGCTATTAAAAAATCTATAATACTTTGCCTTGTAACTATATATTTTTAAGTTACAAATTATGTTTTCTATTTTTCAGTGCCAGGCTTCAAAAAGAGCCATTAGGGATTTCTACAGACAAACTTACTGCCTTGTAATAGTATCTTTACCCTGCAAGCCACACAAATGCAGTGAATTGATTTGCAGCCAAAGTATTAAATCAATTCAATGGGGAAAGAAAACTCTTTTTAAAAAATGGTGTTGTTGGGCTTCCCTGGTGGCGCAGTGGTTGAGAGTCCGCCTGCCGATGCAAGGGACACGGGTTCGTGCCCCAGTCCGGGATCCCACATGCCGCTGAGCGGCTAGGCCCATGAGCCATGGCCACTGAGCCTGTGCGTCTGGAGCCTGTGCTCCGCAACGGGAGAGGCCACAACAGTGAGAGGCCCAGGTACCGCAAAAAAAAAAAAAAAAAAAAAAAAATGGTGTTGTGGGCTTCCCTGGTGGCGCAGTGGTTAATAACCCGCCTGCCAATGCAGGGGACATGGGTTCGAGCCCTGGTCAGGAAAGATCCCACATGCCGTGGAGCAACTAAGCCTGTGAGCCACTACTGAGCCTGCGCTCTGGAGCCTGCGAGCCAAAACTACTGAAGCCTATGCGCCTAGAGTCCATGCTCCGCAACAAGAGACACCACTGCAATGAGAAGCCTGCGCACCGCAACAAAGAGTAGCCCCCGCTCACTGCAACTAAATAAAGCCAACGTGCAGCAATGAAGACCCAACACAGCCAAAAATAAATAAATTAATTTTAAAAAATGGTGTTGGAACAATTAGATTTCCATATGGCAAACAAAAAACCTGACTCTTCCTTTCTCACTGTGTACACAAAAATTAATTCAAAATGAATCAAAGACCTAAATGTAAAAACCGGAACCATAAAGCTTCTAGAAAAACATATCAGAGAACATTTTCAAGGCCATGGAATAGGTAAAGATTTCTTGGACAGGACACAAAAAGCATTAACCCATTGATAAACTGGATTTCAAAATTTTACAGAATTTCTGCTCATTAAAAGACTCCACTATGGGCTTCCCTGGTGGCGCAGTGGTTGAGAGTCCGCCTGCTGATGCAGGGGATGTGGGTTCATGCCCCGGTCCGGGAAGATCCCACATGCCGCGGAGCGGCTGGGCCCATGAGCCATAGCCACTGAGCCTGTGCGTCCGGAGCCTGTGCTCCGCAACGGGAGAGGCCACAACAGTGAGAGGCCCTCGTAAAAAAGACTCCACTAAAAAAATAAACAGGTAAGCCACAGATTAGCAAAAAATATTTGCCAAACATCTATGTAACAAAGGACTTGTATGCAGAAGAAATCCTACAAGTCAACGATGAAAAAATGAACAACTTGATTTTTTTTAAATGTCAAAGGACTTTGATCACTTCACACAAAAGATACAGGAAAAGCCAATAAGCACATGAAAAGGCACTCCATATTATTAGTTATCAGGGATATGCAAACTGAGATACTCAAGATACTCGCTAGAATGGCAAAGAAAAAAAAAAAAAAAAGACTGACAATCCCAAAGTTTGGAGAGGATATGGTGCAAATAGAACTCTCATACATTGTTGGTGGCAGTGTAAAATAGTACAGTCACTTTGGAAAACTGACATTTTCTTCTAAAGTGAAACATATATCAACTCAATGACACAGCAACTCCACTCGTAGATATTTACCCAAGAAAATGAAAACATATGTCCACAAAAAACTTAGACAAAATGTTCTCAGCAGTCCTAATTCACCTTAGCCCCAAATTGGTAATAAACCCAAATGTTTATGAATAGGAGATTAGATAAACAAATTATGGTATAGGCATACAATGGAATACAGAAAAGCAGTAAAAATGAATGAACTACTAATATATGCAACAACATGTGTGAATCTTAAAAATGTTATGTTGAGTGAAAGATGCTAGGCACACACACCAAAAAACCCCTCATACTGTAGGATTCCATTTATTTGAGGGACAGGAACAGGCAAACCTTACTTATTAATGACAGTAGTCAGAAGTGGTAGCGTGCTGGTTGGCAGGTTGGGGTGTGGGGCAGGGAGGTGTGGAACCGACCAGAAAGGGGTACCAGGAAACAAAGATGATGGAAATACTCTATATCTTGTGTTGCATTGTGGTTACATGGGGATATATTTGTTACAACTCATCAAACTGAATACTTAGCATCTGTTCATTTAATTGTATGTAAATTATACCTCAATTTTTAACCACCATAAGTGGTGTCTGAGGGTATAGAACAACCTACTTGCACCCTGCAGATTTACATCTATAATCAAATTAAATGGACATGTGTGAATTAAAAGACTCTTTCCTTTAATTTTTTTTTTTTTTTTTTTTGCGGTACGTGGGCCTCTCACTGTCGTGGCCTCTCCCGTTGCGGAGCACAGGCTCCGGACGCACAGGCTCAGTGGCCATGGCTCACAGGCCCAGCCGCTCCGTGGCATGTGGGATCCTCCCAGACCGGGGCTTGAACCCATGTCCCCTGCATCGGCAGGTGGACTCTCAACCACTGCGCCACCAGGGAAGCCCAAAAGTCTCTTTCCTTTAAAACAAAACAAAAACCATGTAAGCATACTTTTGGTACCAATAGAGTTGGCCCTCCGTATCTATGCATCCTCAGATTCAACCAACCATGGATCTAAGATATTAAAAAAAAAGAAAATACCAGAATGTTCCAAAACATAAAACTAGAATTTGCTGCACACCAGTGACTATTTACATAGTTTTACATTGTATTAACAACGATTTACATAGCATTTACATTGTATTAGGTATTATAAGTAATCTAGAGATGATATAAAGCATATGAGAGGATGTAAGTTATATGCCATTTTATATAAGGGACTTGAGCATGCGTGGATTTTGGTATCCATAGGGGTCCTGGAACCACACCACCCCCGCCCGCGCGCGCACACACACACACACACACACACAGATACCGAGGGATGACTGTATGGAGACAATGGCTGAAGCCAAGCTAAGGCCAATGATCTACTAACTCTCGGCACTTGCTGAGGATCTGAAGATGGCACTTTTCCCTAGCCAACATCACACTGGATGAGCTGCTGAGCTATGGGTGTTAGGTAAGTCCTCACCACTCACAAACAACTCATACTAAGGAAGTGAGGGTTCAGAAAGGAGTTCTCCAGTATCGCTGTAGGCAGGTGAAATTAATGATGGCTATAAGTGAGAAATAATGTGTAACAGTTTGTGGTTGTAGCTGTACAGGTTGGGCAATAAGGTTAGCACACCACAAGGGTGGCTAGCTCAGCTCCCACCCCACCACGCCCCAGAACCAGCCCACAGCTGGAACTCCCCAGCAGCAGCAGCCTTTGAGAGCTGTGCACCCTTAGGGCACCCCTCCTCAGACTTTGCCGCAGGCCTCTGGCCCCTCAGACACATTCCAAGGGGCCAGTATCAAGGGGCTTGTTTGGGAATTAGATTTTTCTGAGGATGAATTTTTTCAGTAACTGTATCTTAATACAAAATATGCTAAAATAAAGCACTGTGGCCAGTGATGAGGCCAGGACCCTAGTTATTGAGTTGGGCCCTCAATCAATCTTCCTATCTTTCTTCCTTTTCCTCCTTCCTTCCTTCCTCCCTCCCTCCCTCCCTCTCTCCCTCCCTCCTTCCCTCTCTCCCTCCCTATTTATTTATTTATTTATTTATTTATTTATCGTGCCATGTGGTTTGCAGGATCTTAGTTCTCCAACCAGGGATTGAACCCGTGCCCTCTGTGTTGAAAGCACAGAGTCCTAACCACTGGACAGCCAGGGAATTCCCCAATCTATTTTTTTTAATTAATTTATTTTTATTTTTGGCTGCGTTGGGTCTTTGTTGCTGTGCACGGGCTTTCTCTAGTTGTAGTGAGCAGGGGCTACTCTTCATTGCAGCGCGTGGGCTTCTCATTGCGGTGGCTTCTCTTGTTGCGGAGCACGGGCTCTAGGTGTGCGGGCTTCAGTAGTTGGGGCACGCGGGCTCAGTAGTTGTGGCACACGGGCTTAGCTGCTCCACAGCATGTGGGATCTTCCCAGACCAGGGCTCGAACCCATGTCTCCTGCATTGGTAGGTGGATTCTGAACCACTACGACACCAGGGAAGTCCCCCAATCTATTTTTAAAACAGAGTGTGACATTAGCTGGATTTCCTCCTACCTCTCTGGCCATTTCTCTGCTAGTTTCTCCTGATAATGACTGTGGTAACCATTGCTCCTGGCTCATGACTGATGATCTTATTCGGTCTCACTAAATACTATCTATTCTCTGACGACTCCCAAAGTTATCAGCCAGGTCCTCTTCCTTGAGCTCCAGGCTAGTATAAACAACTGCCTATCTGATGTACATTTCGACTTGGTGTCCAGAACTAAACTCCTGATGTTTCTCCCCACCAAACTCTCTCTTCCCACAATGGCTTCATCTCAGGAACTGGTAACACAAATTTTCCAACTGTTCAAATCAAAACCTTGGAGTAGTCTTTGATCCTTCTTCTTCTCTCACACTTCTCACCTGATCCATAAAAACAAGTTTTGCTGGCTCTCTACCTTCAAAACACATCCTGTATCCGAGCACTTCCTACTACTCTATTGCCACCACCTTAGTTCAAGTCACTATCACCTCTATCCAGTGTTACTACGACGGCCCACTTGGTCTCCCAGATTCTACCCTGCCCCTTCCCATGCTGCACCCCCAATCTATTGTCAACAAAGCACTGAGAGTGACACAATTAAAATGTAAGTCAGATCAAGCCACTCCCCTGCCCGAAGGCGCCACAAGCTTCCCATCTCTCTTAGAATAAAAGCCAAGGTTCTTCCCCTGACCCACAAAAGGCCCTACGTGATCTGTCTGCACCCTATCCTCTTTCTGACCTTATACCCAATTTCTCTTCCCCTTGCTTACTCTGCTCCAGCCACAGCGGTTCACTGCTGTATGTATCTCAAACATACCAGGTATGTCTCTGTCTCAGGGCCTTTGCACTGGCAGTTCCCTCTACTGTACAGATGATATCAACTTGGCTTACTCACTCCCTCACTTCCTTCAGGTCTCTACTCAAATGCTGTCTTATCAGAAGCAGGTTTATCTTCCCATTGTTGGTCTCATCCTACCACCCCTGCTAGAATGCATGCTCCTTGAGGAAAGGGAATTTTTTGTCTGTTTTGTTCACTGCTGTACCCCCAAGTTCCTAGAACAAGGCCTGATATGTAGTGGGTGCTCAGTAAATATTTGCTGAAAAAAAAATGAAAGATTTCAGATCTTGCTTCTGCATAGTTAATCAATAAACAAAGACATATAATGAACTCATCAAAACTGTATATAATTCTGTATGATCTTGAGATATGTTCACAAATGTAATAAAGAGAGTACTTACGTTGTTAATTAAATAGTCTGGGGCAGAATCTGGTTTAATGGTTTAGGAAAGAAAGCATCATATAACAGAATAGCTCTGTCTGCCAATTGGGATTAGGAAAATGAGCTGATGCTCTCAGTCTTAAGCTACAACTTGACCTGTCAAGAGGGGCCCTCAACCAGAACTGTCTCTCCAACTACCACCACTCCTCTACATGACATGACTCAAGTTTATCAGTTAGCTCAGACCCCTTGTAGTCAAGTTTCCTCTCTCTAACAGAGAAGCACACTGTAAATCAAGCCTTGCGACTTCCCCGGTGGCGCAGTGGTTAAGAATCCGCCTGCCGGGCTTCCCTGGTGGCGCAGTGGTTGACAGTCCGCCTGCCGATACAGGGGACACGGGTTCGTGCCCCGGTCCGGGAAGATCCCACATGCCACGGAGCGGCTAGGCCCGTGAGCCATGGCCGCTGAGCCTGTGCGTCTGGAGCCTGTGCTCCGCAACGGGAGAGACCACGACAGTGAGAGGCCTGCGTACCGCAAAAAAAAAAAGAATCCACCTGCCAATGCAGGGGACACGGGTTTGAGCCCTGGTCCAGGAAGGTCCCACATGCCGTGGAGCAACTAAGTCCATGAGCCACAGCTACTGAAGCCCGCGCACCTAGAGCCCATGTTCCGAAACAAGAGAAGCCACCGCAATGAGAAGCCTGCGCACCACAACGAAGAGTAGCCCCCATTTGCTGCAACTAGAGAAAGCCCTGTGCAGCAACGAAGACCCAACGCAGCCATAAATAAATACATAAATAAATAAGTTAAGTAAGTAAATAAATAATCAATCAAGGCTTGCAGGACCACAGTGATCCAGCACCTAGGGGCTATGTTCAGTCAAATGCCAACAGACAATCATGAAGGGAAAGTAAGTGATAGTGGACTCAAACAAGTGATAGTGATTCAAACCTAACCAGTTCCTAAGGAACCACAGTGGCAGCAGTGAAGCCTTCCTGTCCCCACAGCCAGTCTATCCCTACAACCCATCAATTGGACATCTTAATGCCCCTTGAATTCATCCACTGCTCTGGTTCCCTGAACAGACATGGAGCAAGTCTTGATGGAAATGGACCCGACCGTTTCCTTCCCCAGCCTCTAAGTGACCCTAAGATAAAGCCCAAATTCCTTCATGGGCTCTCCCCAGTGTGGGTTGGGCCTTTCCCCATCTCTCCACCTTACCACTTTCCCCTTTACACTGCACTCAGCATGCCAGCAGCTACCAAATCTAACTCTTTCAGTCCTGCTCTGAGATTCTGGTCCAAACTGTTTGCTCTGCCTGAAACAATCTTTTCTTTTTCTTATTTCCTCAGGATAACTCCGTCTCAGATCTGTTAGGTCTCCAGTTAAACACCACTTCTTCAGAAAAGCTGTGCCTGAGCTTTGGCTTTCACAGTGCCCGTCACACTTCACTGGGATCTGTCATGAAGTCAAAAGGTTGCCTATCTCACACTTTGCTGTCACCAGGACAGAGCAGTGTCTGAAGCTGAGTAGGTGCTGCTGAGTAATGATTGAGGAATGAGCATATGAATGAATAAGTAGGAGAACAGATGAATCAAGAAGTCAGGTCAAAGCCTTTGTGATAGCTGCACTGACTAGAAGGCAACAGTTTTTCCTGCTCAAGTTCTGCTTTTCCTTCCTGTTTTATTATTTTTTTAAGATTTAATTTTATTTATTTTTGGCTGCGTTGGGTCTTTGTTGCTGCGTGCCGGCTTTCTCTAGTTGTGGCAAGTTGGGGCTAATCTTCGTTGCAGTGCGCAGGCTTCTCTTTGCAGTGGCTTCTCTTGTTGAGGAGCACAGGCTCTAGAAGTGCTGGCCTCAGTAGTTGCGGCACATGGGCTCAGTAGTTGTGGCACGCAGGCTTAGTTGCTCCACAGCATGTGGGATCTTCCCAGACCAGGGATCGAACCTGTGTCCCCTGCATTGGCAGGCGAATTCTGATCCACTGTGCCACCAGGGAAGTCCCTCCTCCCTATTTTAAATAAAATATGTTCTAAAATCTTTAAGAATATAAGCTTCTTTGTTGTTGTTTTTTTTTTGGCCACGCCACAGGGCTTGCAGGATCTTAGTTCCCTGCCCAGGGATTGAACCCAAGCCCCGGCATTGAAAGCGCCGTGTCCTAACCACTGGACCACCAGCGAATTCCCTGAATATAAGCTTCTCTGAATGATGCTCCAGAACTGATACGTGGAACATTACCATAGGAGGCGGGTGCCATGACGTAACATCCAGTTGTAAAGGGATCTATAACATAAGAGCGTAATTCTTGAGCATGGTAAAGGAGATAAAATTAAAATGTAAAGGTCAATTTTAGCTCAATCCTCCTTTTGCAAAACCCAGGAAACTGGTGGGGAAATAAGTAGCCTTCCATGTGGCCTTCAACATCAGTCATGTACCAAGAACTAATTAGGAAGGTATGTCTAACTGTCCCCCAGCCCTCCTTTGGGCCTCCCAACACCTGGAATTGAGCCACTGTGGTAGACAGGCTGTCACTGAGTGGATAGCAGAGCTGGACCCAAGAGGGAAGACAACCTCACCTCATCACCCGAGCCTGAGCAGGAACCAGGGCAAGTATGCAGCTTGAGTTCTGAACTGCATGTTCACAGCAGAGGGACTACCTGCAGTTCAGTTAGAGCTCCCCAGGAACCAGCTTGTACTTATAGTCTGAAGGACTGCTTTCTGAAGGACTGCTTTCAGATAAATGTGCAAGTGTTTCTTTACCTACATGTATGTTTCCATTGAAAAATAAAAGCCAAACAAAACAAACAGGCATTGAGTTTTACACGAGTTATGACAAATACTTTGGTCCCTGGGTTTCAACGATCCAAAGGCTCTGTGGCAAAGTTTAGTTTTTCTACGATTTGTTTAAGTGTCTTACACTGACTCAGTGACACAGAGATCGCTGCCTTCTCACTGACAGCAAAAACACAAACAGGACCAAGGAAAGAAATGCTATTCCCCCATTTCTACAAGCTGACACGGAGGTAAACTGTTAGGCAGCCACCAGAGGCAGGAGAGCATACCCAGCCCTAGCCAAAGATGCCAGTTCCCCATCTCTGCACTACCCTCCACACGGTGTCCTAGGAGGGACACTAATGAAAGGCCTAATGACCTGTGTAATGAGGTGTAACTACACAATGTACAAAAGGGTCAGCTAAATTGGGTCATAAAGGAGAAGTAAATTTAACACCCACAGAGGTATCTGGATAATTATTAGATCTGAAAGTTAGTTTCAGCTGATGATTACAGTAAGAAAAAGTACTTATCTACCAGCTGTATTAATTCTTTATTGCTTTTGAAAGTCTGGCAATAACAAGATTATTTTTTCAAAGATTGCCTTAACAATGAGTTCTAGACTGACATCAACCTGAAAATTCCATCCTCAGCCCTACTCTCTCACAGAGCAATTTTATCTAATCCTTCAACTTCACTCTGACCTCCATGCAAACGTTCCTAACTGGCTCTATACTTCTAAGTGTCTACTGGAAATCCCACCCGAGAGACCTACCAGCTTCTCCCAACCCAAAACCATCTTTCCTCTCCTTCTCCTGTGCTCCCTCACTCCACTTAATGGTACAATATCCAGTCACCAGAGTTCTTTCCTCATTCGTTCCCTAATACTTTTAAGGGCAACAATGAGTCAGGCATTATGCCAGAAGGTGGGGCACAGAGCAGTGATCCAGACAGGTCAGGTTCCTGGAGCTTAGTTTCCATTTCTTGCTACACCCACCGCTGAATACCAAGAAGTAATTTGACAGAGGAACACAATGAGTGGCAAGCATGTGACAAAGACTCTGCCTTTGCTGAGGTAAAGCACACTTGGCTGTGATGCATGTGAAGTAGCCAACCCTAGAGTGAGGTATATTACATACTTTGGTTTTACCTGTAATCTCAAGAAGAGGATGAGTTTTTAATTAAAATAATAAAACATTTTTCAATGTGCAAACCTAATTTACTAAGGTTTTCTTTGTGTTTTCCACATTCTATATGGATACAAGCATCCTGTCGCTGTGAAAATGGCTATTTCTATGGCAGCAAGAGACACTTTAGAGAATTACCTATCTGCCTTCCTTCAGATTTTGGGTGTAGGATGTTCTTAGGGCACCCCAGAACACAACAACCCTGACCGGTGTTCTCTAACTCTGTTATATGGCCTCTGGTCACCAGGAAGGTTGAGTAGTTCTCCAGTGACTGGACATGCCCGGTGCCCTTCACAAACATCTCGACTTGTATGCAGAAAACTGCTTACCAACTAGGCCATGATCATGCCCAGCTGTGTTAAACCTGAGATGTAAAATAACCTAATCTCAGGACAGTCTTTGCCATAACACCCCCTTTTTCCTGTTTTCCTTTCGGTTAATGTGTAATGAAGGAGGCCGGTTATAAAATATAGGATGTATATGGGATATGCCCACCTGAAAATAGCCATTCATTTTAGTATTTTAGAATTTTCTGAGTATTGTTTAAATGATGCTCAATGTCTTACCTCACTATTGAGACTCTAAGCTCTTTCAGGACCAAGACTGTATTAAGGAGATAACAGGTCCCTGAAACTTAACACTTCAAGGTATTTGGTAACACTCCTATAATAATTTGGAAATTACTTGAAGGCATTTAAATGTTCTTTGGACAACAATCTTAGCATATCGGGAATATTAAGCAGTGAAGGAAGGAGAAACAAAGACAATAATTTTAAAAGAATAACCAAAAAAAAAAAAAGAATAACCACTATGATCAGAAGCAAGCCTTCGGTCGGGGGAACCAAAACAGCCGTTTAAGCACAATGATTTAGTTTCGAAAATAAGATCAGATAAGAAATACTATGTTCAATCATTTCTCCCATTGCTTCAAAAAGCAAGCTATGTCCCCTTAGCACCTGGCACAGGAATATGAGTGCAAAAGGCTGAAAAGTAACAGGAAGTACAGCTGATCTCTCTACCATCCCCCATTTCCCTGACAATGAGAGGATGCCTGGATGACAAACACACATCTCACAGGCTCCCAGAGCCACCCCCAGAGAGGCCCCTCTGAGATGATAACCATTTCCTAGCAGGAACCACCACCAAGCTGCAGAAACCATTAACCACGTGGAACATCCTAAAATGTGCTTTGAGATGCTATAATACAAAACCATCCATCAACAAGCACCAAAAGAGACCCTAAGGGTCAAAACTATTCATCAACGAGCACCAAAAGAAATAGCAGTCTTAGAAAGCAGCATAAGATCTGTACAGTCACCTTTCGAATACATACATGTAAGTTCATTATCCTAGGTAACCGCACTACTGTTTGGTTCATGACACCTGAGTTAGGAAACATCAGTGCTGCCCCGTCCCTGCCACCGTTCTCCCTCCACCACTTTTAATACAGTCAGAGAGCAAGAAGGGGTGAAGGCTCGCAGAGAGGAAACAAGTTGAGTATCATTCTTTCCACAAGCAAGAAACTTTCAGGAGGGGTTTGTTGGTTTGTTTGTTTTAATATTTACTCATTATAGAAAATTACTATGTGTTCTTTTTATGTTCCTTTTTGCTAAGTTTTTACATCTGTTTGATGTACTTGAAATCAAACTGTATTCACAACTTTGTATCCTGATTTTTTTTCACTTACTATTTTGACATATGCATTTTTCATGTTGTCACAGACAGTTTTTAAGGGTTACGTGGTATTTTACTGACTACATGAACCAGCTTTTCCTTTCTCTAGTGTTAGGCACCTATGTCATTTTCCAATTTTCTGTTATAACCATTATACAGGTTAAGAAATTATGGCCCAGAAATTACATGATTTGCCTAACATTATCATTCTAAGCAAAATATAATCGTGAAAGTAAATAATAAAGGTTTTGAGGTTGTAAAGTGATATGGTAAATCTCAAAGCCAAGTTAGAAGCGTTTCCGGTTGTATTTTGGGATTATCTATTCTCACGAGAAATTGAGAGCTGACGGTTTGAGAGGAGCAGACTTATCCCAGGCCAGAAAGGAAGACTGTGCTCAGTACTTAGTTCCCATTCCTCAAAGCCTTCGTTCCTAATCTTTCATAGTAGAAGACAGATAGGAACCATTACAGAAGCAGCTTCTGGGAATGGCTCTGAGAGGTGGTGGGGAGACTGAGGTATCCCCACAGCAATTCCTGGCAATCCTGGGTCCCAAAGAGTGTGGCATTTTGTCACTGGCAACCTTGAAAACTGACAGTACCTAGGACAAAGGCATTACTTGCAATTCCCCTTCTAAGAGCAGGACTAAAGAACACGTGTTAAGGGTAGGGTTTGAGTGTATTTAAGTAATGCAGGAACATTCACCTCTTCCTTCTTCATGTTTCATCCTATTTTCTAAGTGTTCATTCCCATCATCATGAAAAAGAAATATTTACTCCATTTCTCATTTCCTTTGTCTGGGTTTAAAGACATGGTACTTTAATGAGCTCATTCCTGACCTAACGGCTAATTCATAAGTGAATGTTAGTGTGCTGGGAAGTCTTACTGTTTTCATGTTTTTCTCAGTATCTTTTTTTTTTTTTTTTTTTTTTGCGGTACGCGGGCCTCTCACCATTGTGGCCTCTCCCGTTGCGGAGCACAGGCTCTGGACGCGCAGGCTCAGTGGCCATGGCTCACGGGCCTAGACGCTCCATGGCATGTGGGATCTTCCCGGACCGGGGCACGAACCCATGTCCCCCGCATCGGCAGGCGGACTCTCAACCACTGCACCACCAGGGAAGCCCTCAGTATCTTTTATCATTCTGATTTTCATGAGCCCAAACTTATTTCAACTATCTTTCATTCCCCACTCTTAAAAACATCTGACATCTAAATTTTCAAGTAATTTGGACTTTTAGGCTGTCCTGAAGTTTACTAATACAAAGCTGCTTTTATTTGTATGTAAGAAAAATAATGTCCTATTACTATACTGTAAACGAATTCTCAAATACAGCAAAATAACCAATTTTTTTCTAGATGCTGTCCAATTCTAATAGTGGATTTATCCTAGAATTGGACCTCCTATTATAAAAACACACAAGTGACTTGTTAGGCATCAGAAGGGCTCTTCCGCTTCTAAGTGAGTGGTCGCTGATTCCTGTGTTTTCCGAACACCAACCGTGTATTACAACTTCCTACATGAGATCACGCTGTGTCCCCATTTTATTTCTCCTCTTATTGTATAACTAGAAAAGCAGTTCAGTGAAAGTAAATCCTGCTAGCATTACTGGTTTATCTGGTAAGTTGGCCTGTCAAATACTGTTGATTACTTTACTACAGGCCAGGTTTGATAACTGCACTCAGCTGTCCCAGAAAATGGAATGGATGTTAAGTAATTATTTGTCAAAGGTTTCATTGCCATAGCAATGAAGAAACACTTTGAGAGTGTGCACATCTTTCTCCTCTGAAAACAAGTGTCTTTCTGATTAGAGGGGCTAAAATAATGCACACAAATCCATGGGGCACACTCACCACATTTAAGCATTATCTTCTCCAAATGCTCATTCAAGGAAGTATTTGCACTGACATTCAAAGCACCCTCCCACCCCCTATCCAGTGCCACAGATGGTAATTGCTCCCTTCCATCTACTTTGATTTTGGCCTACTTGTCTGTCTTCTATCTGGGCCAATGCTAAAGTAATGAGGGTTTCTACACAGAATACAATCATTTTCATAAAGCTTTTCTGACAGGATTTGGTTAACAGTGCCAACGTTCCCCCACAGATTACGTATCCTTCTGATAATACCCCATTATTTCCTGAGGTATTTATACAAATATTTCCAGAGATGGAAGAAAAGTCAATAAAATGCAAAGCCGCAATAGCCATAGTTATGGACACAGGAAGAACAAAGCTTTCTTCCTTAAACTAATTTTACCTATTAACATCATCATGCTTTCAATGCATCTTCTCTTATCACTCTGAGGGGTAAAAAACAACAACAACCCTGCGGCAAAGTCAAATACACAGTGAAAATTAGCTTTATCAAGCTAGCAACAAACTGACTTCGATGATTAGAATCAGGGACCATCTTTTAAAAACCACACACTTCTTTACCCCATATTACAAACATTTATGTCTTTTGGGGGAGTACTTATTTTTTCATTGCTAATCCCACTACTAATGGGTTCTAGTATTACTACAGAAATCACATATTTGAATTTTCCCAACAAATAAAAATAACAGATCAGATCCAGACCAATCATTCCATAGGAAAGGTATAAAACAACCAGGTGGTGAGAGAAAGTCTCTCACAACAGAAGCTTTAGCTGTAAAATGGTGGGGGTGGGGTGGGTGTCTATCAATAGTACTGTCTGCTGAAAATTTTCAGCTCTTGGTACAGATAAATTCTCTAAACTCCTAGTCCAAAAGCACTAACTTTTCCACATTTTCTGTAAAATGGATGGCCTTAAAACTCTTGTTCCCTGGTGTAGTTTTTCAGAAGGAAATGAGTTTCCTTATCAAGAATGTATCTAGGGGGCTTCCCTGGTGGCGCAATGGTTGAGAGTCCGCCTGCCGATGCAGGGGACACGGGTTCGTGCCCCGGTCCAGGAGGATCCCACATGCCGCGGAGCTGCTGGGCCCGTGGGCCATGGCCGCTGGGCCTGCGCGTCCGGAGCCTGTGCTCCACAACGGGAGAGGCCACAGCAGTGAGAGGCCCGCGTACCGCAAAAAAAAAAAAAAAAAAAATGTATCTAGGGGCTTCCCTGGTGGCGCAGTGGTTGAGAATCCGCCTGCCAATGCAGGGGACAAGGGTTCTATCTCTGGTCCCGGAAGATCCCACATGCCGTGGAGCAACTAAGCCCGTGCGCCACAACTACTGAGCCTGCGCTCTAGAGTCCACGAGCCACAACTACTGAGCCTGCACTCTAGAGCCCACGAGCCACAGCTACTGAGCCCACGTGCCACAACTACTGAAGTCTGTGCGCCTAGAGCCCGTGCTCCGCAACAAGAGAAGCCACAGCAATGAGAAGCCCGCCTACCACAACGAAGAGGAGCCCCTGCTCTATGCAACTAGAGAAAGCCCGCGCCCAGCAACGAAGACCCAACGGCAGCCAAAAATAAATAAATAAGAATGTATCTAGATTTCCTGACTACTATCTTCTCCATATCTCTCCACATCACAATAATGCATGAAGTGTCTTTTCTAATTTAAACAGTTGTTCCGTTCACCTGAAGGTCACAGACTCAGGGCTCTTCCTTCTGAGACCTCTGTGCCCCATAGCTTACAAAGGTCCTCTGTGCCCTGTGCGACCAGTTTCTGGATACTAAAAGCCACCTACTTCCTTCCTCGTGTGTCTTGCCCTCAGCATGACACTGTGGGAACAATGAACATAAATAAGGTTTATAACCTTCCTTGGTATCTATCCAAGGCAGCTTTAAACTTTTCTACTCCTGTCTTGTTCTTTAGATGCTGCTGTAAACTCTTCACACCACCATTCACAAGTCCTGATCTCCCAGCCCCCTCTTCTTCCCTCACCATTCATCTGATAATGCCTTGAGAATACTTCACCTCACCTTTTGTCTTCACAAGTCCATCTGCTTCCTTCTTGAGCTTCAAAGGTAGGCCAGGCCCAGGTAGATCTGGCCAGTGGACACTCCGGGACTGGCAGAGCCACCGCACCTTCTGGAGTGTCCCTTCTCCCACCTGCCACCTGAACGCTCTTTTCTTAAAGATTTATCCCCCCAAAGTACCATCTCATTCTGAAAGACGATGGACCCGCTACCCCACGAGCCCTTTGTCTGAGGTTCCCATACCTCACATTCTTATCCACAAAGCGTCGGTCCTCACACAGGTAGGGGGGTCTGCTCGGCACAGGGCGGGGGAGCCTAGGTTTTCGCGTCCAGTAAAGGGATGGGTTATGGCCGAGGTCCTTCCAGGAGCCAAAATTCTAAAATTCTACGACCAAACTTGCAGGTCCTATTTCTGAGGCGGGAGGACGAACTCTGGGGCGACCCCCGAACTCCGAGCCCGCGCTGGCTGTTAGAACGGCCCCCTCCAGCCCCAGCTCTGCGTATCCCCGCCTCCGACTTCGGGCGCCGGGCCGCGGAGGAGGCCCGGCAGGCGCCCGCTCGCCGCCGCGCCATGCCCTTCTTCATCCTCACCCGCCGTCGCCGGCCGCCTCTCACCTGGCAAGCTGGCATGCCCCGCCCTGCGCCGCACCGGAGACCAAGGGTCTGGACGGGTCTCGGCGGCCACCAGCCCTCCTTGAGGGAGGCTGGCGGGGACGCACGGGCCCCGGAACCTAGCGCGCCGCCACCGGGAACGCGCCGCCTGGTTTCTAAGGAACCGGGGTCTGGAAAGGGAGGGGCGGGACGGCGGGAGGTCTGCGCATGCTCCCTGACGGGGGTGGACCACCGCAGGGAGGGGCCGTGGCCGAGAGCTGCGCATGCTCGTTGGTTGGGGGCGGAGGTTAAGCAGTCTGGCTGGAAGCCCTTGGTCATTCGTTTCCGGCGGTGGAGGCGGCAGACAGAGAGGGTTCCCACGAGGAGGTTCTGAGTAGTGTGGTGGGCATTGGTTGTCCCAGAAAAAAGGAAGGTCTGCTGCTGGAAAACGATGTATCTTAGCAGAACTACAGTTATCTCGAATTCGCCGGACTTCGCGGCTTTCTGACTCCTAATGACTCGCTTTTTCGTGCCTGTCTGGGGTCCTCTTCTGGATGTTCTTTGGTTGTTCCTTACATGTCTGTGCTTTTCAAGACTGTGACCTCAGTCCTCCTGATCTTTTTACTGGAACCTATTTCCCCCCAAATAAATACCACTTTGTAACGAGAGTACCCTTTGTTTCACCAAACTGTCCGCTAGAGCAGCGAAATAAACCTGTAAGCCTTAGTGTAAAACAGGCTATGTTGGAAATGTGTCTGGAGGGAAATGAGTTTACTGTGGCTTTACTTATGGAACCAGGACATTTGTGCTTAATCTAATACTCCACTCTTCCCCTCTACACTAGCTTTTCCCTGAGAGTCCTGTAAAATGCCCCTAAGGGAAGCATTCTGTAGTAATGTAAGTTTGGAAAACGCTGGGTTAAGCTACACATCTTAACACAGGATTTTTAGAGCTTTCAATTAGTGGGTGATGTTCACCGTGAGCATCCATGACAGTTTTCATTATTTACTGGGTCACAGAACCCTTCCAGTTCCAGGAAACATGTCTCTCTGAGATAGATTTATATGCTCTCCAGCAAACCTCCTCACTCCAGTGACTTTTAGCCACCACCCATTCCCTCCTGTTCCCTGTATTATCTTGTAGATAATATACCCCTATATTATCCATCCTTTCACCCCAACAAAAAGCCTGCAGTTGCCTTGTCTCTTGCTACCCCGATCTCCCTCACATCCGGTCACTCATCCTGTGGTGCTAACACCCCCTAAATATTTCTCAACCCTGCCTTCTTGTGTTTGGCCTTGTCCTTCTAGATGGTTTGCTTCTAGCCTTGTCTCCAGGTGGACGGCAGCATCATCTAGTTTACGCCTCCTCTGCATAAAACCCTGGTGCCTTGGGAGCAGAGGAGGCAGCTGGAGGCAGGAGCAGGCCAGTCACACTAGGGAGCATCCTCATGGAGGCAGGGTGGCCCTATGTCCTGTGTCCCTAGGTGCCAAGCCCTGCCCTGTGCATGCTGTAATCCTCTGTCACCATGGGGAAGCAGGATTAACATGTTAAGAATGGGGAAAATGAAGCTGAGAAAGGTTAATTTTCTGGGGTCACCCAAACTGGGATTTTGAGCATGAGCTCTTTTTCCTCAGACTGAAAGGAAGCTAACCTTAATACCCCTCAGAAGAGTGCTGACCAGTGTTTGGAGCGAGCGTATTTAGAATGCATTAAGATCTTAATTTGAGGAGAAGAGGTCCTATGGCCCACCTTTTTGTATTTGCTACTTTTTCTTTGTCTCAGATGAAAGCTGTTTCGCAGGAGAGAATCAAAGCTTTAAGTATCTATGCTCTTTGGGGTCTTGCAAAAAGTCTTGAGAATCCTTGAGACACCAGGGGCCTAGGTACTCGACAAGTAGACTGGGAAGGGGCCAAGCCCTCCAGGACGGCTGTGCCACACCAAGGGTGCCAATCCCAGTAAGACTCACAACAGAGACCAGACACTCGTGACTACTCATGGATGTGTATTTTAATAAAAATAATTCTGTCAAAATACAACAGGAGTTTTTTCATCTCTCAAGTACAATTTAATAGGATGTTTTGTGTTAGAATTCTCTCTAAACCCTCCCACACCCACAAGTTTCATGCTAATGCCAAGTATCAACTTGCGAGGACAAAGGCAGAACCAGTGTGCACAACGTGGAGGACGTCTGTGTCAGCTGTAGTTACTAATGGAGGAAAACCCAATGCAAAGAGGCGGCGCCTGAGGCAGCCAGAGTCCACAATCTGGCCACAGGTCCGTGTGCACGGGGCTGGTGGTCAAGTAGGGCTCTCCTGCCCAGCTGCCACACGGTGTGCATACCTGAGTTGTGAGCGACCAAAGGAACTTTCAGCTCTGACAGGTCTCTGCCTCATCTTCTTTGTGCTTGCTTAAGGGGTAGGAAGGTGCTGGGAGGCTGGGCAGTCCCCACTTCTCCATCTCTTGGTGTCCCTGTTCTGCCGGCCGACACCCAGCCACAGACCCATGTAGGTGAGGAATAGGGGTTCTGGCTTTCTTTGCATGTCCGCCAGTTTCTGCTCTGGAAGGAGCGACCATTTGGTGAAGCAAGAGGAAAAGGGAAGTAGGGAAGGCTGCTCCCCGAGGGCTGAACAACCCAACAGAGCCAGCCAGGTCTTCTTCCTGCCTCCTTGGTTCAAGTCCAGCTCTTCACCGGGACTCCTCCCAGGTGCCTTCCCCACTCTCGGCTCCCGGGAGCAGGCTGGCAGGACTGGGTGTGCATAAGGGGCTCCTCGGGCTGGCAGGCAGGCCTGGACTATCAGCAAGACAGTGGGCTCAAGCAGCTTGAGTTTGGTCCTCTCCACGGCTTGTGGGGCAAAGGCTTATGTCCCAAAGGTATGCTGTCCAACTGGGACAGAAAGCCCCTCTGGAGAGGAACAGAGTAAACAACTTGGACTCAGCTGAAACAGTGAGATAAGGCACAGAAAATGGGGAGGTGGCCATGGGTACTGAGTGTGAGGCAGGCGGACACCCAACCCCAAGCAGCACACAGCTGTCCTGAGCCCTCCTGGGCCGCTCAGCCGCTCTACAACCCAAGCCCAGGCACCCATCCCCATGCCTGACACACCCCTGAAGGTACCAGCTGTGCAGACACTGCTGGAGGCCTCGCCAGCCTAACCCCTCACCCGCCATTCAGCTTTAGGACTAAACAGTGTTGTCCAGTCCTCAGGGATGAGGTTAGTCCCAGTTCTGCCCTAATTTGTTGTGTGACTTTGGCCAAGTCACTTAATCTCCTGGGCCTGTTTCCTTATCTATAAAAGGAGAGGATTGTTGGAGTAGATGTTCTCTGAACTTCATTCCAGTTGCAAAAGCCTCTGGTTTTAATTCCCAATCCTGCTTGCTTCTGACCATTTTAAGAGCCTGATGTTTCCAACTTCTTGGTTTGGGAGCTAGGCATCCCCAGGTTTGAACAGGATGAATTTCCTTTACAGACAGGACAACACCCCCCTGATGGGTTGCGGTCTCTGGGATGCCAGCTGGGGCCCTAGTAGGGACCAAGAAAAAAGCAGCAGCCTACAGGATCATGTCCCAGGGCAGAATTCTGGGAGAGCACAGGGCCACTGGGCCCATCACCAGCAGTTAGCTCAACTCAATCATTTCTCTTGTTGTCCAGCTGTAGGCCCAGTGAGTCCTGGTGGGCACTGAATACCTCAGGCCACACCAACCATTCCTGAATCCACTGATGGAAAGCAGGAGCTTGGCCAGCCCAGATCCAGGCAGGGACTGGAAGCTCGACTTCTGACCTTGCCCCTTTGCAGGGGCTGCTTGGGTACTCCCTCCCACTGTGAGGCCGATGGGGAAATCCCAGCCCATCCTGGTGCTCCTCTGGGAGGCCTCTTCCCTTTCTTCCTCCTGGGCAGTCTGTCCTCTCCACAGATGGCCGGCCTAAGTCCTGGCAGCATCGTAACCCTTCCTCTCCTGATTCCCTGATGGCAGTACCAGGACTGTTTTTGAACAACTAGCTGTGAGGATCCGTCTGACATGGACAGTGGGACATTTGTAAAGCCCATGAGGTCCTTTCCTCTGGCCAGCAAATATGCTTAACAGTCTTTCCTAAGAGTGGCCGGGGCCAAACTGCAAAGGAGCTGCCTGGCACAGCTACAGTGAGGCCTGGCCTAGGGGGTCAAGGGTTCCATCCACTCCAGCGACTGGCAGCCCAAAAATCTGTCTCCACAAGGTCCTGGCTTTTCAACAGAAAGCATCAATTCCATCAGAGCTGTGCAGAGACGGTGAAGATCCAGGCAGGAAAAAGGCAGCCCCTGTACTCAAGGGCCTCTGTCCTGGGTATGGAGACTTCCTCCCCACAGCCTGACACTCAGCAGCTCTCGGGTCAAAGGCAGGTAATTTCCAGGCAATCAATTTAGAGTAAATGAATTATTTGGCCATCTTAACAACAAAGGTAGGCAGGATGTTGAAAAGGGAAGAGAGAGAGAGGCAAGGCAGGCAGTGAGAGGCAGGGTAGAATGGTAGATATCGTGCTAGCCAAGGACCCTCTAACTCCCTTGCTCTGCTGTGTAGCCCCGGGCCAATTCATCTCTTCTTTGGACCTTGGCCCTGCAGTTCTCTGCTCAGTTCAGCTCTCAGGGTCCTAGGGACCCACACCTCTCAGATGCTGCAAACCAGCTTAGCCTGACCTGCCCACTATGTGGCCCCCAAAGCCTACTGGGCTTCCCTAGGCTGCAGCTGGGCCTGTGGCTCAACAAAGGGGAAGCCTGAAATAAATGAATCACTTGGCTGAGGTGACAGAGATGATTCTTTTTAAATGAGTTGGACTCAAAAACATATGGTGTCTGGACAGCTTCACCCAAGAGGTGCTGGACCACTAACACTACGATAAATACTGTGTCTTTTTTTAATATATATATTTATATATATATATAATCTCATTTTTTTTACTTATGAAAATAATAAGCTATCACCAACTTGGATAGGCTTCACCACTAAATTAGCAGAAACCAGCTCAGCACAAACTCTCCAGAGATAAATACTGGTGGCTCAGTCAGGAGGGGGGAAAAAAAGATTAAAAAACCCCAACCTCTCCTCAGAACAAACCCCTTCTTTCAAAATAGAAGTAACCAGACAATACTGTGTCATAGGCCGCTGCACATGAAGGGGGGAGAGAGAGAGACTGAGGGTGGGAGAAAAAGAAAGGAAGGAAGGGAAGGAAGGAAAGGAACGGGGGAGGCCAGGCAGGAGGAGTGGACTCTGCCCATGGCTTCCAGGTCCCTGCACCAGGTGCCGATGGAGGGCAGGGCTGCTCCAGCCCTGGGGCCGAGGGAGGGCCAGGTGGGGCCAGACAGTGTGGTCAGCTAGTGCAAGTAGTCGTCGACTCTGGCAAAGGAGCAAGATCCCAGGCCCGCTCGGGCCATGAGCCGTAGACATTCAGATGCCTGGCCCAAGGCGAGCATCAGAGGGGGCTGCTTTGGCAGGTTCTGAGACTCTGTGGAGAAGAGACAAGGCCTGGTCACTGCCCTGCTCAGGGCTAAGCCCAGGTCCAAGTTCCCTTGGGGGCAGAAGGTGGGGGGAGTGCACAGAATCTCTTGGAACAGAGCGTTCATGTGTCTCTGTGTGAGTGTGTCCCAGCCACCAGGCCATGGCCCTGCCTGTGAATCTCAGCTTTCTTTAGAGCACTGAGCTAGCCAAGGCCCAGGGTCATAGTCTAGGGCCCATCATGATCTAGCCAGCCAACTCAGTTGGGCAGAGGGAGGTCAGGGCTTAGGTTCAGCCATGGGAGCCCAAGAGTCCTATGGGTCACCAGAGAGCCTCTGGGCAGAGCTCACTGCCCAGATTTGGATAAACATCAGCAATTTCTAGGGAGGGGTGAAGGGGCTAACCTAGGTACTCACAGGCCAGCTTCTGTTTTTGTTAGATCCACTTACCTAAAATGGCGCTGTTGAGGGCAGCGCATACAGGCTCCCTCTGGATGGGGTCAAGCTGCTGGCCAACTGGGCAGCTCCAGGGGTCTGAGTACGCAAGCAGGCTAAAGGCATCCTAAAGGACAGGGCATTCTTGAGAGGACTGTGGCACGCACCACGCACCCCCTCCTCCATGGCTCCAGGAGGATACAGGGCCCTGTGTGGTGCCCACGGAGAGCACAACATACCCCGACTGAAGGGTCAGGTAGGGCTGTGTCCTCCCCAGAACCTAGAGAGGGTGGGGTGTACCCTGGATGTCCTGTTCCCCACTGTAGACTTGACTAGAGCCCGCTCTGTCCCGTTGCTGCTGCCTGCCCCCAGTGCCTTCTCCCAGTCACCCTGCCCCACCACCAAACGGGGGCCCATTCTGTATGAGGGCCTGGCTTGTTCTGTACCTGCAGCATCTCTGTGTGGGCCAAATTCTTGCCGTATTCCCGGCCCAGCTGCTCACTCAGTGCCTGCAACTCACGGCCAAACAGGATAATCCTTTCTGTGGCCGCCTGATTGCCCCCGCAGAGCTGCCGCCGAGGATGCCCATCATCTGCACCCAGACCCCAGCAGAGAACACATCAGGAGGGATAAAGAGAGAACGGGAGGACTAATGTGGAGACCCCAAAGAGAACACGACAAGAAGGACCTTGGCTGGAGGTAGGGTGGGGTGGTGCAGCTCCTGCTAGAGGCAAGTGAGGGCTGAGAGGAGCAGGTGGACCATCCAGAGCTGAGCTCTTCTTAGTCCACCTAGCCCATGGTCTAGGAGTCACACAGGACTCAAGCTTGCCCTCTTCCCACCCTCTGCAAGTTGCAAGGGTGTTCATAAGGTGTCTGCTCTCACCAGCTCCCTCTAGCCACAGACGCTGGGAACTTGTTCTGGGCAGCAGGCTAAGGCTTTCCCACCTCAAGCACCGATTCATGATTGGCTAAGGAGGCAGTGGACCAGATCTGGATAGAGCTTCTCCAGCCACCAAAGCCTGCCCATGCCAACGCCCACAGAGGGGAGAGGACACCAGGACTGAGCAATGCCGCCTGTGGAACACCATGCGGGGGCATGGCCTTACCCATGCTGGACTCATCCGTCTGCAGGTCTTCATGCTTGTAGGCACCATTGACAATGCGTGTGGACATGCTCTCCAGCACACCATTGGGGTAATGTTCCGCCTCCATCTCCATCTCACTGTCGCTGTGGAGAAGGGTTGAGGTGGGAGTTAGCAAAGGGGATGTGACTGGAGCAGCCTGGTTGGGCCTCCATTTAGGCTTTAGCTGCAGTTTGCAGTGGGTAAACTGAGGTCCCCAAAGGGCATGAAAGGACAGCTCCCAGGCTTCCCAGGCTCTAATACTTGGGCCCTACTGTGACACCAGCCATCCCAGAGGCTTGTTACTTCACTCCCACTCTGGTCCCCATGCTGCCTCTGTGACCGTCCCCACCCTGGCCCTCCTCTGAGGTGGTACACCCCTTCTATACACCCCCTGACCCCCAATGACCAGGGCAGGTAAGTCCTGATAGGCATCTCTGGGAGCCAAACCCAGGTCAGCCCTGTAGCATGCTGGAGGGCTACTGAAAGCCACCTACAGTCTGCAACCTAAAAACCCTGCCTGCCCAACCTGGCTGACCACAAGCTAAGCCCAGTAAAAGCTCCTTTAGTATAGACCCTGGGGGTTCTGAGAGGCCTGGCATTCTTCGAGGCACCCACATTCTCAGTGTCAGCGCCTCTGGAGAAAGACAGGGCCAAGGAAAGTGGCAGCTGAATCGAGTTGGACCAGAAGCTGGAGCCAATGCCAGGCCTGGTGGGTCAGCGGCTACTATTCCAGGCACAGACCTGGGATGGAGGTGGGGGTGAAGGGCAGGGTGGCGCTCAGAGGACAGGCTGCAGTGGGCGCAGAGCAGAAGGCAGGAGGAAGAAGCAGAGCAGAACAGGCACCTGGTCTCCTGGTTACTGGTACTGCTGTGGGGCTGGGACTTGGTGGAATCTGTTGAGTTGGACTCGGAGTAATTGACTGAGGATGGAGATGAGGAGGACGAGGACGACGACGAGGAAGAGGAGGAGCTGGGCGGAGGGTATTTACTGTGGTTCTGTTTGCTCTTGGTGGAAGCGACGCCATTGCTGCAGCTGGGACTATCTGCTCCTAAAAGCCGGGGAACAGTCAGAAGAGGAGGGGCAGCCTGCCATCAAGCAGGGCCCCAGGAATAACTACAGTGGTCCCACTTCCCTTCCCCCAATCCAGCAGCAAGCCCTGAGCCCATCCCAGGGAAGGGTGTATGGGTGGCCTTGCTTCTCCACACCAGTTCTTCCCAGAGCCCTCTGGAGAGTGGCTGACCTGTGTTGTGCATGTGGGAACTAGTGGGGCCGTGTCGGGGGCTGAGGCTTGGGGAGCCAGGGTAGCTGTCCTGGGACTTGGGGCTTCGGGAGCTCAAGCTGCGGACCTCACTGTCAGTCCCGTTCACCATCTCCACAAACTGTCGGCACCTGCAGAAGGAGCACAGCAGCAACGCCCTGGGCTTGGCTCGGGTCGTGTGCGCCCACCACCAGCTGGGCCGTGGGGGACCGGACGGTGCCCCAAACCTACTTGAGCATGAAGAGCAGGTTGGGGTTGTGCTCCAGCAGCCCTGGGTAGAAGCGCTGTGTGGTCTCAATGGCCTCACCCACACGGCCCTCCAGCACCAGCTTCTGGATCTCTGTAGAGAGCAAGAATACGTCAGTGAGAGGCTGCAGACCTTCCTCACAGCCACATGTCTACACACTGCCAGCCCCAAGCACGGACCAGCGGACAGTCAGGTGGGCTGGCTCAGAGTGGCAAGCCCACTGAGATGCTCACAGAAGAGGCTGAAGAAACAACCTGGCCACCCAGCCCCACAATAGATCCTGGTTTCTGTCAAGTGTCAGGTAGTCCTCAAAGAATAAGAGGGGAAAATGGAGGGGGGGCGCTCTTAGCCCAGAGGCATCAGGTTGAATTTGGAGGCCTGCTCCTATGGAGTACAGGTTGCCAGGGACCTGGGCGGGGGAAGAGGTCCTGGCTGTGGGAGCATAATCTAGGGATGGGCACCCGGGCAGCTTCGTGGCCTGAGAGGCCCCTCTTCAGACAGACTTCTCTCCTCAGGCTTCACAGGGAGTTGCCAATGGGAGCTCATGGATTCTGGGCCAGGCCCATGTCTCGGCAGTCTTCAGGGGCTGTGGCGCGCCCCCTGCTGAGAGAGGAGGTCATCCTCCTCACACTGGCAGCTCTGACGTTGACACCTCTCAGGCCGTCGGCATCGTGCTCTTGCCCTGGGGGCCTGGTGCGTCTTGCTGGGAGCGACTTCTGGGTAGATCCCAAGTCTGGGATCTCTTTCCGACTGTCTGGCTGGGCGTGGCTTCTCTGGGAGACACAGACACATGCACATACACAGAGACGACAGGCTCAGAGTGACGCAAGCAGGCACACACAGACACACGTGTCCACACACACCTACTCTCCCTCACTCTCCTCTTCCCATCTCCTTTCTGGGCTGTTTCCTCTTTCCCAGCACCCTCCTTCCACACAAGAGCCCCAAACATGCAGTATGCAGGCTAGTATGAACACCAGGAAAACTTCCTTTGGCTCCTTCTTTGTTTGTCTGCAAAGCCCAGGACCAGAGGTGGGAAGCAGAGAAAGGTCTACCACAGTGGCCACGGAGCATCAGCCTTCCCCCTGTCTGACTGCTTCAGTCCCCTCTCTGCCCAGGGGCAGGCAGAACTACTAAGGTTGAGTAAATGGTGGCAAAGGCAGGGCACTGAACTGGTAAGATGCAAACACACTCTTTCTCGAAGACCGTGAACAGGAGGCTGAGTGGAATCCAGGATGCAGGAGGAAGAAGGAAACAAGCATGGAGGAAGATCCAGCCATACCAGGCCCCAGACTATGCCAGGCCATCAGAGTATACATTAGGGAGGCTGCACCGAGACATTCCCATGCTGCCGGACTGTCCTTCTGGACAGTGTGGCCTTGAAAGAGGGACAGAAGAAGGGCCTGGGGCTGGGCTGTGGGCTGGTCTTCTGGTGAGGACCCGAGCTGAACAGACTACTGACAGGTTACCCAAGGCTGCCATGAGCCAGAGAGCAGAATTAGGGACAGGTGAGAGAGGGAGGGAGCGGGGAGAGGAGAATCAACCTTACTTTGTCTGTTCTTTATGGACGCTTGTTCTTCCTGAATCGGGGTTTCAGTCATTCGGGCAAAAGCCGTGGCCGTGGCACAATACCCATGATGCACCAGGTAAGATGAGACCATGCTAGAAAAAAGGAAATGCTCAAGGTGACACTTAAGAACTGCATTTCTCACCAACCCCCTGATGGGACAGACTATCTCCCTGTTAGGTCTTCCCTAAACATATCTTACAGGTGCAACCTCCACAGAATAATAAAGGGGCTGAAACAAGTGAAAACATCCCCCAGTGCTCATGCAGTCAGGCAGAAGAGGGGCAGGTCACCACATCTGTCCTCACAGCTTGGAGGAGTGGCTGCAGTTTCTCTGGGATATGCTGCCCACAGGCAGGCAAGTATGATAACAGAAGTACATACAGAGGCACATACCATCTCCTTACAGAAGCGGCTGCCTCCTGGGACCTGAAGCAAACCCAGAGACTGCCGAGAGTCTCTATGAGGGCTTCCTGGAAGGGCAGCCAGCCAAGCAGTCTGGCAGCTGCCCAGTGATGATGCATGCCACGTGCGTACCTTCTACACACAGGAGCTCCTCTGCAGGTGCCCCACGCGCCCGGCAGAAGCATTCCAGCTCACGTGAACCTGGCCCTCAGGAGTGTTGGCTCTAGACGGTGATGGGGAGCTAACCCACGACCCAAGTTACTCCACGATACACAACAAATTAAGGGCCCAAGAAGCCAAGGTTTCAGGCAGTAACATGGCCAACAGGAACACGATCTTTGGGAGATGGCCCTGAGAAGCCTGATGCCCAGAAACCATTTAATCCCACCGAAAGCTGGCTAAGCAGCAGCACACGTAGAGTCCTCATATCTGATGTGTACAAAAGTGAATACCTTGGTGTGTGCATATGTCAATGTCATTATTATAACTGCCAAACACAAATGTCTGAAGAGCTGTCATGTAGAAGGCACAGAAGTTCAGCTGTGTGTTCCCTCATGTTTTAAGGGGTAAATGAGATGATCCATATAAAGTGCCTAGCAAAGCAAGAAGTCAATATATACAACCTCTTATTATGAAATTATGTATTTATAACATTAATTATGAATAAGAATTATAATATTTATATTATTATAAACACAAGGGCAAAAATTCTTGACAAAACATGGTTCAGATGTGCCCATATATACGTCAGAGGCCACTAAAATGTACAGTCCCTTTGACTCAGTAATTCCACTTCTTGAAAGGACACCCAGAAAATAATCTTAAATATGGAAAACTCTTTATGTACAAAAGGGTGACCTACACAAGCAAGAGAGAGGAAATAACCTGAACCTACCACCAAGGGAAGCCAGCCAAGGGGCTTGTGGCAAATGTGTCTGCGAGATAATACAGCCATTAAAAAGGTCCATAAAGCGAAGTTACATGAAATCACAGATATGAGTTATATGCAAGTCTCAGCAAATACTACATATGAACACACAGGCACACGGATACATACATGTAAACAAATACACCCATGTGCTGAGCCCAGGCCCTGTCAACTGAGAGTATTAGTCCCTCCCCCACACAGCTGGGGCAGCTCCACCTCTCCCCTTGCCTGTTCCAGCAAGCCTGCTATGGGGACTGGCACCATGCTGGCCCTCCAAGGAAGGGCTTCTTATAAGTTCTGGGGGCTGGGGACAAGATGTAGTAGTGCTGCTGTTCCTGAGAAGGGTCTGGCCACCTAGCCCCTGCCTCAGCCCTCCCATGGAGCCTGCCTCAATATCGATCCCTGAAGAAAGGAAGGCTACACAAAGAACCCAGTGTGCACCCCACCCCCACCCACTGGACTCTGGTACCCCAGTGTCTGCAGGGCAATGACCAGAGCTAGCAGAAGCCCAGCCCTTCTCTGCCCACCCCTGGGAGCCAAGCTAACAAACTAACCCACCTCCTGGCAGAGTGGGTACAGGTCATTGCCTCACTCAGGCCTGGCCTGCAGCTGTCAAGTGGAAGAGAGAACCATATCTGGCCTCCCTCGGGATTCTCATCAAGACTGTCTCCCAGGAGAGGCTGGGAATTAATCAGCCAAGAGCCAGCTAGGTCCTAGGGAGGACCCTCTTCACACCACCACTGCCACAGATGCAAGGGACTTAGGCGGATCTGACCCTGAGAGGTGACCTTAGGCCAGAGTCATGGCATGACAGACACTCCCTATTATGGAAGAGAAAAGTGCACAGAGGAGGGTACCACAGGCCGCACTAGCACGTCCTCTGCAAAATGACCTGGGGAAGGAAGACAGCCCTGCTGGTGATAGTACATACAGGGCCTTCCGATCCAGTTGAGGGGGCAGAGGTTTAAGTAGGAGCAGCTCTGGAGAACTGAACTAAGAGAGGAGCAGGAGTGCAGCAGGCAGAGTCATCCTGGGAGTGCTTTCCAGAAGGAACGCTACCCACTGAAGTTCACAAGAGCAGCTTGTAGCAGTACAGGGGCCTACAGGAGAGTGAGGCACCCTGGGACGGGGCAGGGCTGGGTAAGGGCGGGAGCGGGGCACTCACTTCTGCAGCACCGCCTGCCACTCGCCAAGCCGGGCACTGATGGGGAAGCAGTGGACAGTACCCTGGACCTTGGCACGCCACTCCCGCATGTAGTCCTCAATGTCAAACAGGAAGGGTTGCTGCCCAAAGTTGGCGTCCACAATCTCCCCAGGTGTCTGCAGGCCTACGGTGGGGTAGAGGTTGGCCTGAGGAGGAGAATGAAATGTCAGTTGGGCCCGGAGGGCAATGGGGCAGCAGGGCCTCGCCGCATCTCACCTCCGGCACAGAGGGGAAGGCGCTGGCTCCCGCAGGCCGCTGCTGTGGCTTTGAGAGAATGGCAGCATGGCTGGGGGAGGCAGGGCTAAGCCACACTCCGCCCACCTCCCTAGCAGAGACACTATTCCCCAGAGTTTGAGGGGAGAAGGCAAAAAAAAAAAAAAAAAAACAGGCCAGGCTCCACATGGAGTCTCTTGCCCTGCGTCAGAGGCCGTAGTGTTCCCAAAGCCCAAGGCCCCCCTTCGGGACTCAGCCAGGGCACAGAGAGGCAGGCTGGGCTCCACAGCCCTGCAGGTGTGCCCGTGAAGATCTGCTGCAGGGGTGCATGATGGCTCCTCTCAGAAAGATCCAGGACCAAGGATCCCTTTGCCACAAAAAAGGGGGGTATATAAGGGGGCAGGAAGGGATGCGGGGAGAGAGGAAAGGAGGGGAGGAAGAGGAGAGTATGGCCAGATGGCCAAGGGGGTCAGGTGGTATGGACCCCCCGACACTGGAAAAGGGTAAAGAAAGGCTGCTGCCCTTCCTGTCTGAGGCTCACTAAGAGGAGGATCTTCTGGCCAGTGAGGTTTGGGCATGTCCCTCTGGGTGTGGGGCTCCCTGCTTCCCATCTATCCCCTGCCTTGACCAGCTTTGGCCAGGTCGCTCCCTCACTCCATGCCTTCTATGGCTCCCACTGCTACAGCCCAATGCCTCACCAGCCTCCTCCTCGTTGGCCCCAGGCCCCCAGTCTCCTCTTCCACCGTCCATCCTTAGACCACGTAGCATTCCTGACTACCGCGTGCTGGCTCTGCACACGGGGCTCAGCCTTTCTACCACTTGGATGTGCCATCACATCCACGTCTGGGTGTTTCGCGCCACACCTCCACCACTAGACCCTTCCCCACTCAGGGTCAGAATTCTCCTTGTGTCTGTTCTCTTTCTTTGCTTAGGACCACAGCCCCTCTCTGGAGACTCCAGGTTGGAGGCAAGGATGTTTATACATAGACAGAGGTTCTAACAGGAACCTGCGTGTTGCCGTCTGGGCTTCAGAAGGCCCCTCAGATCACAGGGGCATTTCCTATTCCTAGAGCATCACAGGGGAGCCCAGGATCCCTAAGCAGCCCCCAGAGTCAGCAAACCTTTCCTCCTTCCAGACCCCAGCCAGGGCACACAGAGCCAGGCCAGGCTCCCAGCATTCTGGGTGGAGGCCCTGCATGTGACAAGGCCTGTGATGACTCATGACAAAGAAGGACTGGAGTGCAGGAGGTGGGATGAAGCCCTGAAGGAAGCCAGCAGGAAACCTCACCCTTTTCTAAGAGGAGAAAACCCCATAAATTTCACCTCTCTGGCCCAGGAGTACCCTGCACAGTAGCAGGTTCAGTCCCCTAGGGCACTGGCTTTCCTCAGGGATCTTTGATGGGTATGCACAGGGACCTGGCTCCCTAACAGTTCAGGAACAAGTTTCTATACGAACAATTTTCTATACTCTGCACACAGGTCCACTGGCTATAAGCCACACAGAACTGGTTCAGACCAGCTGAGCCATGGAGCTACCTCATCTCTGCCCACACCGTCCCCTACCTCCTAGCTGCCTTTGGAAATGCCACGAATCTCTGTCACCTGCTAAGAGTCATGGAGGAAGACCAGGCCTTACTGCTGGCGAGAGAAGGCTGGCAGGTACCGCCTACTGGTACCTTCAAGCTGACGACACAGCACACATCCCTGGCTAGGGAAAGGGTAGGACTCCACACCCTGCACTTGCAGGTAACACCATGCCCTTTCCTAGTCGGCCCCCAAGGCCAGAGCAGGAGACCCAAGAGTAGTACTTACCGGGAGGTCTGTGAAGGCTATACCTGTGGAGGGAAAGGAACAGTCATCAGGCCACCTGGTTTCCCATGCCTCTGTGGGCCCCGCGAGGGTCCGTCACAATGGCTGGGGGAGGGGCTGGTCATCACACCTCCCCTATGGTGAAGGACAAGCACTAGCCAGGGCTTGGTAGGTTTATTTTTTATTTTACTTTATTTTATTTATATTTTTAATACATTTATTTATTTATTTATCTTTGGCTGCTTTGGGTCTTCGTTGGCTGTGTGCGTGGGCTTTCTCTAGTTGCGACGAGCGGGGGCTACTCTTTGTTGCGGTGCGTGGGCTTCTCATTGTGGTGGCTTCTCTTGTTGTGGAGCGCGAGATATAGGCACGCAGGCTTCAGTAGTTGTGGCACACGGGCTCAGTAGTTGTGGCTTGCGAGCTCTAGAGCGCAGGCTCAGTAGTTGTGGCGCACAGGCTTAATTGCACCACCGCATGTGGGATCTTCCCGGATCAGGGCTCAAACCCATGTCCCCTGCATTGGCCAGCGGATTCTTAACCACTGTGTTACCAGGGAAGTCCCGCCTGGTAGGTTTACACACTGGCCTTCCCTTTGCTGAGTAGCTTGGCCAGAAGTGAAGTCAGATATTTGGGTATTTGTCCACAGCATTTCTACCCTCTCAGGGAAAACCTGCTAGGAAGGACTAAACCCAAATGATGTACCCTGAGGCCTCTCTAGGCTTGATTGTTCTCTTGATCCAACATGTATTTATGGAGACCTCCTGTGTATGCCAGGCCCTTTTCCATCCATTACCTCATCTGATCCTCATACCAACTATGGGTAGCAGGCTTTCTTATCCCCATTTTACAGATGTGGAAAGTAAGCCTCAGAGGTTAAATGATTTGCCAGCAGTCATAAAACCAGCAGAAGCTAGTGGGACTGGACTCATTTCTAGTCTGATGCTCCAACATCATCCCTAAGCTGACAGAGCAGTGGAGGCAGAGAGGGAGGCAGCTGCCCACCTTCAGCCCATACTTGCCCAGCGTCCCCAGAGATTCCGAGTTGACAAAGCCTAAGTTAACAGTGGCCTGTGTACCCTCTGAACCCTCCCGCCAAGAGAAGAGGCTGTGTTTCTAGGGACCTTAGTCCTGAATCAGAAGTGAGGGTAGAGGGGATAGGGACCCTAAATATAGGAACAGCCCTGAGCAGGAGAGGGGCCTCAGCATATCTGCCAGAGCATTCATATTCTGCAGATTGAGAAATGACTCAAGGCCCAAGGACACTCCCCCAAGGGCTCATAGCCTTCCCATTTTTAAAAATTCTTATATCTTCTAGAAGCTCCTAAGCTTTCGGCCTGAGAGGTTTTCAAACCACTGACTACTTGGAGGTCCCTGTCTGCTCCCTCAACCCCACCCCAAAAAGAAAGTGAAACCCAGCAAGACTGAAGAACAGGTGAGGGTCTGATGATACGTCTCCCAGTAAACCTGGGGCCAGAATCCTGACAGCAGCCAAGTGAGCATCCCATGTTCTTCCTCTGTGCTGGGCACTGGAATCATGTCTTACAAGGAAGCATTTAATCCTCAAAACAACCCTGGAAGGTGTATACTGCCTCTGACACTAGTTTACATATGAAAAAACCAAGGCACAGAGAGACTGTTTACATTCTTTACTGGGCTACTTTGCTCCTCAGTGAAAGAAGTTCATAAACCCATGACCTTCCTGCCTGAGGCCACTCCTGAGGCCCACATGCAGAGTCAGCAGTCACAGAACTAGCAGGATGGAATCTGGAAGCCCCTCCATGTCCACCCACCAGGTCTGCATGGGAGCTGCCCCCATGAATCTCAGTGTGGCCAGGCTACTGCTGCTGTACTCCCAGGCTCCTGAAGAGGCCCACAGAACCCTGGAAGAAAGTGGAGTCCAGGCTCCATCAATTATCCGCAGTGTGACCTTTGGCAAGCTACCCAACCTCCCTGAGCCCATCCGAGAAAAGGGGGTAACAATATACCCAACACCTCAAAAAGGAAGGAGAAACAGATTCTCTATGAAAGCTGCTTCATAAACTGTGAGGTCTAGGTACAAGTTGGCTAGAGTTGCGCCACAGGGCAAGACAACTGCCACATTTCTGCCCAGGGGATGACCTACCTGGGCTTGCCTAGCTCTACTCACAATGGCACTCAGGAAGGACAAGGCCTTGAGGTGCTTCCAGGAGGATGAGGAAAGAGGCTACTCCACCCCCTATTGCACTGAACAGGGGCAACACTGCTCCCTGTAGCCCTGTAGGTCTCTGGGAGCCTCCACAAAGACATTGTGACGGCAAGATGTGAGATGGCCCACGGGAAGATCTGAGAAGGGCCAGGCAAAGATCCAGGATGCAAACAGGACATTCAAACCTGCTGCTAAGAAGCACCTTGAGCCAAAAACACATAGCTCAGGGGTCACTGAGGCTGAGGGTATAAAGAGCCTGTATAAACATTACTCTGGGGACTTCCCCGGGGGTTCAGTGGTTAAGAATCCGTGCTTCAGGGCTTCCCTGGTGGCACAGTGGTTAAGAGTCCACCTGCCAGTTCAGGAGACACGGGTTCGAGCCCTGTGTCTGGGAGGATCCCACGTGCCGCGGAGCAACTAAGCCCAGGCGCCCTAGAGCCCGTGCTCTGCAACGGGGGAGGCCACCACAATAAGAGGCCCATGCACCGCAGCGAAGAGTGGCCCTTGCTCGCCACAGCTAGAGAGGTCCCGCACACAGCAACGAGGACCCAACACAGCCAAAAATAAATAAATAAATTTATTAAAACAAAAGAAAAAGAATCCGCGCTTCCACTGCAGGGGGTGCGGGTTCGATCGCTGGTGGGAAAGCCAAGATCCCACATGCTGTGCAATGCAGCCAAAAAAAATTACTCTGAAAGCTCATGGACCACTTGTGGGTGAGACGTCAGTCTCCAGTCTCCATTCACTCAGTGTTCATTTGTTCTCCCATCAAGTATTTGCTGAGACCTCCCAGGAGCTAGGCCCTATGCCAGGCAATAGGGAGCCAGCTGGAAGCCTGGCCCTAAAAGTGCTGCAAACTCCAGCAAGAGAGATGGTGTGCAACTAGTAATTACACAGACAACTGACCAATGACACAGAGGGTGAGTGCTGTGACAGAGGACAATGGAGCAAATAAAAGGAGCGGGGCGGCCAGGGGCAGGGACCGTCACTCTGCTTCTCTCAAGGGAGAAGCGTTCTGAGGTTAGAGAGCAGTGATTGGCTCACTGATCCTGCGTGAGATTCTGAAGCGCATTATATTGATAAGCTGGCTTGTGAAAAGGAAACAAGGTCATTAGAAGATTCACCAAGTGGTCTATCAATTTCATTGACTTTCCATCAAATTTCGTGATCTAGAAAATGCAGAGGACAGGTCATATCCATGTTTTAGTGAGGTCTCAGTAGTATCCTTGTGGAAAAGACAGAAAAACACAAGATTCAATTAACATAATGAAGTGATGCTTAAATGGCTGGTGTCTACCTGGACAAGCTGTAGGCTGAAGGGCTCAAATCCAGCCTTGTCCTCTTCCAATATTTTTATCAATATCTTGATGAAAACACAAATAAACATGTTTATCAAAATTTAGGTTGATACAATGCTGAAGAGGATACCAAATATTAGAGATAGAAAAAGCAAGACCAAAGAAGATCGTGACAGGCTTGAAAAATAGAAAATATAGGCCTAAAGGAACTTTTATTACAAGATGTGTGAGGACTTTCATGGGTCTATATAAACATGTACTAGGGGAGACTTCCCAGGTGGTGCAGTGGTTAAGAATCTGCCTGCCAATGCAGGGGACATGGGTTCGAGCCCTGGTCCGGGAAGATCCCACATGCAGAGCAACTAAGCCCGTGCACCACAACTACTGAGCCTACGTGCCTAGAGCCCATGCTCCGCAATAAGAGAAGCCACCACAACAAGAAGCCCACGCACCACAATGAAGAGTAGCCCCCGCTCACTGCAACTAGAGAAAGCCCGCTCGCAGCAACGAAGACCCAACGCAGCCAAAGATAAATAAATAAATAAATTTAAAAACCCAAACCAAGACAAAAAAAACATATACTAGAGAGAGGAGTTTTTTTAATTTTTCTATTTTTTTTGGTCACGCCGCGCGGCATGTGGGATCTTAGTTCCCCAACCAGGTATCAAACCCGTTCCTGCTGCAGTGGAAAGTGCAGAGTCTTAACCACTGGACTGCCCGGGAAATCCTGGGACATGAGTTTTTAAAAACAGTGTGAGGGGGCTTCTCTGGTGGCGCAATGGTTAAGAATCTGCCTGCCAAAAATGTAGGGGACAAGGGTTCAAGCCCTGGTCTGGGAAGATCCCACATGCCGTGGAGCAACTAAGCCCGTGCACCACAACTACTGAGCCTGAGCTCTAGAGCCCACGAGCTACAACTACTGAGCCCACATCCCACAGCTACTGAGCCCACACACCACAACTACTGAAGCCCACGTGCCTAGAGCCCATGCTCTGCAGCAAGAGCAGCCACTGCAATGAGAAGCCTGCGCACCGCAAGAAAGAGTAGCCCCCGCTCACTGCAACTAGAGAAAGCCCGCGCACAGCAACAAAGACCCAAACCAGCCTAAATAAATAAACAAATAAATAAAATAAAAAGTGTGAGGGTCTGGGCTGACATTAAGGTGGCCATGAGCTCCTTAGGGACCTAGGGATCTGACTGACAAAGAGCTTAGGGCCCAGAGGAGTGAGGTGCAGGTGCAGAAGGGACAGCAGATGTGCCCCAAATCTTATGTCCCACAGCAGGTGCCATGCTCTGAGCAAAGTGTGGACAAGCTGAAGAGATGTAAGGAGGGCAGGTATTCAGAGCAGACGGGCAGAACTGGGCCTGGCTCGGAGGGGCAAGTGAAACAGGGCTTGGGTAAGGACTGATAGTCCATAACAGTGGCCCCTGGGACTCTGACAGCAGAAAAGTCAAGAGGCAGGAAATAGCTGGAATCAGAGAACAGAGTGGGGAATGAGGAGTCATCTTGAGAGCTTGGCCTTGCCCTCCAGCAGCTAGCTCCTCACAGGCTGGATACCAGCAACTGCAGCTAGGTGGCCATGGATTTCAGGGGATAATTTTTCCGGATGTGCACCTGGGTCAGCTCTGCATCGTCTGCGCTACGCTCTTGGCTGCCCATTCTAGGCTGTGGCATCTCACTGCCCTGTTGAGGAATGCTGGCTCCTGCTCGCTCAGCCCCAGCCGCAAGTAAACCCCATTTCCACCCAGGTCCCCTGGTTTTGCCCGGGCTCATCTCCTGGAGAAGCCACAGAGGGATGTGGGGAGTGGCAGCCACCTTTTGACTGCCCCGCAAACCAGGGGAAGTGAGCCTCCTACAAGTTGGGTTCAAAGTAAAATGCCCAACTCCCTTTCCTGGCAAGGCCTGTGGTCAACCTGGCTGGTAGGGTTCTGCCAGATTAGAGACCTCTGCAAACCCAGGCAGGCAGGCCCAGCAGTTAGGTACCACCTCAGGGCCACTTTGGCCATGGGTTCCACTCACTCGAGGGCCAAACAGCAGTCAGCCCTACTAGGGCAAGGTGTCAGAAGAGCCAAGTTCCTCTCTCTCTTAGTTTCTAATCCTAAACTCCTGTATGTGTACAGGACTACACTTCAAGGTATCCTCCAGAGTTCTCAAGACCTTCCAAGGACTGCTGCTTCTCCTGGGTTTCTGATCCTAGTTGACAGCACCACTGATCTAGCCACTTTACCATGTTCCCTTCTTTCCAGTGCACCCCATCTATCACTAAGCTCCGCTGCGGCACGCCTAGGCCTTTGCAGGCCTGTTCTCCGCTGCCTGCACCCATCACCACGGCCACAGCTCATGCCACCTGCCTCTTCCTCAGCCCTTACTCCAATCAGTCCCTCATTCTCAGTTTAACCAAAGGGACTTTTTCAATATAACTCTGTCCAGGTTGCTGTCTATTAACAACAAACAGGCCAGAAGAGACCTGACCCCATCTGACTCCGGCCTGTTTACCTTCTCTACTAGAGCAGCCCTCACTGTTGCTCCATAGCAACCAGTGCCCTGCAGAAGGGCCAGAGAAAGTCTGGGCCCAGGCGACAGGCATGCAAATCACTACCACTGTCAAGTATGTACTAGGGCCCCTCAAACTTCTCACTGACCCTAAACCTCGCTCCAACGAGTGTCACAGAGGCCAGCAGCACGACCACGACATTGCTGCTCTCTCAGCACTGACCCAGGCTCGATAAATGCTGCTGAATGGATGGATTAACAAAGGGACCACTTCTATACCCTCCGTTCCCCTTGCAGGGCTCCGATGCTAGGAAATGACTGCAGTTGCCTTGAGCTCAGCAGAGGATCTACAACACTGCTTTGGCTTCAAAGCCTCTCACCAACCAAAGTGGCTCCACAGGGCAGACCCTCCAAGGTCCCCTATGTACCCACCAAGGCTGTGGCCATTCTTGGTGTAGAAGCAAGTGCCATTGATGAGGTTGACGCAGCAGCCAATCACGTCTCCTGTAGTGAATGTGGGACCATAGGGCTGGCCAGTCCCAGAGGAGCAGAAGGAATGCCCATCATCACCATGGTAACCATAGGAATGTTTATCCCAACCTGTGGGGGAAAAGAGAGCAAGAGCTGAGGTGAGGTACTTGAGAGAAAAACAAGACAGTCACAGAAGCCCGCTCAGGTCTGAGCTCCTCTCCCCAGCCTTCTACCACCTCACCAGCACTCCTGGCTTCTCACAGAGCCAGCTGTGGGCAGGGTCTGGCTATGCGAAATGAGCAGTGAGTTCAGCAAGTCACTGCCCTGAGGAGTTGAGGCAGCCCTACTGAAAAAGGAGCCCAAGCTGTGGTTGATAGGAACCAAAACCATGAGTGCCCTGGAAGGGACTTACCAGAGGGCCATGAAACAAGGAGGTGGCTGGGGAAAGCCTCATGAAGGAGAAGAGGCTTGAACTGAACTCTGAGGTGTATCATGGTTGTTGTTTATCTTTTTTTAAATTTATTTATCTTATTTATTTATTTCTGGCTGCACTGGGTCTTCGTTGCTGCGTGCGGGCTTTCTCTAGTTGCGGCAAGCGGGGGCTACTCTTCATTGAGGTGCACAGGCTTCTCATTGCGGTGGCTTCTCTTGTTGAGGAGCAATGGGCTCTTGGCGCACGGGCTTCAGTAGTTGTGGCACGTGGGTTCAGCCATTGTGGCTTGCGGGCTTTAGCGCGCAGGCTCAGTAGTGGTGGTGCAGGGGCTTAGCTGCTCTGTGGTATGTGGGATCTTCCTGGACTAGGGATCGAACCCGTGTCCCCTGCATTGGCAGGCGGATTCTTAACCACTGCACCACCAGGGAAGCCCCTGATGGCTTCTCTTTGTTGTGGAGCATGGGCTCTAGGTGTGCGGGCTTCAGTAGTTGTGGCACACGGGCTCAGTAGTTGTGGCACACGGGCTTAGTTGCTCCACAGCATGTGGGATCTTCCCAGACCAGGGCTCGAACCCGTGTCCCTGCATTGGCAGGTGGATTCCTAATCACTGCGCCACCAGGGAAGTCCCATGGTTGTTGTTTTTTTAATGTTTTTTTAACTTAAGTATAATTTACATGTAATAAGAGTCTTCCTTTTTTTTTTTTTTTTTTTTTTTTTGTTGTTGTACGCGGGCCTCTCACTGCTGTGGCCTCTCCCACTGCGGAGCACAGGCTCCGGACGCGCAGGCCCAGCGGCCATGGCTCACGGGCCCAGCCGCTCAGCGGCACGTGGGATCCTCCCGGACCGGGGCACGAACCCGTGTCCCCTGCATCGGCAGGCGGACCCTCAACCACTGCGCCACCAGGGAAGCCCGAGTCTTCCTTTTTAATTGATAGTTCAACAAGTTTTAACAAATGTTACCACCACCACGATCAAGATATAGAACATTTCCATCACTCCAAAAAGTTTTCCCTCATGCCTCTTTGCAGTCAATTCCACTCCAGGCACCCCCAAGTCTCTGGCAGCACTGATCTGATTTGCTCCTATGGTTTTGCCTTTTACAGAATGTCATATAAATGGAATCACAGAATTTGGAGTTTCTTGTGTCTGGCATCTTTCACTTAGCAAAATGCGTTTGAGATTCATGCACATTGTTAGGTGTACCAGTATTTTGTTTCTTTTATTGCTGAGTATTACTCCATTGTATGGACATACCACAGTTTGTCCATTCACTAGTTGATGACATACAGTTGTTTCTAATTTATCGCTATTATGAATAAAGCCAGTAAATATTTGTAGATAGGTCTTTGTGCAGACATATGTTTTCATTTCTCTTAAGTAAATACTAAGAAGTGGTACTGCCACGTCACAAGATAAGTGTGTCTTTTACTTGATAACAAACTGCCAAACTGTTTTCCAAAGTAGCTGTACTGTTTTGCATTCCCACCAGCAATGTATGAGTTCACAATCTCACTAGCACTTGTTACTGTCAGTTGTTTTGGTTTTTTCTTCTTCTCTTAGACATTTTAGTAGGTATGTACGGGCTTTAATTTGTATTTCCCCAGTGTCCAAGGATGTTGAGCATCTTTTCATATATTTATTTACCATCAGTTTATTAGAAAATTATTGAATTGTCTATTCAAATTTTTAACCCATTTTTTAAAAAAATTGGGTTGTATATCTTACTGAGCTATAAGGTTATAGATATATTTTGGATACAAAATGTGTTTGGCAAATATTTTCTCCCAGTCTGTGGCTTGTCTTTTTCATTTTCTTAACAGTATCTCTCAAAGGCCTGCTGGGATTTTTTTTTCCTTACCATTTTTTTTTTTTTAATTGGTGTAGAGTTGATTTCCTGCTGGGATTTTTTTTTTTTTTTTTTTTTTTTTTTCAGTACGCAGACCTCTCACTGCTGTGGCCTCTCCCACTGCGGAGCACAGGCTCCGGACGTGCAGGCTCAGCGGCCATGGCTCACGGGCCCAGCCGCTCCACGGCATGTGGGATCTTCCTGGACTGGGGCTCGAACCCGTGTCCCCTGCATCGGCAGGCAGACTCTCAACCACTGTGCCACCAGGGAAGCCCTCCTGCTGGGATTTTGATTGGGATTTTGTTGAATCTACAGATCAATTTGGAGAGAATAGATAGCTTAATAATATTGATTATTCAAATCCATGAACATGGTATACCTCTCCATTTATTTAGGTCTTCTTTAATTTCTCTCAATAGATTTTTAACAAATTTATTTCTAAGTATTTCACTTTTGATGTTATTATATATATTTTTTAATAATAACATTGAATTAAAAAATTATTTTATTTATTTATTTTTGGCTGTGTTGGGTCTTCGTTGCTGCGTGCAGCTAGTTGTGGAGAGCGGGGCTACTCTTTGTTGCAGTGCACGGGCTTCTCATTGCAGTGGCTTCTCTTGCTGCAGAGCACGGGCTCTAGGAGTGCAGGCTTCAGCAGTTGCGGCATGTGGGTTCAGTAGTTGTGGCTCACGGGCTTAGTTACTCCGTGGCATGTGGGATCTTCCCAGACCAGGACTCGAACCCACGTCCCTTGCATTGGCAGATGGATTCTCAACCACTGTACCACAAGGGGAGCCCTTATTATAGTATTTAAAATTTTATTTTCTAATTGTTTCTTGGTATTATATCAAAATATAATTTGATTTTGGGGGTGGGAGGATGGGTTCAAGGTTTCTTTCTGGAGTGATAAAAATGTTCTAAAATTAGATTATGGGCCTTCCCTGGTGGCACAGTGGTTGAGAATCTGCCTGCCGATGCAGGGGGTGCAGGTTCGAGCCCTGGCCCAGGAGGATCCCATGTGCTGCAGAGCAACTAGGCCCGTGCGCCACAACTACTGAGACTGCGCTCTAGAGCCCGTGAGCCACAACCACTGAGCCTGAGTGCCACCACTACTGAAGCCTGTGCACCTGGAGCCTGTGCTCTGCAACAAGAGAAGCCACTGCAGTGAGAAGCCCGCGCACCACAACGAGGAGTGGCCCCCACTTGCTGCAACTGGGGAAGGCCGCACACAGCAACGGAGAACAAAAGCAGCCTAAATAAATAAATAAATAAATAAAATTTAGTTTTAAAAAAAAGAGTACAGAAAGTGGGGCATCCTTGAGGGTCAAAGAATAGGTTCTCTTTAAAAATAATAATAATAAAATAAAATTAGATTATGATAATGGTTGCACAACTCTGTAAACATGTTAAAAACCACTGAACTGTACACTTTAAAAGAGTAGATTTTATGGTATGTAAATTTTATCTCAATAAAGCTATTAAACACACATGTATTTGATTTTTTATATATTCATCTGGTATCCTGCATCCTTGTCAAATTCACCAATTAGTTCTGGTAGCTTTTATGAAGATTACAGTGCCCACTGGGAAAGGGCTCCTAAGCAAGAAGCCCCACTTCCCACATACAAAGAACATATGTGTAATTCAGAGAAAGCCAGGAGCACCAGACTTCAGGCCAGAGGCCTGAGTTCTCAGCATGGAGTCTCCCAAGATGGGCTATTCTGCTACAGTGCCCTGCAGCTGCTAGAAACCCAAACTTCTGCTCCAGTGGCCTGGGATGCCAGGGATGGTGGTGGGGCTCTCTCTATGCTGCTTGAGCAGCACAGCCTTCCCTAAAGCCAAGTCCACTGCTTACCACCTCCTGAGGCCATGTGGCTGTGGGGGAAGACTGTCCAACAAAGCCACTGCCCATTCTAGCCGTCCCCAAAGAGTCCTTGTAGACAGACTGCTTGCTGTTCCTGTGGTTCCTCTCAGAACTATGCCCACCGCTGCTGACAGATGCTCACTGGCTCCTCCCTTTGGCCAGTGCGTCAGGGTTTGCCAATGCTTGCCTCTTGAAGATTTCCGTAACATTCTTTGGTCCTCCCCTAGCATACTGCTCACATCCTTGATCAATTCCGGTTCCTGCTGAGCCTCTCCAATCACCAGTCACTGTTCCTGGGACTGTCCGTGTCTCACTCACCATTTCCTAACCCTTCCCCCGACCCCCACCATCAGGAGTCTGAGAGGTGACACAGGTGTGTGCATATACACGTATGTGTGTTTGCGTGTAGTGACTAGTTCCAGCCCACTTCTTTCTCACACAAGGATGATCCTGTGTGACAGATCTTTTATGCAGATTTTACTGTCTAGAAGGTAGAAGACACACACTGGAAGGTTTTCTTTTAGCTTTCTCCAACTGAAGCAGTAGGTACTTTTTTTTTTTTTTGAAGCAGTAGGTAACTCTTAAAAAACTAATACAAATGTGGCCATTTGATTTATTAAAGCTAGAGAAATCATCCGGAAGAACTGTTTCCAACTTGGTCAGTGACTCAAGGATGTCTGGGAGCTATTTTTGTCTCAGTGTAAGGGAGCTGCTCAATAATGATCACCAAAACAACAGATGCTTACATTTTCAAAGACCTAAAATAAAAATTAAAGTGTTTTTGAATACTTTTCTTCAAAAATAAACTACATAATTATTTTGACAAACCTACCATAGAATTTTTGGATTTTTAACTCAAGCTACTCAAGCTATAAATATGGATTTTAAATTTTTAAAAACTAAAGAACTCAATAAAAAAACACAAAATATTTATTTAGAGTCAATTCAGGATTCACCATCACCTCAGTTTGGCTGAAAAACAGATAACGTTTTCCTGCTTTGTTTTGTTTTTCTTCAATTTCCAAATGAGTTGTCAATGATATAGATTTGCCCAGAGGAAGACAATTCATAGTCCCTGTGACACACTGAATAAGGCCTCCGAAAGATGTCCAAGGTCCTAATCTCTAGAACCTGTGAAATATGCTAAGTTATTGCATGGTAATAAAGAGTTTGCAGAAGTGATTACGTCAAGGCTCTGGACGTGGGGAGATTATCCTGGATTACCTGGGGGCAGGGAGGGTAGGATAATGCCATTACAGGGGTGCTTGTAGGAGAGGCAGAGGAGTCAAGTGAGAAACGGTGATGCGACAGTGGAAGCAGAGAAAGCATGGAAGATGCTGTGACACTGCTGCTGGCTTTGAAGACGGACGACGGGGGCCACACATCAAGGAAGGTAGGCGGACTCTAGAACCGAAAAAGGGCAAGGAAATGGATTCTCCCCAGGAGCCTCCAGAAAGACTACTACCCTGCTGACACCTTGATTTTAGGACTTCTGTCCTCCAGAGCTGTAAAATGATTGTTTTAAGTCACTACTATTGTTACAGCAGCAATAGGAAACTAATACAGTCCACTACGGCTATAGAAGAAGTTTCTGAGCATCTGGAATGATCAGGGCAGAGACGCAACACCTCAGCTACTTGTCTCTTGCTCGTCGAAGTGCTAGGAAGTTAAAAGCTTTTCAAAGAAGATCACAGAGCTGTAATGTATCTTCAAGTGAAGCTATCATTTCATAGCCAATATTTTTTCCAAACACAATTAAGAGCCTGTGTGTGTGTATAAGGTGTATATGTATGTGTTTGAAAGGTAGCTTGGGTTAAAAAACAGAATGTTATTATACAGCTCATTTAGTAACAGTGGCTGCAGCAGCAGCAGCAGCTTGGTGTGAGACCTCTGTGTTGGACCTCCCTGGTGGCACAGTGGTTAAGAAGCCGCCTGCCAATGCAGTGGACATGGGTTCGAGCCCTGGCCCGGGAAGATCCCACATGCCGTGGAGCAGCTGGGCCTGTGCTCTTCCACAGTGAGAAGCCCGCCCACAGCAACGAAGACCCAGTGCAGACAAAAATAAGTAAATAAAATGAATTAGAAAAAAAAAGACCTCTGTGCCACTTTCCCATCCTCTGGAAAGAACATGCATCATCCAACTGTCATCAATTAGTTAATAAAGGCCTACTCCATGGAGCTGACAAAGTGAGGGTGGTGGGTGGTGTGAAAGGAGCAGAGAAGACATTAATATATAAGTAAATCAGTAAGAAAACACCTGGTAGAGGAAATGTGCTCTGAAGAAGACAAAGCCAGATGATAGGCTGCACGTGGGACTGGGGATGAGGACTGACCAAGATGGACTAGTCAAGTTAGTCCTCGCTGAGGGCTGACCCCTGAGCAGAGGTCTACTTGATGAGAGAATCAGAAGGAAGAACTTTTGGGGTAAAGGGAATGAGCTCAGCATGTCTGAGAAACAGAGCCAGTGGGGCTGGAGCTGAGTGAGACTTAGGAAAGACTGGGAGCAGAGGTGACAGGGTTTGCTGGACGTGGGCGCTGATAGTACGAGGGGACGTAAGGAGGACTCCCAGGTTTTCGTCCAGGCAAATGGGTGGATGGTGGTACCACTTACTAAGAGACAGGGAAGATGGGCAGAAGGAAGAGATCTTTAGGACACGTTAAGTTTGAGAGGTCTTATTAGACATCTAAGCAGTTGGCTGGCAATACGAGGCAGGTGAGATGACTGTGGCTCATCCCAGATGTGGCAGGGCTGCCATGGGAACACCCACGAAACAAACAGTGGTGTGGACAGAAAACTTAAAATGAAGTCACTGGAGGATTTTCCTAAGTGTTGTCCTCATACAATGGCTTTCTGTTTTTCCTCTGAGAGAAAAATTCAGGCTAGTCAAGGACTAGAAAGGGCAGAACAAACACGAGAGAAAGGCACCAGAAGCCCAAAATAGATGAGGACATGTTAAAGGGCACAAAGTTACTCTAAATGGATTCAGTTACCCCGCCCTCAATGAACCTTCTCCCCAGGGCTTGAGAAGCTGTATAGCACACAGAAGCTAGTACTACCACGGCCATTCTTGAGGAATCGGGCAGACAGAAGAAAAACTACAAGGCCAAGGCCTAACTGCTGTTGCACATTCTGCAGTGAGTCTGTTTTTTGTTGTCAGTCTCAGGCTAAGGAGGGGGGTTTGGCCTCTGTTAGAAAGAAACACTGTAGTCCTGTGTGCCAGGGTAGCCAGTGTGGCCTGAAGGGCCCCTGCAGTCTGGTCCTGGACATAGCACTGTCCCTCCAAGATGGTAGGCCCTGGGCAGTCACTCACCTCCTCAGACCTTGGTTCCCTTCTCTACAAAATGAAAGGGGAGCAATTAGACATCATTGTCAAAGGACCCTAGGTGTCTACTTGTAAGAAACACTCCAAGACTCCAAACCAATCAGTAAGTATGGTAATCCCCATCTGAGGGCTGAGGAAGCTGAGGCACTGAAAGGCTCCACAAAGGCCTGTGGTCCTGCAGATAACACTCTCAGAAGTTTGGGTCTCTTTTTTTTTTTTTTTTTTGGCCAGGCCACGCGGCTTGTGGGAATTTAGTTTCCCGACCACGAATCAAACCCGCATCCCCTGCAGTGGAAGCACAGAGTCTTAACCACTGGACCGCCAGGGAAGTCGCTGGGTCTCCTATCTTCTGAGGAACATTCAAGTAAGCTCCAAGCAGGTACCCATGAGGGTGAAGACAAAACCTCCTCCTTCCTGGGGTGGCCCCAACCAATTGTAGGGAAGAGAAAGATGCTTTAAAGGTAGAACAGCATGAGCTCCTGAAGACTGGGCTCCATCAGAACAAACTTCAGGTAACCCCTACAAGGTTTCTGGACCCTAGGCTTGGTCACCTGACCAATACTACTCCCTGTAGGTAACTGGCTGGGTTCCATCAACTTTTGAGAAGGGACTGGGCACAAGTCCCCCAGGGCTGCAAGAACAAACAGCAGGAAAGGGGAACAAGGAGTGCCAGGATTTGTCTGCCACTGGGGGATAGCACTCCTTTTCTTAAAAAGTAGCTCCTTCCCTGTGCCAACCCTGTGGCTTCAGTGGGGAATGCTAATCCTAGTTAGCCTCCTCCCTGACCCAAGCTGGACCAGTAAGAGATCTTCCCGGAATTTTTGTACAAGGGAGCTGGGAGGAGAGCGGGTCTCAAAGCTCTGTGCTGCCATTGTTCCAACTTCATGTAGAAAGCCAGTCTGACAGACTAAAGCTAACAAACAGAAAGCAGAGACAAAAGACAGGGACAAAGACAGAAAGAAAAGTCCCAGACAGCATTTGAGTCCCTAAGACTTCCTTCCTCTGCTTGCCCTGAGGTCTGGCTGACCAAGTTGGTTAGAGACGGGATTCTCTACCCTGAAGCAACCAAAGTTCTCTGACTAAAGGGGCCACATCCAAGCATCTTTTTCTTTTCCTTGCATAACACGTGGCCCACAGTAGGTGCTCAAGAAATGTATGTTGAAATGAAAAGGGAAATGGGTCAAGGGCTGGCAGGAAGCTTGAAGTACAAGACACTGGGGTCAGACCATGCTGACACACCACCCATGGGCAATCCTGGGCTTGACTGTGAGTTTTGTTATCGTGATTTTTCTTTTCAAGCAAAGCAAAGCAGTTAGAGCAATCTGCCTACATCATGCCCCCTTTTATACAGACTAATAGCGAAGCCACTTCCGGGCCTTTGAAAGAGGCTGCAGACCTGGCTCTATCCCTGGGAAAGTCATTTAACTTCTCTGGTCTCAGTTTCCTCATCTATGAAACAGGGCAGGTGATGCAAATATCCCTGCCAGCTCTAGAAGAATCCATGGTTCTTAGTCCTCCTTCTCATTAAGAGAGTCTAGCAACTATGGTCTTTCCCATACCTCTGCCTGGGTAAGTCTCCCCTCCAGCCCTACCACCCTCAGCTTCAGGACAGGACCTCCTCCAACCCCCTATTCCTGCCCTGGAGTCAAAGTCAACAACTTCCTAAGCGTGAGCCCTGGCAGGATAAGCAGTCACCCATCCCTGGATGGGCCTGGTGTGAAGCTGGGGTGATGTGCCCAGGAATTAGAGTTATCACCCTCACCACAGGGCCAGAGCCAGCTGTCTCAGAGGACAGTGGGATGTGAGGGCCAGAAGAAAACGAGGGGGCTCAGCTGCCCTGCACAGCTATCAGGCCCTGTAGGGAGACAGGTCCAGGTGGCTCTGGGTCAAAGGATGGCTGGTGCTGCACGATAGGGACAACACTGTGACAGAGAGTGCCACCCAACTAACCATTCTTCCCTCTCCAAAGAGAATAAGCCCTGTCACTCCCAGAGAGAATGGATGGATAGCCAGCCTGGTGCCCACATAGAAAAGCCTATCCCTGCCACGTCAGACACCTATCAGATGCCAGTGGCGCAAGGAGAAGCCACGCCAGGAGGCTTCAGGCCAGGAGGCAGGAGGCCCCAAGTGCCCCATTCAGATGGTCTGGCACCACCCACTTCCCCCTCCATCATCACTCAGAGGGAAACTCCCAATCACAGAAGTATGGGGGTGGCTGAGGAAATGGCTCACCATCTTGGCACTCCCAGATGCCATCCCTGGTTACAGTGTCCTCAAGGTGGGAGACTCCCTATAGGGGTGCCAGGGACTCCAGCATGATTGCTCCAAGAGCTGCCCCATGCCACTCCCACCTGGCAGGACACGTCAAGGGCCTCAGTCCCAGGGGAACTAGGAATGAAGAGGACTCCTACTTCTGAGCAGAAAGATTTCCACATCATCAGCACATTAGCACAGAAACCTGGAAGGGGGCTGGTGCTGTGCCTGTCCACTAGGTTCTAGTCCTGGCCTGCAAATGACCAGCACACAGGGTCCAGCTCAGGCCTCACAAACTAGCCTAAGCACTGGTCCCCATGCCACTAATCAGCCATCTCTCCCCAAGAAATGGATCCTGATCATCACTGGACTTTGGGATCAGAAAGACTTGGGTTTGAATCCCAATTCTGTCACTTCTTAGCCCTCTGAGTTCCCTTGGCTGAACTCTTTCAGGGTTGGTGGGAAGATTAAACGAGAATGGACATGGAACACCAGCCTACAGGAGGCACTCCCTGTCAAGTTTCCCTGCCCTCTCTGTCTCTAACACCAGCTCCATGGTCAAGCCGGGCACTTCAGACTTCCTGCTCCTTTCTTTCCTGAGGGAGCGAGCTGGGTGGAGCTGGCTTTCCTAACTAACAGCCCGCCAATGGCAGCCCTAGGCCTGTTCCACTCTTACTTGTCCCCAGTTTCCTGGGGAGGTCACCTGGCCCTCGGAGCAGTCGGCAGAGTTCAAAAGCCATGTCATTCATGGGGCTGGCTATGGAGGGAAGGCGCTGGGCTGGCTTAGCCAGGGTGCTTCCTAAACCTGGGGTCGCTGTGGAGAGAGCACATATGTCATAGGAGACCTCATGGCAGGGCTGCTTCTCAAGGATGGTCACTCACTCAGAGTCACCACTCCCTGGAAATCCATCAGACAAATGTTTTCCCCATAACCTCAAATGTCTTAAAAAATCTGATAGGACCCACCGCCTGGAGCAGCTCGACAATGGATAATGGGAAAGCAAAAGAGATTCTCTCACTCAGCAAACTCCGTGTGGTGGCATCAGGAAGTCCCGTCATAGTACTCACAAGACTGTTACCCCAAGTTCTAGGAACCTTGGGACCAAGGAACAGGACCAACACAAGCCTAAGGTGATGCTTCTGGCAGCTCCAGGCCAAAGGGGCCAGGGGTGCACTGGAGGGTCTTCTCTTTATGGTAGTTCAACATGAAAGCCAAGGCAAAGAGGGCAGGAGAAAAAGGCTATCTCTGCAGACAGCTGTGACACCAGGTAGAGCCTGCCCTCATAGGGGCACCCAGGCCCTACACTGAGATAGATGTTAGCCTGAAGCCATGGGCAGGGTAAGGGACTGTACAGCCAGCACCTGCATATAAAGGGGTCCTCTACAGGTCATATTCCTCCCCAACCCTGACAGAAATAGATACCTGATTGCCAGGAGAGGCCCAGGGACATCCAGGGTGGGTCTTGCTGGGTCTGGCTAAGACATGGCTCAAGTGGCATCTGGCACATTTGGCAGGGCTACCTGCCAACGCCTCAGGCTCCCAGAGAACAGGCTGGGTCTGTCATCCATGCTCAATCAGGCTAAGGGAAGAGGTGAACTGTCCCACTAAACTGAGGTACAACCTCAGCTCCCAGGCCTTGGTATCTCTCCTCTGGGATTGGGTTTGGCTTGTCCTTATTTCCACTAAGGTCCTTTCGAACTTCTGGGGAAAGTTAGTGGACAGATGACCCCTGGTAATGTAGGAGCCTGTGACTTTCTGCCAGATCCTGAGAAATGGGCATGCATAAAACCCTTCCCAAAAGAAGGCCCAGCGTGGTAGTCCAGTATTTCCAGGACCCCTAGATACAGACTCCCTCAAGGAGGCAACAAGAGGTTGAGCAGTAACTGGTCCCCACTCAGCTCCACCCTCATGTGGCCCCAGCCTCCAGCCACACCAGACGACACTTGATAATCTCTGTTTTCAGAGACTGACAAACTCAGGTTTCAGAACTGGCTCTTCTGCTGTCGATGAAACCTCTTATCTCAAAGGACTTAACTTGCCCTGAAAAACATAGTCTTAAATCCAAAAATTTTACCTCTGTGCTACAGAGAGGTAGGAGCTGGTATCTGGAAGAAGAAAACAGGATACTGTAGACAAGAAATCCCAGGCCCAGGGATAATAACTTATTTGTTATCTTAGCTGCCTCATTTCAAAAGGCTGCCAAGGAGCCCTGATACACTGTGGTAATACAGCTCTCCCTGTGGGTGAGGTAAGAAAGGCCCATGGAAAAGGACCACGGGCTTAACTGGCCACAGGGCCAAGGGCACTGCTGGCCCAGAGAGGAGCAGCAGGAAAACAGAGGGCCTCTTACATGAAACAAGCTCCACAGTAGGGACTGGGGAGGGTCCTGTGGCACAAACCATTAACCCCCATGTGAACCACCAGGAGTTTTGACCAGCTACCTGGCCCTTGGGCCCAACTACCAAACCACCCTCTGCCTGGACTGCCCAGTAGAACCTGCTGCCAGAGCTACAAGGCCTCTGGGTTTCTATCCCTCCACTCCCACCCGGTCATTTCCCAAGGACATTTCAGAGAAAGAACAGAATGAGAAAGGCAACAAGGGGTTGGGCAGCACCAAGTGCATAAACCCCAACCTATCTTCCCACAGCCCTGGTCCTGGGCAGCTGTTCCAGTGGCTTCAGGGAATCTCCTGGCTGCCCCCCTTTTCCAGGGAGGGCTGCCTCAAGGTACCTTATAGGCGTGAACTCAGGACCATCACGAGTCAGCTTCCTGCCTTCACCAGCCTCAGGCAGTACTCACTTGGGAGGCTTGTACAGCACCTACAACCAAGCCAGGGTTGCTGAGGCCTATTCCCAGGCGCACTGCCGGGATTAGGAGGTAAGCCAGACGCCCAGTGGCGCCCTGATGATTCAACCCACTCAGCTGGAGAGAAGCACGACTTCCCTCACGGAGGGACTGAGCAGCCCCACGGCAGACCCCTGTGAAGCAACATAGATCCTAGGGTGAAAGATGCTCCAGAGAGAGGTGGTGGTCAGTGATGAATATGAAGGGGGCTTATCAGCTGTGGGGAACAAGGGTCTCAGCCCACATGGAGTGGGACAGAAGCCGTCCCCATTTGGTGGGTACAGACAAACGGCACTTCCAGACTACTGGAAACCCACTTACGTGTCAGTAATCTCTAAGACATCTGCTGCACAAAGCCACCTACTATTGGTATTTGCTCTGGGCAGACACCTTATTCTGCATATCCTTAGGAGGACAGAGAGGAAGGATATCCAACGCTCAGTTATTTATTGCCACACCGACAGGAGCTAGCCTCTGCCCTCATGAACCTGGCATGGACCCTCAGTGTTCTGCCCTGATCTCTGCTATCTGCTGTTCCTTTCCCATGGCACACGCAGATATGAAATATCAGCTGTTTGCAGAATGTGTCCCACCCAGTAGAAGCAGGCCCCAGCCACAGGGATTAGGACACAAACACTCCCATGGGTGTGCTCCTAATAGCCCACTCTGTTAGTAAGGTAACAGTCTTAATAAGGTCAGCTCCAGGGAGAGGAAAAGATGCTCACTTGATCATGACCCGTCATGTGGAATGAAAGCAGACAGTCGCCCTGCCACCCCTCCTTGCCCTACCACTACACCCTCCCCTCACCCCCACTGAGGTCCAGCTGCCAGGTGCCATTTGCTTCAGAAGATACGCGTCCCATCCCCAAACCCCAGCTGTGGTTCTTCCAGCTGCTTCTTTTCCAACAGTTCAAGGAAAGGATGCCTCAATGGGCCTGGGTTCTCCTTTGAGGGGTTGTAGTAATTAAGGTAATAGATGCTACCCCAAGAGAACAGCCGCCTCCTCCAAGGAAGTGGCAAGGAGGAAACTATCAGCTGTCCAGCTCTGATGCGGATGAGGCCGCCTATCAACACAGCCTGAGTCTCCCTGGCTCTGTCTGACGTACAAGACACAGAAGGAAGATCTGTTCTATCCTTGCCCCCTTCAAAGCACCTGAGCTTGGGAGAAGCCCAAATCCCCCTATATCCACACCCCGACTTTCTTCCTGCTTCTCCAATCCAGGGATCCCAGCCCATGCGGTTTGCTGCCAGCTCAACAACCGAAGGGTGGGGCTGCAGGTACACTCACCTGCCTGCAGATCATCCTTCCTGGCTGCAAAGCCATTTAGCCAAGGGTTCTGACATTCTTATTTTGGGCCACACCTGTTCCTTGGTTCATACTTAAGGAGGCCAAAAACACTTTATAAAAAGTAAACATCAAAACTTCCACATCTTCCAACAGAAACCTCTGACCATGCAAGCTACGACATGCCCATATGTTCCCAGGAAAAACTGAGCACATGGCCTCATAGGAGAAGCACTCCCTGTTACCACCTGCTCCCAGAGCCAAGTGAGACCCCCGGCGTGGCTACCCTCTACTCCTGACAGCCCTAAAGGCAAAGATGAGCTTGCTGAGCCAGTACAGGAAAACCTATAAGAAAACACTCGAAACATCAACATCCTGACTTTGGTTGCTATTCCATCTTCGTCTTCCATAATTCACCTCCAGCTAATGTACTAAACATGTCTACTCAAATACAGAAAACACAGCACTGGAGAGAAAATGTAGTTTAGATTACACCTAACTCCGCTCTGATACACAAACACCCATAAAAGAACTTTAAATGTATAGGTACTTTCTTCCTCAGGTAGGGAAAAAAAACAAAAACAAACAAAAAACCTTTCTGGGGACTTCTCTGGTGGCACAGTGATTAAGAATTCGCCTGCCAATGCAGGGGACACGGGTTCAATTCCTGGTCCAGGAAGATCCCACATGCCGTGGAGCAACTAAGCCCGCGTGCCACAACTACTGAGCCCACAGGCCACAATTACTGAAGCCCGTGTGCCTAGAGCCCGTGCTCTGCAATAAGAGAAGCCACCACAATGAGAAGCCCGCGCACAGCAATGAAAAATAGCCCCCACTCGTCACAACTACAGAAAGCCCCCACACAGCAATGAAGACCCAACGCAGCCAAAAATAGATATATACATACATACGTACGTTTATTTAAAAAAAAAAAAACTTCTCAATAACAATATAAGCTAAAATTTGTGTACCTCTCTTTTGTATCAGGCACTATTCTAAGCACTTTAAGCACTCAATCCCCATACCCATCCCATATATGAGTTAGGTACTAGTATCGCCTCCATTTTACACACGGGGAAACTGAGACCCAGAGCAGTTAAGTAACTTGCTCTAGGTAACACAGCTGCCAGGATGCAAATGCAGTGTGGCTCCAGAGTCCATGTTCTTGGCCACTGAGCTACACTGCTTGAGAAGCCAACCACAGCCCTAGGTGTCGTTCCTCGCACGAGTAAAAGTGAGCCAGTAGTTGGTTCAACAACACTGAGCCCCGACATACAGAAAAGGGGAGACAGTGACTCCTCCTACAGAATGAAGGTAGTGGCAGAGCCCCCATGCACAATCAGTGCCACAATAGGGCAATGCAGGGAGGCTGAGCTCCAAATGAAGGCTTCTAGCCCAAGGCAGGTTGCAGGCCAGGGGGAGCTGACTCAGCACTGGTTCCAAAACACACTTGGCTTACTGAAGCTATTTCACTGAGGCAAAGCACAGGGAAATGCAGGAATGGCCTGCTCCCATAGCCCAAGGGCATCTGTGCTCACTCTGGGAGAGCTGCTATAAAAAGATGTGGTCCAGCCCCAAGGAGTTCACAAACCATCAAGGATACAGTTGCATAAATGTGGAAGAATCACATGCGGCAGGGTGGCAAGTGTCATCAGAGACATGATCGGGGCTGAAGGGGTCAGGCAAGACTGCATGAGGGGTCACAAACAAGAAGGACACCTCCAGGGCAAGAAGGACATCTGCCAGAGAGCAGAGCAGGAAATGTCTGCAGGATGTTTGGGGTCCCACACAGACAAACTGGTGTGCAGTGTGTGTGGAGGGCAGAGGTGGCAGAAAAGGCTGAGCAGGGCCCACAGCACCTGTGTCCCGTGGGCAGAGGGGTCAGAGGTCCAAAGCAGGCAAGGGGCAGAGTGTACAAAGGGAATGGAGAGCAGAGGCCTGAGGTAAAGAGATTAATCAGGAGGCCATGGAAATAGCCCAATGGAGAAGCTGTAGAGGCTGGAGGTCCAATGGAGTAGGGATAGAGAAGGGGGCCAAATTAAAGAGATGCTTGGGAAGTAGCAGAACCATGGGATGAGAGAAAGGGAGGACATGACAATTACTCTGAGGTCTCCCACTTATGGGCCAAGGTGGACAGTGACTGTCAACAGAGACAGGGAACACATGAGGATCTGGTTTTTGCAGGAAGGTAACCTCATTTTGGGGCAAGCGGGTTCACTGTCTACTGGACCTTAAGCAAAACACTGGGGTTTCTGGAGGCATGATCTGCTCAAAGACAGAGTGGAGACAGAGGAGTAAGTTCTGCGCTCTTGACTGGAGGGCTCTTCGGCTGCCCCTTAACTGCACTTTCAGGGCCTGGCAAAGCACAATCAACCATTCATAGGCAACAGAGAGTCTGCTGGGTTCCTCAAGGAAGGTGAGAACTGCCTCCACTACCTCCATACCCACTTCACCCAGCTACTTTAAGTTCTAATCAAGCCACAACTACTGAGCCCACATGCTGCAACTACTGAAGCCTGCGCGCCTAGAGCCTGTGCTCCACAACAAGAGAAGCCACTGCGATGAGAAGCCTGCGCACCACAACGAAGAGGAGCCCCCACTTGTTGCAGCTAGAGAAAGCTTGCATGCCACAACTAAAGATCCCGCATGCCACAACAAAGATCCCACACATGGCAACGAAGATCTCGCGCGCTGCAACTAAGGCCTGGCTCAGCCCAATAAATAAATAAATAAATAAATATTTTTTAAAAACTCAAAATGGATCAAAAACCTAAACAGAAGAGTAAAATGGGAATTCCCTGGCAGTCCAGTAGTTAGGACTCCCCAATTCCACTGCACGGGGAACAGGTTCGATTCCTGATCGGGGAACTAAGATCCTACATGCCATGTGGTGTGGCCAAAAAAAAAAAAAAAAAAAAAAGTGAAATTATGAACGTCTTAGAAGAAAACATAGTTAATATTCTCGACCTTGGATTTGGCAAAGGATTCTTAGATATGATACCAAAAGCATGAGCAACAAAAGAAAGAAAGAAATTGGACTTCATCAAAATTAAAAACTTTTGTGCTTCAAAAGATATCAAGAAAAGACAACCTGGGACTTCCCTGGCAGTCCAGTGGTTAAGAATCTGTGCTTCCACTGCAGGGGGCACGGGTTCGATCCCTGGTCGGGGAACTAAGATCCCACATGCCTCAGTGTGGCCGAAAAAAAAAAAAAAAAAGAATAAAAGAAAAGACAACCTAATATATACATACACATACACACACACACGCACACACAAAATGGAACACTACTCAGCCATAAAAAACAACGAAATAATGCCATTTGCAGCAACATGGATGGACCTAGAGATTATCCTACTAAGTGAAGTCAGAAAAAGACAAATATCATATGATACCATGTATATGTGAAATCTAAAATGATACAAATGAATTTATTTACAAAACAGAAACAGAGTCACAGACATAAAGAACAAACTTACGGTTACCAAAGGGGAAATGGGGGGTAAGGGGAGGGATAAATTAGGACTTTGGGATCAGTAGATACAAACTACTATATATAAAATAGATAAACAACAAGGTCCTACTGTATAGCACAGGGAACTATATTCAATAGCCTAAAATAAACCATAATAGAAAAGATATGAAAAAAGAAAGTCAACCTAAAGAATAGGGGATGGTGGTATGATGAATTGGGCGATTGGGATTGACATGTATACACTGATGTGTATTAAATTGATGACTAATAAGAACCTGCTGTATAAAAAAATTTTTTTAATTTAAAAATTAAAAAAAAGAATAGGGAAAAGATTTGCAAATCATATAACTGACAAGAAACTTGTATCCTGAACGTATAAAGAACTCTTACAACTCAATAATAAAAAGATAAATAACCCAATTTAAAAATAGGCAAGCCACGCAGCGTGGCCAAAAAAAAAAGTAAAAGATATTAATAGACATTTCTCCAAGGAAGATAGACAAATGGTCAATAAGCACATGAAAAGAGGCTTGATATTATTAGTCATCAGGGAAATGAAATGAAAACCACAATGAAATACCACTTCACACCCACTAGGATGACTATAATCAAAAAGTCAGATAATAACAAGTGTTGGCAAAGATACGGAGAAATCAACCCTCATACACTGCTAGTGGGAATGTAAAATGGGGCAGCCACTATGGAAAACAGTCTGGCAGTTCCTCAAATGACTAAACAGTGTTACCATATGACCGAGCATTTCTACTCCTAGGTATACAGTCAAGAGAAATGAAAACACATGTCTACAAAAAAACTTGTACACAAATGTTTATAGCAGCATCAATCATAACAGCCAAAAGGTGGAAACAATCCAAATGACCATCAACAGATGCATGGATAAGCAAAATGTGACATATCCATGCAACAGAATAATATTCTGCCACAAGAAGGAATGAAGCTCTGAAACACGCTACAGCGTAGGCGAACCTCGAAAGCATGCTAACTGAAAGAAGCCAGTCACAAAGGGCAACATATTATATGATTCTATTGATAGGAAATCTCCAGAATAGGAAAATCCATGGAGACAGAAAGTAGATTAGTGGTTCCAGGAGCTAGAAGGAGGGAAAGTCCAGGAATGACTATTAATGGGTATGGAGTTTTTCTCTGGTATGATGAAAATAATCCAGAATTAGACTGCAGTGATGGTAGCACAACCTTGTAACTATATTAAAACCACGGAACTGTACACTTTAAAGGAGTGAATTTTATGGTATGTTAATTATATCTCAATTTAAAAATATGTATGAAACGGACTTACTTCCCTAGTGGTCCAGTGGGTAAGACTCCATGCTCCCAATGCAGGGGGCCCGGGTTCGATCCCTGGTCAGGGAACTAGATCCTGCATGCATGCCGCAACTAAGAAGCCCGCATGCCACATCGAAGATCCCATGTGCCGCAACTAACAACCGGCGCACCCAAAATAAATAAATAAATAAATAAATAAATAAATATTTAAAAAAAAAGAGAAAGCAACAGATTGATAACAGTGATTGTTCTTTTTTTAATAATTAACAAAACGGATTCAATTAATCCAAAAGATCAGTCACAAAGACGTTTTTAGGTTTCAGTAATATTAATCATAGCCATTTTCCTATACATTAAGAGAACCAGATGGCCAAAGCAGAATATACTAAAAGCAATGCCACAAGAAAAATCTGCTACTTGAACAAGCTAACAAGAGAGGAAGAGGACACCAAAAAATGTCCTCCCCAAAAGACCAACTGGCCCTGATGGATTCACTGATAAATTAATCTACCACCTCCTGAAGTTTCCTGACATGCCTGAACTCTCACAGTTCCTACTGCCCAGGAGCCCCAGCCCAGCCTTGACCCCTTCTAGAAGGCCTCTTCTAAAGTAGTTCACTCCTGAACTAGCAAATATGATCACATCTTGCCTCTGCTGAAAACACTCCTGAAACTCAGCCATAAAAAAGAACAAAATAATGCCATTTGCAGCAACATGAGTGAACCTAGAGACTGTCATACTGAGTGAAGTAAGTCAGACACAGAAAGACAAATATATGATACCACTTATAAGTGGAATCTAAAAAAAGGGTACAAACTTATTTACAAAACGGAAGTAGAGTCACGGATGTAGAAAACAAACTTATGGTTACCAGGGGATATGGCGGGGGAGGGATAAACTGGAAGACTGGAACTGACATATACACACTACTATATATAAAATAGATAACTAATAAGAACCTGCTGTATAGCACAGGGAACTCTACTCAATAGTCTGTAATGGTCTATATGGGAAAAGAATCTTAAAAAAAAAAAAAGAGGATATATGTACATGTATAACTGATTCACTTTGCTGTACACCTGAAACTAACACCTGAAACTAACACCACATTGTAAATCAACTATACTTCAATAAAAATTAAAAAAAAACAAACACTCCTGCAGCTCCCACTGCTTATATATACAGAAGTCCAGGCCCCTTGCCATAGTACACAAGACTCTTCCCTCAACTGGTTCATCCTGACTGTTCCCAGGAAGCCATCCCATCACAGCAGACAACTTATGGATCCACTCTCAGGCCCTATAGTACCACTGCCCAAAACCATCAGGCAAACTCCTATTTGCCCCTAAATGCCAGGCTGAAACACCACTTCACAGTGTTGTGGTGCAGTAACCACCCCTACAGCTACCCTCCACTAAATACACCTGTATCTATCAAGGAGATACATCAACCCTCAAACATCTCATCTGGAGTTAACACCAAAGTCTCAAATTCTAGACACAGCTAAGGTCACTATTATCACTCCCCTCCCCACCAACCATACATCCAAACAGTCCAAATAGCTTTCACCTCAACCAATGACCTCTTAGAAATCAGAAGCAACTGGCAGAAAGGCTTTAGCTGTTATCATCCTCTACCTCTCACCTCACTACCAAAATACATGCAAGTAGTTTCAGGTATAACTGTTTATGAATGATGATACTTTTGGTTTTGGAGAATGTTACGCTCATCATACGCACACACACACACGCACACACACACACGAAGTGACCCCAGGAAATGGAAAGTACCAAAGGGGATTCTGATCTTCCAAACCCAGTGCAGGGATGAACAGTGGCAGGCCCCCCCATCATTCCTGAGAGGAGTGTCTCGCTGCTATCCCTACATCTGTCCTGTGCTAGGTCTGCGCAGCCATTCAACCAGCCCTGTATCTGGGAAAGCCAGAGGCATCCATCATTCCTAGGGAGAATCCCTATCTAGATGCAACCTGATTCCTACTTTCCACCTTAAGGAATAATCAGGGAGATAATCAGATACAGCAGGAAGGAAAACCCGCAGGAGCTGGCGGGCAGAGTGAAAATGAAGACAGGTACAATATCCACAGAACACTGAGGCTCCTTTCTCTTGCCGAAAGAGAGATGCACCAGTGAAGATGTAAAAAAGGTGCTAGCTTTCCTGATGTGTTAGTGCAGGAGCTAACACCTCATCCACTGTCCCTAAGCCCCTTCTCCCTACAGGGCCACCCCCTGTGCCCAGGCAGGGTCCGACTTCACAACAATGTTACATTAACAGTGTCAAAGCACAAGACCCGCAGCTCACCTCTAAGCAGCCCAGAGGGGTCAAAAGACCCATCTTATGAACAAGGCAAACAGACTAAGACAGCTCCACATGGCTCCATCTCAAACAGTTTCAGGTCAATTTAGGCAGACGTTGAACTCCTCCTACCTCACCTGCTCCACACCATGGATCCCAAACCCAATGGCCAGGCAAAAACGATTCTTACTAAAGAAAGATGAGTGTGTGGAACTCAGAATATCATGCACATGGTAAAAGACTGCATTCCAAGACCAGCTAAAAGACAGGCATGAGGGCTTCTTGATGCAGGGGCATTTGCTTTTGGTTATTTTCTTTTAATTTTATTTATATTTTTAAAACAGGTAATATATTCACAAGAAAGAAAATGTGAAAGCTTCAAAAGTGAAAAATTTCCTTCCCAGTCCTATCCCCAGCCACCCTGTCCCAAAGGACAGCCAATATTACAAGTTTTTCTTAGCTTTCCAAAGATACTCTATGCGTGTACAAGCAGATACAGATATATTCATTTTCCCTCATTTTTTTTTACATTTGTTGTTGTATAGTATTCTTTTACATAGATTAACAAAAATTCATTTAACCAATGTTCAGAGTTGCTTAAAGTGCCACCCAATAACAGATAATAGTAGTTACTTTTGTATAACGAACCTATAAAAGCCTCTTTTCTCTGCCACCAAAGCCGTGCAAAAGTTCAAAGAGCACATTTAGTGCAAGAAAAAGATTTAAGAATCAGTTCACCTTTGATGGGAAATTACTTTTCTAAGCTCCCTGTTCACAAAGCGACAGAGCTATGAACACTGTAGATACATCTAGTCAGCTAAGGCCAAGGCCTGAATAACAAAGATCACAGCTGCACGCTACACAAAGAGGCCAAACAGGCCACACACATTCTGACTAATAACTAAAGGACAGTTTTTGCTCAGATCAAAGCCAAATTTTTTTTTTAAGTCAGGTTCCTGACAATTAGTTGAATCCTGAGCAGGTCTAGATTTCAAGTACTTGAAATTAGTCAATGACGAGAAAACCTGATTGATATTAAACATAGATTGGAAAAGACATACGGTTTAAGTGCTACTCACTCTTTGGAAAAAGCCAGCTGCCTTCTCTGTGTCAGAGGCCAAAAAGTAGAGAGGGCCCGGGCAAAAACACAAGGACTTTTCCTGCCTCTGTGACAGTGTCAGGACAGCTTGCACCATGTCACTTATACCACTCAAGGCACAAATGGACTTAGGACCATATTCTAGAACCCACCAGCTTCTGGTAGAGGCTTTTGTCCCCTCAACTGTGCCTAGCCCAGGACTGGGCATGAACTGCTGGGCAGAAAACAGCTGAAAGGGTGCCTGGGTGGTGGAGGAGGCCCACCTGCAGGGTCCAGAACCTTCCACAAATCTGAGGTTGCTGACTGTAAATCTAAGTCTCACGCACATCCTCCTATTTATTAAGAAACTGCCTCAACTGTCTTCCACATGGAGGTCACTTAAAGACTTTGGTCATTAACATGGTAAAGTAAAAAAGGAACCAATGTTGGTGGCAGCCTTCCTCTCCATATATGCCAGAGTCCCATGCTGGTAAGCAAAGGCCAACAGCAGTGAGGGCTACTGAGGCATATTCCCACTGGGAGCAAGCTCAGGTCACTTGGTTTTGACTGTAAACAGTTCAAATTCCATGAAGGACAATCACTTGCCAATTAATTTTTGGAATGGAAGCCCACACCAGCCCGGCCCAATGGCCACCTTTCAGGATCCTCCACCCAATGGCTTGGCTTAGCAAGTAGGCAGCCAGCAAACAAAGTCCTCTCCAGCTTGTTGGCTGCCACCATGACTCTCATCACAGAATGGATCAAGAGAGCAGAAAAATGTTCTCTTAGCCAATGACTCACCAGGAAGTCTGTTCATGTTGACGCCTTGAGCTGAGAGTCCTATTCCCATGTACCTTTGAAAAAGCATACATACAAAAATTCTGGTTAGCAAATGATTATGCATCTCCCTTCTCAAATATTTCTTGGTAAAAGACAGAAAAACAGGAAAAGCAATGAATGTAGAGACTCTGTTAACAAACTAGTGGTTCTTGGAGAACCTTTACATTTTGATTTTCTAATGGAAATCTCTCAATGCCTTAAGCAGCTGGAGAAACAGGAGGTAGTGTCTGTAACCAGGAACCACTGGCTTCAGTTTCAGAGGAAAGTTTCCTGGAGTCACTGCTTCCAGTCCCTTGGTTTCTGGCTCCAGCTAAGGTGGCGGAATCTATTCCCAAGAAGTGCCTAAAGTAACTAGTTCAATCCTAGGTAGTGTCTGGCAGAATAATGCAAGATCAAGACCAAACGGACAAGTCACTCTTCAGCGAAGACCAAAACATGGAAGAAGTAAAGCCAGCTGGATCCATATAGGATCGTAAGACCCCTCACACAGGGCTTCTTCTCTGGGGTCTCCAAATGCATTACCCTTGTCCTATACATTCACCACTGGCCTCCTCAGTCATCCAAAGCTGAAGGTGGTGGTGTGTGAGGCCCCAGAGACACACCCCGTACTCTTCCAGGTACCTAAACAATTTAGGCAGCTACAGCCAGGTGGGACGCATGCTGGGCAATTTTGTCAAAGATATCTCAGTGGCACTCATGAGAGGGCAGGTCAGAAAAGGAAATGAACAGGGTTTTTTTAGTCTAAATATTTGTAGTGTACAAAGAAACAGTGAGGTATTTCCCCAAGAACTTAGAAATAAGAGAAACAAGTCACCACTATCTAAGTGTAAAATAGTAGAAACCCACACATGATGCCTGAATTAACCACATATGAGCATCAAGAGGTAGTTGAGAAGCTCACAATATTGAAAACACCAAGACGGCTTGGGGTGACTTTACGGTTACCCCAACCAAGACGGCTAAGGGATAACTTTATGGTTGCATTAACAATGTGAATAAGGACTTCCCTCATGGTGCAGTGGTTAAGAATCTGCCTGCCAATGCAGGGGACACGGGTTCGATCCCTGGTCCGGGAAAATCCCACATGCCGCGGAGCATCTAAGCCCATGTGCCACAACTACTGAGCCTACGCTCTAGAGCCCACACGCTGCAACTACTGAAGCCCACGCGTTCTAGTGCTGTATGCCACAACTACTGAGCCTGCATACTGCAACTATTGAAGCCCACGTGCCTAGAGCCTGTGCTTCGCAACAAGAGAAGCCACCGCAATGAGAAGCCCGTGCACGGCAAAGAAGAGTAGCCCCCGCTTGCCGCAACTAGAGAAAGCCCATGTGCAGCAACGAAGACCCAATGCAGCCAAAAATAAACAAATAAGTAAATAAAAACAATGTGAATGAGCTTAATGCCACTGAACTGTTCACTTAAAAATAGTTAAAATGGGGCTTCCCTGGTGGCGCAGTGGTTGAGAGTCCGCCTGCCGATGCAGGGGACACGGGTTCGTGCCCCGGTCTGGGAAGATCCCACATGCCACAGAGCGGCTAGGCCGGTGAGCCATGGCCACTGAGCCTGCGCGTCCGGAGCCTGTGCTCCGCAGCGGGAGAGGCCACAACAGTGAGAGGCCCACGTAACGCAAAAAAAAAAAAAAAAAAAAAAAAAGTTAAAATGATAAAATTTATGTGATGTATATTTTACCACAATAAAAATTTTTTTTTAAAAAAGCAATTACATGGGGTTGCCTTATTTTGACCATTTCCAAGTAGCTTACATTTACATTCTAATTGTTCCCTGTTGTAATTCTGCAAGAAACCATTTTACATACATTTCCCCACCTTGGGCCATTCTTTTTCTCTCCTGGCATGTTCCATGCACCTTATGTACCTGTTTCCTAACACTACCAGAGTCCCCACAACGTGGTGCTCCTGAAGCTGCGAGCCTTCCACCTGCAGCAAATGCCCCTTTGCCCTTCTCTGGCCAGCTGCACCACTGGGTGTTGGAGAGCAGGGAGGAAGGCTCTGACCCACCCATTTTCCCCTGAAACCACCTACCCACCATCTTGCTGGGCAGGACCCAGGAAAAGACAGCATCAACACAGGGCGGTGGGCCGAATAACTGGCCTGCAGGGGTTAGGGGAAAGGGGAGGGAAGGGAAAGGAGAAAAGGGAAAGGAACAGCACTTCAAAGAATGACTCCCATGGTTCAAAAGACTCTCAAACTGCCTGCTACCTCCTGCCAGGAGGGGACCTTCAAGGACCATCAGGAACAGAAGCTGTGTAAGCCTGATGGCAGGATTCCCATTAGACTAAAACCTGCACATTTGCCCAGAAAAACGGCAGCCCAAATAATCAGCTTCCTTAATTTAAGTGGAAGATGCTGCCAAAAGTTGGTCTCCATTCCCTTTACACCACAGCTGACCAAGCAGCAAATTACCCCAACTGCCCCCGCAGTCATCAATCAACATATGCAAATGCAACATAACCAGGAGTTTTCCTGACTTGGATGCCAGGCCACTTATCCTGCCCTGTTTAGAGGGGCCTGGCCTCTGCCCAACATCACATGTGATCCCATCCCTGGCATATAGGTTTCCTGACACTAAGATGAGGGCTTGTGTTTGAAGCACATGAGCTTCCTGGGTGACCCCCAACTGCTTAAAGTTACTGCAAATAGGGGAGGTCAAGGGTCATCCAGGAAGAGTATGCTTGGCCACCAGCAAAAGAGCTCTGGTTCCACAACTTCCCATGGGAACAGGGAACTACTAAGGCACATACACTCAAACACAAGTTGCTTATGTCTCTCCATAGGGGAAGCCTCTTCCACCTCCAGCAGCTAGCCCTCAACACCTCCCTGTAGACTCTGCCCCACAGGTGGGACAGTGTTTACCAGTGGATGGCCTGGGAGCCTCTGTACAAACCCCAGGGTCAACTTGAGAATCTGAGTAGATAAGCTAAGGGTAGAGCACACAGAGGAGACCAATACCCACACTTGGATGTCATGCCCCCGTGAGTGTCAATGACGCAGGGAGCAGCCCCACAGAAGCCTAAGTTGCATGTTCATATGAGGTCAAGCTAAGTCAGTGTTCAAAGGGAATGAGTCCCAATTTTTCAAACACTGGATGATATTAAGTCTTTTCCAAAAGTATGATGTTCTAAAATTACAAAAAGATGCAGCCTTCCAGCAAGTCTTCATACACTTAAAAACTGTTAACCAACCAGTCTAAGATCAGCAAAGAGCAGAAAAAAAACTATAAGGACCCTGTGAATATACTAAAAAAACAGTGAATTGTACACTGTGAGTGAATTGTACAGTATATTAAATTACTTCTCAAAAACACTCAACAAACTAGGCATAAAAGGAAACTATCTCAACATAATAAAAGGAAGGCCTTATATGAGAAACCCACAGCTAACATCATATCCAATGGTGAAAGAATGAGAACTTTTCCTCTAAGATCAGGAACAGGACAAAGATGCCTGCTTTCGCCACTTCTATTCAACAGAGTATTAGAAGTTCTAGCCAAAGCAAGTAGACAAGAAAAAGAAATAAAAGGTATCCAAATTGGAAAGGAATAGGTAAAACTATCTCTGTTCACAGATGACATGATCCTACATGTAGGAATCCTATATTCCATAAAAAACTGTTAGTACTAACAAACAAATTCAGCAAAGTCACAGGATACAAAATCAACACACAAAAAGCAGTTGTGTTTCAACATAAACACTGAACAAAGGAAAAAAGAAATCAAGAAAGTAATTCCATTTACAATAGCATCAAAAAGAATAAAATACTTAGGAATTAACTTTACCAAGAAGTCAAAAAGCTTGTACACTAAAAACTAAAATGCTGCTGAAATTTTAGAAGACAGAAATAGGAAATTCCCTGGCAATCCAGTGGTTAGACTCAGGGCTTTCACTGTTGGGGCCCAGGGTTTGATCCCTGGTCAGGGAACTAAGAACCAGCAAGCCATGCGGCAGAGTGAGTGAGTGAGTGAGTAAATAAATAAATAAATAAATAAATTTTTATAAATAAATAAATTTTTAAAAAGACACAGGGACTTCCCTGTTGGTCCAGAAGCTAAGACTCCACACTCCCAATGCAGGGGGCCCGGGTTCGGTCTTTGGTCAGGGAACTAGATCCCACATGCTGCAAATAAGACCCAGCACAGCCAAATAAATAAATAAAATATTTAAATAAATAGTAAAAAGAAACAAATAAATGGAAAGACATCTGTGTTCATGGATTGGAAGACAATATTGTTAAGATGTCAATACTACCTAAAGCAATATACAGAATCAATGCCATCCATTTGGGAAAAGAAAAGCTGGGGACTTCCCTGGTGGTGTAGTAGTTAAGAATCCGCCTGCCAATTCAGGGGACACAAGTTCAATCCCTGGTCCGGGAAGATCCCACATGCCACAAGCAACTAAGCCCATACTCTACAACTACTGAGCCTGTGCTCTGGAGCCCACGAGCCACAACTACTGAGCCCACGCATCACAACTACTGAAGCCCGGGTGCCTAGAGCCCATGTTCCACAACAAGAGAAGCCACCATAATGAGAAGCCCGTGCACCACAACGAAGAGTAGGCCCCGCTCGCCACAACTAGAGAAAGCCCGTGCACAGCAACGAAGACCTAATGAAGCCAAAATAAATAAATAATAAAAATAAAACTAAGAACCAAGAAATAAACTCTCCTATATGTGGTCAACTGATTTTAATAAAGATGCCAAGACGATTCGATGGGAAAGTGATAGTCTTTTCAACAAATGGGACATCTGGATATCCAAATAGATACACAACTGGTGCTGGGACAACTGGATATCCACATGCAAAAGAATGAAACTGGGGCTTCCCTGGTGGCGCAGTGGTTAAGAATCCACCTGCCAATGCAGGGGACACAGGTTCGAGCCCTAGTCCGGGAAGATCCCACATGCCACAGAGCAACTAAGCCCATGCGTCACAACTACTAACCCCGCGCTCTAGAGCCCACGGGCCACAACTACTGAACCCTGCGCACCTAGAGCCCATGATCCACAACGAGAAACCACCACAATGAGAAGCTCGTGCACTGCAACGAAGAGTAGCCCCTGTTTGCCACAACGAGAGAAAGCCCTCGCACAGCAATGAAGACCCAATGCAACCAAAAATAAATAAAATAAATAAATTTATTTTAAAAAACAACAAAAAAAGAAGGAAGTTGGACCCTTACCATACACCATATGCAAAATTAACTCAGAATGGATCAAAGACCTAAATGTAAAACCTAAAACTATAAAACTCTTTGAAGAAAACAGAGGAGAAAAGCTTTACGACATTGGAATTGGCAATGATTTCCTGGATTCTTTGGACACCCAAAGCACAGGCAACAAAAGAAAAAATAAATTGGACTACATCTAACTTTTGTACATCAAAGGACTGTCAACACAGTGAAAAGTAACCAAAGAAATGGGAAAAATATTTGCAAATCATATACCTGATAAGGGTTTAATATCCAGGATATACAAAGAACTCTTACAATCAACAACAAAAAAACAAGCAACTCTATTAAAATGGGTAACGGACTTGAATAAACAAGAGATACACATGGCCAATCAGCACATGAAAAGATGCTCAGCATCACTAATTATTAGGAAATACACATCAAAACCACAAAGAGATACCATTTCACACCCTTTAGTATGGTTATTATCTAAAAACCAGAAAATAACAAGTATTAGTGAGGATGTAGAGAAACTGAAACCCATGTATATTAATGGTGCAGCCACTGTGGAAAACAGTATGGCAGTTAATTATATGGTAATTCAAACACAGAATTACCATAAGATCCAACAATTCCACTTCTGGGCATATACCCAAAAGAATTGAAAGCAGAATTCTAACAGGTATCTGGACACCCAAATTCATAGTGGCTTTGTTCACAATCAGCCAAAGGTGTATTAAAAAGAAATAACAAGACCAAAATGGAGTTATCTGCCCCTAGGACAGCAAACCAAGACTTCACTGCACATCAACTATACCTCAATTAAAAAAAAAATTAGGGCCTCCCTGGTGGCGCAGTGGTTGAGAGTCCGCCTGCCGATGCAGGGGATACGGGTTCGTGCCCCGGTCTGGGAGGATCCCATATGCCGCGGAGCGGCTGGGCCCGTGAGCCGTGGCCGCTGGGCCTGCGCGTCCGGAGCCTGTGCTCCGCAGCGGGAGAGGCCACAGCAGTGAGAGGCCCGCATACCGCAAAAAGAAAAAAAAAAAAACAACAAAAAAAAAATTAGGGCTTCCCTGGTGGCGCAGTGGTTAAGAATCTGCCTGCCAACGCAGGGGACACAGGTTCGAACCCTGGTCTGGGAAGATTCCCACATGCCGCGAAGCAACTAAGCCCGTGTGCCACAACTACTGAGCCTGCGCTCTAGAGCCCGCAAGCCACAACTACCGAGCCCACGTGCCACAACTACTGAAGCCTGTGCACCTAGAGCCCATGCTCCGCAACAAGAGAAGCCAGGACAATGAGAAGCCCACGCACCGCAACGAAGAGTAGCCCCCGCTCACCGCAACTAGAGAAAGCCGGCACACAGCAACGAAGACCCAACACAGCCATAAATTAATTAATTAATTAATTTTAAAAAATTAATTGCACTTTGAACCTCTCTCAGGAATATGACCTTTAAACAATCAATCTGAAATTTCTTGATTAGCACTACTGAGGTAATCTGCATGATAAAACCCCACCATTCCCTTCCTGAAACAGATGTCCTGCCTAAAACAATCCTTTTCTTTTGCTAATAACTTCCTTGCCCCACCCTCCTTCTGCCAGATAAAAACCTTTCCTTTTGTACAACCCCTTGGAAGGAGTATCTCTCTACTTGCTAGATGGGATGCTGCCCAATTCATGAACTGTTGAATAAAGCCAATTAAATCTTCAAATTCACCAGCTGAATTTTTGTTTTTTAACAGGTAGAAAGTTTCTATTGATGAGTGGATAAACAGAATATGGTATATACACACAATGGAATATCATACAGCCTTAAAAAGGAAAGAAATTTGGACATATGCTACAACATGGATGAACCTTGAGGACACTATGCTAAATGAAATAAAATTCATAAAGACAGGAAGAATGGTGGTTGCCAGGGTCTAGGGGGAGGGGAGAACAGGGAGTTATTGTTTAATGGGTACAGAGTTTCAGTTTGGCAAGATGGAAAAAGTTCTGGAGACAGATGATGGTGATGGTTGTACAACAATGTTAATGTACTTAAGGCCATTGAACTGTAAACTTAAGAATGATTAAAACGGTAAATTTTGTTATGTATTTATATTTTACCACAATAAAATAAATGAACACATATCAGAACAACTGTTTTAAAAAAAAAAAAAAAGGTTCAAGCCCACTATCACCAATTATAACATTTGTTATTACATAAAGTCTTTTCCTCTCTTCAAGCTTGGTCATTTAGGGTCCAGGGAGATAATATCTTTACCTGCCTTTTCCAAGGTGTCATCTCTGGCCAAAAACCCAGCATGTGAATATGAGTTTATTTGGTTCTGATATCTCCCAAACATCAATCCCTCAACCCAAATATACAAGCACAAGAGATGGAGCCTAAGTCTGCAGGCTCCAACCCTACGTCTCATGCCACAGTGGGGAGAACAGATGCTGTGTCTGCTGCCCACTTCAGGATGCAGGGGCTATGGGCTGGAGCCCCCAGCCCTCAGAGGAAAAGCAAGAGTCAGTGCAGTGCTGGGCACATAATGGACATTCAACAAACGCCTAGGGTTCATCCATTCACAGGCTGGTAAAGAATTTTATCACCAAAGTCACAGGCTCTCTCCCAGCCACATTTCAATGGGAACCTCAGCTTCTAGGTGGTATGAGGTCATGACAGAGCTATGTGACAGATAAGTGAGCTGTGAACTCAGTCACAACATCCCCAGTACTATTCTCCCCTCTTGCTGACATTGGACTTCAGCTCTGTGAAATTAAATGACTTACAACCACAGACCTAGTGACATAACAGGCACAAGGGAAGTTCACTTCTCCATCCACTCACAAAAAATCTAGGTAAGACCTGAGGTTTCCTCTCAATCACCAATGAGGGGACTTTCCTGGTGGCACAGTGGTTAAGAATCCTCCTGCCAATGCAGAGGACATGGGTTCGAGCCCTGGTCTGGGAAGATCCCACATGCCGCGGAGCAACTAAGCCTATGCTCCACAACTACTGAGCCTGCGCTCTGGAGTCCGCGAGCCACAACTACTGAAGCCCACGTGACTAGAGCCTGTGCTCCACAGCAAGAGAAGCCACCACAATGAGAAACCCGCGCACCACAACGAAGAAGAGTTCCCACTCTCCGCAACTAGAGAAAGCCCGCCCACAGCAATGAAGGCCCAACACAGCCAAAAATAAATACGTAAATAAATAAATTTATTAAAAAGAAAAATCACCAATGAGTAACATGTGTAGTGCCTTGCCAGGTCCTGGACTGATGTGGTCCCAGCTCTCCGATAGGTTGCCATGAATGAGGCAAAACAATAAGGAAAAAATACCCAAACCCAAGTATGTTCACCTTTGGATCTAAGAAGCAGGAAGAATGACGTTAAGAAGTCACCCTGACACTGCCTCTCCTCCATTGATCTCTGGTGGCACTTGAAAATGAATGGGTTGTTTGCTGCTGTTGGGTCCTTGCTAAAGTTGTAAAAACAGGTGTGATAAATGTCTCTTCATAGAGGCCTCCGTAGTCACCCATTCCACAAAGATCCTCTGTGCCTAGTACAGCGCTGGGGACACAAGGGTGGATTCCCTGCCCTGGAACAGTTTCCAGTGCCAAGTCAGGGGTGGGCCAGAGAATCAGGGTGCAATGAGTGGGGGGTTCCCAGAGGAAGCGAAGGCTGAGCCAAGACCTAGTAAAGGAGATGAGGGGAAAAAAAAAGGAGCTTGGTCCACGCAGAAGCAACAGAATGTGCTGAGGCGTAGAGGCAAGAAAGCAACCCTGTGGTCAAGGAAGTGAGAGGAGTTCAGTGTGGCTGGGTCACAGCTTGGGCAGACCTAAAAAGAGCCAAAGCTGGAGCCGGAAACAAGCTATTCACACACAGCCTGCATGCTAGCTTAAGGAGTTTGAACTTCATGGGAGGTCACTGGGAAGCTGCAGAAAGGGTTTAGAAAGGGCGCAACTGATCAAACATCTGATATTTGAAAAATGGATTGAAGAGGCAAAACTAGAGGCTACCAAAATCATCCCAGTGGAAGATGACAAGGCTGGACAAGGAAAGAAACAGTGGGATGGCAAGACGTGGAGAGAGCCAAGTGTTCTTTAGAATACGGTGAACTTACTGGGTGGGGGAGGAGCTGCCCAGGACACATCCCAACACAACCAGTCACCAAAGAAAGGGCAATTCTGAGACGTACTTGGACAGTTTGGAGCCTAAGTGCCTGTCAGTAGCAGCCTTGCTCCAGCTCTCCTCCAAGCCTTTACACTGTGCACAAACAGCTGAACAGGAAACATACCTGCATCAGAGCAAATAGATCGGACAAACCCAGATTCAAATCACCTCTTCACCATGTGCCCAAGGGCACATCACTTGGCCTGTCAGAGTCTGCTTCCTCAGCTATCACCATGAATCCAGAGAGCCCTCAGGGCAGCCACTGAAATGAGTGGACAACCCCACTGTCCTCTAGTTCATGCACTGGAGGCTCTTCTAGTATTGGAATCTGGTAAAGGAAAGTAGGCCATCCTTGAAGGCCTGGATCTTGGGACATTTAAAAACAAATGCCTGTTTACATGGGACTGCCAAGGAGAAAGAAGGTGGGCATTTGCTTCCTTCTTGGTAATGGGTCAGGCAATGCTAGGAACACTAACAGACACAGGCTGCCACGGTCTCCTGGGAGGGACGCAACAAGGGCTCTCACTCCCCAAGCTGGTGACAGGCACAGACAGAGCTTAGTTCCCCACACTTCACATCTCCACTAGAGCTTTCTTTTCAAGTAGCAGGATATACCTGAGAAGCTTGGGGGAACAGTTATTTACCCCATAAAATGACTGAAAGTAAGGTAAACCCGTCTGATTTACTCCTTTCTTCTAATATGGCAGCAAAATAGAAAATAGCGTTTGTCAAGAGAGGTGAAACAGCCAGTAAGTGTAGAGGGACAACAGACGAGCTCTCATGGCAGAGAGGCCGTGAGTCGGCCTCTACCTTCTCAGTCTCTATTCTTCACCGCAAAAACCACAACATGGGCTAGAAGAGTGGCTCCGCCTCTCTGCCAGGCTCCAGAGAGAAGAGGGCTGGGTCAGGATCTCCCAGAGAGCAGGAGAGAAAAGAGCCGCAGCAGCAGCAGCAGCAGCAGCAGCCATGGCCCTCGGCTGACCACACAGCCAGGTCCACCCTGAGGCAGCAGGTCCAAACTGGGGTCCTGGAAAATGCCCAGCCTTGAGAATGGACTGGTCGTCTCTGGGGTCCGTGCTGCCCTCCATCCGCCTCTGCTGACTCTCCCACAAAAGCAACAGTCCGCTGAAACCACTGCAGTCATGCACAGAGTTGTGAGCATGTTCCAGTCAGCTTAGATTCTTCTTTTTTCTCTTTAGTTTTCCAGATTTTCTACAATTAGCATAAATTACTTTGATAATCATAGAAAAATCATTTTCAAGAGCCAGCTGATGGCTGCATAATGAGGAGGTTGCTGGCTCTCACCCATCAGACTCTCCCTGGATTGTCCCAGGGCAACATTTCAATGCCAGAGAGGCACAATGAGGGACCTGGTTTTCACGGTCAGCTCCTCCGTATACTCACTTCCCTGAGCCTTGACAGGAGGGCAGAATCTGCATCAGAAGAGCACACCTTCAGAAACAGCAAGAAATGGTCAAAATCCACGCTCAGTAGAGGAGCTGGGGCTCCTGGTGGATCCCAAGCATAACCCAGAGGAGACCCTCAGGAGACCCCGCTGAAGTGACACAGCCTCAGCACAGCTCTAATTGACTGGAGAGTCTTCCATGACCCAGGCAGGCCTGGGGGTAGACACAGGACAGGACCTCAGAAAGCAGGCCTCTGGACTCTCACACCCTTTGAAGATATACAGCAAGGCCTGGAGGGAGGAGACCACCCCTTTGCTGTAATCCCCAACCTGGTCCTCAGAGATAGCTTGGAGCGCTCCACGCAAGGAACCTCTTTGGCAACAAGTCTGACATTCCCTTCCTCCCTCCTGAAGAGAAGCCCCTGAAGAGTTTTAAAGTGACAGGGACACTTTGCGGCAGGGCTCCAGAGACAACATCCCAGACCCTGAAGCCTGGTCTCAGACACTGCAGCCTAACTCAGGACTGTGGGTCTTTGATTTCACCCCACATCTCAGGTTCCCTATCAGAAGAAGAGAGGTTGGACTAAACGGGCTCCTAAGCACCTTCCCAGCTCTGGCCTAGAGACTTCGGTTCTTGGCAGAATAATGTCTGGGTACTGTTGCAAATGTGCTGTACCCAGTTCCAAGCCCAAGATGGGGCAGACCCTGGAAAAGCAATCAAAAAGCCATCAAGAAGACATCAAAAGAAAAGGAAATTATAGATCAGTATACCTTCTGAAGAGAGATGCATAAATCCTCAACAAAACTATAGCAAACCAAATTCAACAACATTAAAAGGATTAATATCACGACCAAGTGAGATTTATGCTAGGAAATCAAGGGCAATTTAACATAAGAAAATCAATCAAGGCACTTCCCTGGTGGCACAGCGGTTAAGAATCCGCCTGTCAATGCAGGGGACGTGGGTTTGAGCCCTGGTCCAAGAAGATCCCATGTGCTGTGGAGCAACTTAAGCCCATGCGCTACAACTACTGAGCCTGTGCTCTAGGGCCCGCAAGCCACAACTATTGAAGCCCGCGTGCCCTAGAGCCCACACCTTGCAACTACTGAGCCCATGCATCACAACTACTGAAGCCAGTGTGCTCTAGGGTCCGCGTGCAACTACTGAGCCCGCGTGCTGCAACTACTGAAGCCTGCGTGCCTAGAGCCCGTGCTACGCGACAAGAGAAGCCACTGTAATGAGAAGCCCACGTACCGCAACAAAGAGTAGCCCCTGCTCACCGCAACTAGAGAAAGCCCACACGCAGCAATGAAGACCCAATGCAGCCAAAAGAAAAAAATAAAGAAAATCAATCAATGTAATAAACTTCATTAACAGAAAGAAGGAAAAAGAAAAACACATGATCATCTCAATTGACAGAAAAAGCATTTGAAAAATCCAGCATCCCTTCACGATAAAAACACTCAGAAAACTAGGAACAAAAGGGAACTTCCTCAACATGATAAAGGGCATGTACGAAAAACTCACAGCCAACATACCCAATGGTGAAAGACTGAAAGCTTTTACCCTAAGATGAGGAACAATACAAGGATGTCCACCTTTCACTACTGCTATTCAATACTGTACTGAAAGTTCTACTCAGACCGATTAGACAAGAAAAAGAAATAAAAGGCATAAAAATTGGAAAGGAATAAGTAAAACTATCTCTATTTGCAGATGACATGATCCTATATCTAGAAAATCCTATATATAGAAAGTCCCAAACAATATACAGAAAGCTTACTAGACCTAATAAACTATCTAATAAATAGCAAAGTCGCAGGATGCAAAATCAACACACAAAAAGCAGTTTCAATATACTAACACTGAACAATTGAAGGAGAAAATTAAGAAAACAATTCCATTTACAATAGCATCAAAAGAAACAAAGAAACAAGCAAACAAAAAAACCCTTAGGAACAAGTTTTTTTTTTTTTTTTTTTTTTTAGATGTTGGGGGTAGGAGTTTGTTTATTTATTTATTTATTTATTTATTTATTTATTTATTTATTTATTTATTTTTGCTGTGTTGGGTCTTCGTTTCTGTGCGAGGGCTTTCCCTAGTTGTGGCAAGTGGGGGCCACTCTTCATTGCAGTGCGCGGGCCTCTCACTATCGCAGCCTCTGTTGTTGCGGAGCACAGGCTCCAGACGCGCAGGCTCAGTAGTTGTGGCTCACGGGCCCAGTCACTCCGCGGCATGTGGGATCCTCCCAGCCCAGGGCTCGAACCCGTGTCCCCTGCATTAGCAGGCAGATTCTCAACCACTGCGCCACCAGAGAAGCCCTTAGGAATAAATTTAACCAAGGAGATGAAAGGTTTGTATACAAAAAATTATAAAACATTGCTAAAAGAAATTAAAGAAGACAAAAATAAATGGAAAGACATCCCATGTTCATGGACTGGAAAGCTTAATATTGTTAAGATGGAGAGTATTGTTAATATACTCTAAATTGATTTACAGATTCAACACAATCCCTACCAAAATTCCAACAGTCTTTTTTGTAGAAATGGAAAAGTCAGTCCTCAAAATCCATATGGACTTGCAAGGGATCCCAAGTAGCTAAAACAATCTTGAAGAAAGAACAAAGTTAAAGGATTCATACTTCTCAATTTCAAAACTTACTACAAAACTACAGTAATCAAAACAGTGTGGTACTGGCATAGGTGGACATATAGACTAGTGGAATAGAATTAAAAGTCCAGAAATAAATTTATACGGCTGAATTACTTTCAACAAGGATGCTAAAAGTCCATTCAATGGGGAAAGAATAGTCTCTTCAACAACTGGTGCTGGGACAACTGGATTTCTACTTCATATCTTATATAAAAATTAACTCAAAATGGATCAATGATCATAATACAAGAGCTAAAACCATAAAACTCTTAGAAGATAACATAGGGGAAAAGATTCATGACCTTGGTTTAGGCCATGGATTCTTAGATATGATACCAAAATCATGAGCACCAAAAGAAAAAAATAGATGAACTGGACTTCATCAAAATTAAAACTTTTATGCATCAAAGGTCATTATCAAGAAAGTGAAAAGAGGGAATTCCCTGGTGGTACAGGGGTTAGGACTCTGCACTCCCACCACAGGGGGCACAGGTTCGATCCCTGGTCAGGGAACTGAGAATCCACAAGCTGCCCAGCGAGGCAAAAAAAAAAAAAAAGTGAAAAGACAACCTAGAGAATGGGAGAAAATATTTCCAATTCATATGTCCTATAAGGATCTACTATTCAAAATATATATAGAATTCCTACAACTCAACAACAAAAAGACAAACAACTCAATTATAAAATAGCCAAAGGACTTGAATAGATGTTTGTATCGCCAAAGAAGATATACAAATGGCCAATAAATACATGAAAAGATGCTCAACATTACTAGTCATTAGGAACTGCAAACCAAAACCAAAATGAGATACTAATTCACACCTAGGATGAGGAAGGAAGGGAGGGAGGAAGAAAGAAAGAAATAAGTTGTTGGTGAGGATGTAGAGAAATTAGAAACGTCACACATTGCTGGTGGGGATATAAAATTGTATAGCTGCTTTGGAAAATCGTTTGGTGATTCCTCAAAAAGTTAAACATGGAACAATCAAGCAATTCTTTTTTTTTTTTTTTTGGCCATACCATGGGGCTTGTAGGATCCTAGTTTCCTGACCAGGGATCTAACCCGGGCCCCCTGCAGTGGAAGCACAGAGCCCCAACCACTGGACCGCCACGGAATGCTAATCAAGCAATTCTTAAGTGTACACTCAAAAGAACTGAAAAGACGGTCACTTCCCTGGTGGCACAGCGGTTAAGAATCTGCCTGCCAGTGCAGGGGACACGGGTTCAATCCCTGGTCTGGGAAGATCCCACATGTCACGGAGCAACTAAGCCCTCGTGCCACAACTACTGAAGCCTGCGCGCCTAGAGCCCATGCTCCACAGCAAGAGAAGCCACCACAATTAGAAGCCCGCGCACCGCAACGAAGAGTGGCCCCCGTTCACCACAACTAGAGAAAGCCCGCACACAGCAACGGAGACCCAACGCAGCCAAAAATAAATAAATTTATTTTTTTTAAATGGCTAAAATGGTACGTTTTATGTTATATTTATTTTACCATACACACACACACACACACAGTGTCACCAAAAACACACCTATGGCCCTGCAGGCCAGCATTAGCCTCATCTGGCTTTTCTGGACAAGACAAGTAGGGCTTGGCAGAGCTCAGTGGAAAGCATCAGAGTATCCTGGCCTCATGTCAGGGCCAGAAGAAAGAAGTCCCTCACCATAAGCACACAGCAGATGACAAGAGTGAAGAACACAGAACTACCTCTTTTTACTTTTCATCCATTTCTCCTTAGAGGGAAGGTGGATTTTATGGACTGGCAAGCCCATAGACACTTTTAACAAATGTTGCCAATGACTATGGGACCTGAACTTTTTTTTTTGGCTGTGCCACAAGGCTTGCGGGATCTTAGTTTCCCAACCAGGGATCCAACCAGGGCCCTGGCAGTGAAAGTGCCAAGTCCTAACCACTGGACCACCAGGGAATTGCCTGAACATTTTTAATTTAAGTTCCATCAGCTGAATGTCTCCAGGCCCACAGAGCTCTGGTAGGAAGTGACAAAGAGGAGAGAAGAGACAAGCTCCTCAGCCTCAGGGCTGAGATGGCTCTCGGGGGCTGCAGGAAGGTAAGCTCTGCCGTCAAGCCTCTCAGGTCAAAGGGCCAGTCACCACTGCCCCGGCCCCTGCCTCAGACCCCCCAAGGAGCTACTGGAATCTCACTGGACAGTTTCCTCTTAACATCTAACACATAAGCCACAGCTCGCAAGGCTGGCAATCTTGTCTCTGTCAGAACCTGCCCCAGATAAGAAATCAACAGCCTCCACAACAGAGGAGATCTCTGGGGTCGTGGTTACAAAACGGTCCCTGGGAGACATTTCAGGAGAAACACCAACTGACATTTAGGTCTGAAATGAGGGCTAATATCTGATGCTGGGGATTTTACTTCCTGGTCTGACGGGCCTGCTTAAAGCCACAGTCCTTCATGACACCAGCTACGGTGTACAAGCTGCTCCTCTAGCAGCCACACCCCAACCCTGCCCCTCTACCAGGAAGCCACCCAGTCACCCACTGAGCCCAATTCTGTGCAGGCCCCCCCACTGAGAGGAAGGGTATTAGATGAACGGACCCAAGCCGGTACCATCCAAGAAAGAGCAAGCCTGAAGGCAAAGGGACCATGAGACAGGATATGCTCGCAGGGAGGAACGTGGTTCTGAATGTGTGTCTAGAGACCCTCATGCATACACTACCACCAGCACCATCAAAACACCCAGAGAGTCCACAAGACAGGAAGGGGCGGAACAGCCCCCATGGGTGGCCCTAGGCAGGTTTATTCACAACCCTGCATTCTGGCTCCTTCCCTAAAGAATCTCCTGGGAAACTCAAGTACTGAGACTTAAAAAATTCCAGAGCTTACCACATTCCAAAACCAAAGACACTGCCCTTAACTAGAGGGTATAACCAACGGGCACCCCACCTGAATGTGAGAGGGTTCCCACCAGACCCCACATCCCGTAAGCTTTGGACCCTAACCTCTCTGGCCCTGTGTAATTGTAAAGCTGGAGCAGAGCTCAGTGTGGACACAGCAAATGGTCTTAGGTCCTAAGATATTACCCTTAATCAGTTACAGGTGTTCATCCAGAAACTGGCCTTGAGTTTGCTGGTTTGTAACTTAGCATCTTTCATTATTCTCAGCACGGGGTCTTAGTCAAGTAACCTACCATTACATGGAAACTAAGTCCTAATGATTTTGAAAGCTTCAAATTCCATGTAATAAACTCCTTCCTGCTTAAAATATCTGGAATCGTTTCTGTTTTCTGCACTAGTCTCAAATGATATAACGTACATAATGGCAATAACCTGGATTTGTTTAAACCTGCATCTCTCTGTCCCTTCTGCTATCTATTGATATTTTAAAAATGTACACCATGTCAGGTGTTACAAGAGCGAATGTATTCCTTTACAGTTTAAAAAAAATTATAGGTAAAATAAAAATACATTTTGGTTAAAAAAAAAAAAGGCAAGGCTGGGCTTCCCTGGTGGCGCAGTGGTTGAGAATCTGCCTGCCAATGCAGGGGACACGGGTTCGAGCCCTGGTCTGGGAAGATCCCACATGCCGCGGAGCAACTGGGTCCATGAGCCACCCTGCGCGTCTGGAGCCTGTGCTCCGCAACAGGAGAGGCCGCGATAGTGAGTGGCCCCCGCTCGCCGCAACTACAGAAAGCCCTCGCACAGAAACGAAGACCCAACACAGCTAAAAATAAATAAATAAATAAATTTATTTAAAAAAAAAAAGGCAAGGCAAATGTAACTACCAATAAACTCCTCGCACAACAGGTGATATTAAAAGAGAGCATTCTATAAAATAGCCCATGCCAATTTCAGACACATGGTTTTGTAGACCAGGTTATAACCAGTTCTGCTCAGCAAACCGTCCCCTCTACTTCTTTCCTCTTGGTTCAGCTCTGCCTCGGCAATGTCCTCTAGAAGAGACAAGCTGAGCCCTTGGACCATCTGGGCACAACTGCCCTTCTCCTCTCTCCACCGCTTCTCATCTTAAATCGTCTCTATCCTGAGGACCAGTAGGTTTTGTCTCATGGTGCAACTCTGACCAAAAGATAGCAGCTGCCTGGTGCATTGTGCAGTGAGAAAACATCTGGGGCTCTGTCTGGACAAGAATGAATGCTGCTATCAATCCGTAACATGTGCCACGCAAGCTGAGTGGACAGTGGGGGTATTTGAGCCTTGACACTTGTCACCCATAACCTAAACTTCCCTGAATCCCAGGCCATCTCTAAGGTCCAAGAGGTAGGAGAGGAAGAGAGTGTACAAGGAATGCTAAGACTTACCCCTCCCCCACTTTCCTACACAGTCCAGAGCATCTTTCACTGGCCCCTTCATGGCAGGGGGCTGGGCCCTGTTCCAGCACCAAGTCCCCTTGTCTCATTTCTAGCAAGAGTCCCAACCTCACAATTCAATTACAACAGAACACCAAGGATCCTAGAACTAGAAAGACATTTTATGTGGATTTTAAACAAAATTTCTAGGGAGGCAGAGGAACATCCTTGCATTTTGACACGGTGTTATCCACCCCTCTCCTAGTGATCAGTCCCTTCCTTCTAACTTCTGACCACCCACTCTGGGCCCTTGATTCCCTCCCAATGGTCCCAGAATAGGATGGCACACAGTGCCTGTCATGCAGAGCTGCTGAGACCAGCCTCCTGTGCTCCACTCGGATGAGCTCCTTGTTTCCCCTCTAACAGGGAATCTCCCTTACCTGGTGACTCATCTAGGGAAAAGACCAGGGAATTCCCTGGTGGTCCAGTGGTTAGGACTCTGCGCTTCCACCGCAGGGGGCCCGGGTTCCATCCCTGGTCAGGGAACTAAGATCCCGCAAGCTGCATGGTGCGGCCCCCAAAAAGAAAAGAAAAGACCAAACATTCCCGAGAACAAAAAATAGTGGGGGTGGGGTAGGCGTGAAGTGAATTTTAGGAATTTCTCTAGAGGCTGATCCTTGACCAAGGAAGTCCCCATTTATGAAGAAGCCATACTCCTCACTCTCACCTCGAAGTTGGAGCCTGGGTGGTGACATACAGTGGGCAGGGAGGTTTCAGGGAAGCCCAGATGTGCTCAGGGCAGGAACAGGTCTTACCAGAAAAGAGGATGCCATGTGGACTCCAGTCCTCTCACTCTAGGCCAGAGCTGCACCTCAGTACACCCACCCAACTAGACCGGGGCTTTAACACCCAATACAGGTAAGCAATACAACACTCCAAGCTGCTCCAGAGCCCCAATACACCACATCTCCAGAAACAGTGCAATGTGTTACTAGGGAGAGATGCAGCCCAAAGCTCAGCATCTGCCCCTGAGGCCATGAGCACTGGGGGGATGTCGGTGAGAACAGGGCACAATCACTGTTTGTACCTGCCTTGGGCAAAGACAGCACCTACTTCTCAGAGCTGGCAGGACAGGCCTTCTCCAGGTCCACAGATGAGCACCAAATTTCTCAACAGCACTGTACAATGCACAGAGACTGGAGTGGGGGTCCCAGGGTGAGAGGCCAGCCACAGGCTGTCTCTAGACTGGAAGGCCTGCGCTCAAGTAGCTCTGCAAAGCAGAAACATGGCAGGTGAGATCTTAACTGGGTGAGTGGATCTCTGAGTCTCCATGAAAAATCATGGACAATGTTGTCTTTCAGATGGGACTTAACAAAACCAGAGTACCAGAGAATACCAGCCACACACAGAGGCATTCCACCTCCGAGAAGCCACTCTGGCTACCAGTCTTCAACATCCTACCTATGCATCCCACCATACAGGAGAAAGGCCAGCCAAGAGAGAGAAGAGACAACTGCTGTAGGAAAGCCATGCCCAGAGTCAAGGACCTAAAGTCACTGGCCCAGGGGTTCCCTGGTGACGCAGTGGTTAAGAATCTGCCTGCCAATGCAGGGGACACGGGTTCGAGCCCTGGTCTGGGAAGATCCCACATGCCGCGGAGCAACAAAGCCCGAGTGCCACAACTACTGAGCCTGTGCTCTAGAGCTCGCGAGCCACAACTACTGAAGCCCATGCGTCTAGAGCCCGTGCTCTGCAACAAGAGAAGCCCACAACGCAACAAAGAGTAGCCCCTGCTCGCCACAACTAGAGAAAGCCCACACGCAGCAACGAAGACCCAACGCAGCCAATGAATGAATGAATGAATGAATGAATGAATGAATAGATAAATAAATAAATAATTCTTTAAAAAATAATAAAAATAAAGCCACTGGCCCACACCAGACAGGAATCTCAGCCAGAGGGGCCTGGCTGAACCAAACCAGCAGAGTTTCTTCTCCCCTATCCACTCTCAAAAGTGCAGGCAGGGGACTTCCCTGGTGGTCCAGTGGCTGAGACTCCATGCTCCCAATGCAGGGGGCCTGGGTTTGATCCCTGGTCAGGGAACTGGATCTCACATGCCACAACTAAAGATCCCACATGCCCCAACTGAGACCTCAAGCAGCCAAGTAAATAAATAAATAAATATCCAAAGTACAGGCAGATCCAGAGTCCTTGTACATTGCTACTGCCCTCAGGATAAGCCCAAGCTCTCTGGACAAAGCACATAAGGTATTTCTGACCTAGCCCCTGCCTACCTCATGCCCTGTGTTCCACGTCTTTGATGCACTGTTCCTTTCATCTAGAGCATCGCTTCTCACTTTGTCCATCTGGAACCCTCCAACCTATCCTTCCAGATTCAGCATCATCACCTCTTATATGACGCTTTCCCCAGACTCTCAGGTACAGGAGGAAGTCCAACCTCTGGGCCACCCTTGGGTACAGCACACACCATGGATGGGCTTTTTCTACACCAGCCTGTGAGGTCATGCGCACAGGCCTATCTGCCTCCTCTCTAGATAGGCCTCAGGCCTGTGCTCCTGGGGCCCAGGTCTGGGCCTGGGACAAAACAATGGGTGCCTCATTGTCATGTGGAGAATTAATGGATGAGCACATTACTGCCTGGCCAAAGGAAGCTGGCTGCAAGTGAAAGGAAAGGCAGGCTGGCTGTGGCCAAAGGGCCACAGGGCCTGGGCCTGAGCACCAGATGCAGAGGAGAGGAGAGCGCCCGCATCCCACCCCTGCAGCTCCATCCAGTGCTCTAGCCCAGGCTTGCTGTTCTTGGGTAGAGCCACTCATCACATGTCAGGAGGCCGCCACCACCGCCGCCGCTGCTGGGATGATGTTACAGTCTATTTTGAGGGTCACACTGGAGCATCTGTCAGCCTAGTCAGCCACACCCTCCATGTGTCATCACTAAGAGCTGGAGACACCCAAAGGTCCATGAACTCTGCCTGAGCATGTCATTTCCCCAGGGACCCTCAGTTTCAGGGCCTCCTTGGCTTCCTAACAAGATCAACCCAGATGCCCTTATCTCCTGGCACCAGTGGCAGGGCTCTGATGTCTCCTCACCCCACCAGATCTGCTCCTGGGGTTCCCAGCTCTGGTGACTCGGCAAATGCAGCTGAAGCCCATCAGTCTAAGCCTGGCTCTTAGCTCAAAGATAACCCCTCCTTCTCCAGCTCTCCCTCATATTTGAGGAGCGCCCAGAAAGCCCAGCACCCAGATGTCAAGCCAGTTACCAACCAGGCTCATATTAGGCCCAACAGGTCTCACCTGCTGAGAAACTCCTACTCATCCCTCAAAGCCATGCCCAGGCTCTGCCTCCTCTTATAGAGAGCCTTTCAGTGGACTCTCTACAGAATAGGCCAGAGGCTCTCTGAGGACAAGGCTGGCCTGTGCAGGCTTTACTGTTGTTCTCCCTGTACCTAGCATGCACCTGGCACACAGAAGGTATGAATCAGTATAACCCTTGAAATGAAACCTTTCTAATTAGACAAGCTTAGTGTGTTCTGCTACAAAAGACATCGTCATAACAAAGGCCTTTCTGGAAAACAATGACACTGACAACTGGGTTCATAAACACCTTTTACAAAGGAGGCCTGTACTCAAATCTACAGAAAAACAAGTTTACAGATTCAATGGGATGGTAAGTCAGTCAAGCCCAGTGCAGAGCACGCCACACTTCTCTGGGCCTACTCAGCACTAAGCACCTTTCAGCTCTGTCCCCTAAGAACACTGTGATCCCCTAAGAATCCAACTGGACATTCCCTCACTCTACTCAGGGAAGGAATGCAACAGGGAAAGGCAGCAGCAGCATGGACACACGTGTATGGAATCAGGTGTGAGCATCTGACAAGTCAGGCTACTCCACTGCACCCTAAGCCCCACAGCCAGGGCAGGTCACCAAACATCCCAGGGGCTCAGGGCTCACCCACAAAACAGGCACATCATCATCTGCTCCAGCCACTTTCCAGGGATGCTATGAGGATGGAAGTAGATAATACAGGAAAGCTACATAACTGGTTAACACCTGGGTCATGGACCAAACACCTTCAACACTGATGGGAAACAGGAAACAAGCTGATCATTGTCTGCCCTGGAACTGCCCTTGGCCTCCTGAAAACCACACCTGGCCCATCTGGCTATATCTTAGCCATGAGAAGGCTTTCAGGGATTCCATAAAGAGGCCATAGGTGACATTCACACACCTTTCCTCTGACAGTGGTCAACTGAAGCAGGCCACCACAAGCATACATGACCTGGGACCTTTCTAAAACTGAGATTTCCAGGTCAGCTTAACAGCTATACTTACCTCATGTAAAAATGCTGGGAAAGTTGGGAAAAGATGCTCAACTTTCTTTGGATTGTAGGAAATACCTATAGTAAGGCGATCTAACGAGATACAGGGCCTTTTCCAGCAAGATCCACTTATAACTGAAATGTTAAAAGCCAGGTGAAGGAACCCAGGTCTCCACATTTAAACTGAAATGTAGAGACCTTCTGAAAAACTGTTCTTGTCTTTTATTAGCTCGCTGTTATCTACGATTAAGGACTCTGGAGAAAATAATCCATTTTCCTCCCTACAAGTTTAGGAGATGCCCCTCCATTTCCTTGGCAATATGAGACTGCAGCACCAACATTTCCGTCTACACTGTAACTAGTTTTGCAGTGTTTGTTTTGTTTTAAGAGGCCGTTCTCATTCACACTAGTTCTAGCACATTAAATACATGTGCTTTTATTAGACGGTGGAAAGGGAAAATAGAAGATTTAAAGCTCTCCAATAATATAAACTTCCTACCTGTAAATGCTCTATATGGGGATAAAAGTAAAAGATGCAATAGCTTGCCACAATCAGAACTTCAGAATCATAGAATTCTGGGATTACAGGTAGCTTAGATGCTGGCCTAGCTCCCCACAGTACAGACAAGGAGATCAAAGCCCCATGACCTACCCACAACCACAGAGCCCTGCCCGGCACAGATGTTACAACTTCACTGAGGAAGCAGGCAAAGCTCCAATTCCAGCAGTCTTGCCCCCAGCAGAGCCCCTTGGCCAGGCATTTTGCATGTACCACAAGGGGAACAGTCCCTAGGAGAGAGGAAGTATTCTGAATGCTCAAGAACACACATCAGTGTTGGAAGGAAGGTCGTTGCTGGGGTTCGCAAACTACCCACACCAGACCTAAGGTCTGATGAGGAAAACCTTTCCAAAGCAGCTAAAATTATGTTATTTCACAACTTAAACACCTGCTTTGTGACAACGGCCAGAAAAAAAGGGAGACTAGGAGAAGAAAAGGAAGAAAAATGAAAAATCTCCCCTCTGATTTCCTGTATCTGCTTAGATCACCCTAAAATAGGGAGCCTCCCTAATGCTGACTTTAACGAGGACCTTCCTAAAGCTGATCCAACTGGTGTTCAAGTCCCTGGACTGAAAAACAAGTTTATGAGTAGCAAGCTCATCTGATTCTGACCATGTGCATGCTGTTTACCCTAAGATGACGGACCAGTGGCTGCCACAGCTTTGATGAATGCTGCAAAGACTCTACTATCCCTTTGAAGTCTACAGGGGCCTCTACCATGACTAAATGCCATAAAAAGGAACCTTGAATACAGCAAGAGTGTGAAAGGAGGGAAGTCACAAACACCACACAACAGTGGGGGAACTCCATTCTGGACGCTGATTTGTTAATGTAAACTTGTTGTTTGTTTCCCTGACCTGTTGATGTATCTCATTACACTATCACTAAAGAGAAGCCCCTCCTCTATAAAATGTACCTATTTGTCATCAAAAGCTGCTGCTTAGACCAGGCCATGCCCACAGCCAGGTAACAGACGTATCCGCTATTCAACCCTTTGCAGCCCAGGCCAATGCAGCTCAGCAGCTCATACCAGTCACAGGTGTCAACCAGGAGACCTCAAACTCTGACCACAGTAACAGTTCAGTGTTGGGGGAAAGAACGTGGTCAGGAGGGGCTTACCCATCTCTTCCTTTGCTGACAATCTTCACCTCAAAGTAATAAATGCCACAGGCAGCAGGTATGGGGTGGGTGGCACGCACTGAGGCTGCATCTTTGTGATTTTTGCCATGACCTAATAGAAGAGGGCAAGGAAGAAATGTCAGCAGAAGGAAATGCAAATGGAAGCCTCATTCTTCTCTGCTCCATGGCAACTTCACCCCTCCATGGCCAGAGGACTTCCCTTGCATAATCCAAGGAATAATTAGAAAACAACTGAGCAAACACATAAACCTCCCACCTTTGGCTCACCTCCTCCTGAGAATAGCAGCTCTGCCTGAGACACTGCCATTCAAACCACAGGAGGGTACATGCAATGTGGGTGCGTATGTGAGAGATTCCTTAGTGCTGCTGCCAGACTCTCCAAGATACAGGCAGCCCACTTGGAAGACTAGGGGAGGAAGAGGCAGCCCTGGAAGACGCCCCCACAACTTTAGCGCAGAACCCTAGGCCTTGTCTGGGATGTCTGGCAGGTGAGCAAGCTCATGGGCCTCTGCCTAATGGAGGGGATGTGACCACCCCTTTCTTCAGACACTTATGAAACTAAGCAGTGGTGAAGGGCCTAGCTCGAGTCGGAGGTACCCCAAAACAAGCAGGAAGGCCCTGAGAAGAATGTCCAGTCCAGCACTGGGTTTGGACACCTGCTGCGGTTCTCCTGACATCAGATGTCTCAGGGCAGAGCAGACTAGGCAGTCAATCCTTGGCCTGGTCAGCCCCACCACCCTAGACACCCCGCAGGAACTAAGGCCGAAGCCGGAGCACTCGAGCTGGGGAATGGACATGATGGAGCACGGGCTGGGCAGCACACCCACCCCGCAGACGCTCTGGCCTTCTCCCCCTGCGACCAAACAGGCCAATACCTTTGTAGTGGACGCGGAGGTTGCCCTGGGAGAGGCCGATGTAGTTGTACTTGTCCTTGGGGCTCCAGGAACGCGGCAGCGGCGTCTCGTGCTGGTTGACCGCGGGATACAGGCGCTGCAGGCGCCGACTCAGTTCCTGCTCCCCTGAGGACGGCAGCCCGCAGCCAGTGCCCCCGCCGGAGGAGTCTCCAACCTGCAGGTTCCCAGCTCCCAGGTCCGCCGTCGCCGCCGCCATCTTGGAGGGAGCTGCTATTGTGTCACTGGGGGCGGGGCAAAGCGGGACCAGATCCGCCTCTTTCAGCCAATGGCCAGCGAGGCAACCTCGGCCGTAGGGAAACCGAGTCCCAGTCCGGCACCTATCCTTCGACACCACTACGCCTCGCCACATTTTGGACTCCATTTCCCACAATGCAGAGCTCTCCAGGGGCAGACCAGCTTGGGCTCGTAAGGATCTCTGGGAGATGTAGTACAAACCGGCTCGGCCATAAGCCTGCTCGGCTGAGACACTGGGACACCAAAAACTACAATTCCCGCTGGCAACGCGGCTCCGGCCTCTCAGTTCACCTCCCTCCTCCATGGCCTCTGTTTATCTCCCTGCCTCAGTTCTGGTCGCTAGGATCGTATCCGCTATAGTGACTGACTCTGAGGAGACCCTATTCCCGGTTCGAGTCCACCTTTGCTACTTGGCCTTCCTCCCAGCCCGCGGCTGCGGGGCTCGGAGGCGTGGCACAATCCTGACCCCGTCCCCTCCGCTGGGCTGCTGGGACCTGGTCGCCATGGCTACGGGCTGTAAACTACCACAGCTTCCCAGGCCACAAGTGCTGGCTGCCCGGCTGCCCTAGGGTCATGGACTCCCCGAAGCCGCAGTGCCCCAGCTTCGCGCCCACGTTGAGGTAGGCGCTGGCCGGACTGAGGGCGGAGAGGAGGCCTTGAGTACTTCCAGAAAGAGAAATGGTACCTGATTCGGACCTCTGCACCTCCTGCCTCTGTCCATTGGTTTGGGGCTCCAGCCCCACAGGATCAGTGGTGCAGAAACAGTTAGAATCTCAGATGACTTGTCAGCCCAGGAAGGTCGTTACATTCTAGTAAAAGGGCAGGCGCACTTTATCATTAGTAATAGCCAGCTTTTTCGTATTGAGCGTGTATTATGTGCCAAGTGCTCTATACACCATATTTAACCCTCACAACAACTCTATGAGGTAGTAATATCACTATTTTACAAATAAAGAAATAGAATCCAGAAGAGATCATGTGTCTTAAACATGTTTATAAGTGATGGAGCTAGTATTTGAACCCAGCCATGTGAGACCCAAACCTGAGATCTTAGCCACAAGGATAAACAACCTTGCCCAAGAACATCTCATGGCCTCAAGGTAGCTCCTGCCTGTATTCAGGGGTGCAGCATCTGGACACTGCAAATATGATAACAAGCTCTGTTAGCCAGGAAAGCCACAAAGTATACATATTAAAACAAAAATTTTGGCTAAATACCTTTCTAGCTCTGAGAGCTAAGAGAAGGCCCTTAAGTTCTGGGCCTCTGTTTCCATCTCTCAAACATGGGAATGACACAGCCCACCTTAAACTGTTGGGAAAATTTAGGCGGCATATATGAAGCTCTCATGACAGCTCTTGCACATAATCGGCGTTCACTGAATGTTTAATGAGTGTACTTTCTTGCTTCTACTCATTCCTAATGCAAAAAACCTGATCTCACCTAAACTCTAATCCCCCATGGTCAGCTGCCTTGACAGAGAAAGCCTAGAAAAGTCAAGAAATTAAATGGTGCCTTGACAGAGAAAGCCTAGAAAAGGCACGAAATGGATCACAAAAAGCAGACAACAGGCTTGAGAAAGAGTGTTGTTACCCAACACATGAATGATTTAGGAAACTGCAATCAAGTTTGAAAGGGATATGAAACAGACTCAGAAAGAGAATCCCCATGTATTTTAAGAAGGAAGCACAATGTAATTGCTGATGTGGAATTTGGTGACAGTACAAAACATCATTCCTGCCCATATTCTTCATTCACCAATGTTTAGTGGTGTATAGTATATTGGGCCAAGCTCACTGCTTCCCTTAGAGGAATAGTGTGGGTGTCCTCCTCCAGCTCCCCTTAGAGCAGGGCCAGGATGATGAAGCATGGGCCAGACCTTAGCACTACACGAATGTCAGCAGGACCCTCTAAAAGGTACTTTGAGGGAATTCCCTGGTGGTCCAGTGGTTAGGACACTGCACTCTTACTGCCGAGGGCCTGGGTTCAATCCCTGCTCAGGGAGCTAAAATCCCGCAAGCCACACAGTGTAGCCAAAAAAATAAATAAAGGGACCTTTGAATTGTGCATTTTCCTGTGGCAGGTTTCTCCTCCCCATTGGCTTTCTCCTTTCAGCCTCACATCCCTGGCACAGTAGATTTGTGGATGGAACTCAGTAGCTTGACTTCACTCAATAACAGGACTTACCCCCGTCAAACCCACTGCTTGCCATTAGTTAAATAACTGAGTTTTCTCCACCTTTGTAGTAGAAATATAATCTATTTCCCATTCCTCTCTGAGAATTGGTGTAAAATATTTAATATAATACTAAAGAAGCATCCTAAGCTTTTTGGATAAGTGTATAGACTCTACCAGGTGTTTTAAAATTTATTTATTTTAGTTATTTATTTTTGGCTGCTTTGGGTCTTCGTTGCTGCACGCGGGCTTTCTCTAGTTGCAGCGAGCGGGGGCTACTCTTCGTTGTGGTGCACAGGCTTCTCACTGCGGTGGCTTCTCTTGTTGCGGAGCACAGGCTCTAGGCGTGCGGGCTTCAGTAGTTGCAGCGTGCAGGCTCAATAGTTGTGGCTCGTGGGCCTCTGTAGTTGCAGCATGCGGGCTCAGTAGTTGTGGCTCACGGGCTCTAGAGCGCAGGCTCAGTAGTTGTGGCGCACAGGCTTAGCTGCTGCACGGCATGTGGGATCTTCCTGGACCAGGGCTCGAACCTGTGTCCCGGCATTGGCAGGTGGATTCCTAACCACTGCACCACCAGGGAAGCCCCAGGTGTTTTTACAATTAACATTTGCAAATCTGTGTTTGACTACTGTCTCCCTTGGCATTCAAAACTAGCATGTTACCAGCCGCTCTCGCCTTTGAGATGGCTCACACTCTGTCTGTGGAGTGTGTTTCTCTCCAAATAAATCCACCTCTTACATATCACTTTGTCTCTCACTGAGTTCTTTCTGGAAAAAAAAAAAAAAAAAAAAAAAACCTAACATGTTACCTACTGAGATTTTCCATCTGGCAACTTCTCAGGATTTGTAGAATTCCCCATAGTTTTCTTGCTTACCTTGCCCCATGTGGTAGTTCCAGCAGGAGCAAGAACAGAGTTTAGAAAATTGACTGGTCTTGACAGGAAGGTATGATTTAACCCAGTGAGCAGATGGGTTGATCTGCTGCATCCTCTCAAACCCATAAACATCTGAGCAAAAGCCTTTCCTTTTCCACACCGGCTGCGTATTCGACATGGTTTGCTCACACTTGTTCAGCTTAGAGACAACAGAGAACTGGAGTTTGGGGTGTCACTGCTCCATGAAGTAGGACTGAAGAACCCTGCAGGACAGGGTTTCCCAACTGGATTCACGTCACTGCTCTCAACTTCCCTGGAGTTTGGGTAATCCTTGTCTCAGTTATATGGACAAAGACACTGAGCTTCAAGAGGTTAAACAGCATACCCAAGGCCACCAGCTAGCAGGGGAATGAAGACACAAGTCTATCTAGCGGCATAAATCACTCCCACCTGCTGCCACCATGGATTACTGGGATCACTTCTTCCTTTTGTTCCGCCTAAGTCTGACTGCCCACAGGCAGCCCTCCCTCTAGACCCCCAAATACCTTCCTAGCTTGAGCAATGATGGCTCTCCCCAAGAGGCCTAGGAGTTAAAAGTGGTTCCTTATGATCCACTTTTCCCACATCCTGCTGTCACAGTTAATATCTCTGCAGCTCCTTGCAGTTCACAGGGTTTTTTAAAATATTTTTTTAATTAATTAATTTTTAATTTTTTGGCTGTGTTGGGTCTTCATTGCTGCGTGCTGGCTTTTTCTAGTTGTGGCAAGCGGGGTCTACTCTTCATTGCAGTGCGCAGGCTTCTCAGTGCGGTGGCTTCTCTTGTTTCAGAGCACAGGCTCTAGGCATGCGGGCTTCAGTAGTTGTGGCCCGTGGGCTCTAGAGCGCAGGCTCAGTAGTTGTGGCTCACGGGCTTAGTAGCTCTGCGGCATGTGGGATCTTCCTGTACCAGGGCTTGAACCCGTGTCCCCTGCATTGGCAGGCAGATTCTTAACCACTGCGCCACCGGGGAAGTCCCTACAGGTTATTTTTGCATATCTCTTTTACTCTTATTTAAACTTTACAACAGCATTGTGAGATAGAAAATGCAAGAACTGTCTCCACCTCCTTGTGAGGAAACTGGGCTGAAAAATTAAATGACTTGCCCAAGGGGGTCCCTATTGGAAACACAGATGTCAGCCTCTGGGCCCTATCAGCCAGTAAGTAGAGGCTCAAGACTGCCACCCTGGCTCTTGGACCCCAGACCCTGTGCTTCTTGTCCTATAGCACCTGCTTTTGGTATCACACCCCCCAGAATGTGGCTGTCACATTCATGGAACTCTCATCACAGCCACAGCTAAACACTGAAGGGAAGTATAGGCCTGCAGGGTTCTCTGGGTTCATGGTGAGGGTGTCCTGCCACTGCAGGAGTTGGTGAGACTCTTGTGATGAGGAGAAGGCTTCTGGGAATGTGGGAAAGTGGTTTGGGCCCCGAGCCAGGAGCTTGTTGGCAGCACCTCTGGGAATCTGGAGGCAGCACTGGGAAGACCCAGAGCCTGGCTCTGAGGGGAAAGGAAGCCATGTCTTGTGGCTCTGGGAAGAGTGGAAGTGTACTCCCCACTAAAGGCTCTGTCACCCACCACTTCCTTCTCCTTCTCTGTGCAGAGCACACTTGCGACCTTTAGGAGTGATTGTAGATGATTCCTTCCTCACAGAAGCCAAGAATACCCAGAAACGCAAGCTTTCTCAGAAACGGAAGACGCTGCTGGTTAGTGGCCGTGTCCTGTTGGAACCCTAAATTTTGATCCCCAGATCCTTTCTGCCTCCCTCTCTGCAACCCAAAATCACCACCCACCCGAACCATGCCCCACCAAGCGGCTTCTCCCCAGTTAGGGGAGTGTGGCTCAGAGGCCAGGCCCAGCAGGCTCTGGGGTGGGGGAACGTGCACACTTGCTGCACCTTACCGGAACAGCCTTCCCAGACCTCCCTGAGCAGAGAGGGACTCGGCTCCTGCCCACAGATAACCTTCCCCTGCAACGCAGCATTCTGGAGTGGGCCTCATTTCTTCATCCAGCCTGCCATGAGCCAGGCATTGTGCTGGGTGCTGGGATGGTCCCACCAGATCTGTCAAGGTCCTTCAGAGCTATGACTATATCTTTTTGTCTTTACGGCCACAGTGCCTGATGTGGTACTTGAGTCGCTGGCATATGTGCACCACTATTGCTGTATATCTGTGAAGACTGAAGACAGTAGTAAAGGATGTTTCTCCATTGCGCCGTTGGCTCTGCACTGGAAGTAGAGACTCTTTACCAGCCTCACGACAGGTTCTCCCTCCATTCATGTTCTTTAAAGTTTTTATATAAAAATGAATGCTGGGGAATTCCCTGGAGGTCCAGTGGTGAGGACTGCACACTTCCACTACAGGGGGCACAGTTTCCATCCCCGGTCTGGGAGCTAAGATCCTACATTCCTGCATGCCACGTGGCGTGGCAAAAAAAAAAAAAAAGGAAGAATATTCTTCCCTCAAATTAAAAAAAAATACTGTGTTATTAAGATTTGGGGGCTTTTGTTGATATGATCATACGATTGTTATTACTATTTTTTTTTTTTTTTTTTTTTTTTGCTGTACGCGGGCCTCTCACTGTTGTGGCCTCACCCCTTGCGGAGCACAGGCTCCGGACGCGCAGGCTCAGCGGCCATGGCTCACGGGCCCATCCGCTCCGCGGTATGTGGGATCCTCCCGGGCCGGGGCACAAACCCGTGTCTCCTGCATCGGCAGGCAGACTCTCAACCACTGCGCCACCAGGGAAGCCCCTGTTATTACTATTTAACAAGCAAACAGCCATTGTCCAAATCTTACAGGTGAAAAAACACATCTGAGCAAATTTATAACTCCAGCTCACAGTGGAGAACTGTGGGCTGTGGTGGGTTTCTTTGTGCGAGTATGTCTTGTCTGGAGGATCTGGGGACACGTGAGCTGTACACTTTGTGAGGCTGAGGACTTCAAACATGGGGACCCTGACATCAGGGAGGGAAAGGGGTAGTGTGGACTCTAAGCGGAGACCAAGCGCAGCCACAGTCCCGAAAGATTCGATTACTTGGCGCGCCTGCTCCCCGTCCCCTTCAGCTGCCACCTACTCAGTGGACCTGGGGGCCAGGCTCTTTCACTCCCTCTCTTCTGCACGGCGGCAGTGACACCGTTCTAAACCACCAGAGGACGCTGTTGCCTCCTGCCACCGCCGACCCCCGGGGACGCCCTCCCCGTTTTCACCTGCAGGGGGAAGCAGAGAGCACGGAGCTCCCGGGAACGCCACCTTCCAACCACCGGCTTGCGGAGGGAGGCCTTACCAGCTGTTAACAACCAGGACAAGAAAGCAGCATATGCCCAGCAATCAAAATAGGGTGACTTTTTCTCTTTACAGAAACGGCAGACAGAGCACGAAGATGGGCCTTTTTTATTTTTTAAGTCTCCCAAAATAAGCTAGATTAAGCTTTATTTCTATGACTAAACTGGTTTTGTCTGCTCAGGAAATTTTCAAGGCTAGTCTCCCTTTGTTTTTGTTCTTGTTTTTTGTTTGTTTGTTTTTAACTGAAGTCTGGTTAATTTACAATGTTGTCTTAGTTTTAAGTGTACAGAAAAGTAATTCAGCTTTACATATATAATATATATATTCTTTTTCAGGTTCTTTTCCATTATAGGTTATTACAAGATATTGACTATAGTTCCCTGTGCTATACAGTAGGTCCTTGTTGTTTAGCAGTTTTATATATAGTAGTGTGTATATGTTAGTCCCAAACTCCTAATTTATCTCCCCCACACCCACCCCTCTATCCCCTTTGGTAACCATAAGTTTGTTTTCTGTGCCTGTGAGTCTATTTATGTTTTGTAAATAAGTTCATTTGTATCTTCTCTCTTTTTTTTTTTTGCTGTACGCGGGCCTCTCACTGTTGTGGCCTCTCCCGTTGTGGAGCACAGGCTCCGGACGCGCAGGCTCAGCGGCCATGGCTCACGGGCCCAGCCGCTCCGCGGCATGTGGGATCCTCCCGGACCGGGGAACGAACCCGTGTCCCCTGCATCGGCAGGCACACTCTCAACCACTGTGCCACCAGGGAAGCCCGTGGTGGCTTCTCTTGTTGTGGAGCACGGGCTCTAGGTGTGTGGGCTTCAGTAGTTGTGGCTCACGGGCTCTAGTTGTGTGGGCTTCAGTAATTGTGGCTCACGGGCTCTAGAGCGCAGGCTCAGTAGTTGCTCCACGGCATGTGGGATCTTCCTGGACCAGGGCTCGAACCCATGTCCCCTGCATTGGCAGGCGGATTCTTAACCACTGCACCATCAGGGAAGCCCCAACCATTTATTTTTAGATAGTGAAAGGATTTTAAGCAATTAAAAACTTGTGAGTGCTTTTCTGATCATATCCCAAACATTTTGAACATGTAATTTTAACATTTCTATAACATGTTGTATTTTTACTTTAAGTAATAAATGGGTCGGGAAAAATATTAATTTATTTTTAAATTTCTGTAAATGGTTAAGTGTTTTAGAGGTATGTTTACCTTATCAGTTATTTCATTGTATTATATCAGGAAATGCAAGGTATACAGTTTCTCATTTTAAAATGTGTTAACACCTTATCTGTGGCCTACGATTATTTTTTTGTATATATTAAAAGATTGTCCTTCTTTATTTCTGTTTAATGTATGTATAAATCTACTCACCTGTCATTATCAACTGTATTACTCTTAGTATTTGTCTTTTACCTTTCTCTGCTTGATGTAGCTTATTTTGATAGGAGGGCTTTAAACTCTTTACAATTCTGTTTCATCATCTTTCCCCCCCTATGTTTTTATCTATTCAACAAATATTTGTTGATTCCCACTGTGTGCCAGGTACTGTGGATACAGTGGTAAACAAGACATAGTCTGTGTTTCTGAGAGAAGATGGGGGTGTGATGATGGGAAAGTGTGGGCGCTGGGATTGGGAAGAGTATCAGGGAGAACCCCTGAGATGCTAAGGTTGAATAGTCAAGCTGGAGCATTCTTGACCCAGGGAAAGCATGTGTGAACATATACGCCCAATAAGTAGCGTTTTCGTTTTTATTATGCCTTGCATCCAGCTAAATTATTGTGTTCCCTTAAATATTTATTCCACAATATTTGCTGAGTGCTACTTAAGACTATGAAGAGTGTTAACACAACATTGTAAATCAACTATCCTTCAATTAGGAAAAAAAAAAAGACTATGAAGAGTGTGAAGTATGATGCCATCAGTTCTGGAAGTACAGAGATAGGTCAACCTAGACCCTTGCAAGAGGCTGGAGTCCTCCCTGGGACCTAGCAACAAGGCTTACTATGTACTTTCCAAAATATTTAGGGAAAGGATGAATGATTGCAAGATTGAGAAAAAATAGGTAGAACTAATAGAATGCAAAGAAGAGCCCAAGGAGACAGTGGCATTTTCCACATTAAGAGGGCCAGGAGCCAGTCACCATTAGCCTGGAAGGACTCCTAGGACCTGGATGTGTGGGACATGGGTGGTAGGCCTAGTCTCTCTCCATCTCAGAAGAACCTGGAAGCTGGGCTCAGGGCCTTCCACAGAGGAAGCTTTAATACTGAATTCAATAATTCAATGTTCTTTTAAATTTCAAAGTAACTTATGTGCATTGTAGAAAATTTTGAAAAATACATGATTACAGACACATAAGCACCCATGGGCCTATCACTGGAGAATAATTACTGATAACCTTTTGGATTATTTCTCCATCTTTTCTGGTTTTTCATCTTACCTGGTTGTGCTTATTCTCTAATTTCAGGCTGTACTTAACCCTTAGAGATATAGTGCATGTTAAGCCTCTTTGTAAACATTTCATGCCTGTATAAGAATCTTCTGTTTTTAGACACTTAGGAGTTTGCTGATTTTTTCATAGTCACAAGTAAGGCTTTGAGGACTGCCCATAGGCATGAAGCTGCTGCTTCATCTCTGTCCCCTCTGCACTGGCCAGCCCAGACCTCAGCCTCAGCCAGCCTGCCCTCCTTGGGCATTGGCCCCTGTTCATAGCCCTTCAAAACTCCTGCTGTTTCCCTGAGGTATTAGTGCTACCCAGGCAGTCTTTGTGCACTCCCCCACCTCCCCTGGCACATCATTCTCTTCCAGAGTGACCTCAGCTCCTCCCATGAAGTCACTCAAGCTTTACTGAAATCACTGACATCATCACTTCCTCCTCTCTAAGAGGACCAGCCTCCCCTGGCACCCTCCAGTCAAGGCCCCCACACTCCTGTGACCTGCATCAGCTTCAGTTACTACCTGCTTATCAGTTCCTTTGTCGTCCCACTTCCATCATACCCCGAGCTTCTTTCATGTCCCAGAACCCAGCAGGGGCTGGCATGTGCTATGGACCCAGAAATGTTTGATGAAAAAATGAATGACTGAATGGATGAACCCTAGAAGTAGGCTTCACTGGTAATAGAGTCATTTTTTTCTCTCATGTTTTTTTGAGTGTTTCATAAAAAGTTGAAAAAACAAGCTCATAAATACTACTACCCCCTACCCCTGCTCAAGGTTCAAAATGAGGTCCCACTGCTTCAGGGCCCTAGCACCTCTCCCCTCCCCCTCCCCCAGGGGGTAGAGCCTAGTCTCCTCCCGGGGTCCACAGGTCACCCTGCTGAATCTCTGCAGTCCTGCCTGAGAGTCCAGGCTTGAGGCTGCGCCTGCCCTCCCCAACTCTCTTTAGCTGGACTGTGCTGTGGGGGCAAGAGATGGTCCCAGTAAGTACTCATATCTGTTTTCATAGCATAGGTATTCAATACTCACTGACAAACCTACAGAAGAGAAGAACTCACCTTTACTGAGCTACTAGAAGGTGCCTGAGTCTGTGTAAACCACCCTCTATTCTTTCTTGTTGCATTCTCACATCAATACAATGCAGTGGGGAGCACAACCATTCCCATTTTACAGATGCAGAGACTGAGGCTCAGACTGTGGTCACATAACCAGGGCCCCAGGGTTTAATCTAATCCCTCTCTAACTCTAAGGATCCCAGTCTTAATTATGAACCATATTAAGAGGTGTTGGGGGGGGGAACCCAGGAATGGAGGAGGAGCCTGGAGAGGAACATCAGGAAGGGGAGCAATATTGTCACGGTAACCCCATCTGTCCCTTCTTATAGTCCTGTCCGTTCTCCATCAGTGGCCACCTGTCCCCAAGGCCCACATACATCAGTGACCAGACCATTCTGCATAATCGAAAGCCCTGTTCAGATGACTACCAGAAGCGAGTAGGGTAAGCCAGGGTTAGCTTGATGGTGGACGGACTGGGCCCAGAAACAGTGCAGGGGTGTTGCTGCCCCAGACCCAGGGCACAAGGGCCTGGTGGGGTGTCCATCACATCTCAGTCCACCACTCCCTGCAGTAGCTGGCAGCAGCAGTCCCTGCGCACTACCAAGCCAAGGTACCTAGAGCGACTAGAGAACTACCTACGCAAGGAGCTCCTCCTGCTGGACCTGGGCACAGATTCTGCCCAGGAGCTAAGGCTGCAGGTCAGAGCCACAGAAGAACTGGGGGGAGGGCAGGGGCAGGGCTGGGAAGAAACCTTACTCACCAGGACTAGGCACTTCAGACATTCAGGGGAGACCAGCCTTTCCCAGCTCTCTTGGGTTCCCCTTCCTGGTAAGAGAAACTTGTTCTCTAACAAAGCCAGTGAGCAGGCAAGTCTACCGGCATGGAACCAAAACTCTCCTGAGGGTTGGGTTTCTTGACCTGAGTCAGGTGGCCTGAATGCTGTCTCCAGTCCCTTCTGTGATCCCCAGCACCCACCTTGGGTCATTGGGTATCAGTGAATGGAGCCTAAATCCTGGCAGTTGGGCAAGCAGGGGTCATACAATGTCTACCAGCCCAGTTACAACAGCCCCAAGCTTGAGGAACTTAGCCAGATACAGAGAGAAATCTAGATGTAACCTAGATTCTGATGCATATTAGGGAAGGAATCACCAAATCCCTGCTCAAATGGCAATGATGACGGGGAATCCCTCACTTCTGACTTAGTCACTGACAGAAGCATTTGCTGAGCACTGTCTGTGTGCCAGGCTCTGGGTGGGGCCTTAGATATGGTCTCACAAGCTAAAGGAACCTCGCCAACAAAGAAGCAGAAGCTCAGAGAAGGCATCCAGCTATGTAGTAGTGGAGCTAGGATTCAAACTCAGGGCTGGTTCGGGAGCCTGTGCTCATTCCAGTATACAGTGTTGCCTCCAAAAACTTCCTGTGTGTCCAAGTGGGACAGGAAACCACACCTCTACTTGGAAGCTAGAGCCTTAGACCTTCTCCTGCCCCCGCAGGACTGTAAGATGGGGAGGGGTGCTGGTAAGAGGCCAGCTGAAGCACAGTGCATGGAGGAGGCTGGCTGCCTGGAGAGCCAGAGGGGGCTCAGGTAGAGAGGGGGAGGTCCTGACCCAGGTCGTCTGCCAGGTCTCAGAGACAGCAGCAGGAGAGGTCTCCAGAGAGCAGCTGAGAGGGATGGAGCTGCCCCTCAGCTCCCTGACTGTGAGAGACCCCGGCGGTGCCTGTGGCATTTATTTGAACGTGAGTCGCCTGGCAGCTTCATGCTAGAACACTTCTAAGCCAAGCAAAGAAAAACTTAGGTCCCACTGAGGGTGGCAGCTATAGGCCCGGAGGTGACAGTTTCCCTTTTCTTGCCAGCCTTACAGAGAGATCTCTGAATTTTTCATAGAGGACTTCAAAACATACAAGCCATTGCTATCCTCCATCAAGAGTGCATATGAGGTGATGCTGGGTAAGACTGCAGCCTCCCTGCCTGGGTCCAGCCTGGAAGAGGCAGAGAGAATCCTACCCTGACCTTCTGGGTTCTGCAGCAGGGCTGGGGCAGCAACAAACTGGGCTTTGAGGTCACCAAGCCCCCCTTAGCCTTTTTGTTTACACTGTCATGTGATAGGGCACCCCAGGGCAACTGACTACCTCCCATTCTTGGGAAGCATGGTGGGGCAGTATCTGTAGGAAATAGAGCATCTTTTCTATTGAGAGTGAAGCCCAGAAGGGAGGGTGTACCCCTGGGAAGTGAGGGGGCTTCCCTCACCAGGCTCAGGAGGTGCTGGGCATGGTGCAGCTTCAGGACTAAAGGCCGTATGGGGAAAGGGCATAGGTGAGACCCTGGTCCTCATCGGGACTCTGCCCCTGGTTTAAAAGTAAGTGCAAGAAGGACTTAAGCAGGAGCTATGCTTTGAACAGGCATGTATAGACTCCTCGAGTTTGCAAGGGACATAGCCACTCACTGTGACCTCAGGATCAGTGTCTCCTGGTTGTTTGTCCTCCATGGCCCCAAAGGGACTCTCCTACCTGTCCCTGCTTAGCCAACCAGAGGGAGAAGATTTGGGCTCTGGAGTCCCTGAAGGCGAAGCTTGTCACTGTGAACGAGGACTGCAACGAGAGGATCCTGGCCATGAGGGCCAAGGAGAGAGATGAAATCTCCACGCTGAAGAAAGAGAAGATGAATTTGCTAAAACTCATTGATAAGAAGAATGAGGAGAAGATCTCATTGCAGAGTGAGGTGAAAGGGAGTAATGTGGTGACCAACTCCCTGAATCCCTCCCACCCCCACCCCAGGGGTGACCTTGAGGCCTTCAGCCCTGGGGTGACCCCCTAGCTCTCTCCACCCTTCTGCCTGGGATGACATACAGAGCCACCACCTCCCCCCATAGCCCTCTCTCCACATGCTGCCCTCCTCCTCAGCTCAGCACTGGCTTGGTATGGCCCCAAATGCCAGCAGAGTCCCGCTCCTTGGCTGCCAGATTTTCTCCACAGGAGGAAGCTTCGGCACTTTGCTGGATTCTCAGGAATGACCAGTCTCCTCCTCCTCCTCCCTTTCTTGTTCTCTTCCCAACAGGTGACCAAACTGAGGAAGAACTTGGCTGAGGAGTATCTGCGCTACCTCAGCGAGCGAGATGCCCATAAGATCCTTATTGCAGACCTGAATGAGCTACGGTACCAGCGGGAAGACATGACACTAGCCCAGTCCCCAGGTGAGCCCAAGGTGGGTTTCTCTCCCCTGAAGAGGCGCTGGAGAGGAGTCTGGCTCTCACCACTCCTATTCATTCAACTCTCCTACTATCTGCTCATTCACGATGGGAGATGTTCCTGCTGCCACCTGGTCTGTGGATCTTCTGAGCTGGCCTGAGAATCATAGACTTGTTGTTTATGAAGGAAACAATCACTGGCAGCTGAGGCAGCCTAGACTCCCTAAGGGCAGGACAGGCCTGGTACTCCACATCTTGGGCTTCTCTATTTAAGCTCAAAGCCCTATGCTGGTAGCACTGTGGAAAGACAGGGGCTCCCAAGCTGGGAGAGCAGGAAGACCTGGGACATGCCCCAAGGGACACTCAACCCTGCCCTGGGCTACAGGCCCCAGAGGCAGGGTGACATGAGCTGGCGGGCCCCCTGGCAGGTGTCTGGGGGGAGGACCCCGTGAAGTTAACAATGGCTCTGAAGATGGCCCGGCAAGACCTGACCCGCACGCAGATGGAACTCAACACCATGAAAGCCAGCTTTGGAGACGTGGTACCCAGAAGGGACTTTGAAATGCAGGAGAAGACCCTCAAGGACCTGCAGGAGCAGGTGCTGGTGGGCAGGCAGGGTAGGGAAGGGCCATGCAGGTGAGTAGCAAGGATCAATTACCCTGCCCACAGCTGGACAGCCTGAGAGACGACTATGAAGAGGTCCACAAGGAGCACGAGACGCTGCTGCAGTTGCACACGACCACGCTGAAGGAGCGGGACCAGTTCTGCTCCGAGCTGCAGATCCAGCGCACAGCCACACCACGGCCAGACTGGTCCAAGTGTGAAGGTAATGCTGGCCATGGGAGCCCTAGGGACTGTTCAAGTGCGTGGTCTGGACTCCAGCTCCCTCTCCCCATCTACAGATGTGGTGGCTGGAGGACGAGATCGCTGGCAAATGCTGGCCGAGGGCAAGAACAGCGACCAGCTGGTGGATGTGCTCCTGGAGGAGATTGGCGAGGGGCTGCTCCGGGAGAAAGACTTCTTCCCTGGTCTGGTAGGGGAGTCCCTGGGCTCAGGAGGCTTGGGGCCAGAGTCAGAATGGCCGGGCCTTGCTGCTGAGAAGACTTGATGTTCTGGGGGAACTATCTGGGGCTCTGCCCTGCTTGCTGGTGGGGCTACAGAGGGGCCCAGAGATAAGCTGACATGGTTCCATACAGGGTTACGGGGAATCCATCCCCCCTTTCCTTCGGTTTGATGGCATTGTGGAGAACAAGAAGCCAACCAAGAAGGATGTGGTAAACCTCCTCAAGGATGGCTGGAAGGAACGTACCACTGAGGAGCAGGTCAGATCTCTCTAGCCATTTTGGCCTGGTGTGGCTGCCTGAGTCCTCTGGTGCATGGGGGGGTGGGGGTGTCCCTCAAGGTGCTAGGGAACAGGGAGGAGAGCCAACCGACGTGGGGCAGGCTGACCAAGCAGTCTTCCCCCTACCCTGCAGAAAGAGAAGTTCCCAGATTTCTTCTTCAATTTCCTGGAGCGTCGCTTTGGGCCTGGTGATGCCATGGCCTGGGCTTACACCATTTTTGAATATACCAAGCTCTTCCACTCCAATGAGGTCATGAGTCAGTTCTATGCAGTCTTGATGGGAAAGGTAAGCTTGGGCCTGGCCCTCCACCCTTTGTCTCCGGCATAGGCCAGCTCTGTCCCCACCCCTCTAGGAAACAGCAAGATGGTCAAAGCTTCCCCACTAGAGGCAAGAGAGTGTGTACATCAAGCAGAAGAAGACAATAGCACAGCTGCTGAAGGAGATGACCAGTGCTGACAGCCAGAACGAGGGGCTACTAACCATGGAGCAGTTAAGGTGAGAGACCAGCTGGCCACCCTGAACTTCAGCCCAGCATGACCTCTGGCCAAGCTCCTAGCTGTGCAGGGGGAAGGGGAGCCTGGTGGGAAAAGGCCAGAGACTCAGTGCATTGTGCCCTTTTGAGCACCAGTGGGGCTGGCAGAGGGGTGCGGGGAGATGGATAGGCAGGCATCAGCCAGGCCTGTCAGTCCTCGCGTCTCCCTACAGCACTGCCCTCAAGAGTACCTTCCCCTTCAAGAAGGACGAAAGAATTCAGGAGCTGATGGAGGCAGGGGGCTGGCATCCCAGCAGCAGCAATGCAGACTTGCTCAACTACTGTGTATTATTTATGGAGGTGGGTTGGGGCCCAAGAACTTGCCCAGTCCTGCCCTAGCCTCTGCTGGACCCTAGCCCGTGTACCCTCACCCTGCCTTGTGGCCCCTTCCCAGTATGAGGAGGGCCAGAGCATGCCCTTTGTGCAAAAGCTGTGGGAACAGTACATGGATGAAAAGGATGAATACTTACAGGAGTTAAAGCAGGAGCTGGACCTGGAACTGTGAGTGACCCTGGGGACCTCAGGCTCACTTAGTCATAGGCAAGTCCTACAGGCTGGGCCACAGAGTAGCACCTCAAGCCCCAGGTCTCCCTATGCACCGAGATTGCTGCTGGGCACTACATACTGCTCAAACCTGGGAGAGGGCATCTTGGGGTCTGGGGTATAGAGAAGACGGTCAAGGTCTATCTCTCTCTTTCTTTGTGGGGGCAGCCACGATGAGGTGACCCTACCCAAGGTACGTGAGGCCTTGATGAACATTGATCCCAGCCTGGACAAGCAGACCCTAAACAGCTATTTGAGCCAGGCCTTCCAGCTCCCCATGACAGAACTGCCAGAAGAGGGCGAGGAAAAGGAAGAAGGCATTGTGATAAGGCTCCAGACTGCATTGGAACAGCTTCAGATAAGTGATGTTAGGCGTGTGGGGCCCCGAGAGCAGGAACCTGCAAGCTGAGGCCACTGTGGGCAGCCTGAGTGCTCCCGTGCTAACCTCTGACTGTTGTTATAAAATTGTTTGTCTGAACCCATGCTATTCTCTAGCTTATGCTGGGGAGTCAAGGGAAGGGTGCTTGGTCCCTGCTTGGCTGGTCCCAGAACGTGCACCAAAACACAGCATATTCTGTTTGTGACATTTTATTGATGCTGGGGGGCAGGGAGGAAACCTAGAAGTGTATGTGGGGCCAAGGGGCCCCGGGTAGGGACAGGGCAGGTGTTGAGGCCTGGCCACTACTGGGCAGGGAAGACAGTGTTGCCACTGAATGCACAAGGGATGAGCTGCTGTCGGTACTCCAGGGGCAGGTGCCGCTCCACGAGCACATGCAGGGAGGCTTGGTCAGTGACCAGGCCCTGCCTGCAGCAGAGGAAGATGGAGAATGAGAGAATCAGCGCCAGCACTCCCACACCCAGCATCTCCCTGCTTCCATCCACTTACCTTCGCATCAGCAGCTCCAGGTCCTCTGGCCTCACAGTCTTGCGGCCAGCATGAGCAGCAAATACCTCCAGGTCGTCACAAAGATGCTTGAAATACTTGTCCAGGCTGCCAAGAAAGTAGGGGTAAAACAGTCTGTTCATGATCTGAGGGGTTCCTCTCCCCACCCCAAGTGTCAAGGACTCACCACTTCTCCACCATCTCCACAGCCTTCTTCTCCATGGGCATCTTAGCATAGAAGCCAAAGAGTTTCGCATAGTGGTTCAGTCCAGTCTTGTAGGGATCTTGACGGGGTCTGGAGCCAGGGATTCGGGGCTTGGGAGGAAGCCTGGCCGACAGAGGCTCCGGAGGCTCTGAAGGTAACCTGGGGGCAAGGAGTGAACAGAGTTAGCTGAACTGCTGCTACCTAAAGAGGCCGCTAATCAAAGATAAGTCTTGCTGGCTCCTGCCAAGACTAGGGCCCTTGTGCTCCTTGGCCAGGCTGGACCAACAGCTCCAACCATTTCTGGGGGGCAGTGGGGACAGGGGGCTATGTAGAAGCCTGGTCTTTCCCTGGGGCCCCAACCCTCCACAATCTGGACACAATGTGCCAGTCTAGCCTCATCATCATACAAACCAGTACTTGCTCAGGCCCATGATCCTCAGGCTTTGGCATGGACATTCCCCCTACTCAGCCCACTGCTGCCTGTCCCATTCTGCTAATCCTCCTCCAGGGAGCCTTCTCTGACTGCATACTAACCTAGGCACTTCCCCCCTGCCCAGGCTCCTCTAAGCCCCCGCAGGCAGGCACCAGGATGACAGATGTGCTCTGAGTGGGCCCCATCCAGCCCACCTTAGGGTGCTCTCCTGGGTAATCATTTACACACCTAAAGGAAGAGTGATAAGAGTGATAACTCTGTGGTACCCAATGCCAACCTCAGTACCTGCCCCCTTCCAAGAAGCCCATGTGGAACAGGGTCGTGGGATCTTACACTGCAGTGCTAGGCGGTGGAGCTGGCTGAAGAAACTGAAGTCGCCTGGCCCGAAGGAACTCTGGGGTGCTGGAGGCCAACCCTGGACTTGCTGCAGAGGAAGGGCAGGGTTACAGAGGGCACAGGCCTGAGCATCTCACTCAACCCTGAAGGCCCACAGCCTCCTTATCCTGTTCCTCGAGGGTTCCATCTAGCTCCAGGCAAGCAAGGGGCCCTTCAGAGTTTCCCTAGCCCAAGACCACCTGTGCCCAGAAACACAAGCCAGGTAAGCCCCTCCTCCAAGGCCAGGGACACAGCTGTCACTTACCCACCCACCCCCTGATCCCTGCACTGGGCCCCTTACCTGTTCTACCAGAGGTGTCTTCATCCCCTGAAGATCCTTCTGGCTCCTTGGCCTCGACAGCCCCCCAGGATCCCCCTGCTTCGGTCACTTCTACGTGTCCTTCAGGCTCTTCTGCTCTGGCGGATCCCTGTGCTTCTGCTGCCTTCTCCACTTCCCTCAAGCTTCCTTCCATTCCTTCCTCTGCCTCCTCACCTGCTCCATTCTGTAAGGGCCCTACTCCATCTTCTTCAGAGATATTACTGCTGACGTTCGGAAAGCCCAGAGCAAGGGCATCAACCTCCTCCACCTCTGCTGCCAGAAGCTGGGCTGGCTTCCCAGCACCTGAATCAAGGGGAGAGAATACAGGCTAGAAAAGCAGTAGGCCCGGGCTGTAGCTCTGAGAAAGGTAAAGATGGAGTAGTAAAACCCAGCCTAGCCCATCAAGGAGGGAAGAGGGCCAGAGGCAGCCCCAGGGTACTGGTTTGGAATCTCCTGGCCCAACACTGACTCTGCTCTTGGATGGAGGGATCAACAGCCCTCCAAAGGGACTCGGGGGTGAGGGGTACACATATGGGCCTGAAGAGGAAAAAACACCAATGCCAATTCTTGCTTAAGCTAGGCTTGGCTCCAGGTTGCGTGCCCCACATACTCACCGTTGTTCTGCAGCCCAAGCCCACTGCTCCATGTCCTGCGACTGGCAGCCCTCTCCACATCTTTAGCCCCAGAGTGAGAGCGGCAAGGCAGGGAGTGGTGCACACTGGGGGAACGGCCAACCAAGGGCTGGGAGAAGGGCTGGGTGTCCTCCAACACTGTGTCTGTTGGCAGAGTAGCAACAGGGGTTCTGAGGCTCTCATCTGGAGATCAAGGTCCAGTTGGCACTCAGTGTTTTGCACGCCCACCTGCGGCTCTGCTAGCCAGTCACCAGGGCCTGGGTAGTGGACCCACAAGCCTGCCCAAGTGGCCCTTAGAGAGAAGACTAAGCCCACTCTAAGCCTAATCTCCCTTCCACAGCTCTCCTTGCTTACCTTCTGCTCCTTAGCCTGGCATTCCCAGGCTCCATAGGTTGCCCCACCCAATCTGCTCACCCATGCCTCCATTCTCCACTTCTCATTCAGGTCCCTCTGCCTGCAACCCTTCTCTTATCCTGGTGAACTTGACTTGTCTTTTGGAATCAGGCTCCCAGGTCAGCTCTGACTGAACAGCTGATCCTGAAACCTAGCCCCTTTCAACCTCCCAATAAGCTCCAGCCACCATATCACACCCCTTTCCTACCCTCAGTCCTATAGCTCTTCAAGGATATGGGGTCCTGGAAGATACAGAGGGACTAAGACTGGGCCCCCGCAAGACAAGAGGCCATTTGCAGAAAGAAAGCAGAAAGTCCTCATAGACCTACTGGCCAGGCTTGCTCACTGTTCTTGACTCAAAGGAGAGAGAAGCAACCTTGGACTCAGCAGCACCTCCCATCAATCATGGGGGGAAAGCTTTCCCCACAGGGCAGAAGATGGAAATCTCAACGTTACCTGGAGGAGCCAAGGCCAGGGAAGTATCTCGCAGATCCTGCAAAAATGTACCCACATCTACAGCTCGGCGGGTAGGAGGTCTGCGGGCCAAACCAGGCCTCTTCACTGATTGTGGCTGCAGAGGTGTGGCGAAAGTCAAGTTGAGGGAGCTGATGGGAGGGACAAGGCACAAAGGAAAGTCAGGTACCTGAGGTCCAACCACCCTCCCCCACCCCAGGAGTCCCCCAGCTGCCCCGGTGCTCTCATCTCTTAGAACCCAGCCACCATGCTGTGAGCATGGAGCAGTTATGGCCAGATTGCATTCTAGTCAGCACCCCCTTCCCCAAGCCTCTCCTCCACCAACTCCCGGAACAGGCAACAGCACCTGGTGAGGGAAGAGGCATCAGCATTCCCATGAGGCTCTGCAAGAGAATGTAAAAAGAAACGATAATAAGTTAGCCAGGCCTCTCTCAGGCCTCCTCAGTCTCTCCAGAGGACAGAGAGGGTGGCCACAGGTGTTGTCCAGGACCTCACCTTGGGAGGGAGGCAGTCCCAAGTCCACTCCTTGCTGAAACACTGACAATCTCAGTCTCTGCTTCCTTCTGCCAAGAGCCAGCAGACCTGGAGCCAGGGTTGTTGGGGGCTCAAGTTCAGGAAGCTGCAGCTCCAGGCTACAAGGATGGAGCTTTTCTCAGACAAGCCAGGACACCCAACTCCGGCTCTTAGAGCCCCAAGAGGCTCCCTGACTAGTAATGCCCAGCAGCCTAGCCCAAGGAGGGAATTTACTGCACCTGCTCCGACCGCTTTCCCGTCTGGAAGCCTGGACCACCTGCGGTGCCGGCACTGGCTTCACCACTGACTCTGGCATTACGATGGAAGATTCTGGGGCTGTAGAAATAGCAAGGAGAGAGTGGAGCTGGCAGGGCAGGCTGCCCTAAATGAGAGATACCACAGGGCTGGTGCCTGATTCTCACTGCAGGCCAGTGCTCACTCACCAGTTAGTAAGATGTTCTTCATTAGAGTCCGGGGTGTCTGTTCCTCCAGGTGTCCACTGGCTTGAACATGGGCCAATCTGTCAATAGACTTTGGGTAAAAGCATCAAGCAATCAGTTTGTTCCTTTGCCTTGACAGTCCCTCAAGGTGGGCTCCAGAGCAGAGCTATAACTCAAGAGCCCCCGAAGGCAACCAGAGCCCTGTAGTGATCAGTGGGTAGGGCACTTACCCTGGCTCTATGAGAACAACGCCGGGCAGTCATCTTTGTTTGGCTCCTCAGCCTCCTAGAGGAAGGTGTTTGAAGCAGGGCTCTCTGGACACTGTGTAAAGAGCAGCAACTGTGAGAACTATGTAGGGAGGGTGAACTAGAGACGGGTCTTCGTCAGGGATCTTGGCTGAAGTCCTTTACCCTCAGGGACAGGGACCAGAAACCACTTGCCCTCCCACAGCCCTATTCCCAGTTCTATATCAACAGGGTTGTGGATGAAAGGGAGCCGAGGGGTATGGGAAGAGAGAAGGAATATGATGACCCAGCCAGAGAGAAGGGCTGAGGTGACTATGGCAGAGGTAGGGGTTAACCACACAGATAAGAGGAACAACTGGAAAAGTATCCATTCTAGACACTAAAACAATCCAAGAATATTTCAATATTTTTAAACCTTTTAAGTACTAGTCAGGGTCTGACAGCAACCTCCACATGGGTCACTCCAGCCCTACTCTCTCCAATCCAATCCCCTCTCAGATTCCAGAACCACATAAATGTTCCTCTGGCACAACTCCCACCTCATCACTCATAGGTCTAAAACCTATAATGAATGGCTTCCCATTGTCTATAAAGGAACTGCACTGCCCCAGGAAGTCAGCAGATGCCATCTTACACCCTCTCTGCACCATGAGCTCACCACAGCCCTCACCCACTGACACTCCCACCACGTCAGGCCAAATTCGCTGCTCTCTAGCAAAGCATCTTTCCAGTTCCTGCCTCCTGACTGCTACCCAGGCTATGCTCTGCAACTCCTTTCCCATCTTTCGGCTGGGAACAGCTTGGGAGACAGTTCAGGGCAGATGCCTGGACATACTCTGGAAAAAAACTGGCTTAGAGAACATAGCAGAGGTCCAGATTCTGAGCACCTATCCTTCGCTTCCAGAAGCGGACCCCCAAGGACGCCTGCATAATTGAGCTCTGAGGTCCCGAGCGGCCTGGAGTCTCAGGGGTGGGCGCACAAACAGCTGACCCGAGCCCAGCGAGGAGAAAGGAGCCTGTTCTCAGAGGCCTGGACTCTGCTCCTCTCCGAGACTCAGTTTCCGTCTCCAAACAGGGTCAGCTCTGGACCCCATCGCCCACTCCCTCTGGTTGCTCTTGTGTTGGGGCAGCGCCCTCACATACTCAGTCCGAGCACTCCGGGGTCGCCGCGGGGTGCGAGGATCCGCTGTATCCAGCACGCGCCGTAGTAGCGTGCGCGTCGTAGGCTCGCTGTCCCGGCTGTAGCTGTCCGCCATCGCCTCAGCAGCCAGCCCTCCCAGCCGCTTCGGTAGCTACGATAGCCGCCTTCCCGCCGCCACATTTAAGCCAACTCTCGCGATGCTGCTGAATTTAGGTCAACTCTCGCGAGGCTGCCGCACAGCCACACGGGAATTGCAGTTCTAGTCCTGCCGCCGGCTTCGCCCGGTGTGTACAGTGGTGGTAGCAAACGGGTTTTGCGGGCATCCTTATCTTGAGCCTGGGCAAGTATGTGCAGCCAGTCGAAGCCTCGGTTTCCTCACCTAAGGTAAGGTGAGGGTGATAACCACCTAATAAGGGTGTGTGTGTGTGTGTGTGTGTGTGTGTGTGTGTGTAATGGCTCAGTTAGATAATATTTAACTCAGGATCTGACAAGTAATAAGCCAGGTCATGAATAAATAGCAGTGACTATTTGTGAGAATGTCTCTCATTCTCATCTCCCTCTCCGAAGATGAGGAGAGACACATTTGGGCCAGGAAAAAAATACTGTATTCTATACGTGACCTGATCAGATTTGCATTTGCAAAGACCAATGTGTCTATAGGACCTATATCTATCACAAGAGATCAGTTTGCAGGCTCAGAGGCTAGTGGGCTGTTTGTGATGCAGCAGAGATGTTAAAATCTCCAAACATCAGCAATTTTGAGATGAATTCCGGCTCTCAAAAGTTCTGTTAATGCTGGAGACTCCATTACCATGTTTTCACCAATTGACAGCCCCCTGCCCCCTTTCTTACATTTTAATGGGAACTGAAATAGAACTTGAGCTCTGAGTTTCCTGTGGAGTTCTCCTTCATGCTCCTAAATTGTGTGTAAAGTTTCAGATACTGGCAGTGGCATGGGCATATTTGTGCTTATGTTAAAAAATAGAGCAAAGAAAAAATAAGATTCTTGCTTCTCAAAATTAGAGAACTGCAGAGGAAAATTATATCAATATTCCTCGTCATTTAGATCTGACCTTTGTGTTATCTGACTTAAATTGCTAGCCCTTTGCAGGCACATTTCCGCGATCACTATCAACCACCTAAGTGCAATATTTATTTATTATTTGTAAAGCTTTGGACTAGATAATATGGAAAAAACATAAAAAACTTTCCAAAACAATTTGAGAATGAGCTTACTTTTCATAGCATTATTTGTGTTTGCTTAGATTGTCTTTACTGTGTTTACATGATTGATTAAACTTTATATTTACTATTTGTCAAAAAAACAAAACAAAACACAGGGACTGCTCTGCTGGTGTAGTGGTTAAGAATCCACCTGCCAATTCAGAGGACATTTGAGCCCTGGTCCGGGAAGATCCCACGTGCTGTGGAGAAACTAAGCCCATGCACCACAACTACTGAGCCTGCGCTCTAGAGCCCGCAAGCCACAACTACGGAACCTCAGTGCCACAGCTACTGAAACTGGTGAGCCTAGAGCCCGCGAGCAACAACTACTGAAGTCTGCGTGCCTAGGGCCCGGGCTCCACAACAAAGAGAAGCCACTGCAGTGAGAAGCCCGTGCACTGCAACGAAGAAAAGCCCCCTCTTGCCTCAACTAGAGAAAGCCCACGTGCAGCAACGAAGACCCAATGCAGCCAAAACAATAATAATAATAATAAAATAATATTTTATAAATATTGTTTTAAATAATAAAACACTGGGGGAATTCCCTGGTGGTCCAGTGGTTAGGACTCTGCGCTCTCACTGCCGAGGGCCTGGATTCAATCCCTGGTCCAAGAACTAAAATCCCACAAGCCACGTGGTGTGGCCAAAAAACACAAGAAAGCAAAACCAAAAACGAACAATCAGAAAAACTGGGTTCACGGGGCCAGACCATGTGAGGTATCGCAGGTTCTGGAAAGGAGTTTGGAGAATATTCTAAATGCAATAGGCCACCGGAGGGATTTAAGCAGAGGTATTACATAATTATATTTTCTTTGGCAGCCATGTAAAGAACAGATTGCAGGGAAGGCAAGATTGGAATCAGGGAGACATGTGACAAAGGTTCTTGACTTTCTCCAGAGGTGACAAGATAGAAGGTGGGCAGGGCAGTGGGGGTGGGGAGAAAGCCAGGCATTGCATTCCAGACATTCTTTTGAGTGTAGAAGACTAAGTGTAGATTAAAGGTGATTTTATGTACTGGAAGGTAGTTTTGTTTTTTTTTAAATTAATAATTAATTAATTAATTGGCTGCGTTGGATTTTCATTGATGCGCAAGGGCTTTCTCTAGTTGTGGCTAGCAGGGGCTACTCTTTGTTGTGGTGCGCGGGGTTCTCATTGTAGTGGCTTCTCTTGTTGCGGAGCACAGGCTCTAGGCATGCAGGCTTCAGTAGTTGTGGCACACAGGCTCAGTAGTTGTGGTGCATGGACTTAGTTGCTCTGTGGCATGTGGGATCTTCCCGGACCAGGGCTCGAACCCGTGTCCCCTGCATTGGCAGGTGGATTCTTAACCACTGCGCCGCCAGGGAAGTCCCTTTTTTTTTTTAAACATCTTTATTGGAGTATAATTGCTATACAATGGTGTGTTAATTCTGCTGTATAACAAAGTGAATCAGCTATACATAAACATATATCCCCATATCCCCTCCCTCTTGCATCTCCCTCCCACACTCCCTATCCCATCCCTCTAGGTGGACACAAAGCACAGAGCTGATCTCCTTGTGCTATGCGGCTGCTTCCCACTATTTTACATTTGGTAGTGTATATATGTCCATGCCACTCTCTCACTTCATCCCAGCTTACCCTTCCCCCTCCCCGTGTCCTCAAGTCTGGAAAGTAATTTTATAGAGCATAACTTTCAATGTTCTGTACATAAAGAAATGACATCAGTTTGACTTCTCACCAACATTTTTTTAGTAAGGTAGGTCTTGAGACTGGTAGGAGTAGAACCGTATCAGTAACTGTATGACAATGAAAATACATAATAACAGATGCAATGACCTTTGCTGAATTTTATCCCTACTGCACACATTTCATAAACATTTAAACATATAACGAAGTGTGTATTCATGTTTTTACACTTGTATAAATGATTCACCCAAATGAATGCACATCTTTCACCATGGGCTACACATACTAAAGAATGCATTTCTGAATTTGAAGGGGTTCAAGCTGTGGACCTCAGTTTGCATTGGCCAGGAGGAATGGTTCTGTGAAATCCACACAAATAACCAAGGGTCACATTGGTTGTAAACAGAAATGCAGTGGTAATGTTTGGGTGTTGGGACCAGAAAAATAGTTTTTTTCCCCATTGTCGTGTATGTTTCTAGAACATTTTAAGTATGGGTCTGTTTTACAATAAAGAATAACAAACTTGGACTTCCCTGGTGGTGCAGTGGTTAGGAATCCGCCTGCCAATGCAGGGGACACGGGTTCGAGCCCTGGTCCGGGAAGATCCCAGATGCCGCGGAGCAACTAAGCCTGTGCACCACAACTACTGAGCCTGCGCTCTAGAGCCCGCACGCCACAACTATTGAAGCCCGCCCACCTAGAGCCCGCGCTCTGCAACAAGTGAAGCCACCACAGTGAGAAGCCCACGGACCGCAACAAAGAGTAGCCCCTGCTCGCCGCAGTTAGAGAAAAGCCCGTGTGCGGCAACAACGACCCAATGCAGCCAAAAATAAAAAGGAATAACTAAAAAAGTGACAGTTAACTTGGAGTGCTTTTGCAAACTTTTAAAAGGCCCGATCTATTTTGTTTTTATATCAAATAATTAGAAATAATATATAAACTAGGCTTCGAATTCATACCCGTGGTCTGTAATCAGAAGAGAAAAAAGTGAGGAGGGAGAGTCAGGAGAAAGGGTGAAGAATGGCAAGAAGTGGGAGAAACGGGGAACTCGGCAAAGGAGGGCTAGCTTACAGGTAATTCTCCTGGACGACTGCCTGGCCTCCTCTCTGGTTTTCCACAGCTTCTCTTGCCCTTTAGAACACTTTCCCCAAGGAAGTCGAGGGAGTGGGGAGGTAACTTGTTACAATACAAATCCTGTCCAACCTCTCGTTTAACACCCCTCCAACAGTTCCCAGTCACCAGCAGAATAAAATCACAAATCTTTTAACTTGGCCCAGTTTGGTATCTTTCGGAGCTTCTGTTATTCTGGCTACTCTTGAGGATCCTTAAGGGCAGAGCCTAGCTCCTTCCTGCCTCAGGTTGTTACAGGCTGGTTCCCGGGCAAAAACCAGCGACTCCTCCCTAACCAAGCTTTTCGTGGATTTTTTCGTCCTGGGCCTCCACCTCCTACTTTTCCCTCTCCCTTGTTGATTTTGTTTTTTTGGAGCGTTTATTTCTGTGATTAGACATCCATTAGTGTGCATTCATTCACATCTATTATCCAAAAGTCTGACCCTCATCCCTCTATAGTCAGGCCAGGTCGGTATGGTTCCTGCAAGGTTCCCAACTCCCTGCACTATGCTCGGCGCACAGTAGGCGCCTAGTGATGACTATGTTTAGGTCAATAAGACAGTCAAGGCAAGCGGCATCTGAGTCCGGGGAGAGTTTCCAATGCAGACAGAAGGGCTCCCTGAGGTCCTCTGGGGCGCTGAGGCTTAGGTCCTTCCTCCCCTCCCCCGCAGGAATGCCCTGGACTCAGCAGCTCAGGGTTGGGGGACCGCTTCCGGCGAACAACACAACCTCGTCCGAATCCTGGTCGGCTTGCAACCCGACCTTTCCCTTAGGCGGCGCTCCAGGCCGCAGCCGCCAAGTTTAACGCAAGGCATTGCGGGATTTGTAGTTTCCGTGGGCACAGGCCCAGGGCGCTTGCGCACTGGGGAGACGCGCGCCGCCCGACCCCCTCCATCAGGATTCCAGGTCCTTGCGAAGGGCGCTCCAAGCGACAGAGTTCCGACCGAATACGCCTCTCTAGTCCACCGAGGGTGAGCCGTGTAGGGGAAGAGTCCGCTCTACGTGGGCTGTCGCGGTGCCTTGCAAATAGGCCGGAACAAGCGCTCCCCCGCTCCGGAAGTGAGCGGCTTCTGCCGCGGTGCATTGTGGGGGGCGTAGTCCTCTTTCCCAGGCGGTCGTTCGCGGCGTCCCTGGGGCCCACTCTGGAGCGCAGGCGGGCGGCTGGGCGGCTGGCTCGGCGCGGGCCGACGGGAGGCGTATTCTGGGCACAGGGCGCCGGGCCAGGCCGGCCGTGCCGGGCGGCAGTAGTGGGACGCCGCCCAAGGCCTCGCGCGGTGCCGCCCGTCGAGGGGCGGGCGGCGGCATACAGACCGGGCCGTCGAAAGGCTCAGAAGGCCGGTGGGCCGGGCCGGGCCGCGCGGCGCAGCCATGCCTGGCTTTACGTGCTGCGTGCCAGGCTGCTACAACAACTCGCACCGGGACAAGGCGTTGCACTTCTACACGTTTCCCAAGGACGCTGAGCTGCGGCGCCTTTGGCTCAAGAATGTGTCCCGTGCCGGCGTCAGTGGGTGCTTCTCCACCTTCCAGCCCACCACGGGCCACCGTCTCTGCAGCGTTCACTTCCAGGGCGGCCGCAAGACCTACACGGTGCGGGTCCCCACCATCTTCCCGCTGCGCGGCGTCAACGAGCGCAAAGTAGCACGCAGACCCGCAGGGTCCGCAGCCGCCCGCCGCAGGCAGCAACAGCAGCAGCAGCAGCAACAGCAGCAGCAGCAACAACAGCAGCAGCAGCAGCAGCAGCAGCCGTCGCCGTCCGCCTCCACTGCCCAGACCGCCCAGCTGCAGCCGAACCTGGTATCTGCTTCTGCGGCTGTGCTCCTCACCCTTCAGGCTGCTGTGGACAGCAGCCAGGCTCCGGGATCCGTGCCTCCGGCGCCCACCACTCCCACGGGAGAAGATGTGAAGCCCATTGACCTGACGGTGCAAGTGGAGTTCGCGGCCGCAGAGGGCGCAGCCGCCGCAGCCGCTGCGTCGGAGCTAGAGGCTGCTACAGCAGGGTTGGAGGCCGCCGAGTGCCCCATGGGCCCCCAGTTGGTGGTGGTCGGGGAAGAGGGCTTCCCTGATACTGGCTCCGACCACTCTTACTCGTTGTCGTCAGGCACCACAGAGGAGGAGCTCTTGCGCAAGCTGAACGAGCAGCGGGACATCCTGGCGCTGATGGAGGTGAAGATGAAGGAGATGAAGGGCAGCATCCGTCACCTGCGTCTCACCGAGGCCAAACTCCGTGAGGAACTACGCGAGAAGGATCGGCTGCTGGCCATGGCTGTCATCCGCAAGAAGCACGGAATGTGAACGAGTCCCCTTTCGGCCTTCGGGACTCCCAGACTCCTGCCAGCTTAGGGGGACCTGAGGCCGCCGCTGTTGAACTCCCTCATACTCCTGGGGCACTGGTTGGCAGTACTGAGCCTTAGGGCAGCTGAACTCTTTTGCTGGTGACCAAGCACCGTCTCTTGTTTCCTCCTGAAGCAAGGTCCTGAAGTCTGGGATCTCAGACTCTGCACTGGTGACACCAGCAATTATGACTTTGTCTACCCCTCCCTACCTTCACTCCCCAACCCCAAGTTTATGTTGCAGATTCTGGTTAAGCAGAGGCTTCAGAACCACTGAACTTGAAACTTATCCCCTAGGGATGCAGGCGAGATGCCCAAGGACTGTGGCTTTGGGAAAACAACTAAACATTGAGTTTGGCCGGCAATCAGAGACAGCTCTTCTGTGTGTAGTGATAAGAGATCCAAGTAACATCAGTTCTACTTTTTGTGCTTTTCCTTCCCAGGTGCAGCCTGTGATTCTGATGGGGACTGGCAGATCTGTGCCTCTGCCTCCTAGGACCTCCCTCCCAGGAGGTCATCAACAAGGGGATCTAGGTGACCTGTTGATGGAGATCCAGCTTGCCAGGGACTTAGGTCTATCCTGTTATGTTTGCTACTGGTTACAAATTCTATTTTCTGTACAATTAGTCAGACTAAAGTTTTCACTGTGTTTGTTTGGCAAAACAGATTAAACAGAAAGTAAGGTTTTTATTTGGGTTTCGCCAATTTATTTTTATGAGGACTCAGCTAAGGGTCCCTGAGACATGGGGAGATGGACTTCCTGATAGGCCTCCACCTTCGCCGCCTTAGGTCTCAAGGACCAGGCTGACCCTGAGAGTAGAGATGCTTCAGTGACTAGGTTTCTCCATAAAGAGGCCCTAAGCACAAGGACCCTGGCCTCATAAGGTCTTTGCAGAGTTCCAGCTCACCCCGAAGAGTTTGGAAATTGCACCAAATGGTCCTGGTTTGTCCATGGGTTAGCTCCCTGTGTCCTTTCAACTGGGAGAAGGAGCGACTGAGAACTAAACTGAGTTGTGGCAGCCCACTTCTCTGAGGGTTTTGAATTCCTTAAGAATTTTCAGCTGGAGTTGAATTTTGCTCACTATTATCGCCCTTAGGCCTAGTATGGTGTCTGGCACACATGGGTATTGCAGTTACTTAAATCAGTGAAGACCGTAGCTGGAACCAGCCATGGACTCTTATACAGATACCTTTGACTTTGGTACACTTTCATTGTGAAGGAGGTGGATCCATAGAGGACTTTAAGCATAGGACTTGGGATTTGTGACCCCTTGACTCATTTTCTTGGCTATTAACATCTTTCTTTAGATTGGATATTGTAGCGGCAAGGTGACATTTTTATCTATAGTTCCAAGTAATTTAGCTCAAAGCTAGCTACAGATGCCTTTAAAGCTAGCCATGTTTAACATGGGTGTTGGGGCACAAATGGACACTTATTGGGCTCCATAAAACATGACTCCTTTCTCTGTTCCTTATGGAAAAAGCCACTTACCTGGGGGCTTTCCCTGTGGTTTCAAACTGGAATGACTCTAAAATTGTCTCTCTAGTTTCTGCTCTCCTTCTGGCCTCTTGGCACTGACTTGAGAAACAAGTGTGGTGGGGAGGAGGGGTGGGAGATAGGTTGTGCAGGTACCTAGATGTGGAAGGGACTGTATCTCTCCCTTCCTAGGGTTAGTTCTGGCTTGTCATAAGGTGGTGGAAGCACAGCAGTGCCCTTCCAGGCCAGGTGGGACTGAAGCCCTTTATGGGTAGGTATTGGATCAGTTGCTCAAGTGTCCCCACCCTCCTTCATTAGGAGTGAGGATTTTCCCAGGCCCAAGCCATGCTCTTTAGTGTGTCCTTTAGCTCCTGTGTGTTGAAGGGACTTAGACTGTTTCAGCTTTGGCTCACTTGAACCTCTCAGCAGGACTCCCAGGACAGGGTGAGGGCCAGACTGGCTAGGACTCTCTGGTGTCTGGATGTTGTAAGCACACAACCTATCTGGTGTTTTAGCTTCTGGAGGGGAGGAGGACAGCTCAGAGCAAGGGAGGTCCTAGATACACCACAAGCAGGGCAATGCAGAGTCTCCCTGACTGAGTAATAAGAGAAGAATCTAGTCAGGCAAAGTTAATACAGATCTGGGATTTAATTAAACAGAAGCCTAGCCTGGTCGTATGAGGCATTCCCGGGAGGAGCAGTGGGGGTGACGGTGAGGATCTGTGAAGGACCCTTCTGGAAGAACAAGAGAACTGAGAGATCTCTGGTCAGGAGAAGACTTGTTGCTATAAACTTTACCTGTGATCCCCCTGGCTTAGCTGCAGAGCATTTCCCCAGCAGGCCTGAACTAGAGACAGGCCTTAACTTCAAATGTTTGCGTTGCCCGGGAAACGATGAAAATGGGGGTTGAAAGGAAAGGGCAATGGGCGGGAGGGAGATTATGGACAATTTTATCACTTAAATCACGGGGGAGGTTTGGGCGTGCCAGTTATTACTCTTTTCTCTTAATAAAAATGAAACTCTTAGCTGCCCTGCCTGCTGGAAAAAAAACAAAAAACAAACTTGTGAGAATGTCTTGTAGACCCTAACTGCAGAAATCTAAAGAGTAATCTTGTCTCCAGCCCAAGAAAAGCCTCGCCTGCTTGAAACCAGCTTTGGGTCCGACTAGCACCGGGCAGGGCGCAAGTATGTTGGGACAAACAGAAGCTGTGCGTTCCGCCGCGGCTGGCCTTAGAGCAACACTCGTAAGAGCTGCAGGGGCGGCCAGAGCACCAAAGGGGAGGGGGCTTTGCGAGCGGAAACAGCTCAGGGGCCCAGGGAGGGGCGGCTAGGCCAGTTTGGGGCCAGGCCGAGCTCCCACGGAGGCGGGGCCAACACCGAACGGCCGCGCAACCAGAGCTGGGCCGGACCAGCTGGGACTTGGCGATAACTGAGCCCTGACCCCCGCCTGGCGCCAAGCTCGGGTGTTCCAGAGGCTTCCGCTAGACCACAATTCTCAGGGGCTCGCCTCGGCGGCCTCCCTCCCTGACTTAGTCTCCCCTCCCGCGCTGCGGGCCGTGTCTGGGCCTCGGCGCATAGGACGTCGGGAACTGTAGTTTTCTCCTGGCGCACCTATGCCAAAAAGGAGAACGGGGGGAACTGCGTTTCCCAGAGTGCAGCGGGGTGGCAAGGGAAGGCAGGGGGGAAGGGACAGTCGGTCGCAGACCGCGCTGGGTTGCCGCCGCTGCTGCCGCCATCGTGCCAGCCCCTCGGGTGAGTGTTGGGGCTAGCGCGCTGGGGCGGGGGCTGGGCCGCAGGAGCCGCGCTCCGGGTCGCCTGGAGCCTCAGCTGCGAGTCCCAGGGCCGCCCCTCCCCTCCCCCCCCCGGCGGCCCGAAGCCGCGCGGGGCCGGGGCCATGTGTCGCGCGCGGCTCCGCCTCCCGTCGGTCCTCTGAGGCGGCGGCCGGGGGGAACACAGAGACAGCCAGGAGCCCATTTCAGGCGTACCGTGCCCGTGGCGGGCACACCGGACTGCGCCGGGGCCGGGCCTTTTTCTCTGTTCTGGACCACCCGGATGGAGCTCTCCGGGCCCCGCCCCGTCTGGCCTAGCCCGGCCTGCCCGAGTCCTGCAAACTCTGCAGGCAGGCTAGCGGGCGGACCCCAGCCACACGTCCTGCCGCCCGCCTGCCAAGGATCCGGGGATGGGCAGGTGCCCCCCGGCCCGCTCCGGAGTCAGCACTGGGTAAGGGCGCCCGCCTGCCGCAGCCCTACCCTCACCCGGTTCTCAACCATAGCTCGGCTAGGATGTAGGTGAACGCTCCTTTGCTTGTCTGCTCGCTGAGAGTGCACGAAACCTATCTCCCATTCTGGAACTCAGGTTCTCCTGCATCGAGGCCAGGGTCAGGGAATCTGGGGTAGGGAGGGGGTTCCTCGTGGGACTTCACCCCCAGCCAGTCTTGGAGGATCTGGCCTGATGAGATGAGGCGGCTCCGGACTCGTAGGCTCAGTCCCCGCCCTTCTCTCTGTCAGTGATCAGGCCCCAGCCGTGGGTGGGTTGGCCGGCCGCGTTAGTGGAGGGAGGGAAGGGAGGGAGGAAGCCAAGGAGCTAAGGCTGAATGTGTGAGCCTCCAACACGTTAGATCTCTGCAGCACAGCCTAATCCTCACTTCTGCCCCTCTCAGAGTCATCTGCCCTTTTCCCACAGAGGAAGATGATTCGATAAGAATGGTAACGGTAAGGTGGGGTTTAATGGAGGGGAAAGTAGAATCCAGGTCTGAGGTCCCTGAGCCTAGTGCCAAGCAAGAGGCTGGGCTGCAAGCAACATTGGGCATGGGGCACATCTGGGCTGTGGGGCTCAGATTCATGCTCTGCGAGGCCCTTCTGAAGCCTGGGTGGCAGCACTAGAGCTGGAGGCTGCAGAAAGTCAGGCTTCCCTCACCTGCCTGCTCACTTTCCAACAATTGAGTGACCTATCAACAGGCAGGAAGCTGGTTGGGCCTTGGGAAATTGCTTTTAATGATGGCTCCAAGGACTCCATTGATTTCTGAGAGTAGGGAAGTACCTAGCCATAGAGTAGTCTTCTAGCAGGCTTTGTAAAGGCACTCCTGATTGGTGATAAAATTAAGGGACAAGTTCAGAGAAGACCATGGGATATGGAGAAGAGACAGTTCGTTAAGCCTTGATTCCTCTGACCCCAGTGTAGCTTCTGAGCCACAGTTCTTGCAGGGATAAAGAAGCAGCTAAGTCTCTGCAGACCTGGCCTCAGCAGCATGCAATTCTTTTAGGAGAATTGAGTTAGGCCTGTGATGCAGGAAACCACCATCCTTGAAATTTTTTTTCCTTGAGTATTTCCCCAGGTAATATTTTTCTGGTCATTGAACTCTAGCCTTGGAAGTTTTCCTGCAGTTGAATTGCATTCTCCCTGGTTAAGGAGGACAGGCAAGGAAGCTTCTGTCCAGATCTCGTCACCAGGGCCTGCGTTCTCTCTGGACTCAACCCTCCTAGTCCACATCCTAGCCCACGAGCACATGGGAATCAGGTTCATTCAGCAGACTCAGGAGAGGCCTGGTTTGCCAGTGGAGGTGGGCAACAAGGAGGGACCACCCACAGGACACAAATAGGATCAGTGTGATTGGATCTCTTAGTGCTATAAGTAGTTGTTCCAAGACCTTGAGATTGTCTGGGTTGGTTCTTTCTAGGACACTGGTGTCAGGTGAATTAGGCTTTATGGCTGTGGATTAGTTCACACATTGCAAAGCCCTAGGTGACTTGAAAACAAGGGTTTTCTTCAAGGTCAAAATGCTGCTGTTCCTTGGGAAAAAGGAACAAAGGTTAGTTGGGAACAGGAGGAATTCAGGTCCCTCCCTCTCATTCCAATTGTTAAGTTCCTTATAACCTCCGTGTCTGGGGTCATCTAGGCATTGCTAGGCAGCCTGACCCCCATAAATCCTTGACCTTTCTGGAATTTGGCAGGCTATCTGTGTCTCAGAGCTCAGAGATACGAGAAGAACCCTGAGGCTCTCCAGAGTCAGTCTGCACCCTCTATTCATGTAGGGCTGACTTGGGAGGTGGGGCCTGGCATGGGACAGTCAGGATATGGCTGCGTGAGCAAGGGGGCAGGCTGTGAGGATGCTAGGTTCTCAACCAGCTCAACTAGGTCCCTTAGTGACATGGAGACCACCTCTCCTCTCTGAGCCACGTTTCACTTTATTCTGTCTTTGCAGTTGGTGGGTTGGGATGGGAAGAATGATTTAAGTGAAAGAATTCTGAAATTTTAGAACTGGAAGGCACCTTATATCAAAAAATTCTGGAATACCCTTACTGAGGCATTAGTATCTTGCTTGAAATTATTTTTTTTCTCCTTTTACACCAATGATCCATTTTATTCAGCAACCATTCTTGCAGCGCTTTCTATATGTCAGCCCACTGGGCTGAGGCTGGAGGTAGAATAATGAATCCTAACCAAGTCCTGATGCTGGGGAAAGAATGTCACAGTAGTGGAAGAGACAGAGGTAATGTTGCTATTATGTGCTGAGGGCTAAGTTGAAGGGACCCACAAGGGGCTCTTGGCCCTTTGCAAAAGAGGGGGCTTCTGAATGATTAGAGCACCAGAGAGGAAAGGCTGTTAGTGAGCCCACTCTCCTCTCCAGTGCCTGGAGAAACCACAGAACAAGGTATACTTCAGGATGTTGGGGCCAGGAAAGTCTGGGGTCCCTTGAGAAACTTGGCTGTCACCACTCCAAATTACTGTAGCTGTTGAGTCTAGCAGCTGTCTTCTATCGGTAGCTCCTGCATTCCTCAGGGGTCTCTGCTGGGTGTTCTCCTGGTGCCTGAGAATGTCACCAGCATTCTGTGGTCTGTGGCCTTATTCCCTGCCTGGAACCTGGGTTTGTGGCTTCTGTCTCTTCTGAGACCCTCTCAGGTCACTTATTCAAGTGCCCAGTGCTCCTGGAGTGATATATATCAGGACATCTTCCCAGAGTCAGACAGAGGCGCTCTCCCCAGAAGTGAAAGGCAATAGTCCTTTTGGAGAGAGGGGAGTGAATCCAAAAAGTTTTCCACAGGATGGACATTGAAAGTTGGGCAGGATTTCTGTGCGCTGGGGTTGAGCTGAACCTCCTGATGGGCCTCCTTTTTTATTTTCTTTAATTTAATTTTTTATACTGCAGGTTCTTATTAGTTATCTATTTTATACATATTAGTGTATACATGTCAATCCCAATCTCCCCATTCATCCCACCACCACCACCGCCCACCCCCCCCCCGCCACTTTCCCCTCTTGGTGTCCATACATTTGTTCTCTACATCTGTGTCTCTATTTCTGCCCTGCAAACCGGTTCATCTGTACCATTTTTCTAGGTTCCACATGTATGCATTAATATACGATATTTGTTTTTCTCTTTCTGACTTACTTCACTCTGTATGACAGTCTCTAGGTCCATCCACGTCTCTACAAATGACCCAATTTCGTTCCTTTTTACAGCTGAGTAATATTCCATTGTATGTATATACTACATCTTCTTTATCCATTTGTCTGTTGATGGGCATTTAGGTTGCTTCCATGACCTGGCTATTGTAAATAGTGCTGCAGTGAACATTGGGGTGCATGTGTCTTTTTGAATTATGGTTTTCTCTGGGTATATGCCCAGTAATGGGATTGCTGGGTCATATGGTAATTTTATTTTTAGTTTTTTAAGGAAACTCCATACTGTTTTCCATAGTGGCTGTATCAATTGACATTCCCACCAACAGTGCAAGAGGGTTCCGATTTCTCCACACCCTCTCCAGCATTTGTTGTTTGTAGGTTTTTTTTTTTTAATAAAATTTATTTATTTTATTTATTTATTTTTGGCTGCGTTGGGTCTTCATTGCTGTGCGTAGGCTTTCTCTAGTTGCAGCGAGTTGGGGCTATTCTTCGTTGCAGCAGGTGGGCTTTTCATTGCAGTGGCTTCTCGTTGCGGAGCACAGGCTCTACACATGCGGGCTTCAGTAGTTGTGGCTCGCGGGCTCTAGAGCATAGGCTCAGTAGTTGTGGTGCATGGGCTTAGTTGCTCCATGGCATGTGGGATCTTCCCAGACCATAGGTCGAACCTGTGTCCCCTGCATTGGCAGGCGGATTCTTGGCCACTGTGCCACCAGGGAAGTCCCGTTTGTAGATTTTCTGATGATGCCCATTCTAACTGGTGTGAGGTGATACCTCATTGTAGTTTTGATTTACATTTCTCTAATAATTAGTGATGTTGAGCAGCTTTTCATGTGCTTCTTGGCCATCTGTATGTCTTTGGAGAAATGTCTATTTAGGTCTTCTGCCCACTTTTTGATTGGGTTGTTTATTTTTTTATATTGAGCTGCATAGGTTGTTTATATATTTTGGAGATTAATCCTTTGTCCGTTGATTTGTTTGCAAATATTTTCTCCCATTCTGAGGGCTGTCTTTTCATCTTGTTTGTAGTTTCCTTTGCTTTGCAAAAGCTTTTAAGTTTCCTTAGGTCCCATTTATTTATTTTTGTTCTTATTTCCATTATTCTAGGAGGTGGATCAAAAAAAGATCTTGCTGTGATTTATATCAAAGAGTGTTCTTCCTATGTTTTCCTCTAAGAGTTTTATAGTGTCCAGTCTTAAATTTAGGTCCTAATCCATTTTGAGTTTATTTTTGTGTATGGTGTTAGGGAGTGTTCTAATTTCATTCTTTTACATGTAGCTGTCCAGTTTTCCCAGCACCACTTATTGAAGAGACTGTCTTTTCTCCACTGTATATCCTTGCCTCCTTTGTCATAGATCAGTTGACCATAGGTGTGTGGGTTTATCTCTGGGCTTTCTATCCTGTTCCATTGATCTATATTTCTGTTTTTGTGCCAGTACCATATTGTCTTCTTTACTGTAGCTTTGTAGTATAGTCTGAAGTCAGGGAGTCTGATTCCTCCAGCTCCGTTTTTTTCCCTCAAGACTGCTTTGGCTATTTGGAGTCTTTTGTGTCTCCATACAAATTTTTAAGATTTTTTTGTTCTAGTTCTGTAAAAAATGCCGCTGGTAATTTGATAGGGTTTGCATTGAATCTGTAGATTGCTTTGGGTAGTATAGTCATTTTCACAGTATTGATTCTTCCAATCCAAGAACATGGTATATCTCTCCATCTGTTTGTGTTGTCTTTCATTTCTTTCGTAAGTGTCTTATAGTTTCCTTCATACAGGTCTTTTGTCTCCCTAGGTATGTTTATTCCTAGGTATTTTATTCTTTTTGTTGCAATGGTAAATGGGAGTGTTTCCTCAATTTCTTTTTCAGAGTTTTTCGTCATTATTGCATAGGACTGCAAGAGATTTCTGTGCATTAATTTTGTATCCTACAACTTTACCAAATTCATTGATGAGCTCTGGTAGTTTCCTGCTGGCATCTTTAGGATTCTCTATGTATAGTATCATGTCATCTGCAAACAGTGACAGTTTTACTTCTTCTTTTCCAATTCGTATTTTATTTCTTTTTCTTCTCTGACTGCCGTGGCTAGGACTTCCAAAACTATGTTGAATAATAGTGGTGAGAGTGGACATCCTTGTCTTTTTCCTGATCTTAGAGGAAATGCTTTCAGTTTTTCACCATTGAGAATGATGTTTGCTGTGGGTTTGTCGTATACGCTGATGGGCCTCTTTTTAAAGTTATTTTTTTCTGAATAGCCATTTGAGGATGTTTGTGTGTGTGGAGTTGGATTTGAGTTGACTACCCCTTCCCCAACTTTGAGATTCTGTGATTCTCTTGCTTTGACCCTATGTGACAGGAATTCTTTTTTTTTTTTTTTTTTTTCTTTTTGCGGTATGCGGGCCTCTCACTGTTGTGGCCTCTCCCGTTGCGGAGCACAGGCTCCGGACGCGCAGGCCCAGAGGCCATGGCTCACGGGCCCAGCCGCTCCGCGGCATATGGGATCCTCCCAGACCGGGGCACGAACCCGTATCCCCTGCATCGGCAGGCGGACTCTCAACCACTGCGCCACCAGGGAGGCCCTGACAGGAATTCTTGAAGACTCTCTCCCTGAAGGAGGCCACAGCGTGTGGGTTATCCCTGCAGTGACTTCCAGGCCTGGAGTCAGTCTGGAGTGACTGATCTTTCTGGTAATCATCCTTACCACCAGGTCTGTGTGGCACCTTCTCCTTCTCACCCTCTCAGCTGGAATGTGTCTTCCTGGGAGGAATCATTTGCTCAGGTCTGGCTACGACTAGGGAAGTGTCTTAGTGGCCAGGGAAGAGGACCACAAGAGAGCTGGGGTTGGCCTTTCTCACTACCCTGGGCCTTTCTCTTTATTTGTTGCTGGTACCTGCTATGTACCAACTCCTTAAGCACCCAGGCTGGAGTTGGGGCTACGCTGGAGAAGGAGAACCTCCCCTCATGAGAGGGGTGTGTCCAAGGTACCTGGGAACTGAGGGTAGTTTGCCTCAGTAAACTGGGGGAATTCTGGAATGTTTGTTTCTTAAAGCCTCAGGTACTGCATTAGAGCCATTGGGTCTCACCAGGGCAGAAACTGTGGCCCCCTGGAAGGATGTCTGTAAAGAGACATTGGTTCACTTGCAGAGATGGTCAGGCCCAGGTCAAGGCAAGTTCTCATTTGTAGGTTGTAAACCTGCTTTGACAGGCTGAGCATGCACTTAGAGGCTTTCTGTTCCGATGGCCATGGAGCTTGCTGATTTCAAAGGGGAAGAAAAGGCCTGGGCTCCATTCCTCACAGCCTCATTTTGCCACCTATGCTTTCTGCTGCTTGACATGGGCTCTCAGCTGTTCCAGTCCAGGCCAATTTTGTGGACATTTTAATGCTGACTATGCCAGTGGCCTTCTGTGGTCTTGAATTCTTTCCTAATCTCTCAGAGTCTTGGTTTCTTTATCTACAAAGTTATACTAATCACACCAGCTTTACAGGGCTGTGAGACTCAAATGAGAGAACACAGGTAACTGTTTGGCTTGCAGGAGTTTGACTTACAGTACATGAACCAGCGAGTTTATGGATGGGAGCTCTCTAGGACAGGGGCCTCAGAGATCCCTGAGCCATCTGGGAAGGGGTGGCCATTCAAGGACTGAATAAGCATGGAGCAGAGGGACTACAGTGCAGGTCTCGGGATTCACCTTCTGGGCCAGCCAGGGCAGCCTGAAATCTCTGGAGCCCTTTCTTCAAATAGAAGAGAAGGAAAAGGCCCTTAGGGTGCTGGGGGCACCTAGACACCAGGGGTCTGCCCCAGGAAAGGGTTCTGTCCTGGTCAGCCATCTGGGCAGCAGACCTTAGCTGATTTCCCTCCCAACTTCAGGCAGGGGAGTGGTGGACGAGGCTGTTGCCAGTCCTCGGTCAAGGCTGCTCTTTAGTGTGGTGTCCCTACAGGAGACTGAGATACCCACCTTCTTCCTAGCTCTTGACCTAGTATTCCCCTAGCACCTGCCAATGACTGCTTACAGCTGAGTCCTGCTTTATACCCTCAGTTGATTACCCCTAACATCCTCATAATTACTGATGAAGAGACAGGGTCAGAGGGTCATACCATGAGGGAGAGAGAGGAGACGCAAGCTAGAGGCCAGGCCTTTGAGGGAAGTGGTTGTGTGCCTGCTATTCAGCCCCAGGTGTCCCTCAGGTGATCAGAACCTTGCGGGGGGAGGGAGGGTGTTTGGGGCTAAGCCCCACTTCCCACACGCCTCAGACAGATGGCTGGGTGGAAGGCAAAGGATTGTTTCCTGACAACTTGGACAGAAGGTGTGGGAGGAGGGGAAGTGGGTCACTTGGCCACTTAAATTGAACAGGGTTTGCCCAGAACTCACTCCTCCAGAGCAGAGGGGCTGGGCCAGGCACCATGGGAACAGGGGTGCCCCAGTCAGGGAGACGGACCATAAACAAATATGTAAATGTGACAATCTCACGCAGTGACAAGTGCTAAGAAGACGAAACGGGGTGGTGAAGTAAGTAACTGGGTGGCTGCTTTAGACGGAGTGGTCACAGTGTCTGAAGGTGTCTATGAGGAGGTAACATTTGACCTGACACATATGTGACAAGGAGGCAGACACATGAAGATGTACGAAGAAGGGTGATCCAGGCAGAAGGATCAACAGTTGCAAACCCCTCCAGTGAGACAGGCTCAACATGTTCCAGAAACAGGAAAATGCCCAGAGTGGCTGCAGAGGACGGGAAGTAGTGGGTGGCAGGAGACAAGGTTGGATAGCTGGGAGGCCAGGTCACCCAGGGCCTTGAAGGCAGGGTAAATGGTTGAGACTTTGTCAGTGGGGAATGGGAAGGGAAGTCATTGGAGGGCTGTAGGACAGGATATACAGCACCCCTCAGATCATGGAAAGAGGTGCAGTTTGTTCCTGAAGGACAGGCACTATGCAGCCTTCCCTCTCACTCCCCACAGTGCACGCCTGTGCTCTGGGTTTAAGCCAAGGTTGTCTGTCAGTCCCACCTGTCGGAGTCCTTCTCAGCCTCTGCTTCAGGGCTCTTGGAGGCCTAGCAGACAGTAGGTGTGAGGGTAATAGAGATGGTTGGTGCCAATTTCAAGTGTCCTACTATAAGCTCAGCACATCTGGAATTCTCTGCGGACCTTGATGATGGGCCCTCAGATGTGAGCATCCTTCTGTTTTATTAGTCTGGAGTCAGTAATGTCCTCTTCCTCATCACTCTCCTGCCTCCAGCCCTGACCCAGGTCCAGCTAGGCCAGCATCTATCTCTGCTGAGATGGTAGAATGGGGTTGTGACTTTGAAGATTTGGGAAGACTGTGAGATCATCCCCCGTGAAAACACCCATTGTTTACTGTGGCAGTCTGCCTGGTGCCTTTGTTTGGAGGCAGAAGCCCTGGTTCAGACCTGTCTTGCCCCTGTCCGAGAAAGCCAAGGTCAGAGATCAGGGCTTCAGCCCTACATGTTGTTCTTTTTTTTTTTTTTAATTTATTTTATTTTTATTTATTTTTGGCTATGTTGGGTCTTCATTGCTGTGCGCGGGCTTTCTCTAGTTGCGGCGAGCGGGGACTACTCTTCGTTGCGGTGCACAGGCTTCATTGTGGTGGCTTCTTTTGTTGCAGAGCACAGGCTCTAGGCATGCGGGCTTCAGTAGTTGTGGCACGCAGGCTCAGTAGTTGTGGCTCGCAGGCTCTAGAGTGCAGGCTCAGTAGTTGTGGCGCACGGGTTTAGTTGCTCTGCGGCGTATGGGATCTTCCTGGACCAGGGCTCGAACCCGTGTCCACTGCATTGGCAGACGGATTCTTAACCACTGCACCACCAGGGAAGCCCCCATGTTGTTCATTTTTATCTCCAGACTAGTTATCACTGGGAGTCCTGGCTCTGGACTCCACTAAGCCTGGTTCCATCCAGTTCTACCATTTATTAGGCTTGTGACCTTGAGCAAATTAGTTGACCTTGCTGGGCCTCATTTTGCTCATCCCTAACATGGGAGTTGACTCACAGGGTGTTAGAATAAATGCATGTAAAGCCCTTAGCACATTTCTACACGTAATACACATTAGTGAAAATGAGACATTATCAGCCGGACATTGCTGTTTCAAGTTTCAAAATATGGAAACACTGACCCAGAATTTGAGGATAAAAATGAAGTTTTTTCTGTTACCCAGTGGAATCTCCTGGGCCAGAGGTTTTAACCTGGGGTCTGTGACAACCTCAGGGAGTATGAATGACTTGAAATCATTCACAAGGCTGGGGCATCTCTGCCTCTGTGCAAATTTATTGGGAAAGGGCCATGGTTTATGAGACATTTTTAGAGGGTCTTTGCACCCACAGAGACCTAAGGGTCAGTGAAGGCTGATGCTCAGTGGGTGAGAGGTCACCAAGGTCAATTCTGCTCCTCAAGGATCCTGGCCTTAGTCAGCCTAAGTGAAGCAGGAGACGGTGTGGTCAGCACCCCTCTTGGAAGAGCTGTAGGAGAAGCTGTCATGAAGGTCACTCTCCAATCTGATGTGAGGCTGCCCCTCAGCCTTGGCATTTTGTTTCTTTCCAGGCGGTTCTTTCCACAATAAATATATTAGAAACAAGGTCAGGGCTGGCTGGCCATCCTGGGGAACATCCTCCCAGCCTGGCCCACCTCTCCCCTATGTTGCATGGGGATGGGAGGTGGGCTCTGCACCCTGTTGCTTTTTCTGGACTCAGGAATGCTGCCTCCTGGCTATGAGTGCAAATCTTTGTGGAAGATTTGGAGTCAGAAACTATAAATCCTGTAGTTTGCTGAACTCTGTGCTGGGAGGTTGAGGGGGTGGGGTCGGGTGTGGCAGGAACCACACTGGAACCCTCACAGCCCAGAGCCACAGTGTTTAGGCAGAGGAATGAGCCCTGGGTGTGTTGATATGGCTTTGCACGTGGGGTTGGAGTCAACAGTTGAGTCTGGAAAGGAGGACCCAAATGTGTGGCATCTGAACAGTGACCTGAGGGGAGGGCGGGCATCACGGCTGGAGGACTCACCTGTGCAAAACACACAGGGAGCAAGCACTCAGAGAGTTCTGGTGTGTTTATGTGTGGAGCTGGATGGAGATAGAGAATGGCTGAGGAGTCAGGGATGGGTGTGGATAGCCACCTGTGGGGCTTTGGGGGTTTGACCTTTAACCCAAGGGTGAGGGTTTTGTAGGGGAGGGACATGGACATCCTTGTGGTTTAGAGCTCAGGGATGCAAAGTTAGCAGAAAGCAAGCAGTGGCCTTGACCAGAGAACCCAGTATCAGCACTGATGTACTGGGTGAGCTTGGGGCAACCAGCTGAACCTTGGTTTTCCCACCTGTAAAGTGGGCTGACAGTGGCATCTGACCACATGGCGATGTGATCACGACATAAACACATCAGGGTCAAGCAGGCCTTGAACGAGGTTGGTGTTGGCCTCAGCGGCCCCATTTGGCATCTTTAAAGCAAAGACTTCAGTCCACATACTTTTGAAGGTTCCTTCTTCCACTTTCTGGGAGCCCCTGAGCAGTCCTGTTCCTCAGGAGAGCTCACTCTGCCCTGCCCCACTCCACTGGGCCAAGGGGGTCTTCTTGTCCTTTTATCCCTCCACCTCTTTACTCCACCACTACTTCTGCCAAGTAGTTTTTGTATTAGCATGTTATCACACTGTTAAGAACAATGTTGAAAAAGGAAAAAACACCCCCCCACTTCCTTCACCTCACTGTCCCACCACGTGGCGCCACTTTTTTTTTCTTTGGATCAGCTTCTGGCCTTATTTCCCCTCATCCTCCATCTCCAGCTTCTCGGTTTCCTGCCCTAATCTCTTTCTATGGCTCCAGACATTTGCTAATGTTGTTTCTTCTGACTGGCATACTCCTTTCTCCAAGACCTTCCCTGAGGGGTGCTGAGGACAGAGGAGGAGATGGCCCTCATCCATTCCTCCAGCTTTCCCCCTGCCCCAGAGTTCAAGATGCTCAGCAAGGCATCTTGAGAGCATGATGTGGTAGGGTTGGGCCACGATGAGTGAGCCAAGCATAGTGAATACTAGGGTGGAAGGGGCAGAGATGCAAGATGTGGGGCTGTGTCCTGCCTCCAGTAACCCAAGTTTGCATGTGGTACCGCCACAGTCTGACCCCTTGGAAATGTGACCAAGACAGAGCAGCTGGGACCAGCTGTTGATCCTATGTTTTTCCCATTTGTTGATGTATTTCTTGGCAGAGTGTGAACTGGGACACACCTTGTCCCAAGCAGGCATGACCGGGTCCAAGCTTTCTCCTCTGCTTGTTTTAGACTTTCCTGGACATTTCTTAGTCATCCCAGCACTGAGCTGCTATTTTTAGTGCCACCACCTCCTAGGGGACCTAAAATAAAGCTGGCTGAGCTTCCTGGCCCCTCATTGGCTGGAGTGTTGGTCACAGGCAGGGAGATTGGCTGGATTGGGGATAAGCCACTGCCCACTAACACTGTCCTTCCCTCTGGCTTCTCTGGCCTTGGGTGAGGTCATAGGGACTGGAGCAAACTACCCCTCACCATGTTGAGTTGAGGGCTTTACTAGGTTCCCTTAGTGAGACCACAACCACTGGCAACATCAGGGTTCCACCCTCTTATAGAGAAGGGGACTGAGGCCCTAAGAAGTGCAGTGACTTGCGTGAGGTCCCACTACTGCCAATGGTTGTCTGCCAGGGCCAAACCCGCCTCCTTACTGCTTTGGTTCAGAGTTCCTGTTACTAGGAGAGAGGGGGTGGGCTCCTCTACAGTCAGAGATGACTACAGAGCAACACACAGGTCTGCTGTCATGGATCCTGCAGGGAGATGCACGCCACCCTACCTGGGCCTGCCAAAGCGTGAGCGACTCTTTCATCTAGGGCTTGGGTTTTCCGTCTAGCAGCTTGGGGTCCCTGATATCTGTAGCAGGGCGGGGGTTGGGGGGCCCTCCCCTCCCCTCCTCAGAGACTGGAGAGGGGCAGCCCTTCTGATGGAGCCAGTGCTGGGATGGGGATGTGAAGACATGACACATTTCCCCCTCACAGCCTTCATTTCCCCTCCCAACATTTTTGTTATTACCTGTGATCCTCTGAACCCATGGTTCCAGCTCTGAAGTGGGTAAATGTAACCCCCATCAGTGACGAAATCATGTCACCTGGCCTCAGTGATGTAAACTGCCCCCTTAAGACAAAGTGTGTGCGGGGGGAGTCACTCACTGTCTTTGTTGCAAATGGGGCCTTGAGGAGCCATTTCCCCCCACTCTCACTGGGTCTTCTTCCACCTGCCAGTAAGCCCCGGGGGCCAGTGTTGAGGGACTGAGTGCTGAGTCTCAGCAGGACAAGGAGTGGGCCTGAAGGCTGCAATAGAAGACACTCCACATACAGACATCAGTAGTTCCCGACCTGCAAAATGGGAAGAATAGCAATAACTCGACTTGCAGGTTGTTGAGAGGATTAAATGAAAAGATATGGGGAGAGTGCTTAGCTCCTCCTTAAAAACCCATCCCTCCATTGGACTTGCTCTGACCTTCCTTTGTCCTGGCTCCACCCTCAGTACCCATCCTGCTGTTTCATCCACGAGAGCCCTTCAAAAGGAGGGTCTGGGTCTGGTCCACCTCTGGGCTCTCTGCACTGGTCTGTATTGAGGGATCGCCAGTCAGTTCCCTGGGCCCTCTCTGTGTTTCCTGGGAGAACAGACCTCAGCAAAAGACTCCTTACTCAAGGAGGTCTGGGAGGGGTGGGAGTCAGTGAGGAGACTGGCTGGCTACCTCCTGCTTCCACGGTACCAAGGTACCAACACTACCCTCCCTGTCTCACTGGACTTGCAGGTCTCAACGAGGCCGGGTGACGCTCCAGAATGGGAGACAAGCCAATTTGGGAGCAGATTGGATCCAGCTTCATTCAACATTACTACCAGTTATTTGATAACGACAGAACCCAACTAGGCGCAATTTATGTAAGTCTTCAGCTCTAGGACCAGAACGGGACCTCAGGGGATCAATTCAGATGTTGGGCCAGTGCCTCCAGTTCACAAGTTCTGGCAGCCCTCACTGAATTTGGCTGTCCCCTTTTATCTGAGCTACTCTCTATGGCACAGGGGGCTTAAGGCCTAACCCAACTCCCTGGTCCACACATTGCTTTCTGTCATCTATAAGACTGGCTTCTGATACCCTAGGCAGCAGGTTCTGGGCTTGCCATTCCGTGATCCTGGGAGTGCCTCTGTTCTAGATTGGGCAGCAGCAGACAGAGGCTAGGGCTCATGGTGCCCTCTGGAGGCAGCAGCTGTAAGCATCAGTGCCCCACTGATCTCTCCTGGAGGCCCCAGGTCCACCTTCCTTTGGGGGGCCAAAAGCCCCTGAATGCTCATGGGAAACGAATGGGGTTAGTCCAGGGAGGTTGGTGTGTCTTGAGAAACCCTTCTGTGCAGGTATGATTTGCTGCTATTTTAGTGATGTTCATATATACCAAGAGTTAATTGTATTTGACCCTGCCCAAGACAGAAATGTGATTGATCAGGCCACCCCTAGCAGGTCTGCCCAGGATAGGAGAGGTAGGAGTCATCCAGCATAGCCTTGCAGTCTGACTGGGCTGTGGGCAAACTCCTTTGTGTCTCCCTCCAAAAAGTCAGGGCCAGTTCAGAAATTTTGAAGAAAAGAAAATGATCTTACCAGTGGAAGAACAAATCCAGCACAGGTATTTGATTGTCATTATCATAGGTAGAGAATTTTAAAAACTCAAACTGGTATGACTCTGGGATCCTTGGCACTTCTACCTTATTGCTTTTAAAATCAATTAAAGCAGGCCTGACCCAGAGAAGAGTTAGCAAGGTCCTAAAAGAGTACTTTATGTATGTCATTTTATATAAACCTCAGCACATGTTCCTTTTAAAGATCAGGAAACTGAGTCTCAGGGGGGGAAAAAAAGAGTAGCTTGCTTAATGTCAGAGCTGGTAAGTAGCAGAGGCACTTTTGAGTTCTGCCCCTGAAGGCTGTGGCAGGAGAGATGGGGTGGGGAAGAAGTGAAGGTAGTGGGTTACATGTTGATGGTAGGGAGGGTTCCAGGCAAGGCCTTGTCAGCCTCCATTCCTCCCTGACCCCATGAGAAGGGCCTCTGTGGAACTCACTGATGGCTTTTCTGGGACTGGTGCTGACTGACCATGCAGCAGGATGGCTTTTGACTGAGCCCTGGCCACATATAGCCAGCCTGGAGCTCATGCATATCAAAGGCCATGCAACTTCTTGAATAAAAGGTGGGAAGTGAACTTACTTATTAATAAGTTCGTATTTTGTTACATAGTCTTTCGGAGCTTGGGTTCTGCAGTGCTGGGGTGTAATTAAAGAAGTTGTTCATCCTGTAAAGTTTGGAAGTTACCCTCATTTTCCTTCTTTACAGACAGGGAAACTAAGACATGAACTAATTTCCCCAAGCAAGACCCTTGTCAGGGTCCCTTCAGGGCCTCAGAGATACTCCCTGTGCTCTGAAGCCCTGACCCCAGGTTTCCTGGTTTTCAGATTGATGCGTCATGCCTTACGTGGGAAGGACAGCAATTCCAGGGGAAAGCTGCCATTGTGGAGAAATTGTCTGTAAGTAAGGGCCAGGGCTGGGCTGCAGGCAGCTCCTTCCCCACCCCACTGGCCACAGCCCACCACCCACTCTTTCCTTTGCAGAGCCTTCCGTTCCAGAAAATCCAGCATAGCATCACGGCGCAGGACCATCAGCCCACGCCCGATAGCTGCATCATCAGCATGGTTGTGGGCCAGCTCAAGGTAATAGTGCTGCTGCCTTGCAGTGCTGCTGTCCTGCTTCTCAAGGGACACCCAAAGTGATGCCTAGAGCTGTGTAGCTCAGTACAGTAGCCATCAGCCACATGTGGTGATTTTTAAATTACATTAAGTAAAATGGAATAAAATTAAAATATAGTTCCTCAGTTGCATTAGTCATACTTCAAGTGCTTGTGGCTGCCTATTGGACAGCGCAAACATAGAACATTTCTGTTATTGCAACAAATCCTATTGGAGAGCACTGGTATAGAGCATTTTTGGAAAAGGGACAAGAGGTATAGGAGCAGGATGGGGCTGTGATCCAAGCCACTGGGCCTTTGCACTGCCGCAAGGTGTAGGTGGGCCTTCTGCAGGCAGCTGATCCTGAACTGGAGTCCATGCTGCCACTCCCCAAGCTGGCTGCTGATTCTTCCACCTGCTGAGCAAAGCAGATTCCTGAAACTCTTGCTTCTCTTTGCATTTCTCCTTCCACTTCTCAAGACCTGTTACCTTCAAAGCCTTCCTGTGGTCCCGTACCCCCCAGGAACTCCTACTTGTTATGCTCTAACAGGCTGAAGCCAGATTCTTGATTTCCAAAAAAAAGCCTCTCCTCCTTCCCAAAGCAGGACAAATGAGCTGCCCCTTAACCAGGTTCCAACTTCCTGGGCCTGTGGCATCATGGGGCCCAGAATAACAGGCCCACATGCCTTCTCCCTAGGCTAGGCAGGGCTTCTTGAGTCCGATACAAGGGTGGAAGAAAGTGGGGGGGGGGCTAGGCCTCTCCAGTGGACCCAGACGGACCTGGCTTCTGGCCTGTTCTTTCCTGTTAGTTTCTCCTGCCTGTCCAAGATACCGTGCCCAGAGAGTGTGCTCAAATAGGCCTTGGGAGTGAGGAGGTCTCTCCTGGCATCTTAGTGCCCACTTTCCCAGGCTGGAATCAGGTAGCAGTGCCTCTTCCCACCTGGCTTCAGGTTCTTTCTGATGTTTTTGTCCAACCCCCAAAAGACTGATTTGCCTCCTTGCTGATGATAATTCCTGGAAAAAACAGTGATGTTAGAAACACCGTTGGTTGGCTGGGCTCCTACCTCAACTAGGCCTCATCTGGGTATTCTGCAGTTTGGGTGGAAGTCTCTTGCCTTTCTTTTTTCGTTGCAAATATGTTACATGAGAAGAAACAGATTACCTGATAGTGCTGCATTGGTTTTTTTCCCCCGTAGAGCTGTAATCAGTGTGAGCTTGGTTTTGAGCCTTTTCTCATGTACTTGGCCATAGTCAGTATCAGTAGTAGCTTCTCCTGGTTGGACTAACTGGCATAAGCAGACGCTAAGATTGTTTAGTTTTCAGATTACTGTGAGTTACATGGTAAGTGCTGCAGAACTCTTTCAAATTGATCACTTGTGCCCAGAAACATGGGTTCAGAGGCACGTACGTTCTCTGCTCTGTTGCTGTAGCTAACTGGTGAGTTGTTCTGCAGTTTGTGTACATAGCAGTGTGAGCTGCCATCTCAAGGCCCCTTTGTGTCCAGTTCAGTGTTTCATACATTGTGTCAGTTCACAGTCACAAGTACCCTTTAGCTCTCCTAGGATTTGCACCCAAATTGTAGGGCCTGATCCCAAAGTCAGCGTTCACCTCCTGCTGAACACCCTTCCTGTTCCTTGGCCACCTTACTGAACCATTTTCTCTCTCCTCACAGGCCGATGAAGACCCCATCATGGGGTTCCACCAGATGTTCCTATTAAAGAACATCAATGATGCTTGGGTTTGCACCAATGACATGTTCAGGCTTGCCCTGCACAACTTCGGCTGACCTCCTCCCAGCCAGGCACTCATGCTGTTTCCTCCTCCCTCCTCTTCCCGATATTATTCATGCTCCTCCAGATGCTCCAAATATCATACACAAATGAGCAGGGCCGCGGTGGGAGTGGGCGCAGTGCGCTACTGCTGCCGAGGTATTGTGCATGATGTTTGGACGCTAGACTAGTTGCATCTGACGGGAGAAGTTTGTGTTGTACCAGCGCATGCCTTGGAAAGACTTAAGTAATGCGAAAGGTTGTATTTTTTTTTTTTTTTAATCTACTGACAAGTTGCTCTAGTAACCCAAAGAAGTGAAGGAGAAAGCAGCTGCCTCACCACCGAGATATTGATTTGTTCAGATGTTTCAATGCCTCATGATACAATAAAACCACGAAAATTTTCTTAACAGTTTAAATTGTTTTAATTAGTTTGATAGTTGGCTGGGCATCAGTAACTACCCTGCCTCATTGGCTCTCTCATGTCTCACCCTCCCACCTCTACCCCACTTCAGCGATACCTGTTGCAAGGAGAAAACGCTGAAGCAGCACTCTCAGCTGGCTTCTCTCAGAAGCCCTGTAGGGCATAGTGTTCCCTCCATGGCCCACCTGGTCTTGGGAAAGTGAGCTGCAGACAGGCAGAGCTCAGGTCTGACCTGAAGCTTCCCTTGCACTGAAGCCCCTGCAGTCAGTTCTGACACCTCCTGTGACCTCTACACTGGGTAGGGTCAAGGCTCTAATGACATGTGAGATGACCCAGAACCCCACTGAAGATGGAAAAGCCTTGGCAAAAATGGCCCATTAGCTTCGGGCCCTCTGAACTGAGGGCTCAGCAAGACCAAGTATGAGCAGAGGTTTGAGGGAGAAGGGCCTGTTCTATGCACAGAAGGGTCAGGATCACATCCAGTGTGCCCCGTAAATCCCAAGCCAAGCAGAGGGCAGCTCTGATGCTCTACCATCTGCTGTGGATATCATTACCCAAAGGGGAGTAACTCGAACAGCCAGCCTCCAATGCCCGTGGAGCCAGGCCTGGTTGGGTTGGAGTATAGATTTAGAACTATGAAAGAAAGCATTCTGAGTTTGAGGGATTTAGGTTCTAGGATTTCTCACCCCTGAGACCTCTGCAAGACATCTCTAGGCCTCCTCCAATTCCCTCCCTGACCACACACACACACCTTCACACTATCTTCAAATCCCAGGAAGTCTCAGCTGTTGGGGCAGTTTCTGCTCCTCAGTTTTGGGGACAAGCCTTGCCTAGTACAAAGCTAGCCCTTGAGCCCCGAGACCTTGGTGGTGTAAAACTCGTGGCAAGGTAGCAACCACAGGCTAGAACCAAACCCAGGACTTGGGCTGATGCCCTGTTAGGGGTTTTAGGATTGGTGAGGGCACCACAGCTTTGCCTGACCTGCACAGCCCCCTTCCCTCCTGCACTATGGATGGAAGCCAAGGACTTCCTCAGACCCCCACTGGTGGCCTGGCTACACTCGGCACTGGGCTGAATGATGTGCTGTTTGAAAGGACAGCATACTCAGGAGATTTCAATGGGGCTGATTTCTTGGCTGCTGTGTATTTGGGGGGTGGAGGTTGGGGAGAGAGGTAGAAACCTGCTGCCTCTTAAACCACCCTGTATAAAATCTGCAATACAGCTTTTCCATGTACCTGTGCCTGAAATGTCTGCAATAAAGAGGTGTTTGTAAACTATGGTTTCTTTCTTTTTGCCTGAGGGTGCCAGGTCATGCAGGGGGATGCTGGGAGACATTAGGGAACAATGTGATGTTTGTGGTGGGACCATCTCCTCTGCCCTTGCAATTCTTGGGTCCGTGACTCCACGGGTCCCCTCAGGTCTTGGGTTACATTGACTCACTTCCCAAAGGGAAAACCAAGGCTCCTGCCAATTTAGCTTGTTCCTGGGGCATCTGAGGGATTCAGCTTGGGCAACCAAATTGACCCGGTCCTAGGCCCACCATGAGCCCATGCTTTGGGAGTGGACATGGACCGGGCGGGATATCCTGAGGCAAGTAGGGAGCTTTGGGCGGTCCAGTAGGTGGACATTTGCTCTGCCTCAGCCTCAGCCTCGAGGAGCTCCCCAGACCCTACTAGCGCAGGGGCAGGACCGCGGTAGGGGCGGGCTCCGGGAGGGGCGAAGCGTCCGACCCCCAGCCCGGAACCTTTCTTCTCCGCTCCGCTCAGGTTCCGGGAGCCGAGTCTGGGGCGGGCCGGAAGTGGAGGCGGTTGGTGGGGTTGGCGGGGCTCAGGGACGCGGCGCGGGTGGCGGTTTGCGAGCTTTGGGTGGACCGAGTGTAGTGACTGGTCCCACTGTCTGGTCCTGGCGGGGTTGTGCTCAGCTGGACGGTGCGCGGCGGCGGCGAACGAACGCGGCGCGGACCCGGTGCCCGCGGTTGGGCCCATGGCCTCCTCCTGCGCGAGCATCGACATCGAGGACGCCACGCAGCACCTGCGGGACATCCTCAAGCTGGACCGGCCCGCGGGGGGTGAGCCGGAACGGTGGGGGTGGGTCCTTGGTGAGCGGGCAGAAGGGCGGTGCGGGCCTCGGCCACCCTCATGGCCCTCGGGTCACTCAGGACCGGCTCTGCATCCTCCCGGCTGGTGAGGGCAGACGAGTGTCGGAGCGGCAGATCCCTGAGCGTGCTTGCTGAAGGGCGCAGACCCCTGGGTGCGATCTTTCCCCATCCCGGAGCCGGGCCGTTCTGCCTCGTCCTTCAGCGTCTCGGCTGAAGGTGAGGCACCTTCTCTGAATTCGCAGAGCCCACCAGGTGTCCTGGCCGCAACGTCTCTAGTGTTCCTGGGACTGGCCCGGGTTCCCTACCCTTTTGCCATAGTTCAGAGGCCTAGTCTGGGCTCTGTATGCGGAGTTCTGGATCTAGACCTAGGCGCTGTGCTGAAGAGCCGCTGATCTCCCTATGCAACTTGCCCTTCCTTCTGGAATACAGACTCTAGGCATGCGATTCTGAAACTGATTTTCAGGAGGAAGGTGACCACCCCCAATTCCGTGTCCTCTTTGGGTTTAAGGCAAATCATAGACTGCACAGTCCTGATTGGATTAGGCTACAAACATCTGCAAGCCCTAGTTTACGTCCATTCGTTTAAACTTTTCTTGGGTTTGCAGTGGTACCTCAAAGCTGCTCCTGCCCTCAGTGAGCTCCTAGGACACAGAGCTAACAAGGTGTAATACAACGCTATTCTCATTGAAAGAGAGAAGTGTTTGGCACTGTGATGGGGATAGGTTGGGTGGGGTGGGGGCTGGAGAATGCCTGAGAACAGATCTGAGAGAATAGCAATATTTAGGCTAGGTCTTGTAATATGGAGAGGGGCTTGGGTGTCAGGAAAGACATTCTGCAACGAGGAAATAGCATATGTGAAAGTACCAAAGTTTCATGTCAGGTTCAGGGACCTGTGAAATGTTGTAGTGGTTGAGAGACTGGCTGGTAATGGTGGTGTGGATATGCAGTGGCCAGAGCTGAGAATTGGTGTTTCCTCAGACCCTGTTCTGAAATCTGCTGGAAGGCCCAAACTGGCTCCCTTTGGAAGCAGGCACTGGTGCTCACTCCTGGGTTTAGCTAACCTCTAATCTCTGAGAAAATCTATCTGCTGCCTGGAACCACCAAGCCCTTTTCCCCAGGCCTGGAGTGTGTGCTCCCTGGACTCATGAGCTTGGCCTTGCCCTCTCATGCTTATTAGCTACTAGCAGACTAGTCTTCACAAAGGTTTGGTAGAGCCTGGCATGGGTAACGTGTAGCTTGTTTGTTTGTCCTCATGGTAGCCTGCCTGGAAGGGAGAGTGGTCAGCGTACCCCTGAGCAGCTAAGGTGGCTCTGATGCAAGTGAGGTGGCCTGCAGTCTTTCCTCTTAACTCTTTGCTTATTGATTGGTACTTGATTCCCCTGTTTGCCAAGTAGCCCTTGCTTGTCTCCTCTCACTGGAGGACCATGTGAGACCTCAGGCAGTTTTGTGACTAGAAACTTGTCATATTCCTTGAATATGAGGCCCTACTCTCCTTGCTACCTGGGAGTTTTGGAGTAGTGTCTGAACCTATGAGGGTGCTTGAAACACGGCCAATGGTAAACAACTGAAAAGCTGTCTTTCCTGATTACACACCCTACCCCATAATTTCTCTACTCCTTGTCTAACTCCTTCATGTCCATTCCTCCAGGGTGGCTTCTTCTGAGCCATTTCCGTGTCAAGCGGTCTCCTTCCTTTCTTACTTCCACATCTTATCATGTCTTTCCATGCCTTAGAAGCCCACCCTCTCTTCTCCAACCCCTCCGCTACTTTGGTGTAGGCCCTGGTATCTCTCACCTGGATTCTCAACTGTCCTGCATGCTACTTTAGAGCAGTCAGTCCTCTGGCCATAGCAGATCATGTCACTTTCCCATTTAAAACTTTTGTGGCTCTCATTACCACAGGGAAAATCTAAGCACCCTAGCCTCATACCTGAGACCTCTGAAGCCTTGTTTTCCCTCCATCCTTCCCATGTTTGTGTGTTCTAGCCACGCTGGCTCTGATGGCACCTCATCTGTAAAGTCTGTCCTGACCCTTCCCATGCCCTCCTTCAAGTACACAGAGTCCCTCTGTACTGACCCAGGCCTGAGTATTATTTGGACTCAGAGCATTCTTATACCCTTCCCCCGGGTAGAAGAGCCTCATGCTCATCCTTGGTCCTAGCATGCATTGGGTTCACCATCAGTGTTTATGGAATAAAGGTTGAACAAAGGGCCCTCCTCCCCACTGACAAGCCTTGTTGAGTGTTCCTAGAGCACCTCATGGTTCTTGAGTGAAGCTCTGCAGGAGGAGAGGCCAGTGGGCAGGTGGAATAACTTCATCAGAGTGGCCCTTTCTGTCTCTAGGTCCCAGTGCAGAGAGCCAGCGACCATCTAATGCCTACAATGGAGATCTCAATGGGCTCCTGGTCCCAGACCCCCTCTGCTCAGGTGATGGTACTTCAACAAACAAGCCTGGTCTCCGAGCCATGCCACCTATTAACCTGCAGGAAAAGCAGGTCATGTGAGTGTCTGGGAGATGGCAGTGGTGGTGATGGGGTCTTTGAGGCATTTGTGAACTAAAGGCATAAGGTGAGGGGAGAGGGTCCAGCAGCCTCTGCTGCTTCCCCACTAGATGACCTGGGGTGGAACTTAACCACACTGAGTTTGCACTAGGATGAGGGACAACGACAAGCTCAAGGGCTTGGCCTGGATCTGAAGTTTGGGCACCTGATTTAGCATGGAAGTAGGGCCATTCCCAAGGAGGGAGGTGAGCAAGGGAAGCTGTAGGTTTGGGGACCAGTGAACCAGGCAGAGTTGGGCACCTGGGACTTTACACTTTCACCAGAGTGTCTGTATCTTCTCCCCACAACCCTGCCCATTGAGACTTTGGGTGGACAAGAGTCACGCTGTGCACCCCTCCCCCCAGCTGCCTCTTAGGAGACGACAGTTCCACCTGCATCGGGATTTTGGCCAAGGAGGTGGAGATTGTGGCCAGCAGTGACTCTAGCATCTCGAGCAAGGCACGGGGGAGCAACAAGGTGGGCACCAGGATGTCATGGCATGTATAATGGATGGGGCACACTTAGGCTGTCCCTCCTCCATTCCATGCTGCCAGTACCTATGGGGACTATCCTGACAGACAGGTAGTGTATCCCAGTCTCAGGAAGCCAGGGTTGGCTGCCAAGTCTCTGTGGGAATCTGGCCCCAAGAGTTGTGAATGGGTGGCTGGGCCTGTGCATATGGCCTCTACTGTCCCCAGGCATGCTGGGGGCTACCTCAGCTCCAGGAAAGGTGCCCCAGCCCTCGACTTCTATGACCTTCCTCACTCTTGATTCTCAGGTGAAAATCCAGCCCGTCGCCAAGTATGACTGGGAGCAGAAATACTACTATGGCAACCTGATCGCTGTGTCCAACTCTTTCTTGGCCTATGCTATTCGGGGTGAGTAGGCACAGTACGGAGGAGGGAGGTGTTCTGCTAGTTACTGCTAGATGCAGTAACCCAGAGATGCAGCTCTACTGTCCGGCCACTTAGCCCACTCAGACTGTAGAGGTATAATGGAAGGCTTGTCTGTGCTGGCCCCAGCTCTGCCAGGCCTTCTGGAGCCGAGTGAGAAAACAGAGATTGAGACTGGTAGTGGCAGAGAGGCAGGCAAGGGCAGGGTTTCTCTGCTGCTGCCTGGGCCTAGATACCTATTCATGGCCTACCGCTCTCCTGATTCTAGCTGCCAACAACGGCTCAGCGATGGTACGGGTGATCAGTGTCAGCACTTCAGAGAGGACCCTGCTCAAAGGCTTCACAGGCAGCGTGGCTGATCTGGCCTTTGCACACCTCAATTCCCCACAGCTGGCCTGCCTGGATGAGGCAGGCAACCTGTTTGTGTGGCGCTTGGCCCTGGTTAATGGCAAAATTCAGTATCCTTTCCCAGGGTGGGATGGGGGACTGAAGAAAAGTGGGTGGAGCTGGGTCTGCCAGACATACCTCATTATCCACCTGCCTAGCCCTTAACACCCTGCTCAGAGAAGAGATCTTGGTCCATATCCGACAGCCAGAGGGCACTCCACTGAACCACTTCCGCAGGATCATCTGGTGCCCCTTCATCCCCGAAGAGAGTGAGGACTGCTGTGAGGAGGGCAGCCCAACGGTGGCCCTGTTGCATGAGGACCGGGTGAGGGGGCTGGGCATGGGGGGAGAGGAGGGGACCAAGTAGCAATGGTGTGGTCATGGGCTGAACACTCACCTCCCTGTACCTGCCAGGCTGAGGTATGGGACCTGGACATGCTCCGCTCCAACCACAGCACCTGGCCCGTGGATGTCAGCCAGATCAAGCAGGGCTTCATCGTGGTAAAAGGCCACAGCACAGTAAGCCTGGAACTGACTGCCTTTCCTGCCCTCCTCTCCCCACCCCTTTGTGTCCCTCATCTATTCCCTGTTACCACAGCTGCCCAGATAGCTTTCTAGCACTCTGCCGTGGGAACTTGGAGCACAGAGGGACCCGTCTCCTGTGGCCCTCACACCTAACCATGCACCCTATGGATCTGGTCTTCTCTACAGCATCCCGCCCCCATTCATTTCTTTCATACAAACACGCAGATCCACTTTGGGTCAGCCTAGCTCACTGCCATCCTCACCTGAGGAGGACTTGCTCCCACCTCTAGTCAGGTGGCAAAGCAAGGCTTTTTGGGTTCTTCCCAGTGCCTAAGTGAAGGGGCCCTCTCACCTGATGGGACTGTCCTGGCTACTGCAAGTCATGATGGCTTCGTCAAGTTCTGGCAGATTTACATTGAGGGGCAGGATGAGCCAAGGTAAGGTGGAGCCTGAGGGCCTGGGCTCCCCCAGGTAGGAGATCAGATCACCCACTCAGGCCACTCATATACCTGCCTGCAGGTGTTTGCACGAGTGGAAACCTCACGATGGGAGGCCCCTCTCCTGCCTCCTGTTCTGTGACAACCACAAGAAGCAGGATCCTGAGTGAGTGAGTGGGCGGGCAGGAGGGTGGTGGGCTGTACTTGGGGCTCCCAGCAGGGGCCCAGCCAGCCACTCAGTGCCTTGTTGCTTTGCAGGGTCCCTTTCTGGAGGTTCCTCATTACTGGCGCTGACCAGAATCGGGAGCTGAAGATGTGGTGCACGGTGTCCTGGACCTGCCTGCAGACCATTCGGTAAGGAGGGGCTGTGGGGCTGGGCAGGGGCAGGGTTGGGTTCCTTCCACCCTCTCAGTCTCATTCATCCTGCCTTGCGGCCACCCCCTCCAGCTTCTCCCCAGATATCTTCAGCCCAGTGAGGGTGCCCCCCAGCCTCAAGGTTTGCCTGGACCTCTCAGCAGAATACCTGATTCTCAGCGATGTGCAACGGAAGGTGGGCTGCAGTGGGGACACTCTGGGCAGAGCTGATATCATCAGGGAGGACAAGGGTGTGTGCTGCACATCCACAGCTTCCCAGCCCCTGAGCTCAGCTGTGAACTCGCTACCTGTGCAGGTCCTCTACGTGATGGAACTGCTGCAGAACCAGGAGGAGGGCCGTGCCTGCTTCAGCTCCATCTCTGAGTTCCTGCTCACCCACCCTGTGCTGAGCTTCGGTATCCAGGTTGTAAGTCGCTGCCGGCTGCGGCACACTGAGGTGCTGCCAGCCGAGGAGGAGAATGACAGCCTAGGGGCTGGTGAGCTTCTCAGGGTCAGGCATGTGTGTTGGGATGTAGAGGAGTGCTGAGGCACAGAGGGCCAGGGCCTTAGTCGTCCACATTGTCCTTGCAGATGGGACCCACGGAGCGGGTGCCATGGAGTCTGCAGCTGGTGTGCTCATCAAGCTCTTTTGTGTGCACACTAAGTGAGTGTGCTGGGGAGGCCTGCCTGTGCCCTGTCTGTGCCCCTCCCTACCCTGCTGACTCTGACTCTCATATTCTCCCCCTGCTCTCCCTGCAGGGCATTGCAAGATGTACAGATCCGCTTCCAGCCACAGCTGAACCCTGACGTGGTGGTCCCGCTCCCCACACACCCTGCCCATGAGGACTTTGGTGAGTTGGGGGTGACAGGAAAGCGGGTTCTGACTGGGGTCTGAGATCTGACTCAAGTGGCAGCTTTTCCCATAGCATTTGGAGAGTCTCGACCAGAACTGGCTTCTGAGGGCTTGGGATCGGCCACTCACGGCTCCCAGCCTGACCTCCGACGCATCGTGGAGCTGCCTGCACCTGCCGACTTCCTCAGTCTGAGCAGTGAGACCAAGCCCAAGCTGATGACACCTGACGCCTTCATGACACCTAGCACCTCCCTGCAGCAGGTATGCTGTGGGAGGAGTGTGGGGCGCAGGGAGGGAGGCCCTGGGAGTGCCCCCCACAGCCACAGCCCTCGTTCTCCACATCTCCCCAGATCGCTGCATCTCCCAGCAGCAGCAGCAGCAGCAGCAGTTCCTCTCTTACAGCGGTGTCTGCCATGAGCAGTACTTCGGCCGTGGACCCCTCCTTGCCCAGGTGAAATGCGGGTCAGAGTTAGGGCGTGTCAGGGGCTGGTGCCAGGTGATGCCAGGTGATGCCATGCTCTGGCTGCTTACACTTCATCCTTCCTGCCAGCAGGCCACCTGAGGAGCTGACCTTGAGCCCCAAGCTACAGCTGGATGGTGGTCTGACAATGAGCAGCAGCAGCAGCCTGCAGGCAAGCCCACGTAGCCTCCTGCCTGGCCTGCTCCCAAGTCCGGCCGACAAATTGCCTCCCAAAGGGCCCGGGCAGGTGCGTATGTGGGTGTGTGTGAAGTGCAGTGTAGCAGGTATATGGGAGTGGGAAGGCTGGCGGCAGTCTCCTCCCACAGCACCCTGTCTTCTGGTCCTGCTCTTCCTCAGGTGGTCCATGTTTCCCCTGAGGGTATCTCAGTCCCCGGTGTCCCTGGAGGGCAGATCCTCAGCCTTTCCATCCCCACCTCCTCTCCTCCTGGGCTGCGGCCATTTTTGACCTTCCTCCCCCTTCCCCACTGTCCCATCTCTCATCACTACACACACCAGCGCTTCGTCTCTGTACTCCTTTCAGTCCTACTTCCCACCCCCTAAGTTCCCACCTTTGGCCCACCTCAGGTGCCTACTGCTGCCGCTACACTATCCCTGGAGCTGCAGGAAGTGGAGCCCCTGGGGCTACCCCAGGCGTCCCCCAGCCGCACCCGCTCCCCCGATGTTATCTCCTCAGCTTCCACTGCCCTGTCCCAGGATATCCCTGAGATCGCATCTGAGGCGCTGTCCCGTGGCTTTGGCTCCTCCGCTCCGGAGGGCCTGGAGCCAGACAGTATGGCCTCAGCTGCTTCAGCACTACACCTGCTGTCTCCACGGCCCCGGCCGGGACCCGAGCTTGGCCCCCAGCTTAGCCTGGATGGAAGCCCTGGGGATGGGGATCGGCATAGTACCCCTTCCCTCCTGGAGGCAGCCTTGACCCAGGAGGCCACGGCCCCTGACAGTCAGGTCTGGCCTACGGCACCAGACATCACTCGTGAGACCTGCAGCAGCCTGGCAGAGAGGTGAGGAGCTTAGGAGGGGGAAATGTGCTGATGGTAGGGGCTTCAGATAGAGTCATCCACTGCTGAGTTGGCCTGTCCCCCCAGTCCCCGGAATGGCCTCCAGGAAAAGCACAAGAGCCTGGCCTTTCACCGACCACCTTATCACCTGCTGCAGCAACATGACAGTCAGGACGCCAGTGCCGAGCAAAGGTAGGCACCACCCCGCACTGTTCCTCTCACAGGGAGGGCCAACAAGTGGGTAGGTGCCTATTTCTCTCCCTGCCCTTCCCACAGCGACCATGATGACGAGGTGGCCAGCCTGGCCTCTGCTGCAGGGGGCTTTGGCACCAAAGTTCCCACTCCACGTCTTCCTGCCAAGGACTGGAAGACCAAAGGATCCCCTCGGGCCTCACCCAAGCTCAAGCGAAAGGGCAAAAAGGATGACGGGTAGGACGGGTCCTGGGGCCAGGGAGAGGGGTGGTCTTCAGGCTGCCTGCTTGACGTGGCCTGAGGCACTTCTCCTCTATGGCAGGGATTCGTCCGTGGGATCCCGGCTCACAGAGCACCAGGTGAGCGAGCAAACACCCTTTCTGCTGCTGGGACTCCTGCCTGTGGGGGTGGGGTAGGGTCCAAGCCTTCCCCTGGTCTGGTGTGTGGGGATGGGCGGGGCGGGCATCATGTGACTGTTGGTGTTCTGGCAGGTGGCAGAGGCCCCTGAGGACTGGCCAGCACTAATTTGGCAACAGCAGAGAGAGCTGGCGCAGCTTCGGCACAGCCAAGAGGAGCTGCTACAGCGTCTGTGCACCCAACTTGAAGGCCTGCAGAGCACCGTCACGGGCCACGTAGAACGTGCCCTAGAGTCACGGCACGAGCAGGAGCGTATCCTTGTGGGCAGTGGTGCAGCATGGGGCGGCAGCAGCATTCTTGGCCTAGGAAGGGACATGGGACCTGCTGCAGCCCTGTTCCTTAGCTAAAATGCAGAGCGGCGACTGGAGCGGGCACTGGCCGAGGGGCAGCAGCGTGGTGGGCAGCTGCAGGAGCAGCTGACGCAACAGCTGTCCCAAGCGCTATCTTCAGCTGTGGCTGGGCGGCTGGAGCGCAGCATACGGGATGAGATCAAGAAGACGGTTCCTCCATGTGAGTTTTGCATGGAGACTTCTGGGTGGGCCAGATGGGAGTGGGGCCCCCTACCTGTCAAGCTTCCTCTCATGGCTCTACTTTTCCCTCCTCACCCTGTCCCAGGTGTGTCTAGGAGTCTGGAGCCCGTGGCAGGCCAACTGAGCAACTCGGTGGCCACCAAACTCACAGCCGTGGAGGGTAGCATGAAAGAGAATATCTCCAAGCTGCTGAAGTCCAAGGTGCTGTGGGGCCCAAGATGAGGGAGGTTGGTGGTTGGTGGGCTTGGGCTCAGCTTTCAACTCAGCCCCTTCTTCCACCCCCAGAACTTAACAGATGCCATTGCCCGAGCAGCCGCAGACACGTTACAGGGGCCAATGCAGGCCGCCTACCGTGAAGCCTTCCAGAGCGTGGTACTGCCCGCCTTCGAGAAGAGCTGCCAGGCCATGTTCCAGCAGATCAATGATAGCTTCCGACTGGGCACGCAGGAATGTGAGTAGGGTCATATGCCCGAAGAGGGGAAGGGCTATCATCTTCTCCCTACCATCCCTCTCATGGCCCCCATGGTCACTTCTCAGACTTGCAGCAGCTGGAGAGCCACATGAAGAGCCGAAAGGCACGAGAACAGGAGGCGCGGGAGCCCGTGCTGGCTCAGCTGCGGGGCCTGGTCAGCACACTGCAGGGGGCCACTGAGCAGATGGCGGCTACCGTGTCCAGCAGCGTTCGGGCTGAGGTGCAGCACCAACTGCACGTGGCTGTGGGCAGGTGTGTGGGCAGGGCACTGAGCTAGGTGGTGGGTTTGGAAAGGGTCAGACCCAACTGCCTGTCAGCCTCATCTCCCTGACTTGCCTTTGCAGCCTGCAAGAGGCAATTTTAGCACAGGTGCAGCGCATTGTTAAGGGTGAGGTGAGTGTGGCACTCAAGGAGCAGCAGGCTGCCGTCACCTCTAGCATCATGCAGGCCATGCGCTCAGCCGCTGGCACACCTGTCCCTGCCACCCACCTCGACTGCCAAGCCCAGCAAGCCCATATCCTGCAGCTGCTGCAGCAGGGCCACCTCAATCAGGCCTTCCAGCAGGTAAGCCGGGCACTAAGCTCAGATAGTCAGGAGTCTCCTGACAAGACCCACACATCATACATTCCACTCTACCCATCAGGCTTTGGGTGGTCTGGCCTCAGCAGACTCTTTTTGGTTCTCTTTGGCCTCTAGGGCATTTCCTTTGCTTTTCCCTCTGTCTGGACCCTGGATCCCTTCCTACCTCAGTCTACCTTGTTTCAGAACTACTCTTCTCAGGAAACCTTTCCTGATTCCCTAGAGTAACAACACAGCCGTACAGTGCTCTCTCTGGGCCCCAAAGCATCCCCCTCAGGATGCCCTACTCTGGTCATCCTCTCCCAGGCCACATAGCCAGACAAGCAGGCATTCCATCCTGACATTAGCTATAAACTCTGTTCTCTACTCAGGCCCTGACAGCTGCCGACCTGAACCTGGTGCTGTACGTGTGTGAAACTGTGGACCCAGGCCAGGTTTTTGGGCAGCCACCTTGCCCCCTCTCCCAGCCTGTACTCCTTTCACTCATCCAGCAACTGGCCTCTGACCTTGGCACTCGAACTGACCTCAAGCTCAGGTGAGTGGGCGTAGTCAGGGACTAGGGCTGTGGTGAAGGGCGGGGAGCAGTTCAAAGCAGACTCCCACTCCTGCCTGACTCCCCTCCTTAATTTTCTCCACCAATCCCCTGTCCCCACCCATCGCAGGCTTTGAGGCCTCTGTTATCAGCCTCTGGGCCTCATTGCCACCAGGGGGCACTCCTCTCTGCTGGAGGTCACCTGTAGCCTGTCCTTTTCCTAAACCCTCAGCTACCTGGAAGAGGCTGTGATGCACCTGGACCACAGTGACCCCATCACTCGGGACCACATGGGCTCCGTCATGGCCCAGGTGCGCCAGAAGCTCTTCCAGTTCCTGCAGGCGGAGCCACACAACTCACTTGGCAAAGCGGCCCGGCGTCTCAGCCTCATGCTGCATGGCCTTATGACCCCCAGCCTCCCTTAGCTAAGCCTGCCTTGCCCAGGATGGGGTGGCACTGAAGGTCAGCAGACAGGCCTAGGCCAAAGCAGGGTCATGTCTGCCCTTTACCTGCTCAGGCTCCCACCTCTGGCGTGTTTGATGGGGATAGCACTGGCTATGGTCTATAGGTTGTGGTAGCCAGCAGGTTTAGGCTGGGCCCAGGGTGGGTATTGTGCCTTCTTGGGTTCTGCCATGCCTGGAGCATGACCCCTGAGATTATGACACCACTTTAGTTGAATTTTCCATGTTCCTTTTTACCACCAGTTTGGTTCTTTTTGTTTTTGAAAAACATTGAGAAATTCAATTAAATGCTTTTGGAATAAAATGGAGTATGTGTGTGCTTTTCGTATGTCTTTGGCATGACTTTGATAACTGCCCTTTGTTACCTGCCCCCTCTCCTGGAGCTCTGTCTAGGCCAACCCACCCCAGGGCCCTGGACACCCACCCTCATCTGCCCAACTGCCTTCCCAGATCTCCGCTCTCCATCTCTGAGGCAAGGCAAGGGCCCTGGGATCAGCTCAGCACCACCCCGTGCCCCTGGGTTCTCCTCTCTGGAGTCCCTCCCTTCTTTGCCTATCTGAACTGGGAGGCGGGGCTGCTGGCTGGTTTGAGCTCCACCCTCACCCCCCATCCAATCACAGTTCCTCCTTCTGGGGGCTGGGCCGAAGGGCTGCACTCCAAGCTGCTAGCTCTGGCACTAGGCTCCCAGCCTGGGGACGATGTGCTGCCGCTTCTGTCACCGCCGGCAACCGCCCTGTGCACTGGGGCTGTTGCTGCTGCTGCTGCCGCCCCTTGGTGAGTGCCGGTGTGCTGGACCCAGCCCAGTCCACACACACCCTCCCCAGCTGGGTGTAGGTTGTGTGGGAGCTGAGGCGCAGCCTTCCTGAGCGCTGAGAGTCAGGGTGGAGAGGAGGTGAGAGGGCTCCAGGGAGGCCACTGGCTTCAGGATGTAAAGTGAGGGTGGAACTGAACCCTAGTTTCAGAGGGAAGAGCCCCCAAATTCCACAGTCCCCATCCTGATAAGGGGAGACGACCTCTTGTGGGACTCCCAGACCAACCGTGGGATCTTTGAGGTCCTCTCTTAGGGTCGAACCTGGATCCCAACCCCCTCTATTCTGCCCTACCCGTCAGAAAACACCTGTCTCTGGGGAGGGGATGGAAAGGCCAAACAGATTGTCTAGGCTGCAGAGAAGCTGGACGTTGCCAGGGGACCTGCCTCCTTTCACCATGTCCGTACTCCTTCATTTGGACCATTCTCACCTGACCTGGGACCCAGAAGCTCGGAAGAGCCAACCCCTGGGACGAGGCTTCTCCTTCCCCCATCCCCATCTATCCTGTCCAGGTCTGCCTAGAAGTGGGCAGAGGCAGGTGGTCCCCAGACGTGCCCCTTAGTTCCCTGGGGAACCGCTTTCACGCTGAGTCACGTCCCCAGAACGCTCCCTGGTAAACAAGCCCCTGGGGTTTGGCGGCGGGGGGTGGGGGGGGATGGTGAGGGCACACCGCCTCATCCTATCAACTATTCTCCACCCCCACCCCCAGTCCTTGTATCTCCCCTGGCAGCAACCACAGCGGTCCCAGGCCGCTGTGACACCATATACCAGGGCTTTGCTGAGTGTCTCATCCGCTTGGGGGACGGCATGGGCCGCGGAGGTGAACTGGAGAGCGTCTGCAGGTACGGGCAGGCGTGAGGGCAGCAACCCAACCCCACACCCTTGGGGTCTGAACCTCTTACCTCCCATTCCAAAGCCCCCTGCCCCACCTAATTCCCTTAACCCCACACCCTTGACAGGTCTTGGAATGATTTCCACACCTGTGCCTCGCGAGTCCTGTTGGGCTGCCCCGAGGAGGCCGCCGCCGTGTGGGAGTCACTACAGCAAGAAGCTCGCCGGGCCCCACACCCAGATAATTTGCACACTCTGTGCGGCACCCCTGTACGCCTTCAGGACCACGGGGCGGGCCCAGAGACCAACCAGGAGACGCTGCGGGCGACAGCGCCAGCACCCACTCTGGCCCCCGAGCCCCCTCTGCTGGCGGCTGCTTTGGCACTCGCCCGCCTCCTGGGTCCTCTGGCCTAGCCGGTCTGGCTGGGTAGCAGCACGCCCCGCACCCCCACCTCCCCACCCCGTGGCTGTCGTCGTGGCTCCTCAGAAGGCGCTCAGCTTTCATTAAAGGTATTTATATTTGTACCAAACTCCTTCCTTTCTTTCCACTGCGGCCCACCTGGCTGAGGGGGAGGCCTCAAGAAGCTGATCCCCAGGATGAGATGGGCGGGCTGAAGACCACCATAGGGGACTCAGTCTTTCTCTTCACAAACACTCATTTCCCAGGGGCAGTGCAGAGCTTTCCATTGCCATCAGGTTCCAAGACTTCTGGTGGTGACCCAAGATGTGTGGGAATGCACATCTTTCTCTGTTCTCCCGGGCTGGCATTCCTAGCCCTACCTGCCCCTCCTGTCCTGGCCCCTAGGGGCCATGTGAGGTGATAGAGGGTCGGCACCCCCACCCTCAGCCAGTCCACCCCCCCCCCCCAGGTTCTTTCCAGTTTCCAGGCTCCTGTCCATCTCACCTCCTCCTCCCTCTGCTGAACTACCACCTTAGCCTTCAAGACAGAGTTCAGATTAAGTACCCTTTCCTCTCCTTCTCTGGGGTCCTGATTCATCTGAGGGGAGCCTGTTCCAGAAGGTGGGGAGCCCCCATTGGAGTCCACATTCAAGTACCTGAGGTGACCTGGAGCTGCAGAAATTGGGGTCACAATGAGGGTTCCTCTGGCCTCACGCTCTCCACAAGCTTGTTCTTTGAGAAGATGTGTGCAGTGTGAGGTCAGAACAATCCCAGAAGGCTTTCTGGAAGCACAGATGAGTGTGTGATGTGTGAGGAGCCCCAGTTCATCATGGTGAGAAGAAAAGCCAGAATCAGAACGGGCAGAATCCTGAGGGAAGGAGGAGGCCTCAGAGAGGGTGAGACCCTCTACTGATCAGTCATCTACTGTCCCTGCCAGGACCCTCTTCCAAGCCATCACCCCGCGACTTGTGTGGGCACTGCCATGGCCTCCTCACTGGCTTCTACTCTCACTCCCTCCACTTTATTCTCCATTTTCTAAATTGAAAAACTGATCCTGATATTAAACTCCTTTTCATTGTCTATAAGGCCCTGTGTAAGCCAGCTATGTTTATATATAAGACGTTTTATTCAGTCTACTCCTTCAACTCCCCCTCTGTCGTAGCACAGAGGAGTGAGCTACCTGCTCAGTCAGTCCTTGGGTTAAGGGGAGGTTTCAGAGAAGGACCATGATAGAGGGTGATAGGAGGTAAGGATACAAGACTTACAAATGGTGGAGGAGAAGTGGGGCTGAGTTGGAGAGGGCTTTACAAGAGGGGCCCAGGTAATCAGCTGGGAGGGGAGGAGGGGTGGGAGTCCAGAACTTGGCAGGCCAGGTTTGTACTAAAGCCCGTGCTGGTAGGTTGTTGGCCCTAGGACAGAATCAGGCCTGATAGGACCCTTGACTAGGCTCCAGGGTGACAGGTGCCTCCAGAGACCTCCACCGTACTTTATCATGTAGGAGCCCTACTTCAGCAACGCTTCCCAAACACCCTCCCATTCCAATTAGCTAAGATGCCTCAGTTAACTCACTCTCTGCCCTGTCTTTTCTCCTGTACTTCATTCACCTGTATTTTTATCCCCACTTCTCTCTCTCAGCCATTCCTTACCCATCTCACATCACCTGAAGGAGAAGGTTCAGGAAAAAAACCCTCCCAGATCCACCCCCTTTGATCACCAGTATCTTCCAGAAGGAAAGGCCAGCCTTTTATTCTTTGTACATCTGTTCTCTGTGCTCAGAATAACCTTCCTCATTTCCTCCTGGTGAACTCCTACTTCTTGTTCAGTATCACCTACCGCCTCCCTAACCCTGACTCCAAGCTGAATCAGAAGCCTCCTTCAGGTCCACACAGCTCCTGGGCTTTCTTCTGTCTCTGTACAGATAACACTGGTTCACTGTTACTGTCAGGGTCTAGGTCAGAATTCCCCACTCTGGATTCCCCAAGTGTCCTCTTTGTGTCTCTAGCACCCAGCCTAAGGCTGGGTAAAAAGAGTGTACTTGTGGGAGTGCGTGGAATGAAAAACAGAATTGCTAAATCCTGCATAGGAAATGTTACAGTCAGCAAAAGCTTGGACTGAGAATGACTTCAGTATGGAGGATGTGTCTTCTTGGGGCAGCCCTCTTAACCTGAGCATACTATTTGGAGCTGGGGCTCCAAACCCCAAAAGTCTTCCTAGAGCCACCCTTGGTGGGTGGCCAGGAGCAGGCTGCTTCCAGGAGCAGGGGCTCAATTGTGTTGGCCAGCCATCAAAGGGATTACCATCCTCCTGCTGTGACCTACTTTCCCCTGGTTTTTGCCCCCTAAGTCCCTGCTCTTCCCTGGAATTGAGTGACCTGGAGTGTGTGCAGGGGGGTGGGGTTGGGGACAGAATCTGCTCTCTGGCCAGGGGCTTAAGAGCTTTGTGTGTTTTATCCCAGAGCTGCAGGAAAGGGGTGGGCTGAGAGCCAAGTGGACTGGGCCCTAGACACAGCTGCCCAGGCCAGAGCATCATGATAATGGTGCTTCTCACGTTTGCAGTTCTGCAGACATGGAACAGCTTATTGTTCAGGGGAGAATCTGGGAGTTGGATATCCTGAGCCCAGTCCCCTCTGCATCAGTATACCTCTTCATCTCAGGCCCCCCGTGTTCTTCACCAGAGCCCAGACCAGCACCTTCCATAGCAAGGGCTCAATAAATATTTATTGAATTAATTTGCTGAATGTCTGCAAAATAGAGGTGTTGTGTGGAATTCTATATTATTTTCAACCCTCACAATAACTGTGAGGTCAAGATTATGATCCCCATTATACAGATAAGAAACATGAAGCTTAAGGAGGGGAAGATGTCTTGCTTAAGTTCAGTTCACACAACTGTGGAAGTGTCAGAGCTGGGATATGATCCCAAGTTTGCTTGGCCCCTAAGTTCATTCCCTTAAGCATCACACTAGACATATGGAAATAATTTTTTAAGTTTTCTTTTTTATTTTTATTTATTTTATTTTTGGCTGAGTGGCCTGTGGGATTTTAGTTCCCCGACCAGGGATTGAACCCACGCCCCTTGCAGTGGAAGCATGAAGTCTTAACCACTGGACCACCAGAGAAGTCCCTAAAGTTTTCTTTTTTTTTTTTTTTTTTTTGCGTTACGCGGGCCTCTCACTGTTGTGGCCTCTCCCGTTGCGGAGCACAGGCTCCGGACGCGCAGGCTCAGCGGCCATGGCTCACGGGCCCAGCCACTCCGCGGCATGTGGGATCTTCCCAGACCGGGGCACGAACCCGTGTCCCCTGCATCGGCAGGTGGACTCAACCACTGCGCCGTGTCCCCTGCATCGGCAGGCGGACTCTCAACCACTGCGCCACCAGGGAAGCCCAAGTTTTCTTTTTCAATAAAATCTTTTATGAAGCCCTACTACATAAAACAGACTGTGATATTTTATTGGTGTTAATATATGTTTAGGTTTAAAGTATAACATTAGCTTATACAGTTAAAGACAATTCCATGTATGAAGTAAGGGCTCAATAAAGATTTTAAGAAATGAACAGACTGCAATGAGGAAGATGTATGGAGATTACAATCCCATCATCATTCAAAAGTAGTTGTGGCCGGGGGGGTTAAGGTGATGGACTAGAAATCCATTGGTGTTTCCCTGCGCAGGTTCAAATCCTGCCGAACTACGCCACCTTTCCCTTATGGTGATCCCTATTGAGTCACAGCCAGTTGGGGAAGACTGCTGTTGCCTTAAAGAAAGAAACTGGATTGTTCTCCAGCCCTGCTCTTTATGGTTGCCCAGTGAAAGACTCCACCAAGCACGTGGATTGCGCCCCAATAGTAAATACAAGGTAAGTAATAAAAATATTATTAAAGAAGGAAAAAAAATCCCCTTATTACTTGAGACATTTATTTCCCCCCCCATCTCCACCCCGAATCTGGGTTGATTGTAAAGTTAAGTGAGATAATTCTGACCCTATAGAGGAACTGTTAATGGTAACAATTTTTCTTTAATCTACTTGTTTTGCAGCCTCAGGATATACTAAATTTAATAACAATAAAAACAACAATAATTAAACTGTTACTCTGAAGTTGGCCCCAAACTAATTTCACCTATTCTCAAGTTAACCATTTGCACCTCCGCTGTGATGGAGGTCAAATTCAACATATCTGAGTGCCTGAATTATTTTAATTTCAGTTTAAAAAAAATAGATTTGTTAATTAAATTTATACCGATCCTTTGCGGAGTTCCAGAGGCACTTCCAGAAACCTCCTGAAATGCACTACGTCCCCAACCACGCACTATATTGTTATTTTATTTTTGGCCGCGCCCCGCGGCATGCGGGATCTTAGTTTCCCCACCAGGGATCGAACCCGTGGCCCCTGCATTAGGAGTGCGGAGTCTTAACCTCTGGATCTCCATGGAAATCCCCCAACCTCGCACTATAAAGCGCCCTGCCCCCAACCTGAATCTTGAAACTTTCTCCCTACTTCCCACGGTGCCTGCCCCAAACCTAGGGTCGAGACACTTGGAGCGACACAGAGACTCACCTCCTACTCCCGGAGAGAGCCCGACCCCGCCCTGAAGCCGTTGATTGGCAAGCTACGCTCGGAGAGCCGCCAACCGCATAGCCCGGCCCTCTCGAGTCCGCCCCTGCCCCGCCCCGTGGGCGGCCCGGATTTGTTTTGGCGTCAAGCGCGCGCTGTGATGACGCCACGACGCTGACGCCTGAGGATGGCGGCGGCGGCGGTGGCGGTGGCCGGGGCTGTGTCTGCGGCCCGGAGAGGGTCAGCACAGTCGCCCAGACGCCGAAGAGCCCGCCGCCCGCGCGAGGTGAGGCGGCCCGGCCAGGACCGACGGCCCCATGGGCGGGAGGGGCTGACGAGCTGCAGCCACGGTCTCTTCCTGGAGCACTGGGCCCGTCCCTGCCCAGCCCGGAGCCCTCGGCCTGTGCCCGCTGCGCCGGGGCCTAGGGGGAGTGGGTAGCAGGCCAGGCGATGGCTGCTTGGGGTCCCTGGTGTCCGAGGCTTGACTGGCCTTGAAATATGCTGCTGCGCTGGGTAGCCCGTCTCTGAGGCCCCAAGGGCCAATTGGACGTGGTCAGCTGTCCTGCCAGCTGTTCAACCAGTCGACATCGGTCAGGGTGAACCAACCTGGTTCTCCTCATTACCTTCTCGTGTCTGGCACCTACTCCACACCTCCTCTTTTGCTACTGAACGACAGGGTCGGTGGGCAGCTAGTCTCTTCCTTGTTCAGGCTGGGGAAAATCACACCTGAGTCCAGCCGGGTCGCCTGCTTAGTAAGCCAGTTATCCCTCTGCTTTTATAAGGGGAAGCCCAGCTCCCCCACGCTCACTCCCTCTCCTGAAACTGTGAAGTGATAGTTCCCACTTGAAAATCTGAATAAGTGCTTCATTGCCTAAAACGGGCTCGTTGGTACCTGCAGGGTAAAGGCCAAACTTCATAGCAGGGCATTCAGGGCTCTTCATAATCTGGCATAACCCCGAAGTCAACATCTGGGCACTTCTGTCTCCTGCTTACATAGTTTGTTGTTGGGGGTATGTACATCTGCCGTTAGCTCTGTGTTTTAACACCCTTTCGCTTTAGATATGCAATTTTCTCACTTTGTAATACTCTTCTTTCCCCCCACCCCCACCTCCACCCACCAGTTTGGAAAATTTACATCTGTCCTTTAAAATCCACCTTAGATTTAATTTCCTTGGAAAAGCCTCCCTTCACATGTAACCATTGACTCCTCTGTACTTCAATTCATGTGACTACTGTTGGAGTTTATTGTGTTGTGTCACCTGATGGTTGGCCTGGGGATTGTGTCTTCTGTCTGCCTATCAGTGTCTGGCTCTGTGCTTGGCATAAAGTAGGAGCTGAGTCAACTGTGATAGGTTACTGATTTAAGAATGGATACAGATTCAGCTATACTACTGAGCACATATCAGGGGCCAGGACCTGAGATGAGCACAGCAAATGCAAGTGTCCTGTTTGCACATTCACACGTATGCATGTGGTAGGTGGTGCAGCCTTGTCAACCTGATGATCTAAAATCTCCTGGGGTGGTTTTTCAAAATACAAATTCAAGAGTCTCATTTTCGGAGATTTTGATGCAGAATATCTGGAATCTGGTAGGAATCTGTATTTTTTTAAAACTCTCCAGGTGACTTGACTATGCTCCTTAGTTGAAAATCTTTGTCATCACTCCAGGAAACAACTGTTGTGTCTTTGTCCAGTGGGAAGGGCCAGCTGTGCCTTGTAGCACACAACTGCTGTTGCAGTCTCATTTCCCATATCCTGGGGAGGCAAGATGATTTGGTGGTTAGAAGTATGGGGTTTGGAATAAGAAAGACTTTGATTCACTTCTTGACTTTTATGAGATCTTGAGGTTCTTTGAGTCCTAGTTTGCTCATCCCATAATAGGAATAATCATGCCTACTTTATGTGGTTGCAGAGAGGAGTGAGAATGCATATAAGACGCTTAGCACAGTTGGAACTTAGGAAATGGAAGCCACTGTTATTACTAATGGCTATTCTTCCCAGAGTTCATCCCATGTCAAAAGGGGATCTCATCATAGTAAGCCTGTTTGCTCTTCAGACTGAGTCTTGTGTAGGAAGCTACCTTATGTTCTGTGATTTCCTTGAGGTAATTTCTGATCATCAGAGATAGCTCTAACAAAACTGTGCTTCTACTCAGGGCAGTTGCAGTTGGCTATTCCCCTAGAAAAGATGTGGATTGCTGACTCACTGGAGGGCGGATTTGCTGAATAAGTACGTTGTCCAGGTCTAATTGCAATTCTTGTTAAGTTGTATAAATGAGCTAAAGAAAGTGCAGCTTTCAGGAAACCTGTTTGCCTCTTACACCGAACTAGAGCTGAGCCTCACTTGGAATGGAATACCCCAGAAAATCCTAGTGTCTGTGAAATCTGAACCAGGTACTGGGGTTCTCTGTCACTCACAAGTTCATTGTTAAGTGAGTGAGACTTCGGTTTAGCCGTCTGTTTTTACTTTATAAGTGTGAGCATGTTACTTGGGCAACTTTTTTTTTTTTTTTTTTTGGCAGTACGCGGGCCTCTCACTGTTGTGGCCTCTTCCATTGCGGAGCACAGGCTCCGGATGCGCAGGCCCAGCGGCCATGGCTCACGGGCCCAGCCGCTCCGCGGCATGGGGGATCCTTCCGGACTGGGGCATGAACCCGTGTCCCCTGCATCGGCAGGCGGACTCTCAACCACTGCGCCACCAGGGAAGCCCTATTTGGGCAACTTTGATCCTCTCCAGTGCTTCCTAACTGTGTGATGTGAATTGGCTATAGGTGTGCCAAAGTATTGACCCTTAAGCTTTGAGATAGCTGAGAACAGCTGTCTCCATTGGCCCAGGGTGCACAGAGAAAAATTTGAGAAGTACAGCCCTGGAAGAAAGGAAACAATTCTGCTTGTTGAGAGCTGGAGAGAGACTTATTTATTTGAACTTTCTTTTCTTCCAGGAATCTTACTCAGTAAGTATTAAGCCAATTTGTGTTGGCTAGGTCATCACTGAGCTAATTCTTGGTACAGCCCTCTGTTGCCATGGCATCTCATGTGATGCTAAAGTAGAAAAATGTGCTGTTTTCGTTTGCTAGAGGAAAATTATCGCAGAGGGACCCCTTCCAGGCTGCCAGCCTTGAAGTGGCCTCACAGGGCATCATAAGAGTAATGGATCAGGGGACACTTGGTGTGGAGCCATTTGGGCTGTAAGTTCCTTGAGAACAGAGATTGTAACTGCCTTCTTTTTGTCTGTCACAGCCCCTGGCAGAGTTCCTGGCCCACAGCAGGAGCTCAGTAAATATTTATGGGTTTAACTTTGGGATTTTGGAAGGCGAACCCCAGGTACATTGCCAGAGGCTGTATTTCTGATGATGGGATGGGCAGTGGGTGGGATGTCTCAGATGGAGTTGAGGGTCAGGATAAAATGAGGAGGACACGACAAACTGTTGAACTCTCCTTCTCTCAGCCCTAAAGCAGGAGTCTCTGCTCACCAATTATTACCATGTAGAGCAGTGGTGCATAGAGTCCTTAAGAGGTGGAGTCCTGAGTTACTATATTCCAGAAAGAAGTTATAACAATTCTTATTATGAAATAGTGTTAAAAGTTAAAACATTACGGAAGTGAATAATGAACTGTCTTTAGATACAAACACTAATCTTTTTTTTTTTTTTTTTTGCGGTACGCGGGCCTGTCACTGCTGTGGCCTCTCCCGTTGTGGAGCACAGGCTCCAGACGCGCAGGCTCAGCGGCCATGGCTCACGGGCCCAGCTGCTCTCCGGCATGTGGGATCCTCCCGGACCGGGGCACGAACCCGCGTCCCCTGCAAAGGCAGGCGGACTCTCAACCACTGCACCACCAGGGAAGCCCAACACTAATCATTTAAAAAATAATTTGGTGTATATTTGGTATAATAATTTGGTGTATATTCCCCCAGCTTTTTTCTTATGTATATACTAGTCTATACATTTCTACAATATGTATTTTTTAACTTTAAAAATATAATATGTGGTGATGACTTTAAAATATAGCAATAGCACAGAAGTATGTAACGTGAGAAGTAAGAGTCTCCCTTCCTTCCACCTGTTCCCCCCACATTCCCACACCCTAGAGGCAGTCACTGTCAACAGCTTCTCTTTTACCTTTCCAGGATATTTTTTTCCCATGTATATGTCTATACCTGTTTAGAAATTTCTCGTTAGACATATACTTCACATATTCTTTTTTTTTTTTTGGCTGCAATACGCGGCATGCGGAACTACCCCGACCAGGGATTGAACCCCTGCCCCCCTGCAGTGGAAGCGCAGAGTTTAACCACTGGACCACTGGGGAAGTCCCTTCACAAACTGTCTTTTTTTTTTTTTTTTTTTTGCGGTACGCGGGCCTCTCACTGTTGTGGCCTCTCCCGTTGCGGAGCACAGGCTCCGGACGCGCAGGCTCAGTGGCCATGGCTCACAGGCCCGGCCGCTCCACGGCATGTGGGATCTTCCCAGACCGGGGCACGAACCCGTGTCCCCTGCATCGGCAGGCGGACTCTCAACCACTGCACCACCAGGGAAGCCCCACAAACTGTTTTAAACTCCTTGGTACATCACAGACATGGATACCAGTACAAAGCCACTCAAACTGATGGGTATCTTTCTTTCTTTGTCAATATATATGGATTTACCTCATTCGTTTCAACAGCTGCAGAGCATTCCATTATGTGAATGTATCTTAGTTTATTTAATTATTTCCTTCCTGATGAATATTTGGGTTGTTTCCTTTTTCTCATTATTATAAAGAATGGTTCCATGAGCTTTCTTTTGAAAATATATCTTTGTGTACTTGTAGAAGTGGTTTTGTAGAATTATTTCTGAAAATGAAATTGCTGGGTCTTGTGTCAGTTTCCCTGTTTTAATTTTCTAAATATTTATTTATTTATTTATTTTTGGCTGCATTGGGTCTTTGTTGCTGCATGCAGGCTTTCTCTAGTTGTGGCAAGCGGGGGCTACTCTTCGTCGTGGTGCGTGGGCTTCTCATTGCGGTGGCTTCTCGTTGCAGAGCACGGGCTCTAGGCACGCGGACTTCAGTAGTTGCAGCATGTGGGCTCAGTAGTTGCAACACATGGGCTCAGTAGTTGCGGCACGCAGGCTCTAGAGCGCAGGCTCAGTAGTTGTGGCGCATGGGCTTAGTTGCTCGGCAGCATGTGGGATCTTCCCGGACCAGGGCTTGAACCCATGTCCCCTGCATTGGCAGGCAGATTCTTAGCCACTGCGCCACAAGGGAAGTGCCAGTTCTCCTGTTTCAGAAAGCAGAATCGTGTGGTTCCCCCTAAGGTTGCAGAGGTCCGTGTTCAGGGTTTTGTTTTGTTTTTTTAAATTTTACTGAAGTATAGTTGATTTACAGTGTTGTGTTTAATTTCTGCTGAACAGCAAAGTGACTCAGTTACACATATATATTCTTCTTCATATTCTTTTCCATTATGATGTATCACAGGATATTGAATATAGTTCCCTGTGCTATACAGTAGAATCTTGTTGTTTATCCATTCTATATACAGTAGTTTGCATCTGCTAATCCTAGACTCCCAATTCTTCCCTCCCCCCCACCCCTTGGCAACCACAAGTCCATTCTCTATATTTGTGAGTCTGTTTTTGTTTTGTAGATATGTTCACTTGTGTCGTATTTTAGATTCCACATATAAGTGATATCATATGGTATTTGTCTTTCCCTGACTTAACTTTACTTAGTATGGTAATCTCTAGGTCCATCCATGTTGCTGCAAATGGCATTATTTTAATGGCTGAGTAATATTCCATTCCATACACACACACACGCACACACCCCCACCCCCCACCCCCACATCATCTTTATCCATTCATCTGTTGATGGACATTTAGGTTGTTTCCATGTCTTGCCTGTTGTAAATAGTGCTGCTGTGAACATAGGGGTGCATGTATCTTTTTGAATTATAGTTTTTTCTGGGTATATGCCCAGGAGTGGGATTGCTGGATCATATGGCAACTCTATTTTTAGTTTCTTGAGGAACCTCCATACTGTTTTCCATAGTGACCGCACCAATTTACATTCCTCCCAACAGTGTAAGAGAGTTTCCCTTTTCTCCACGCCCTCTCCAGCATTTATTATTTGTCCTTTTTTTTTTTTTTTTTTTTTTTGCGGTATGCGGGCCTCTCACTGTTGTGGCCTCTCCCGTTGCGGAGCACAGGCTCCGGACGCGCAGGCTCAGCGGCCATGGCTCACGGGCCCAGCCGCTCCACAGCACGTGGGATCCTCCCGGACCGGGGCACAAACCCGTGTCCCCTGCATCGGCAGGCGGACTCTCAACCACTGTGCCACCAGGGAAGCCCTGTCAATTTTTTAATTATGGCCATTCTGACTGGTGTGAGGTGGTACCTCACTGTTTTGATTTGCATTTTTCTGGTAATTAGCGATGATGAGCATCTTCTCAAGTGCCTATTGGCCATCTGTATGTCTTTTTAGGAGAAATGTCTATTTAGGTCTTCTAACCATTTTTCTTTCTTTTTTTTAAAGTTTATTTATTTTTGGCTGCGTTGGGTCTTCGTTGCTGCACGCGGGCTTTCTCTAGTTGTGGTGAGCGGGGGCTACTCTTCGTTGTGGTGTGCCAGCTTCTCATTGCAGTGGCTTCTCTTGTTGTGGAGCACAGGCTCTAGGCATGCGGGCTTCAGTAGTTGTGGCTCATGGGCTCTAGAGCGCAGGCTCAGTAGTTGTGGCACACGGGCTTAGTTGCTCCGTGGCATGTGGGATCTTCCCGGACCAGGGCTCGAACCTGTGTCCCCTGCATTGGCAGGCGGATTCTTAACCACTGCACCACCAGGGAAACCCTAACCATTTTTCGATTGGTTTGTTTTTTTGTTATTGAATTGTAGGTGCTGGTTGTATATTTTGGAAATTAAGCCCTTGTTGGTCCCATCATTTGCAAATATTTTCTCCCATTCCATAGGTTGTCTTTTTGTTTTGTTTATGGTTTCCTTTGATGTGCAAAAGCTTATAAGTTTGATTAGGTCCCATTTGCTTATTTTTTTGTTTGTTTGTTTGTTTGTTTTTGGGGTTTTTTTGCGGTACGCCGGCCTCTCACTGCTGTGGCCTCTCCCGTTGCGGAGCACAGGCTCTGGACGCGCAGGCTCAGCGGCCATGGCTCACGGGCCCAGCCGCTCCGCGGCATGTGGGATCTTCCCGGACCGGGGCACGAACCCGTGTCCCCTGCATCGGCAGGCGGACTCTCAACCGCTGCGCCACCAGGGAAGCCCCCATTTGCTTATTTTTGATTTTATTTCTATTGCCTTGGGAAACTGATCTAGGAAAACATTGGTACGATTTATGTCAGAGAATGTTTTGCCTGTATTCTCTTCTAGGAGTTTTATGGTGTCTTGTCTCATATTTAAGTCTTTAAGCCATTTTGAGTTTATTTTTGTGTGTGGTGTGAGGGTCAGGGGTTTTTATCTAAAGTGACAGACTTCTTTGCCTGCTATCCCTGCTTGCCTCGTGATGGTTAGAAGTGCTGTTTAGCAGTTACTTATTTCTGGGATTCCTGAGAGATTACTGCCTACTTCATTTTGATAGACAGTCTTTCAAAACATGGGAGCAGAATATAGAGATCTTTGCAGGCAAAAGGTTGTGAAGCTTTGCCATGGAGAATGGTCTTAGGAGGTGTTATTGGAGAGGGCTGGGTGCCTGCCTGGGAGGCATCCACAGACTTCTGTGGCCAGGAAAATTGTTTCAGGATCCATTCCTGTCCTCTGCTTCTAGGCCCCTGGTCTCCCCACAGATGGGTCTGGCAGTTTATGGACAAACTTGCTTTGGAGTTCAGATAACAATCTGTAAGATCCGAATAGACCTGAGAACTCTGGCTTCCTTTGTTGTTGAGGACATTTATACAGGCGCCCAAAGAGCATGGCTCTGGTTTAAACACCAATCTGGCCTCTTCCTGCCACTTGAAAATTTCTGAGGTTCTGGGATTGTTGCCCTGCAGCAAAAAGAAACCTGAGAACCAGCCCACCTTTCACTCAGTGTTAACAAACATTGAATGCCTGCTCGGAGCTCAGCGCTTTGTTGGGAGCCAGAGAGTTCTGGAAACCTGAGAAGTGGCCCCTTCCCTCAAAAGGCTGACAACTCTAGTGATCCAAAGTAATCTAGAGTATAGCATTGAGTAGTGTGACCCAGATTGTACGTGGAATGCAGGTTTCGGAAGGCATGCCCTTCAGAAAAGATCCTCGGGCTTCCCTGGTGGCGCAGTGGTTAAGAATCCACCTGCCAATGCAGGGGACACGGGTTCGAGCCCTGGTCCAGGAAGATCCCACATGCCGCGGAGCAACTAAGCCCATGCGCCACAACTGCTGAACCTGAGCTCTAGAGCCCATGAGCCAGAACTACTGAGCCAGCGTGCCGCTGAAGCCCGTGAGCCTAGAGCCTGTGCTCCGCAACAAGAGAAGCCACCGTAATGAGAAGCCTGCGCACCGCAACGAAGAGTAGCCCCTGATCACCACAACTAGAGAAAGCCCATGCACAGCAACGAAGACCCAACACAACCAAAAAAAAAAGATCCTCAGTAAAGGTTCGTTGATTCACCAGCTGAGTGGTATGAGGAAGGATTGAGGCCTTGGCCTGGTGAGTCTGAGCCCAGCTGGGCCCCAGGCACTTCTGGAGTCTAGCTGGTTTGGTGGAAGGAGCTCTGGATGGAGAATGAGATTTTGGTTCATTCTCGGCTGTCGCTATCTGAGTGGCTTTGGACAAGTTTCTACCTTTTTGGCGTGTCATTTCTATAAAGTGTGAGCGAGGACGGTAGTGCTGAATGCTCATGCCTACTGCTGCACTCTGTCCAATACGCTTACCTTCTTTGAGGAGCGCTTTGGGGTCAGGCTTGGAGTTGAAGGTGTGGAGGCCGACTCCAGAGAGTTCAGTACTTTCTGTAAGATGTGTTAGGATTGGTGTCGTGAGACAGAATAGTGACTTGTGAGAGCTGGCGTAGCATGACCTTCCTGGGAGGTCGCTTCTTGAGGCTTTCCTCATTCACCTCCACCCTGGTCACTCTGCTGGGGGCACATACATGAGAGCTGAGGACAGGAAAACACTTTGCCCTCTTCACGGAAGGAATTTTGCCAGCTGCTTCCCTTGTCCCTGTTTGCCTTTTCACCTAACTGATGTGAAAAGAGAATTTGACAGATGTGATTGGAGTGTGGAGCAGCTGTGATCACCTGGAGGTCATCAGCAGTTCCCCGCATCTGCGCTGGCACCTTCTTTCCTCCACTCTCGATCTGTAGTTGGGAAGGTGGAGTACCAGCATCAGCCTATCTTTGAAGAGTTTCTAATTGGAACAAATGTGAGAGAAACTGTGTCCCAGAAAGGAATAAGGAAGGTCAGAGAGGGATAATCCTTGGCTGTCTCACTGCTGACTTGAGATCCTTGCTTAGACTTTGTTTAAAGTGAAAAGTCACGCCTTTTCTTTTGTGAACCTTAGTTTTTCTCATCAGGACCAGACTAGGTATGCACATCTAAACAAAAAGAGCCTGTGGGTACACCTGGAGACAGTTACTTATTTTGCGGATCTAGGGTTGTACCTCCTCCCCAGGAAGAAGTGACATCTGAGTAGCTGTGCTGCATCACCCATGCAATTTGTCTTCTCTCTGAATGGTGGTAGATGTTGTTCACAGTGCGGTCTTGGGGATCAGGGCCTGTGTTCTGCCTCAGGAATCCTGGCCCAAGAGCTTTTTTTTCCTGAGCTGCAGCCCTTTACTGTATTAAGTCTTGTATTTTCCCTGACGGAAGAGATGAGTCTGCAGAATTCCAAAGTCCACAGTTCTAATCTTTGGCCTCTGTGAAAAAGAACCTTGTTTCTAAATGCCTTTGTTTATTTTATTTATTTATTTATTTATTTATTTTTGGCTGCGTTGTGTCTTTGTTGCTGCGCACGGGCTTCCTCTAGTTGCGGCAAGCGGGGGCTACTCTTGGTTGCGGTGTGCGGGCTTCTCATTGTGGTGGCTTCTCTTGTTTTGGAGCACGGGCTCTAGGTGCGTGGGCTTCAGTAGTTGTGGCACGCAGGCTCAGTAGTTGTGGGTCGCGGGCTCTAGAGCGCAGGCTCAGTAGTTGTGGCATATGGGCGTAGTTGCTCCGCGGCGTATGAGATCTTCCCGGACCAGGGCTCGAACCCGTGTCCCCTGCATTGGCAGGCGGATTCTTAACCACTGCGCCACCAGGGAATCCCTAAATGCCTGTGTTTAAACATGATTTCCTAAGCTGCTATATGGGATCTCCTGGGCATTTGGGTGAAAACTGCAGCAAATCCTGAAGAGCCGGTGTTGGTTGAGGAATCTTTTCCTCTTATGTGAGGAAAGATAAATCTCATTCTGCTGAGAGTCATACTGACATACTGATTAAAACCTAAGCCCTTAATCTTTGGTCTTTTTGTCTGATGGATTGGTAATCAAGGTCTTTTGTACGTTTCAGAGGTGAGCTTCTTCCTTGGGAACATTGGTCAGTTATTGGTCAGTTATCACCACATTAGCCACATTGGTCAGTTATCACCATCTTGAATTCAGACCCTCACTCAGGGCCTCTGTGTGGGTTCTCTGTGACCCTCAAGGTGCCCCAGCAAAACCTCCCTGGGTCTCCCTCCGCTGCCTTTCATGGTATCTTTTGCTGGCTTTGAAACAGGTTTGGGGGTGGGGGTTGGTGTTGCCCCTGGGCAGCCATGGAATCTCTGACCCTGACCAGCTCTTTTCCTTCTTCTTTTTTGTTTTTAAATTAATTTTTATTGGAGTGTAGTTGATTTACAATGTTGTGTTAGTTTCTGCTGTACAGCAAAGTGAATCAGTTATACGTATACATATATGCACTCTTCTTTAGATTCTGTTCCCATATAAGTCATTACAGGGTATTGAGTAGAGTTCCCTGTGCTATACAGTAGGTCCTTATTATCTATTTTATATATAGCACCGTGTATATGTCAACTCCAGTCTCCCAGTTTATCCCCCCTTTTCCCCCTTGGTTGACCAGATCTTTTCAACCATTAGATTCTACATCTAGCCACCCGACTGCAGCACTTCCAGAACTGAACTCTTCCTACTGCTTCCCAAACCTGTCCCTCCTGCTGCACTCCTGACCTTCTGCCCAGGAGCTGGAGTGAGGGAATGGAGTGTTGTCCTCTCCTCCCTTTCACCCCTATGTCCAGCCTCCAGTCCCTGTCATTTCTCCTGCTGACCTCTCTCCATTCCGCCACCCTGTCTGTGCTGCTACCCTCCTCACTGGCCCTTTCGGTCCACTTTGACCCTCCTCCAGTTCAGCCTTATACTTCTTTCTAAACGCAGAGTCGCCTCTCCTTGTAAACCCTTTGGTAGCTTCCTTTCACCTCCCAGGAAGGTCCTGGCTCCTCGCTGTAACTTGGGCTGCTCTCCACAACCTAGTTCCTGCTGACCTTCCAACACTTCAGCCCCCAGTCCTGTCTTCACATCACCAGACTGCACATTCCCAGGCACGGGGTGCTGCTCTGGGCCTCTGAGCCTTTGAGTGTGTCATTCTCTCTGCCTGAAACAACATTCCCACCTTTCCTCACCTGCCTCATTCTTACTTCAAATTCAGCGTGGGGGTCGCCTCCTCCAGGAAGCTTTCCCTAATCCCTGTGTCATTCTTGTGTCATTCATGTATCTACTATTGTTTCTCAGGCCTAACATTTACTTTGTTATATTGAAATTACCTGTTTTGATGTTTTGCTCTTCATTTAGACTATTGAGTTTATTGACCATGTTTTGCCTGTATTGGGTATGTTAAAATATACCTGCACTGGACGTCTTATTCATTCCTGTATCCCAAGTAGATGTTCAGTAAACGCTTGTTCTGAGTTGATCATTTTATCCCCAATTCTGTATATCCTAATTAATAGGAAACTCTCAGCTCTTTTCTTTCACCCCTGGGGCCCTCAGATAGACTTAGAGAAGGGCAGCCTGGATAGAAGTGACCTCTGGAAAGTGGTACTTCAGCACTTCAACTTGTCCAGGGCCCCACCAGCCACAAGGTATTGATAGTTGGAACATCTTTGTCTGGAAAACAAATGGGAAAGTCTCCTGGATCCTCATCCCATGGAAGCAGAGTGCCCCGATCTACAGCCTGAGTCTCATCTGGATGAAGTTGTTAGTGTCCTTTCTGAGTTCGAGGCCCCCTCTGCCTCTTTTTTTTTTTTTTTGGCTGCACTGCTGCTGCTTTGCTGCGCGGGCTTTCTCTAGTTGCGGCAAGCGGGGACTACTCTTCGATGTGGTGCACGGGATTCTCGTTGTGGTGGCTTCTCTTGGTGTGGAGCATGGGCTCTAGGCACGTGGGCTTCAGTAGTTTTGGCATGCAGGCTCAGTAGTTGTGGCACATGGGCTTAGTTGCTCCATGGCATGTGGGATCTTCCCGGACCAGGGCTCGAACCCGTGTCCCCTGCATTGGCAGGTGGATTCTTAAGCACTGTGCCACCAGGGAAGTTCTCCCCTCTGCCTCTTAAGTGAAACCCAGGCTAGTTTGTTGGCTCTCTGGTGGCAGTGTGCTAAGGCTTGTGGTTCCTACTTCACTGGAATTGATTTTAGCCATTTCTAAGACTTGTGTGGCATTTTAACCATCTATGTGGTAAACTGGGGAAGTGAGAGACCCTGGAACAGGGTGTTAAACTGCCAGGGTGAAGATGGTGCATTAGAAAAGTAGTGCGAGCCATCCAGGGAAGAGTGAGGTTAGGGCAGCACCCAGAGCAGTGGGTGGTGGTGGGTTGTTGCAGTGGGGGATCAACCCCTGCAGGAGGCCTAGAGGGCCAGGAAGGTATCCATGAGGGAGGAGGCCTTGGGGAAGTGGCTTTCTACGCCCTGGTGGGTGATAGTGTTGGAGAACAGGCCTCCAACACTCCACGCCCCCGTTTCAGAAAAGATGAGTCAGAGTAATAAGAGGAATAATTTTAACCTTTAAAAAACATAGGACTTCAACTATGCTAAGGGACCCAGGGAGAGTAGGGAGGAGGGTGGAGGCAGTGACAGCTGAGCCTGGTGCATGTTCCTGCCCCTCTTCAGAGTTGAAGAGCAGCATGAAAATTATACCCAGGGAGATGTACATCAAGACCACGGAACTCAGACCCAGTCTTTCATCTGGATCCTTCATGGCATCTGGGCTCCAAGCACTCAGGGACCAAAGCCATTCTCCCTTCCAGGGAACCATACCAGAGTCAGGTCTTCAGGCTGGGTTTATCCAGGGCCAGGGGGGAGGGGGTAAGGAGGATGGCTGGGATCCCTCCAGAAGTGTCCCTGGCTATGCTGAGTTCCTTTCTTCTGTCTGTGTAGGTGTAGACGGGGCACTGCCTGCAGAGCAGGTTCTGCCAGCCTCGCTAGAGAGGATGCCCCTGTGTCCGTGATGGGCTGTGGGACAAGCAAGGTCCTTCCCGAGCCGCCCAAGGATGTCCAGCTGGATCTGGTCAAGAAGGTGGAGCCCTTCAGTGGCACTAAGAGCGATGTGTACAAGCACTTCATTACAGAGGTGGACAGTGTTGGCCCTCTCAAAGCTGGGTTCCCAGAAGCCAGTCAGGGTGCAAACCCCTGCCCTGGTGCCCCCACTACCGGCCACACAGAGCCTCCCTCAGAACCGCCACGCAGGGCCAGGGTGGCTAAGTACAGGGCCAAGTTCGACCCACGTGTGACGGCCAAGTACGACATCAAAGCCCTGATTGGCCGAGGCAGCTTCAGCCGAGTGGTGCGTGTGGAGCACCGGGCAACCCGGCAGCCATATGCCATTAAGATGATTGAGACCAAGTACCGGGAGGGGCGGGAGGTGTGTGAGTCGGAGCTGCGTGTGCTGCGCCGGGTGCGCCACGCCAACATCATCCAGCTGGTGGAGGTGTTTGAGACACAGGAGCGCGTGTACATGGTGATGGAGCTGGCCACTGGTGGAGAGCTCTTTGACCGCATCATCGCCAAGGGTTCTTTCACTGAGCGTGACGCCACTCGAGTGCTGCAGATGGTACTGGATGGCGTCCGGTATCTGCACGCACTGGGCATCACACACCGAGACCTCAAGCCTGAGAATCTGCTCTACTACCACCCAGGCACTGACTCCAAGATCATCATCACGGACTTTGGCCTGGCCAGTGCCCGCAAGAAGGGTGACGACTGCCTGATGAAGACCACCTGTGGCACGCCCGAGTACATTGCCCCTGAGGTCCTGGTCCGCAAGCCCTACACCAACTCAGTCGACATGTGGGCGCTGGGCGTCATCGCCTACATCCTGCTCAGTGGCACCATGCCCTTTGAGGATGACAACCGCACCCGGCTGTACCGGCAGATCCTCAGGGGCAAGTACAGTTACTCGGGGGAGGTGAGTCTTCTGTCTCGGGGATGTTGGGAGGCCCCTGGGTGGGTGGGGGCTCCTATCCTACAGCCCTTAATCAGGGGCATGCTCTCAGGGCCATGTTCGTGGGGCCAGACAGATGATGTAAATATGGTAAAGTGAGACTAGTAGGGTATCTTAGCTTGGATTTCCCCAAAAGTGAGCCCTGAGACAAGGACTTGAGAGCAGATAGTTTAATTGGAATGTGATTCCAGTAAGCACAAGTGAAGGGTGGGGAAAGTGAGGCAGAAAGGGAGTGGAGTGGACTGCCACTGTGGGCCATTGGAACTCAGTTCCACTGGGGACCCTGTGAATAATCATGTGGAATGTGCTCAGAATTGTACCACTGAGAGGCAGGAAAGAGGGTGGGTTTTAATCCACTGACTCTTGTATGAGTCGAAAATTTCTTTGCAGGGGCTTTAAATCCCTGGCACTTCCGGGCTGTTCTGAATGCCAACTAGTGGTGGAGAAAGTCCTCAGGCAAAGAAGCAGAGAGATACAGGCACTGGCCATGGGAAGCTGTCAGCACGCACATGAGCACTGCAGCTGCAGGCGAGCCCAGAGGTGGGCTGAGAGGAAGCAGGACAGGGCATCCATAGCATCTGGTCCAGAGGACTAGGGCAAGCTGGTGACCATGCCCTGTCTAAAGGAACAGCTGCTTCTCATCTCAACCCAGTTTTGCCACAGAGCAGGGCGGACTCCATGCACCCAGACATTCCAGTTTTTTAAAGAGAAGCCAGAAAATCGGATCTTAAAGTGTTAAAATATAATTCATATATTTAAGCAGTACCATGTGCTTAACCCAGCAAATGCTTACTTCTGGCCCTAATTCAACCAGCAGGCCATCAGTTTGTGTCTTTGGATCCATTGATAGTCCTGATGCCTGAAAAGCCCTGTAGGGTTTCAGCACTGCTGGGAGCTGAAGGGAGGTTCAGAAAGAGTAAGAACTGGTTGGTCCTCAGACAGGATGCTGACCGGGTAGGAGACAAGGCTCACCACAGGAAACGGTGAGCACAGCAAGCTGGATAGAATGTTATTGGGGAGGTTGTGAAGAAAAGAATGTGTGATGGCTTTATGTGGGAGGTGAGGTAAGCTTTGCAGGATGACAGGATTCTGCCAAGGCAGTGAGGGCCCCTCCCCAAGTGCCCCCTGCGGAGCTCTCCCCACAGTGTTCCTCTCAGGCCTGCACTGCTATCCATGCCTCGTGAACAACCCATGGAGAGGGGAGGGAGCTCTGGGACCAGCTCCCTTCTGCAGCCCAGCTTTCCTTCCAGGAATGTTGGACTGGGCCCTCCCTGGTCTCAACCAATTGGCCCAGAGCAGCATTTCCTACAGGAGTTGCCCCAAAACCTCATGAAGGCAAAGTGCCTGCAGTGCTTGTGATCCTGTGCTCGATCATCTTCCCTGTCAGCTTCAGGACATGGTCGTGGGGTCAGTCAAGGATTTCCCTCCTGTGAGCATGGGGGCTGGCCTTCCCTAGGGGATCCCCACATCACGTGCCTCAGGGTGGTGAGAGGAAGGGAGGGAAGCCACCTTCTTCTGGCCAACTCTGTGCTGACCACAGGTGAAGGAGAAACTGGGACATTCTCCAGCTCTCCCCTAAAGTTTTTCATGTTTTCTTCTGTGCTCCAAATGGATTCAACAAAACAAACGCCAACTGGCTGGGAAGCCCAGGCTGTGATGCAGTGCTCACAGCGGACACCGCCCTGCTCACCCTTTGGGCTGGGTTTCATCACCTTTCAGAAGAGCCAGAATCCACCTCACAGAGGCAGTGTTGTGCCAGGGCCCTGCCTGGCTTGCCCTTGGAGCTCTGTGTGGTGTAACTTAGCTACAGGAGGCAGGGAGGTTTCCCAAGAGTTGCTGACAAAGGAAAGATTCTTTCCAGAAGTCTGTAGGTTTGCCCAAGAGTTCCTGATTCTGGCAGTTGCTGATCAGGCAGTTTATCTATGGGAGCTTACAGAGTCTTGCTAACTGGCTATTGATTATCTGAGGGCGAGAGAATGACAAATAAATAGGGTGGGGAATGAACTCAGGCTTCCTGCTCCTATTGTGGCCACAGACTGGGTCCTGAGACTCTGCTTCCTGCTCTGCTGGAATCACGTGGCACAGGTCTGGGGCTCCCGGTGTGTGTGGGGGCACTGCCCAACGTTTGGCCCCCAGTGCCCTTCATCTGAAGCTGAAAACATCAGTTCCCAGTCCCAGATTCAAATCCCTGGCCAGCATTGACGGCACCTGTTACCAGGAGCTTGGCAGACCCCAAGAGGAGATTCCACCACCATCTGCAGAGAGCTCTGGATTGGGAGGAGTTTGTCTGGGGTATTTCCTGGGTAAGGAGGCCTTATCATTAGATCAGGCCCTCTGAGCTGGAGACCAGGCATCTTTCTCTTTTGCTTGTAATTGCCTACCCGTAAGTGCACTGGGGACGATGCAGAGAGACATGAGGGCCTGTTCCCCATCCCCATGAAACTTGAGATTGCCCGGGAGAAAGGACTAGGAATAGGAAATGGCCACAGAATGAACCCTTGTTGGCAGGCACATGCCATCACAGGCCTGGGCAGTCTGGAACATGGGCCATGGGGCGCAGGTCAGGTAGTGGATTGGCCCCCCTTCTTAGGACTGGGCCCTGCCCCCATCCTCACCCAACCATCTGTCTTCTACTGTGTGATGGTCATTTGCCCTTATGAAGGCATTCCGAGTAAGCGAGGCCCTGTCTGAGAGCCTCAGGGAGGTGTTTGCATCTAGCTTCTTGTGCAAATAAGGGACTGCCCACTTTGAACTCAGCAGGGTTTGGAGGTGTGCATTCCTCACCTGACAGTAAGTCCCATGGCACTTGGTGCCCCTCTAATAGGCACCCTGCCCCCTTATAGTGGTTTCTCATGTATACCACACTGTCTGGTGTGCTTGTTTCCCAGGGGCTCTATCCATGCAGCCCTCTTTCAGGCTCAGTAGTTTCTGTGGACTTGAATAGAGGACTTCCTTCAGGAGGTGGGTTTTGAGGAGGAGGAAGCTCAGAGAAGGGGATATTGCTCACTGTGCTCCAGAATAAACAGGAGATTGTGTGGGAATAACAGCAGAGGTTGATGAGGCTGGGCCAGGCCTGGTGTTTGTTGCTGGGAGCTCTGGATTGCCAGGGATTATTTGGAGATTCCAAGCATTAGGTGGGAGGGAGCCCTCTGGGTTCTTGACAGTGAAGGGGAAATGTAACAGGAAGTGTTGTGGGAGACTAGCTGGAGGGAAACTAACTGGGGGCTGTTGGAATAATCCCAGTTCGGAATGGGGGAGCCTGGTGTCCTGGGGACGTTTGGGTCAGATCAAGGATTCTAGCGAGTGGGCTCAACATAGTACATGTGAGCCATAGTTTAGAAAGAGAAGGAGTTGGGGGGCAGAGCCCTTCTGCAGCTCTGCAGGAGGAGCATCATCTTACGAGGCAGATTGAGAAAAGACCCCAAGCTGCCCTCTGCCCCGGAGGGTGCGTAGAGTCCTGCTTTGACATCCCCACATGGGACCCAGCAGTGGAGGGATGCACACAAGTGGGGCCTCCTTCGGCACCTGCCCCCCACAATGCTGACACTCTAGCCCCCAGCCCTGGCCCCACGCTCCACCCCATTCCCTACACACCATGGGCCCGAGATGTTTGCTCCTTTCACTCCTCACACTATGCTTTTGCTCAGGATTTTCCCTCTGTTCCCAATGTCAGCCTAAGAAATTTGACTGGCTCTCAATCATCCAATTCAAAGATTGCTTCCATTAAGAATCATGCCAACCATTGCCATTGTGTAGCCTACTGAGTACCAGGCACAGGTCTGAGGGTTCTACACCCAGCATGTCTAATCTCTACAATAATCTTGTCAGTGGGTATAATCCCCTCATTTTATAGATTAGTAAACTGAGGCTAGTGAGGTTAAGTAGCTTGTCCAGGGTCTCACAGAGGGTGGCAGGCCTGGGATTTGAATCCAGGCCATCTTGGCTTCAGAGTTCTTGGCCTTCCCATGCCCACAGTCTACTTTCCCTGACACATACGCCTCAGCGTGCTGCTGGAGTCTTTGTTTCAGCACTTTCCCAGGCTGTCATCTGTGGACATCTTTTCCCTCCCCGGCCTGTAACGTTCTTGAGGACAGCATGTGTATCAATACATATGCTCCCAATACTTTCTCCTGCTTCTCTTGAGGGAAGCACCAGTGGTTGCTGGTGAGGCCCTGGGCAAGGACCCAGAAGTGACTGTCAGGTAGACTAGGCTGCTCCTGCTGGCTGGGAGTGTTCTCTTCTGGGGCTGGGCTCCAGGAAGAAGTGGGGAGCCTGCTGGAGATGCACTTAGGGAGTTGTTGGCCAGACCTGCTTAGAAGCAAATGTAGGAATCTTGGAAGAGGAGAGAGTTCTGGAAAGGGAAGCCTGTAACAGGTGATTTTGAGAGGAGAAATCTGAATTTTTATCCAGTGACTGGAGGTGCTGGAGTGGCGAGGGCCAAGCTAGGGTCATGTTGGAAGTGATCGGGAGATACATGTTGGCCAGATGTGAGGAGGGCCTTTGTGAGTGTGAGAGCAGTTTGAAGACACAAAGAGTCACCTTGAAAGAGGGAGCTTCCTGTCATGGGAGGCCTGGAGCAGCTGCTTTATAAGGAGTGACACAGAAGGTGAGTCACCATCTGTAGACCGTACTAGAGGACTGTTATGGTCCCGCCAACTTGGAGATTCTGTGATTCACCTGACATGAAATGCGACGTTGTGGGCCTAACGTTATTGCTTTTGTCAAGAGTTCTATTCCTAGAGGCAGGATGGATGAAGAGGCTCTTGTGGGAATGATGACAGAGTGATGCCATCAGCAGCTTTGCTGTCTGCCACGTTTAGCAACTTTTAATTGTCACCCTCCTCTGCTTGGGCAGTCTCTGAGCTGTGGGCGAGCCCAGGTGACTGCGCCAGGAACAGGTGGGCTTGGGCAAAGGTTCTCAGAGCCTTGTTCAGGAGAGTGAGTGCTGCCAGGCGGAGGACAGAATCCTGGTGGGAGACGAAGCTCACCCGCAGGACCGATCTGCCACTTCCCGGGGGATTGTGTTGGTGGGAGGTGGCCTTCCAGGGGTGGGTTTCTGGGCTGCAGGCTGACCATCCATCAACTTGGGCCAAGGGGCACTTGCTCAGGGGCTGTGAGTTACACCATGTGGTAGTTCTGATAGCCCTGCAATAGGATGAGTGCCCAGAGCCAGAGCTGACATTTACATTCCCATCCCAGCTGTTTGCCACTTCATAAAGTGACTCTGACACTTGCCATTCTACCCTGGGATGTTGAGGGTAAAATGAAGTGCAGGGCATGTGGTGTGTTCTGGTGCTCTCCACGTGAAGGGCGCCAGCGCCTGTGGCGACTGCTCATGCAGCCTGCTTCATATGCTCTGACGGAGCGGCCAGGTGAGCAGGGATAAGACCTTGCCCCAGAGCCATGGGGTGGACTGCACAGGGGACGTGGCAGAGCTGGAGACTGGACGTGTGTGGGCAGCAGAGCAGAATGCAAGGAGGCAGGTGGTGTATTTCTGGGCTCGTGCTTGGATTCCGCTGGATGCCTTTAATTGCCTCGTGTTCCCATGGCCAGTGTGGACAGGGGCTCATGTGCCACCCCTGGGCCACCGCTTGGCTCCCTGGAGCCCCATCCTCTTGGCATCCCTCTGCTGTTGTTGCCCTGGTAACACACTCACCTCCTGTGGTGGCAGAAACATGCCCATATCCCCACATTGTTGCATTTAGCATTTTTGCCAAAACGTCTTGCTCCGACCACCTACAGCATCTCGTTATCCCAAGGTCCTTTCATTACTGCTGTTTCCCACCCCCCTGCTGAGGTATCCTCCAACAAAGGGGTATATTGTGGGTTGCGTTCAGAGCAGCTTCTGGTGCCCTATCCATCCCCTCCCTCTCCTGCTCTTCCCATTGTCTGTCTCCACCTCGATAGCTCTGCCCTTTCACAGGCCCTATTGCTTCTAGGCCCTTGAGTTCCTCTGGGACCTGCTGGGGCTCTTGTTTCTCCCACATTCTGACCTCTTTAAGAATCTGCTTATGACCTCCCACGCTCATCCCCTGCCTGCCCCCACTGAGGTGGTTAAAGGTGACCTGATCCAACCACACCCCACAGCCGTGCCTCTCCAGACTCTCCTTCCTCGTAGATGTCTCTGTCTCCCAGTGCGATTGTGGTGCCTAGACCTGAGCTTTGCTGCAGCATGGCCCAACCAGCCTGGAGCAGGAGACTGAGTCACCTTCGTCTCTTCACTCATCCTGCCAACCCATGTAGACCTAGTGCCTGCCCTGAGCTGAGTACTTTGTACCCAGGGTTCCAGGGACACAAACCTCTGGGGACAGAGGCCACAGTACGGGTGATATGCTGACAGCCACCAGGGATCCAAACTGCCTCAGAAATTAGAATGGGAAGAAGTTAAAAAAAAAAAAAAAACAGGCCCTGGAAATCACCTCACTTCAGCAGAACCCTTGAGTGGAGATAGAAGAGACCATTATGTAGCTAGCTCTGAAATCCAGAACCTTCTAGGGCTGTTCCAGGACATTGTTTTTTTTTTGTTCTTTTTTTTTTTTAATTTAATTTATTTTTTATACCATAGGTTCTTATTAGTTATCTGTTTTATACATATTAGTGTAAATATGTCAATCCCAATCTCCCAATTCATCCCCCCACCACTTTCCCCCATTGGTGTACGTACATTTGTTCTCTACATCTGTGTCTCTGTTTCTGCCCTGCAAACCAGTTCATCTGTACCATTTTTCTAGCTTCCACATATATGCGTTAATATACGATATTTGTTTTTCTCTTTCTGACTTGCTTCACTCTGTGTGACAGTCTCTAGATCCATCTGCGTCTCTACAAATGACCCAATTTCGTTCCTTTTTATGGCTGAGTAATACTCCATTGTATCTATGTACCACATCTTCTTTATCCATTTGTCTGTCGATGGGCATTTATGGGCATTCCATGACCTGGCTATTGTAAATAGTGCTGCAGTGAACATTGGGGTGCATGTGTCTTTTTGAATTATGGTTTTCTCTGGGTATATGCCCAGTAGTGGGATTGCTGGGTCATATGGTAATTCTATTTTTAGTTTTTTAAGGAACCTCCATTCTGTTCTCCATAGTGGCTGTATCAATTTATTCCTACCAACAGTGCAAGAGGGTTCCAATTTCTCCACACCCTCTCCAGCATTTGGTGTTGTAGATTTTCTGATGATGCCCATTCTGACTGGTGTGAGGTGATACCTCACTGTAGTTTTGATTTACATTTCTCTAATAATTAGTGATGTTGAGCAGCTTTTCATGTGCTTCTTGGCCATCTGTATGTCTTCTTTGGAGAAATGTCTATTTAGGTCTTCTGCCCATTTTTTGATTGGGTTGTTTTTTAAATATTGAGCTGCATGAGCTATTTATGTATTTTGGAGTTTAATACTTTGTTTCTCATTTGCAAATATTTTCTGCCATTCTGAGCGTTGTCTTTTCTCAACTTTGTAAAAAAAATGTATTTATTTAATTTATTTAGTTTTGGCTGTGTTGGGTCTTCGTTGCTGCACGCGGGCTTTCTCTAACTGCGGTGAGCGGGGGCTTCTCATTGCAGTGGCTTCTCTTGTTGCGGAGTATGGGCGCTAGGCATGTGGGCTTCAGTTGTGGCACGCTGGCTCTAGAGCGCAGGCTCAGTAGTTGTGGCGCACGGGCTTAGTTGCTCCACGGCATGTGGGATCTTCCCGGACAGAGCTCGAACCCATGTCCCCTGCATTGGCAGGCGGATTCTTAACCGCTGCGCCACCAAGGAAGCCCTGTCTTTTCATCTTGATTGTAGTTTCCTTTTAAGTTTCATTAGATTTCATTTGTTTATTTTTGTTTTTATTTCCATTACTGTGGGAGGTGGATCAAAAAAGATCTTGCTGTGATTTATGTCAAAGAATGTTCTTCCTATGTTTTCCTCTAAGAGTTTTATAGTGTCTGGTCTTACATTTAGGTCTCTAATCCATTTTGAGTTATTTTGAGTTTATTTTGTGTATGGTGTTAGGGAGTGTTCTAATTTCATTCTTTTACATGTAGCTGTCCGGTTCTCCCAGCACCACTTATTGTAAAAGACTGTCTTTTCTCCATTGTATATCCTTGCCTCCTTTGTCATAGATTAGTTGACCATAGGTGTGTGGGTTTGTCTCTGGGCTTTCTATCCTGTTCCATTGATCTGTATTTCTGTTTTTGTGCCAGTACCATATTGTCTTCTTTACTGTAGCTTTGTAGTATAGTCTGAAGTCAGGGAGTCTGATTCCTCCAGCTTCATTTTTTTCCCTCAAGACTGCTTTGGCTATTTGGGGTCTTTTGTGTCTCCATACAAATTTTAAGATATTTTGTTCTAGTTCTGTAAAAAATGCCACTGGTAATTTGATAGGGTTTGCATTGAATCTGTAGATTGCTTTGGGTAGTGTAGTCATCTTTTTTTTTTTTTTTTTTTTTTTTTGAGGAACAAGAGCCCAGTTTTTTTATTTGATCATTTCTTGCATTTGAAGTACTCCTCGATGACATCCTTGGCCTGAGACTCTTTGCCATAGTCCTTAACCACCACACAGCTGCAGCCAACCACTTTACGGGGTTTTCCCTCTCTGTCAGTTTTACAGAGGCCTACCCATTCCCCTAGTTTCTTGTTGTCATCAACCTTAATCAGGTTGATTTGGTGCTCAGCACAAAGGGCCTCCACCACTTGACATACATAGGCTCATCACAGTTGGACGTAAGCACACAGAGATGGGCTTGGCGCTTGTCTAAGGCTTTGGCAGCTTCGCGAATTCCACGTGCTAGGCCATCGTGGATGAGGGCGGTCTTAAGCACCTCTTGCAGAGCGGTATTAACGTCCATTACACCTCCAGCAGCAATGCCTTCCTCGGCCATGGCGGTGGGTTACCGGTGGAGCCGAATCTTGAGTGCACCCGCGCCTCCGCCTCCGCGCGGCTCCGCGGCGGCAGGGCAGTATAGTCATCTTCACAATATTGATTCTTCCAATCCAAGAACATGGTATATCTCTCTATCTGTTTGTGTCGTCTTTGATTTCTTTCACCAGTGTCTTATAGTTTTCTGAGTACAGGTCTTTTACCTCCTTAAGTAGGTTTATTCCTAGGTATTTTATTCTTTTTGTTGCAGTGGTGAATGGGAGTGTTTCCTTAATTTCTCTTTCTGATCTTTCGTTGTTAGTGTATAGGAATGCAAGAGATTTCTGTGCATTAATTTTGTATCCTGCAACTTTACCAAATTCATTGATGAGCTATAGTAGTTTTCTGGTGGCATCATTAGGATTCTCTATGTATAGTATCATGTCATCTGCAAACAGTGACGATTTTACTTCTTCTTTTCCAATTTGTATTTCTTTTATTTCTTTTTCTTCTCTGGTTGCTGTGGCTAAGACTTCCAAAACTATGTTGAATAATAGTGGTGAGAGTGGACATCCTTGTCTTGTTCCTGATCTTTGAGGAAATGCTTTCAGTCTTTCACCATTGAGAATGATGTTTGCTGTGGGTTTGTCGTATATGGCCTTTATTATGTTGAGGTAGGTGCCCTCTATGCCCACTTTCTGGAGAGTTTTTATCATAAAAGGGTGTTGAATTTTGTCAAAAGCTTTTTCTGCATCTATTGAGATATCATATGGTTTTTATCCTTCAGTTTGTTAATATGGTGTATCACATTGATTGATTTGCATATATTGAAGAATCCTTGCATCCCTCGGATAAATCCCACTTGATCATGGTGTTTGATCCTTTTAATGTGTTGTTGGATTCTGTTTGCTAGCATTTTGTTGAGGATTTTTGCATCTATATTCATCAGTGATACTGGTCTGTAATTTTCTTCTTTTGTAGTATCTTTGTCTGGTTTAGGTATGAGGGTGATGGTGGCCTCATAGAATGAGTTTGGGAGTGTTCCTTCCTCTGCAATTTTTTGGAAGAGTTTGAGAAGGATGGGTGTTAGCTCTTCTCTAAATGTTTGATAGAATTCACCTGTGAAGCAATCTGATCCTAGACTTTTGTTTGTTGGAAGATTTTTAATCACAGTTTCAATTTCACTACTTGTGATTGGTCTGTTCATATTTTCTGTTTCTTCCTGGTTCAGTCTTGGAAGGTTATACCTTTCTAAGAATTTGTCCATTTCTTCCAGGTTGTCCATTTTATTGGCATAGAGTTGCTTGTAGTAGTCTCTTAGGATGCTTTGTATTTCTGCGGTGTCCATTGTAACTTCTCCTTTTTCATTTCTAATTTTATTGATTTGAGTCCTCTCCCTCTTTTTCTTGATGAATCTGGCTAAAGGTTGATCAATTTTGTTTATCTTTTCAAAGAACCAGCTTGTAGTTTTATTGATCTTTGCTCTTGTTTTCTTTGTTTCTATTTCATTTATTTCTGCTCTGATCTTTATGATTTCTTTCCTTCTACTAACTTTGGATTTTGTTTGTTCTTCTTTCTCTAGTTCCTTTAGGTGTAAGGTTAGATTGTTTATTTGAGATTTTTCTTGTTTCTTGAGGTAGGCTTGTATTGCTATAAACTTCCCTCTCAGAACTGCTTTTGCTGCATCCCATAGGTTTTGGATCATCGTGTTTTCATTGTAATTTGTCTGTAGGTATTTTTTGATTTCCTCTTTGATTTCTTAAGTGATGTCTTGGTTATTTAGTAACGTATTGTTTAGCCTCCATGTGTTTGTGTTTTTTACGTTTTTTTTTTCCCTGTAATTGATTTCTAATCTCCTAGTGTTTTGGTTGGAAAAGATGCTTGATATGGTTTCAGTTTTCTTAAATTTACCGAGGCTTGATTTGTGACCCAAGATGTGATCTGTCCTGGAGCATGTTCCGTGTGCACTTGAGAAGAAAGTGTAATCTGCTGTTTTTGGATGGAATGTCCTATAAATATCAATTAAATCTATCTGGTCTATTGTGTCATTTAAAGCTTGTGTTTCCTTATTAATTTTCTGTCTGGATGATATGTCCATTGGTGTAAATCAGGTGTTAAAGTCCCCCACTATTATTGTGTTACTGTCGATTTCCTCTTTTATAGCTGTTAGCAGTTGCCTTATGTATTGAGGTGCTCCTGTGTTGGGTACATATATATTTATAATTGTTATATCCTCTTCTTGGATTGGTCCCTTGATCATTATATAGTGTCCTTCCTTGTCTCTTGTAACATTCTTTATTTTAAAGTCTATTTTATCTGATATGAGTATTGCTACTCCAGCTTTCTTTTGATTTCCATTTGTATGGAATATCTTTTTCCATCCCCTGACTTTCAGTCTGTATGTGTCCCTAGGTCTGAAGTGGGTCTCTTGTAGACAGCATATAGATGGGTCTTGTTTTTGTATCCATTCAGCAAGCCTGTGTCTTTTGGTTGGAGCATTTAATCCATTCATGTTTAAGGTAATTATTGATATGTATGTTCCTATTACCATTTTCTTAATTGTTATGGGTTTGTTTTTGTAGGTCCTTTTCTTCTCTTGTGTTTCCCACTTAGAGAAGTTCCTTTAGCATTTGTTGTAGAGCTGGTTTTGTGGTGCTGAATTCTCTTAGCTTTTGCTTGTCTGTAGAGCTTTTGATTTCTCCATCGAATCTGATGAGATCCTTGCCGGGTAGAGTAATCTTTTTTGTTTTTTTTAACATCTTTATTGGCGTATAATTGCTTTACAATGGTGTGTTAGTTTCTGCTTTATAACAAAGTGAATCAGCTGTACATATACATATATCTCCATGTCTCCTCCCTCTTGTGTCTCCCTCCCATACATATATCTCCATATCTCCTCCCTCTTGTGTCTCCCTCCCATCCTCTCTATCCCACCCCTCTAGGTGGTCACAGAGCACCGAGCTGATCTCCCTGTGCTATGCAGCTGCTTCCCACTAGCTATCTATTTTACATTTGGTAGTGTATATATGTCCATGCCACTCCCTCACTTCGTCCCAGCTTACCCTTCCCCCTCCCTGTGTCCTCAAGTCCATTCTCTACGTCTGCATCTTTATTCCTGTCCTGCCCCTAGGTTCTTCAGAACCATTTTTTTTTAAGATTCCATATATATGTGTTAGCATACAGTATTGCCCCCGGGTAGAGTAATCTTGGTTGTAGGTTCTTCCCTTTCATCACTTTATATATATTGTGCCACTCCCTTCTGGCTTGTAGAGTTTCTGCTGAGAAATCAGCTGTTAACCTTATGGGAGTTCCCTTGTATGTTATTTGTCGTTTTTCCCTTGCTGCTTTCAATAATTTTTCTTTGTCTTCCTTTTTTGTCAGTTTGATTACTATGTGTCTCGGCGTGTTTCTCCTTGGGTTTATCCTGCCTGGGACTCTCTGCACTTCCTGGACTTGGGTGGCTATTTCCTTTCCCATGTTAGGGAAGTTTTCAACTATAATCTCTTCAAATATTTTCTCTGGTCCTTTCTCTCTCTCTTCTCCTTCTGGGACCCCTATAATGCAAATGTTGTTGTGTTTAATGTTGTCCCAGAGGTCTCTTAGGCTGTCTTCATTTCTTTTCATTCTTTTTTCTTTATTGTGTTCCTTGGCAGTGAATTCCACCATTGTGTCTTCCAGGTCACTTATCCGTTCTTCTGCCTCAGGTATTCTGCTGTTGATTCCTTCTACTGTATTTTTCATTTCAGTTATTGTATTCTTCATCTTTGTTTGTTTGTTCCTTAATTCTTCTAGGTGTTTGTTCTTTAATTCTTCTAGATCTTTGTTAAACATTTCTTGCATTTTCTCGATCTTTGCCTCCATTCTTTTTCCGAGGTCCTGGATCATCTTTACTATCATTATTCTGAATTCTTTTTCTGGCAGGTTGCCTATCTCCACTTCATTTAGTTGTTTTTCTGGTTTTATCTGGTTCCTTCTCTGGTACAAAGTCCTCTGCCTTTTCATTTTGTCTGTCTTTCTGTGAATGTGGTTTTCCTTCCACAGGCTGCAGAATTGTAGTTCTTCTTGCTTCTGCTGTCTGCCCTCTGGTGGATGAGGCTATCTAAGAGACTTGTGCAGGCTTTCTGATGGGAGGGACTGGTGGTGGGTAGAGCTGGGTGTTACTCTGGTGGGCCCAGGACATTGTTAAAAGCAGACATTACTTGGTTGCTGACACAGGTTGCCAACATCCCTGATTACAGAACAGGCACACAGCATCCTTCCTCACTCTTGAGTTGCACTCTGTCTCCCTCCTGTCCCTGTCCTTCACTTTGCAGACTCTGGGCAGGGACAGGTTGGGGAGCAAGATTTCATTTTGTTATTCATCTCAAGTTTTATTTTTTTTATTTATTATTATTTTTTTTGAACTTTATTTATTTTTTATACAGCAGGTTCTTATTAGTTATCTATTTTTTTTTTTAAGTTTATTTATTTATTTTTTTAATTAGTTTCTGCTTTATAACAAAGTGAATCAGTCATACATATACATCTGTTCCCACATCCCTTCCCTCATGCATCTCCCTCCCTCCCACCCTCCCCATCCCACCCCTCCAGGCGGTCACAAAGCACCGAGCTGATCTCCCTATGCTCTGCGGCTGCTTCCCACTATCTATCTACCTTACGTTTGGTAGTGTATACACGTCCATGCCTCTCTTTCGCCTTGTCACAGCCCACCCTTCCCCCTCCCCATATCCTCAAGTCCATTCTCAAGTAGGTCTGCGTCTTCATTCCCGTTTTGCCCCTAGGTTCTTCATGACATTTTTTTTTTAAATTCCGTATATATGTGTTAGCATACGGTATTTGTCTTTCTCTTTCTGACTAACTTCACTCTAGTTATCTATTTTATACATATTAGTGTATATATGTCAATCCCAATCTCCCAATTCATCCCACCATCCCCAGCCCCCACTTTCCCCCCTTGGTGTCCATACGTTTGTTCTGTACATCTGTGTCTCTATTTCTGCCTTGCAGACTGGTTCATCTGTACCATTTTTCTAGATTCCACATATATGCATTAATATACGATATTTGTTTTTCTCTTTCTGACTTGCTTCACTCTGTATGACAGTCTCTGGATCCGTCTATGTCTCTACAAATGACCCAGTTTTGTTCCCTTTTTATGGCTGAGTAATATACCGTTGTATATATGTACCACATCTTTATCCATTCGTCTGTCGTTGGGCATTTAGGTTGCTTCCAAGACCTGGCTATTGTAAGTGGTGCTGCAGTGAACATTGGGGTGCATGTGTCTTTTTTTTTTTTACATCTTTATTGGAGTATAATTGCTTTACAGTGTTGTGTTAGTTTTTGCTGTATAACAAAGTGAATCTGCTATATGCATACATATATCCCCATATCCCCTCCCTCTTGCGTCTCCCTCCCACCCTCCTTATCCCATCCCTCTAGTTGGTTGCAAAGCACAGAGCTGATCTCCCTGTGCCATGCAGCTGCTTCCCACTAGCTAGCTATTTTACATTTGATAGTGTATATATGTCAGTGCTACTCTCTTACTTGGTCTCAGCTTACCCTTCCCCCCTCCGTGTCCTCAAGTCCATTCTCTACGTCTGTGTCTTTATTTCTGTCCTGCCCCTGGGTTCATCAGAACAATTTTTTTTTAGATTCCATATATATGTGTGTTAGCATACGGTATTTGTTTTTTTCTCTTTGACTTAACTTCACTCTGTATGACACTCTAGGTCCATCCACCGCACTACAAATAACTCAATTTCGTTTCTTTTTATGGCTGAGTAATATTCCATTGTATATATGTGCAACATCTTCTTTATCCATTCATCTGTCAGTGGACACTTAGGTTGCTTCCATGTCCTGGCTATTGTAAATAGTGCTGCAGTGAACCTTGGGGTGCATGTGTCTTTTTGAACTATGGTTTTCTCAGGGTATATGCCCAGTAGTGGGATTGCTAGGTCATATGGTAGTTCTATTTTTAGTTTTTTAAGGAACCTCCATACTGTTCTCCGTAGTGGCTGTATCAATTTACATTCCCACTAACAGTGCAAGAGGGTTCCCTTTTTTCCACACCCTCTCCAGCATTTGTTGTTTGTAGATTTTCTGATCATGCCCATTCTAACCGGTGTGAGGTGATACCTCCTTGTAGTTTTGAGTTGCATTTCTCTAATAATTTAAAATATTTTCTTGGCTGCACTGTACAGCATGTGGGATCTTAGTTCCTCAACCAGGGATTGAACCCACACCCCCTGCATTGGAAGCACAGAGTCTTAACCACTGGACTGCCAGGGAAGTCCCCATCTCAAGTTTTAGAACGCAGCTTTACCATCCTTTAAGTTGTCATGCCTTTTCTCATTTATTTTTATCTTCAAGATTCTCCACCTCTTTTTTTTAATATATATATATTTATTTATTTATTTATTTATATTTGGCTGCGTTGGGTCTTCACTGCTGTGCGCGGTCTTTCTTTAGTTGTGTTGAGCAGGGGCTACTCTTCATTGCGGTGCGTGGGCTTCTCATATCGGCGGCTTCTCTTGTTGCGGAGCATGGGCTTGAGGCGCGCAGGCTTCAGTAGTTGTGGCACGCGGGCTCTAGTGCGCAGGCTCAGTAGTTGCAACACGTGGGCTCAGTAGTTGTGGCTCGTGGGCTCTAGAGTGCAGGCTCAGTAGTTGTGGCGCACAGGCTTAGTTGCTCCGCAGCATGTGGGATCTTCCTGGACCAGGGCTCGAACCCGTGTCCCCTGCATTGGCAGGTGAATTCTTAACCACTGCGCCACCAGGGAAGCTCCTCTGCCTCTTTTTAAACCTCTATTATCTTCCTCCTTTTTCTCCTGTCAGCCTCTCTCCCTCAACATCTTTCTCTTTTCTGCTGCTCAGGTCCCCCCACCCACAGCGTGGTCTCAGCGTGGTGGATACTGTCTGTTCTGGAAGTCCAGACACCAGGATGGTGAGTGTCTTGACCAGAGGAGGAGATGCTGGCTCTACAGCCCCACAGTGTCTAATTGTGCTGATTTTTTCAAAACACTTTTCTTCATGGTTAACATCAAAGTGTGCTGTTCTTATCACACTAATAGTTCTGCTCTCCTGAGTAAACCTGAAGCTCCATTTCCCAGAATTTCCTCTGTGCCTTTCTCTCTGCTCTCATTCAGGCCCATGTCAGTACAGGAAGGAGGGCTGTGAATGTGGGAATGCTGGATCTGAAGAGACATGTTGAGACAAAGTTGAGGGAAGAATTGAGTCATGGGAGCAAAACCCAGGCTTCTTTCTCCCCCTTCTTCCCCTAGCATCTCTTTGCCTGGGCTTCCTTCTCTGCCAGGGAACCTTCCCCAGTGTCATCATGGGCTGGAAGAGAACGCATAAAGGTCAAGACGTCAAGTCAGCTTAAACGTTAGATGCTCTAGTTCTCTTCCTCACATGCGGCCAAGTGGGTAAAAAAGATGGGGAGCCATCTTCTTACAACCCAGGACTTTATAAACTGGAAGAGACTTAGAATTCATTGTATTCAGCTCCTTCATATTAACAGTGAGGAGGATGTGATTTCTTTACGGTCAGCCGAGACGGTAGACCTAGAACGCAGGTCACTGGGCTTCCAGCCCAACACTTCAATCTGTCACTCAGATGCCATCCCAAAGAGATGCTAGGCCTTTTTCTCCCCTTACTTGAGAGCCGTCAGACCTGCTTACCAGAGGGAGTCTAGGGTAAGCCCCGTGAGCTGGGTTTGCTGCTGGAAGGAAGCAGCTTCCTCCTCCCTCTGCAGCCTAGGCCTCGAAAGCTGGTTCCAGCCCTTGTTCCCTTAGCCCTGGGGCTCAAGGCAGGACCATGGAAGTAGCTTGGGTAACATTCTTGCCAGGCCCTTGTGACATTAGAGCTAGAGCAAGTGAATGAGACTGGGACGGGAGGAAGTATGTCCTCTGAGCTGGAGTGGCAAACCCTTTCTGGTCTGGTGCCTCCCTCTGAAGGTAGAGTTGGATTCAGCTGCTGAGTGTCACCAGGAGTGACTGGTCCCACAGAAGCAGGGCGATGAGGAGGGTGAAGTTGGTTAGGAAGCGCTTATGGGGGAGATCCTTCTTCTACCCGATTGGTTTCTCTGCTGTTACAGCATCAGGAATAGGTATCCGAACTGCAAGGACTCTGGGGGTTACAGGGTAGGCAGAAAGGCGGCCAGCTCGATGGTCAGAAACAGGGTGGAGGTGACACCCTTCCTCCTACAGCCTCTTCTTGTCCTCCTCTTGGGGCAGGACCCCTCACCCACACAGCTCATGAAAGACTGACTTGTGGACAGGAGAGTGCGGGCTGTCACCCTGAGTATTGCAGCTGTCCTCTGCCTGAGACCTGAGTGTCTGGAGGCAAGGCCGACTGACATTTTGATATTCCCTTTCATGCCCCATGCCCTCTGCCAGCCCAGAAATGGGTGGAAGCCTCTAGGAGACTGGCCAGGTGGTACCTGGGGCCTGTCCCTTCTGCCACCCACCTGAGGCTTACGTGTGTCCCTGATCTGGCCCCAAGTATACTGAGGCAAACGTTCTGTCCTCTACCCACAGCTGGCAGTTAGAGCTGTGGAAACTGAAGGGCATGACAGTTTATCATTTTCCTTTTTCCTCATGCCCATTTTTCTTTTTCTTTCTTTTGGCTCCACCGTTCGGCATGTGGGATCTTAGTTCCCTGACCAGGGGTCAAACCCGTGCCCCCTGCAGTGAAAGAGTGGAATCCTAACCACTGGACTGCCAGGGAATTTCCCGTTTTTCTTTTCCTCACTTGGCTGCATATGAGGAACAGAATGTTACCTGGCCAGTCAGTCAGAGGCTGCCAGACATACTCATGTGGCTCCAGAGGCCCAAGCATGTTGGGGAAGTAGGTGGGTTGGTCTGCATGTGTTGATCGCTTTCTTTTTTTTTTAATTTGGTTGTGCTGGGTCTCAGTTGCGGCAGGTGGGCTCCTTAGTTGCAGCAGGCAGGCTCCTTAGTTGCAGCTCGAGGGCGCCTCAGTTGCTGCTTGAGGGCTCTTTAGTTGCATCTTGCCGGCTCCTTAGTTGTGGCTCGCTGGCTCCTTAGTTGCGGCATGTGAACTCTTAGTTGCGGCATGCATGTGGGATCTAGTTTCCTGACCAGGGATCGAACCCGGGTCCCTTGCACTGGGAGCACGGAGTCTTAACCACATTGCCACCAGGGAGGTCCCGATCGCTTTCTCAGGAGGTGCTGAATTGGACTTGGCCAGAAGTGTGGCCATAGGTGAGTGTGGAAGGCCTTGCTTCTCCTTTGTGAGACCTGTTGGAGACCTCCAAGGGGCCACTATTCTGGAGGTCGACATAAGCCCCTGCCCCTCTGTCAGTGGGCTGGCTCAAGGACCACCTTCCCGTGTTCGTCCTGTTTGACTTCCCACTGCAGGTCCCTCAGTGTGTGAGGGTTAGGCTGGGTGCCATTGCACAGCCCGGTTCTCATGTCAGGACAGCTCGAGTCACATTGTCTTAGGGGACCCACCTGCGCACAGTTCTTCAAAGATGGGGAGAGCTGGGGCCTGCCAGAGAGGGTGGGCAGGCCCTCAGACTAATGAGCCCATCAGCATTCCTCACACTGCTGCCTGTACAAGGTAATTGGAGAGGCGAGTGCCTGGGGGAGGAGGAGGGGCAGATCAATCCGGCTCACTTTGGCGATCATGGCAACAAGCAGCAGGGGTTGACAGCTGGTGTGAGCCTGTGTCACTCTGGAGGTGGAGATGCTTAAGCGTGTCTAGTGAGAGGCCCATCTGAGACTGCACTGGACTGGTTTGGAGCTGCAGGGGGCCTGGGTTTGTTTGGCTGGGTATGGATATGAAGTGGGGATGCCTCCGATCCATCCGTATTCAGGTTCCTGACTTGTGAGTCCAGGTTCGCCACTTTTTATTCTGTCATTTGCAGAGGAGTTGCCTCTCTTCTGGCTTGACTGGGCCAAGGGCCAGGGGCAGAATCAATGTCCCAGCCCTGTTTGGCTGGCCTGGCCTGGCAGCTCTGTCTTGGAGCTGTCCCACCAACAGGCCAGGCTGAGCTGCAGTGTGTTCCCCAGTGATTTCTCCTTTTCTTGGAGACCATAAAAGCCGCAGTGCAGCACAAGCACAGGTGTTCCCATGACCTGTTGCAGCTCTAGGTTTGCTTTGTCCATCAGTGGCCCCATTATGCCTGTGTCTTTCCATTTCTCACATGAGTGACGGGGGCCACACTGTGCCTGTGGTCCAGCTTGGCCGGCCCCTCACAGTGGCTCTGTGTGTTCAGGTGGCAACAGCAAGCCATGGAGCCTTCGTGAACCGAGAGCCCGCGGCTACTGCGGCAACTGTCCAGTCCAGTCACCCTGCGTGTCAGCCTCAGTATCAGAGCCCTGAGTTACACAGGCCTGCAGGGGAATGTGGACCAGGCTTCCTGCGTGGGAGGGCTGTTGCTCCGTGCTCTCCCTCACTGCTCTCAGACAGCACGGGATTTACGGGCCCTAACTGCCCTCCTCCTGGAGGCCAGTCGCTTGCCAGGAATCACTGGGAGCTGACCCATTGGTGAGGAGGACCCTGTTAGGTGGCTATTTAGAAATCTAGGCTTTCTGTGACTTTCTTCCAGTTCAGCTCAGTAAAAGTTGAGATTTGCCTTCCAAAGGGCAAGTAAGGATAACAACTACAAGTAGCTCCACCCCTTCTCCAGGACTCCAGATGAGTCTTTTCCTTGTTTCCTACCCCACCCACTGCCTCCCGGTACATCGACATCAGTGGGGAAAGGCATGGGGGAAGAGTTGGGGGTCAAGGAAGCCTGACTGGGGGTAGCGATAACTGTGTTAGTGTGTCTGCTGAGTGGGCATGCAGCTACCCCAAATGTGGGCTCTCACACTTTCCTGAGCCCCTTGGAGAGTGTGTTCAGGGGCTCCTCAAGGTGAAGGGCACCATGGGGTAGAACAGTCAGACCTCTCACTGGACAGGAAGGAGGGTGATAGTACCCCTGGCATCCCAGCCGAACCACCTGGAGCAGGCTCAGCTGAAGTCCTAGCCACCCACCCTTTGGAGAGTGTCAGAGCCCGTGCCAGAGTGCTCCTAAGAGACGCAGGGACTCGGAGAAGTGCTGCATCTGCCCTCCTTCAGCAGAATAAGTCAAGGGCCCGGGCATCTGAGCCCCACATCCTGGAAGCAGCTGCAGGAGAGGACACCCATCAGGTGCCATGCATGGGTTGTTTACTCGCTGAGCCTCTATCTACTGAGTGCCTCCTGTATGCCCGGCACCAGGCACTGGTGAATAGCTAAGCATGGTCTAATGGGAACAATAAACTTGAAATTATTCGAATAGTTGCTTAGCACTGGGGGCTAAGAGAGCGAGTGTGAGCAAGTGTCCTTTAACCTGAGAACCTGAGGATTCAGCCAGGTGAAGACAGTTTGTGCAGGCTGAGGCCCTGAGACAGACGGCTGTTCGGTGTGTGGCTGAGATGAGGCAGCCGTGGGTGCATGTAGCAGAGCAGGCTTTGTGCTGAGGAAAGAATGTACTAAAACGAGGCTGGCACAGGGTACTGCCAGGAGCCCCTGTGTGGCTTAGGTCATGCAGACATGAGAAGCACCCCTGAGAAGAGTCCTGATCCCTGCTGGGCTCCCAGGATCCCCCTGCCATCCCAGCAGATGGAGAAATCTAGTTGCCTTGAATTGTTTCCTTTTCTCCTCATGGCTGAGAGGCTGAGGCTGAGGCTGATGCAGAGAATGCAGTGATTACTTTGGCCACTTTTTCAGTTGGAAGGGAGGGCGAGCCCTGTTTTTAAGGACTAGGAAGTGGCCCGGTATGGGCATCCAGTGATGGGAGCTTAAGTCCGGCTCAAGATAATGGTGGAAGGTTTGGGTCGTTCTCATTAAATTGCCCTGAGTTATGGTGGTCCTAGGGTAGGTTGGGTGGTCTTGACGGGGGCCACCTCCTTGAACCAGGCTTTGAGTCCAGGGCACCTTTGAAGTTTGCTCCTGAGGGAGGGGGTGGATCCTTCTCCTCCTATCACACTCCTTGTCACTCAGAGAACAGCCTCTGCTCAGTGGCCTGGGTCAGCACTGGATGGGAAGGGGAGGCCCGGAATGCTCTACATGGGAGGAGCCGGGCAGTTCCTCTCTCTAGGGGGAGAGTGCAGGGCTACTGGACAGGTCTGAGTGTTGTGTAGGTGACATCATCGGGATGTTGAGGGCAATGTTGAGTGTGCTCGCTCTAATGCTTGTCCTTGGCTTCTAGCCCTGGCCCAGTGTGTCCAACCTGGCCAAGGACTTCATTGACCGCCTGCTGACGGTGGACCCCGGCGCCCGTATGACAGCATTGCAGGCCCTGAGGCATCCGTGGGTGGTGAGCATGGCAGCCTCTTCGTCTATGAAGAATCTGCACCGCTCCATCTCCCAGAACCTCCTCAAACGCGCCTCCTCGCGCTGCCAGAGCACCAAATCTGCCCAGTCCACGCGTTCCAGCCGCTCTACACGATCCAACAAGTCTCGCCGAGTGCGGGAGCGAGAGCTGCGGGAGCTCAACCTGCGCTACCAGCAGCAGTACAATGGCTGAGCTGCCAGGCTGGGGTGCTGACATGGCATGGCCCCAGCCTGGCCACACATTGCTGTGCCATCTGGGCCCACCGCCCTCTCTAGAGATAGGTCTGTATGGTCAGTGGTAGGTGAATGGCCCCAGCCCCTTCTCTGTGCCTTCAGCAGTCCCCATCTTCACCCTGGGCCTGAGTCTGGTGCGACAGAGTGGAGGGAGCCCTGGGGCATACGAGCCCCCTGAACAAGGAGCCTGGTCTGGCACTAATGCTCCTTTTGCTGGACAACTGCTCTGGTACATACTGGGGGAAGGGCAGGGCCTGGCCTTCAGTCTCCTCACCTCTTGGCTCTTCCCTAGACCAAAGGAGCATGCAGTGCCAGGTAGAGGGTGTCCTGTGGTCCCAGGACTCTTTGGGACAGTTACTTCTGGAATCCCCCCTTTCCTCTACCAAGCCTTCCTGTCTGCCCTCCCCCGGCCCCACATTCCATGGCATCCTGATCCTCATGATTATGCTCCAGTGAGAGGCCCAGGTAGGCCCACAGCTTGTGCCTTGGCTGGACTCTCAGCCCCTGGCTAAGTCTAAACAGCCTCCCACCTCCCAGCCAAGATCTGTCTTCCTTCATGGTGCCCCCAGGGACCCCTCCCGGCCCCAGGACTTGCCAGGATCTCTGGTGGTAGGACCATGGAATGGTCCTTGGCCCTCTGGCCTGTGTGGCCATGTTGGTAGCAGGCTTGCTCCAGGCTTCAGCCTCTCTCTGACTATGAGAGTTCCTGCCCACCAGCCTACTGCACTCAGTGCCTTCTTTACAGAGCCTGTTGTCACCTCCCTCTCCCCCTCGGATGCCCATTCTATTCCCCAGGTGCCTCCTTCCCAACTGTGCGGGGTTAAAAGGAGCCCCACTGCTGCTACCTGGGGGATGGGGGCACCTGGGCCAAAGCAAAGGGCAGGGGCTTCTGAGGGAGAAGCCCCATCAGGATTCCAGTGTCAGCCTTGGTTCCACCCTTGGTGTTGCCTCTCCCTTCAGGTGCTGCTGTTCCCTCCTCTGCAGCTGCATGAAGGAGCCATCTAGTGTCTGGCATGCGTATGGGCGGCCTAGGAATGAGCACCATGCTCTCCCTTTATCCTCCAAGAGGAAGTCGGAAGGAAGGAGCTGCTGCATTGAGGGAGGGTCCCCGGGGTGCTCAACCCTATCTCCTTCTGCTGAGCTTCTGCGCAGCTCCCCTTGGAACTTAGCCATACTGTGTGACCTGCCTCTGAACCCTGAGTGCCTGGGGCACTGACCTTCTCACGGTGGCCTTGCTCAGTCCAGCCTGTCCCTGCTTCTTTTCACAGCATTACCCTTCCATTCTGGGCCCCGCTGAATCTCCGTCTGGAGGGAGCACCTGCGAGAGGTGGGTGGAATTGGGTGGCTGCTTTCCCAGAGGTCTGAGCCAGACCATCCTGCTGTCAGTCATGGTGCCTCCCCACCACCACAGACGGGGCTGGAACCCAAGCCCTGTCCCTCCACAGCTGCTTTCAGTGGGTGGGAAGGAGCCAGGGCCCAGCTTCAGCCTTAGCTGGACTGCAGGTCCCCTGCCAGCAGGGAGGGTTTGGCTCTCAGTTCCTCCCAGTGGTTCCCTTGGGCTAGGCCCTCCTCTTTTTGCATGTGCCACCTCCAGTGGGAAACCAAGCCAAAAGAGACCACTCTGGGCCAAGTCATTCGTGCCTTGTACACCCCCTCCTCCTGTCTCTAGTTCTCCTAGCACAAGGCAGTGGAAAGCCCAAGCCCCATGGCCTCAGAATTCCCCCTACTTCCCCAAGTGCCTCTGGGGATTTATTTCCTCTTTTGGCCAGGATGGGCCTGGTCCTGAAGGTAGGACAGAGGGAGTTTGGAGACTTGGGCCTTTATGCCATGGACTGTGGATGGAGAATGTGCAGTTATTTATTTTGTGTACTCAAGTTTGTAAATGTATCCTTCGTACTCAATAAACAGGCTGCCTTCCCCAGGGAAAGCTGCCCATTCATTCCGACAGCCCAGTCTCTTGCTGTGGACAAGAGGTTGCCCAGGAGGCGGTGGGGAGGTGGGGAGAGCCCAGCCTGGTCACAGCTAGTCTAGGAGGATCCTGACTCCTCAACACCTGCCGTGCCAGAAGACAAAGTCCGCTTGGGGAATGGGGCCTCCAAGAGCCTCTCCTTTTCCCTGAACCAGGCAGACAGACAGGCATACACAAAAGGGCAGAGCCTGGGGTCTTTATTGGACTGAGATGGGGAGAGGGCCTGTGGTGGGCTTGGCTGTAGGCTATGATTGATCCAGGTACCGAACTTGCTAACCCAAGTGTACGTGGCAGGCGTGCACACGTTGCAGTCATTGGTGCCCCAGGAGACAATACCAGTGAGTACCCACGTGTCCCCCTTCTGGCAGACAAGCGGGCCTCCAGTCACCCTGATGGAAGGAGAGGGGAGAAGTCAGTGTGGGGGGTGGGAGTGCCACAGGACAGTGCAGAGGACAGGACAGGGTGCCAGTGCTCACCTGGCACGAGGAGGCCCCGAGGCCCCTGCACAGATCATACAGTTGGTGATGCGTGAGCCCCAGTATTGCTGGCACTGACTCACGGTGACCAGGGGCAGAACCACCTGCTGCAGGTGTGCGGGAGTCACACTGCCTGTGGGCCGGGAGTGGGTGGTTAGGTCCCAGATGACTTGTCCCCACCCTGCCCTCCCACCCAGAGTTTTGGCCCGAGTTCCTACCCACACCGCTGAGGCGGCCGCAGCCATTGGTGACACGTGAGGCCTTAAGGCAGCACCTCATTTGAGGAAGCCAGGCGAACTGGTGAGATGCGTGTTGTGAACTGGGCTGGGGAGGTGAGCTTTAGTAGCATCAGATCATTGTTCATGGTGGTGGGGTTCCAGAAAGGGTGCGTGATGGCCTGCGGAGCCAGAAAGGGGCCATGCAGGATGGGGGTGGACACAGGCCCTCAGGGTGATGGGTGCTGAGGGGACTAGGCCAGGGCCTGCTCTGAATTCCTCACCCCCAGAGCCCACACACCTACACTGCTCACTCTTCCTTCCCCACCTGCAGTCCAAGCACTGACCCACAAGATGGACAGAACCTGCAAAGGCTCAGTGCTGGATGATAGGTCGTACTCGCCCAGGATGGCAAAGTGGCAGCCAGGGCTGCAGTGAGAGTGGGGTTGGGCAGCCACAAGGAAGGCAGAGTGACAAGAGAGGGGCCTCCAGGGCAAGGAGGCGGGGAGGTGGGGGCTGGGGGGGTGCAGGTAGAAGGGAAGCACTCACACAACATTGCAGTGGGCAGCAGTGACCACCCAGGACTGATGAGGCAACCACCGCAGAAGTGGAAGCCATTGCTGTCCTGGCATCAGGGGTCAGAAGTGGGGGTGGGCCCAGGCTACACCCAGGCATGAAACACCTGAAACCCTGCCCCACCCCCAGGGTGCATGTACCTGCAATGACACCTGCCAGGGCCACGAGCCCAGCACTGCGTTCTCCCCATCGACAATCCTCTGGCTGAAGCTCAGCACCGGTCTGATGGCAGGAACGCCGTAACCTGACCATTGGGCTGGTGAGGACCTGCTTCCCATGTCCCAGCACACCTCTCCTCTCCTCCTCCTGGGTGCCCCCAGGCTGTGCCCCCCAGAGGGGTCCAGATCAAGAGGGCTCATCACTACCCCTTCTCACCCTGAGCACCTCTGGGCCTCTATAGCTATCTCAGTTGGCCCCATCCACCCAGCCCCCAAGTTCTGTCCATTCTTCCTCATCTCTCTCCAACCTACTCCCCACCATTCCCCAACTCCACCCCACCCCCAATCCCAGGCCATTTTTCTCCCTGTCCCCAGGAATATTCCTGTCTCCTTCCTAGCCTCTGCACTCCCTCCAGACCTCAACGGTCCATACCCCACATGCAACCAGAAGGCTCTTCCTAAACTACACGTCCAACCTTTGCTTCTCAGCTTCCTAAACCCTCCCCGGCTCTTGGGCCCAGCCCAAGCTCCTGTCCCATTTGGGAGACTGGCCCCTGACCCCTTCTTGCCTCCTCCCAGCCTTGCCACATCCTTTCTCCTTTGCCCACTCTGTCCACCTGCTTCCCTTCTAGCCAGCCTGGCCCCTGCCCTGAGCCCCTGAGCAGGAAGCCTGGGCTGCTGCTGGGAGCTGGGTTGCCCTAAGGCTGTTCAGTCAGGGCTGGGCCAGACCCACTCACCCCAGGAGGAGCCATGGAGGACCACGGTAAGGATGAGGCTGAGCAGCAACACTGTGGCAGGCATGAGATTGAGAAGTGGGCCTGGCTTTATGGTTCTCTTCATCCTTGAGCCAAAGTCCCAGGACTGAGGCCAGGCAGCTGTGGAGGTTCAGCTCCCAGCCATGCTCTAGGCAGGAGGAGGGTCTCTTTAGGTCAAAGTCCTCCACCCACGCCTTGACTTACCAGACAGAGCCCAGGTGTGAGGCTCTCACCTCCTCCACCCCCCAAAGCCTGGCCCCTGACTGGATCCCTGAACCACCTCACATCCCAAATGTTGAGCACCAGGTGCCAAGGACTTGTGGTTAGACTTAACGGTAACCACCTGGTGGCTGGGATCAGTGAAGTCTCCCAGGGCTATCAGGAGCACCAAACTCACAGAAGCCTGCTCAGCACCCAGGGGTGTTCCTGACTGGTAGAGGGAATGTCCACCTGCACCAGCTCTGCTGTGGAAGGGCCAGGGCCAGGACGGGGGTGCTGGCGGGTTGCAAATCCTATCACCTCAGTGATCAACTTGGAATGGGTGTCACGGTTTGCTCATCAACTTGGAATGGGTGCCCCGGTTTGCTCAGGGAGATGCTGACTCTCCTGCCACATGGTGTGTTTGGACCCATACCTTCATCTGTCTGGCTCCAAAGCCCACACTGTTCGTGATGAGATGATACACCTAGGAGGGGCCTTGTGCACAGGAGGGCAAGGTATGAGCCCTTGGTGACTGGCTGATCCTGGATGGAGATCAGGGGTGGAAGGATGACAGCCATCAAATCTCTGACAGCCTCCAGGCCTTGGGGCTCCCATGGACAAGCCCCTGGTATCTACAGTCCATTCACTGTAGAGCCCCAAGCTGAGCCTGAACCGAGGGAGAGAAGACACCCCTGTGTGCAAAGTTGCAACAGGTAAGTTGGCTTGCCTCCTTCTAGGGGTGTGAGGGCTTTGGCTGATTCAAGAACACATCAGTCAAAAAAATAAGATGAGTTAATTGCTGACTAGAGGGAAGGATAAATAGATACATGGTAAAGCAAATATAACAAAATACTAATTGTAAAGTCTGCAGTGGGTATATAGGTGTTCAACTTTTTTCCAGATTTTATGTTTTAAGATTTTCATAATAAAATACTGAGGGAAAAAGCATAATCAGGGACCCAGGGATGTCCAGCCTGGAGTAGACACTCCCCAGGGGTTGGGCAGACTCTCTCTAACAGTTCCAAAGCTCCAGGGGAGCTCAGCCATTCTCTCCCAAGGCAGGATGCTTCCACTAGCACCCTGCTCTTGGGCTGACACTCCGTGGGTGCTCAGCAAAAGTCTGCTGGATAAATGTGTCATGTCATCTCTCCCCACGAGTCCTGTGACCCCTGGCACCCAGAAAACTTGGAGTCAATCCCCTTAGTCACAGCCCAACATGTGCAAACAGAAGCTCAGCATCATGTCAGCACCTCAGGTATGCCTGGTCATCAGAGGGGTTTCACAGATAAAGGCGTTGCAGCGGTGAGGAGTGCGCTTGTGAGAACTTGCCCTTGGAATCATGGAGCAGCTCCCCCACCAGCATTTTAGCCATCAGTGGGGATGGGGGGGTCTGACTGAGAGCTGTAGGCTGTGTCCTTGGCCACTGTTGAGCCAGGTAAAGGCTCTATGTGGGGGCAGTACATAGGACCTTTTGAGTTGTACAACAGCCCTCAGAGGACTACAGGGCAAGAGCAAGGCATGGGAGTGGTACGGGGAGCCTCTGTAGTGTGCAGAGTCAGGAGGGGGGGCTTTCCACTTTGAGCCTGTGATACTTGCCAGGGCTGGGGTTCTGGAGGGGTAGATGCCTAAGGTGATGGGTAAAGTGCACCCCTTAGGCTAGGCACTGAAGCCATGGGAGGAAGTGGCCCCTGCAGGGATACCTTAGGCACAGAGCCCTGCTGGCTGCTTGTCCCCCTCCACCCAAGAAGGACACAGCCATCTGTCTAGGTATTGGTGTTTTCTGGGTTTATTCCTCCTTGTTCCAAGCTCTAAGCCTCAGCCTACTTCACTCCACATCCATGGCCTGCACAGTTTCCTCCAGCAGCTCCAGGGTCAGCGGCATCACTGTCTCCGACAGGACAGCTGTGGTCCCAGGGGCAAAGCGGTACCGGCTGGACCTGGGAAGGAGAAAGGATGACCTCATCAAGTGGCCCGTCCTCTCTTTGCAGCCCCCTATTTCCCTTGCTACCACCCCATCCTCCCCTGTGATTCCCCCATCTCCCATGCTCCTACCTCTCTATAGGCTCTGTGGGAGAGCTCAGTGTTCGCAGCAGCTTGGCGCTGGTCCCACTGATCACACATGCATCCACACTGCCCCCAGAGCCCAAGTCACCCAGGATCCCTGCAGTGATGGCTTCCACCAGCAGCTCCTGCGCTGCCTCCAGCTGTAAAGATGTGTGTGTGAGTCCTGATGGACCCTTTAATATCACTCTCAGGCTACAGCCTGGAGACGGTTAATCTTGAAGGCTGGACTATTTACCATTTGCTCACACCCAAACTCCTCTCTCTCCCTACACCCCCATCTCCACCCCAGGCTCCTCTACCCTGGTTTCAGTATCCCTCTCTCCAGAGACCCCAGTGTTCCCACTGCCCCCATCTTCACAAACTTCTCTGAGTCACACTTGTGGCTCTGCTTCCAGTGGCCTGTTCACCCACCCCCAATCCCTGGCTCACTGCTTTTTTCTTTCTGGGCCATAAGCACCTATAAAGTGACATATGCCTCCTGCTTCCATCCACCCCAAACAAAATCCAGACTCCAGACCCCACCTGCTGTTCCCTTCTCCCTAAACACCAAATGGCCCTCTCTGAGTTTTGACTTCTGGGAAAGTCCAAGCTTTGGCACTGTTGGAATAGCACTTCACCCTCACTCCACTGGCCCCTCAGTCTCCACTCAGTCGTCACCTCCGAGAAGCCTAGCTCTAGAGTAGGCCAGGGTACCTCTGCGTTTCCCCAGCTCCCGGGTGTGCACTTCCCACCAATGCACGCGGGGGTGGGGGTGGGGGTGGGGGCGGGGGCGGGGGAGATGTCGCTCACCGTCATGTTCGGCTGGAACCGGTCCTCTAGCACTGCCAGGGCCGCATCCTGGCCGGAGCCTGCAGGCAGGAAGGGCATCTGAGGTCAGCCGCGGCCTCCCAGTCGCGGGATAAACGTTGAGGTCCCACGGGCGGGGTTCGCGGGAAGGGGGCGGAAGCGCTCACCCATGGCCGTGAAGGGCAGACGGCTGTAGGAGCCGTGGGGGTGCACGCAGTAGAGCTGCGGTCCGGTGAAGTCTACGCCGCCCACAATCAGCGAGGCGCCCACGTACCCCCGGTACCTTTTCGCGGAGTGGGTGCGGTCAGTCGAACGCACAGGAATCCAGGTCCCGCCCCTCCGCGATACCGCCCCTACACCCGAGCCCCGTCCCTTCCCGTGGTCTGGCGCCCAGCGTTCCTTCCTGCCACTCTCTTAGCTTCTCTTAGGCCAGCCTCTTCCGGTCTCTCGGACCTCGCGGCCCCGCCCTTTCTCCTATCAAGCCTCTTCTCAGCCCGGCCCTCCCCGCAACTGCCCCACCCCAGGATCATTTTAGCCCCGCCCCAGCACCGGAAGAGCGTCTGGCGCAACGCGCGGGTGACCGTGGCCACGCGGGGCTCGCGGCCTGTGGACAGCGCGTGTAGCTCCATGTTGGACGCCGCCATCCGCGTGGTCATCTCTGCGTCCGCGGCTACTCCAGCCCCACAGCAGCTGAAGGCGAAGGGAGGGTTCGTGTGGGCGGGACTAGGATGTGCTGGGACCCGGGATGGGAACGAGGGGGCGGTTCTTGAGGGGGGAACTGGGCGGGGGAATGCTCACTAGATTTTAGGGGCGATGAAGTGGATCTTTTCGCAGCTCTGGTACGCCACGATCGAATCGTTAGTGGCCCGCGTATCCGCGCCCAGGATGACCCCGTCCTGCGGGGGGGGGGGGAAGGAGCCTTTGGCTCAGTGCCCACCTCCCACTCCCGGCCGCTCCTCTGAGGGTTACAATCCCAACGCCCTACTCACTCGGAACACAAGGCCTGCGATGGTGGTTCCGGTCTTGCGTGCATGAGGGACACGGAGCCCCGGGAGGGAGCGTTCCAAGGCTGCGTTTCTGGAAACGGAGGGGAGAAACCCAGGTTTCAGTTCTTCTGGGACCGTCATCACATCCCCTAACTCCGTCGCGGTTTCCCTCACCTTTCGGGTAAGCCTGGGAACCCAAGTCGTTCCACACACGTACCTTCCCCCACCCTCGCCCTCAGGAATGTTAAAGACCCTGGGGCTCCCACTCCCGGAAGCCCCCACTGAGGGCGTAGGCAGCTGGGGAACCAACCATTCCCCCACTCACCTTTCGCAGTTTTCGAAGGAGAAGCCCTTTTGGGGTTCTAGCGCTGTCTTCTGCATCTCCAGGTGGGCAGGGGGTCAGAGGAGTGGGATCAACACGGAGGGAGGAAGGCCAAAGCCTTGACCTCTCTCGGGCTGCACTACTGAGCTTTCTCCTTTCGCTTTCACCTTCCCTCAGAGCATGCCAGCCCCTTTTTTCTGCATCTTCTCTTTCACTTTCACCTTCAGCTCTGGTCCTAGGCAGCTTGGGAAGGGGGAGATGCCCCTTGCCTGGCTCTCCATGCTGCTCCTGGGCCCTCTGAACAGAGGGACAGATCCCTCCTCTCTGGCCACTGTCCAGCCTGAGCCCCGAGCTCTGCCTACCCTGACCCCAACCCTAACCTCAGGTCCCAATGCCCTGAGGCTGTCACATTGACCAGGTCTCTGTTCTCATTGTTAGTGGCCTTCCAACAGCATCAGTCATGGCTGCCATTTGTCATTCTCCCAACTCCTGCCTCTTTTGCTACCTTTGCCTTCTTCCTAAAACCTCAAACACCGAGGCTCAGTCCTTGGCTAAGGTGATGCTGATCCTTCCGTCTTCCATGTCTCGGATGCTGTCTTCCCTCTCTCAAGAGGGGCACCGTAGGTGTCCATCTGGTGGCTCATAGGCATGCTGGGCTCTACCCATGGCTAAGCCTTATTTCACATCCCAAATGACCCTTTATCCACTTCTTTCTCCTAATTACTGCTTGTTTCAGCTAGCATCCTCTCTCCCCTGGACACTGCACTGGCCTCTCTGGTTTCCCCACACTTCCTGCCCCTCACCCTCCACCCCAGGCTACACTCTGCCCTGCAGAGAGGGGGCTCTTTTCTAGATTGGCGATCTGGTCACACTCTTTCCCTGGTTAAACCCTGTATCAGCTGCATGCTGCTCTTAGGTTGAAACCAGTCTTTACAGTTACCCTTCTCATTCCATCTGATCTCAGCACAGGCACCACCTCCTCTGGGAAGCCTTCCCTGACCCACAAGAATCCCCACCTTGTTCCTCCCTAAACTTTTCTCTCAGATCACTTAGCTCCGTTAATTAAATCTTCAGTATTGAAATGACCTATTTAGTGGCTGTCACTCTCCTAGATGCTAAACTCTTGTGCCTCTGTCACCCACCTAGCATTTAAAAGTCTCTGTCTAGAGGTGGGTTCTCACCTGCCCTTTTGGGAGCTAGGAGGGGCAGCTCAGATCTTCTCCATCCTGCACCCTAGGCTCCACGTACCCCCATTCTACAGCTGTGTGTGCAGCTCCCTCCAGTCCCCATGCCCAGAGCAGAGGCAGGCACAGAGAGGCTGCTTAAATAGCTCAACCAGAAGAGTGGGAAGCTGTACATCTCAAGGTGCCCAATTCAATCCCAGGCTCTAGCAAAGCTCTTCTTGCCCTATGCTCCACAAAGCACCAGGTCTGCAGATGAATGAATCCTGGTGTGAGGACCTTAGTGCCTTTCCCTGAACCCATAACACACGTCAGGGCTTATAGCAGCAAAGGAAGGTCTTTATTCAGGGGGCATGGGCCTTGGGCTGGCAGTTGGGGGTACGGCAGTGCTATTTCGGTAGGTACCCAGGAGGATGGCATTGATGTGCTCCAGTGTCTGGTTGCTGAAGACCATATTGAGGTGCTGTATCCCAGGCAGAGGCAGCAGGTGCACAGGCTGCTGTTGGCGGCCCTGCCACTGGGCACAGAGCTCGGTGCTGCGCGTGGCCACGGTGTCATCCCCGTCCTCATAGAGCACACCCACAGGGTCCGTGTAGGGGAAGCCATGGTCAAAGATGTAGGTGCTGGGTGTGGGCAGGCCCACGCCATACAGACAGTATACTTCCACTCCAGGTGCTGGGAGCCCTGCCAGCAGGTCACGTGACTGTAACCACATGTACCAGCCTTCCTCAAAGTGTAGGTCTGTAAAGAAGCGCTGCAAGTCACGGCTTGTGTAGTTGAAGGTGGGGGTGGAAATGAACACGTGGTCCTCGGGCCATGCCTGGCTGGAGGGAAACATCCAGGGGGACGCTGTTGTCATGCGCTGCTCCTCTTTCAGCTTGATGCTGGACATGATTGGGATGCCCTGGTTGTCACCTGTGGACACAGAGCAAGGTGGGGCAGGGAGCCAGTCCTGGCTACCCCCGGCCCACAACTTGCCCCCCAGCCCAAGCTCAGCTGGATGCTCAACCTTGTCTTGCCCACTCCAAACATCGACTCCAAGTCATGGACTAGAACTGGCCTGGCATTCAGGAGGTGCTCCGTGTGTACTTGTTAAGTGAGAAGCCCTAGAGGCACCTCTGTGAGGGAGAGCTGCAGAGCTTCAGCAGGCGGGCAGGGAGGGGTTTCCTGTGTGTGTGAACAGTGGGGGATGGTGCCGGCAGTTCTCTCTCAGGCAAGTGTCTGTTGGCCCCTGTGGCCTGTGCTGCACAGGGCTCAGAGCTGTGTTCTGGGAAGAATGAAATGAGACCAATCTCTGTTTGACACTCATTGATATAGTCTGGGGAGTGTTTCCTTCACTTAAGCTCCTAGGGGTAAGGCCATGTCTGGCTGTGCTCAGAATACAGTGGGTGCTCCGCAGGTGGTAGCTATGCCACTCCTTGGGGAAGGGCATGAGGGGCTCCCGGGGTCTGGCCCTGGCTTAGGGCAGATCCCTGGGCAGAGGGGCTCCTGGGAGCAGAAGGCAGCCAAAAGTTGAGTGGGCAGGACCTGAAGCTACAAGGAACAGACCTCAGCAATGAGTCAGATTGCTGGGATTAACTTCCTCTTTGTTTACTTCCCCTTTGTCATCACTGAGACACTGTCAGGAGACACTCTAATGGTCTAGGCCAGGCTCACTGCTCTCAGAGGGCCAATGAAAGGGGCTGTGCCCCAGAGGTGGTAGACAACACCCCCAGCCTGGCATTGCGAGAAGAAACGGGAGTGAGGGCAGGCCCACGGTCAGCTTCATTCCACCCCCCATCCCTCCCCATGGGACACAAGTGATCAGAGGCCCTCTCACCTGAGGCCAAGATTATCATGGGCTTGATGGAGCCACCCCAGGGAGCCCCAAGAGAGATGAAACCATCGATGAAGCGGTCCTTCCAGGCCTGGGGCTGGCGCAGTAAGAAATAGAGCAAGTGCAGGCAGCCGAGGCTGTGCCCAATGAGGAAGACAGGCCTTCTGTAGGTAGCGTGCATTTCCTCCACTAGCCCAGCAAGCTTCAGGTAGTACTCCTCCTGCTGGCCTGCCGGGGGGGGTGGATGGGTCAGCACAGCTGGGACTAGGGGCCACCTGCCCTGCCCCAAGTCCCCTAGGCACAGAGACACTCACTGGGCTCCAGCCGCCAGTCGTAGGGGGCGGCCCGCACCGTCTCATCCCGCACATACCCATTGTTGACCAGGTTCTGAACCAGTGTGTGCATGTAACCTGTGGGCGAGGCAGCGGCACTGGGGGTTCTGGCCGTGGCTCCTGCAAGCCCACCAAGCCTAGAGCCCCACAGTTTCCTGCAACACACACACCTGCCAACTTGCTGTTGTCCAGATACTCAACAGAGTAGGTCTTGCCAAAGCCGGGAACACGGATCTGTACACCGGGGGCATTGGATACTCGCCCAGAGCTGCGGTTGTAGACAACCCTGGGGGCAGCGGGACAGTCAGCGGAGCGGCAACCAAGGAGCAGGGTGGGGGGCTAGGCCAGAGGGAATGGCACGAACCTGGTGTTATCAATCCAGCAGTCTACCCCAACGGGTAGGAACATATTGAGATCCAGCCAGATGGTGAAAAAGTCGTCTGTCTTGCGGTAGCACATCCAGTTCACCACATTTGGTTTATCCAGCTTGGCTTCCAGCTGATTCCCCAGGCAGCCAGGCACTGCGGGCACCAGCCTTCACTCTGGATCCCTCCCATTTCCCTGCAGTGGACCCCACCCCGGTCTCACCTCCCCGACACTACAGTGACCAGCCCCACCCTTTCACCTCCCACACCCTCCACCCCCAGGGACGAAGGACAAGATCCTCTATTTCTGATCATATCCCCCACCCCGTCCCCCGAAAGCCCAGGCTCCCCTCAGTCAGGGAAGGTACAGGGGCCAAGGCCACTGACCCCTGCCCCCACCAAGCAAACATGTAGCGTGGCTCTCCATCACTGCCAAAGTCCAAGGGGAGAACAAATAGTATGAGGGAGTGGGGCCGGGCCTAGGAGCAGGGGCAGGACCTGATGAGCCTCTCCTGCTCTCCTGGGCTGGGCACCTTGTCCTTGCCGGGGTGGGGGTGGAGGAAGGAGTGGTGGGGCTTGGACCGGGGTCCAGTGGCTACAGCTGACCACAGCTTGTAATGCCCAGGCCAAGCCCTCAGGCACACCCACCCTCTACTCCACCCACCTCCGGGAGACAACTCTGAGACACGAGAACTGTGGTGCGAGAAGGGGTTGATTTCTCTGCAGGACAAGCCTTTGGCCCCTCCAGACGGTGAGGCAGGGATCAGGGCTAATGCAAGGGCCGAAGGGCCTCGGCAGGCTCTGCTACCAGGGGCTGGGGCCCAGGTTCCCCAAGGTCTGCCCTGGTGTATCAGGGGCCTGGTGGGGGCTTACCGAGGATGACGGGCCGTGTGTGGTTACTGAGCTCAGCCTTGGGCGTGGTGTGCGGGGGGAAGAGCACATTGAAGAGCCAGAAGGGGGCGGCGGGGGGAAGCAGCAGCCCCAGCAGCAGCAGGACCCACTGCCGTGGGGAGCCAGGCGGCCCCATTCCAGCCCTTGTGCCTAGTGCCCAGTGAAGCAGCCCTGGGCTGGCCTTATCTGGAGTGGGGGTGGGAGGGGCCCCAGGGTCAGTGGGAGGGACAGCCTGGCCAATGGGGGTGGCCATAGATTTCCGGAAAGGGGCACAGCCTCAGGGAGCCGGCTCTGGGCCTGGGTTCAGTTCCGCCTTCTTCCCTTGGTGCCAGGGGAAACAGAGCCGGGGCAGCGGGAGGCCCAGAAGTACACAATGTTTTATTGAAAAAAGTCAGGCTTCAGCTGGCTGGTTCCATTCAGCTCGGCTTGGTGGGAGTCCCTGCCCACAGTAGCCTGAGTCAGATCTCCCTGCAGGCCGGCTGGGCCAGACCCCTCCCTGGTCGCCCTTCCCCTCCTCTCTGATGGTGACATTCAAACAATAAATATGCAATAAATAGCGCTCCTGGGCCAGCTGCCTTCAAACCCCACATCAGCCCCCACCAGTCTTCTGAGTCAGGACAGGCGTCCTGGGGTGCTGGACAGGAAGTCCCCAAACCTCTCAGGGTCTTGCAGGACCTCAGATCCACCTCCATTGCCAGGTCTGGGCCCAGTCTCCAAGGAGACCTAGCAAAGCTGGGTCCAGGGCAGGGCTGGGCAAAGCAGGGCTGGCGGGCGGGCGCTGGGAGGGGGCTGTTTGTTACCCTGGACACCTCCACTCTAGGCCACAAGTCTGTACTGGCTCAGGAGTAGATGGTGATGACTTCACGGCCACCACCACGGACCAACAGCACCCGTTCGAGGCCCTCAGTCAGCACCTCCAGGAACTCCATGTCTGTAGGGCATCGGGTCAAGGAGGCAGCACTCAGGGAAGCACCAAGGGGCACCCAGGGAAGTTTGGTCCGTCAGTCAGAGCTGGGTGCCCTGGCACCCCCAGGGTACCCAGGGAGACGAGCTCCTGGCCTGACCTCACACACTGTCCACCTCCCCACTGCCCGCCTCTTTACAAAGGGATACAGTTCTCATCGCCCTCGCTGTTCTTGGGTGGGCCGGGCATGTTCAGTAGGACCAGGCGGGCGTCATGGGAGCGTGTGACAATGACTTCATTGAGCTTCACAGCCGTGTGCATGCGCCGCACATTGGATTGGTCCCTGCAGAGAATGCAGCTGATCATGGGCCCCGCCCCTGGCCCACCCACAGGGCTTGTCTGCCCCCATCCCATCTCCAACCCCAGACCCTAATGTGGCTGGGTCCACCTCTGCTGCACTCACGGCTTAATATGTACCAGCTCCCGGAAGTTGTCGGGGGCATGGCTGGGGTCCCAGGGCTCTGCTGCCATATATTTGTCCCGTGTCCATGTCATCTGGATCTTGTCAGTCCCAGCTGCAGACTCTTCCTCCTCGTCTGAGTACAGGCTCTCCAGCCGCAGGGCTGAGTGCCGGTCCTTGACCAGCTGGGCCTGAGGACAATCAGAGGAAGTCCCCTCGGTGCCATGGGAAAGGGTGGGCCTGGCTGGCCCAGCGTGATCACCCAGCCTTAGGGAAATGGGTGGGGCTGGGGTGAGTCATTCTGATGCCCCCACCTGATGGCGTCTCCCAAGGCTTGACCCTGCCCTGGACTGAGAAGGCCACTGACCTCTCGCTCCCGCTCAGTCTTGGTCAGCCTCATCTGCCGCAGCATCTGGGAGCGCTGCTCCATCATCAGTGTCCGCTCGTAGGTATATGCAGAGATGTCACTGTTATGCTGGGGAGAGGGTGAGCCATGAGGACCGCGCTATGTGGGGCAGGGCATCCACAGGGCTATGTCGGGCAGGTGGCTTACCATCTCCACCACTTCCACCTCTGCCTCGAGGCGCAGGTGGTACAGGAAGACAGCCAGATCCTTCTTCATCTGGATGCTGTTGTCATCCATCTGGGCCACCGTGAAGATGCGCATCCGGCACTTCCTCCAGACCTGTGGCAACAGAAGGTGGTGGTTCAATCACACCCCACCCCTTCAAGGGCCCAGCCCCTCTCACCGGGGCCCAACCGCCTGGCCCACCTTGTGCTGGCGTAACAGGAAGGGCAAGAGCATGAGCATGCCGCCGTCGTGGACAATCCACCACACATCGATGTGGCCCTCCAGGTAGCGCTCGTGGTTGCTGGGGTAGAAGGCTATGTTCTTGGGCACGAGCAGGGCCAGGTGGGCGGCCGTGGTGCAGCGCACGGTGTCTGGGGAGGAGGGGCACTACTGATTGTCAGCCTGTGACCCTCTGGCCTCTGTCCCCACTTGACCCCTGCCCCTGTCCTATGTGGTCGAGCCCAGGCCCTGACCCTCACGCACCAATAAAGGTCTTCCAGGCACGTGGGTCCTCACTCTGTCGCCAGCCGTAGGGCCAGCCCAGCACCACGGAGTTATGCCTCATGCCACCCAGGCCGCAAGACTGGATGAGGTGGGCCAGCCCCTCACGCACCTTGCTGGCCACCACCACCTGGCAGAAGCCCTTCACCTTCTCAATCTCCATCATGTTCTTGATTGTCTGTGGGGAACACAGCAGGGTCAGAAAGCAAGGCCATCAGTGTCCCCTCTGCTGGGCTCCCCACCAAGGCCCCTAGGGCGCAGAGGGTGGGGGTGGGGGAGGAGATGGGGGCAAGCTGCCCACCCAGATGCCATGTTTTCAAGATGGGACAGTTATAACCCCCTTGCTCCAGCTCTCAGCTGGCAGCAGTGCTGTCCACCTGCCTGGCCAGCACTGGTCCCCTCCCCTGTGCACCAGCTGCAGCCCGGACATCTCTAGTCCAGCTCAGTGTCCTCCCAACACCACCCCCTTACAGCAGGCACCTGCTCAGCGGCCTGGGCCTCGCCATAGCTCTCCAAGAAGCTGCCCTGGATGACAGAACCAACAATGGTCAGGCCCTTGCCGGCCTTAAGCTGGGAGGCGAAAGTGAGGAGCCGTGGGTACTTCACATGAAGGTCCTCATCTAGCTTCAGCAGCACCAGCAGCTGAGGCCTGTGGTGGCCAAATGGAGAGGGAGCCTGAGACCAGGGCCAGAGGTTTCCAGGGAGCCCAGCCCCTTCCCTTCCTGGCTCACAGGCCCCTACAGGTAGCAGTGATCCAAGGGCCAAATAAGCAGGATGGCGCCCCTGGCAACTTAGGACAGGGAGCACGGACTAGGGAGGGGGAGCCAGCACCTCTCGACTCTCCCACCCTCACAGTGCCCCCTGAGAACCTGGACTGGGCCCCGCCAGGCCGGGCGTGACTCACCGCCAGTTCTTGGTGTGAGGAGGTCCCTCCTCTAGCCGCAACAGTGCATAGCGGGCAGCACTCAGGGACAGGCCTCGGATCCCGTCGCCCCACTCCTTCTCAGCCCTGCAGAAGCCCCCACAAGCTGGTGAGCCCCTGGTCCCACCCAGGCGTTGTGTCCGTGTGTAGGTGAGATGAAGGGGCGAGGCCCGAGTCACAGTCCCCCAGCCCCAGCACCATGGTGGCTAACAAAGGACGGCTCAGCTCCCCACAACCCAATGAAGAGTGGCCCAATGGCCCCAAGCAGGCGGCAGCCCTCACTCACCCTTGGTACTCAATGTACTTGTAGATCATGCCGGCAATGAGCATGGCGACCAGGGCATAGTACCAAGACGAGACAAACATAAGAGCCAGGCAGAGGCTCATGCCCAAGAAGGACAGCGCCCTGGGCCAGAGAGTGGGAAAGGGCCAGAATCAGGGAGAGACCAATAGGGCCCCAGGCCCAGAACCCCAATCTCTCACCAATACCAACTGCTGCCCAGAAAATTCAAACCCCATCCAGAATGGGGCTCCTGGCTTCCCCAATAGCTCTTGTGTCAGAGGACCTGGCTCAGGGGCCCAGCTGGCACTTACCAGTGATAGTACTTGAACCGAGGCCGCCAGTTGGGGGTCCTTAGAAGCGTCTGCACAGCACAGGCCAGGTTCACAAACAGGTAACACATCAGGAAGAACCTGCAGCACAGGGAGTGGCTGGTACAGAGTGGCCTCCTTGGCAGCCAGGTACCTGATGTCCCTGCCCTTCCAGGCTGGGCCTGGATGAGGAACCAGGACATGTCATGGCCCTGCCCTGCACAGGCTCAGGCAGGTCTTCTCAGCCTCACCATGCCCAGTCCCACAGCCTGATGCAGATGGAATACTGCAGCAGTGTCCGCAGAACCAGGTCTTAGAGGATGGGGAAGTGTTCACAGGCAGAGGAGGGGAGGGGGCTGCAGGCAGCAGGGGACAGCTGTGGAAGAGGATGGTGTCAAGGAGGGCTCAGCGTCTAGAGACGGCTAGACAACAGGCCTCTGGCCTGGGTGACCAGTTGGATGAGGGGCTGTCATGAATGTGGGGAGAGTGGGTCAGGGGAAGACAAGGGCCATTTTGAATCACTGAGTTAGACACTGCGGTGGGTGTGGGAGACTGGGACGGGGGAGGCCTACTGCATGAGCCCTCCAGGAATGACAGCCGAGGGGCAGAGGGCTGAGTGGAGGGGACGCCAACCTCCACCCTCAGCTGGTACCAGAGGAAGGACAGACAAGAAGGCAGCAGGGCTTACGAAAGAGGGAGTGCCAGGGGGCAGGGACTCCCATGAGGTGTCCCATTAGGGCTGCCAGGAGGAGCCACGTGATAAAGGCTGAGATACATCCTCTGACTTGGGCAGTAAGGGGCCACCACCCAAGAAGACTGTGGCAAGAACGGTTTCAGGTGTGCGCTGACGTGTGGGTGGAGCTGGGCAGTAATGGGCGGAGGTGTGCTGGGGGGAACAAGAGAGCACTGACTCCAGCAGGCCTGGCTGGGGCTGGGGGTTGGCTACTTCGGGGGGAAGGGGGTCCCTCTCAGTCTCACAGGCTGAGTGGGGCAGTGAAGGCTGGCTCAGTCATAACTGAACAAGCAAAAGGAGCATCGGCAGTGGAGCAAGATGTGTGAGGAGAGGTGGAGTGGGCCCCAACCCTGGCAGAGGTGAACACAGCAAGGACACGAGCCCTGCTGCCAGGACCCCTGGAAATTGCCACGTGCTCACCATCTCCTGCAGGGCACTAGCAGATTCAGATGCCCAGCATTCCAGAACTTTAAAAGCAAACAACTTTGAAAACGGAAAAGGTAGTGGTGGCCTCATCAAGGTGCTAGAGACCAGTGCTTGCCCTGACCCTGCTCTGGGGGTCTCCCACAGAGGCACATGGGACCTACTGGTCTCTTTAAAATTTCTGAGTAAGTGCCAGGCTCGCTCCAGAAGGCACAAGTGGCTGAGCTCTGCCAGGCAAACATCCCCCCATACAGCCTGACACATCTCCCTACTGCGCCCTCAACACCAGACAGGGTCACAGAGCTGCTGGGCTGGGCCCCCGGCTGAGGGGTGCTGAGTGCAAGGAGCCTTTCCCAAGACCATCCCCCAGCCCTGCCCTGAGCCCCAGCTTACATGGATAGAATGGGGGCCACCATGTCAAGGGAGGCGATGAGGATGCCCAGCTCAGCGATGAGTGCTGTCAGGAGGAGTGCCCATGTTGGTTCACCATTTGCCTTGCCATGGCCAAAAACCTGCAAGCACCAGGGTCAGTGGGGTCAGAAGTGAAGAAGTTGGTTCCACTGTCCCCATTCCACACCTAAGGCCACAAGTCACAGCCTGGTCTCTATCATGAAGTCCCTCTGGGGCTCAGGTCACACCCATGCCTATCCTGATAGGTACAAATTCCTCTGCCCTCCACTTCCTCAGGCCTCTCTGCTGTGGATGAGCCACAGACAGGCCTTGGGGATTCTGGGCCCAAGCAGCTCTGCCAACGGCAGGGCAGGGCCAGGGCCAGGGCAGCTCTCAGCAGCTCTCCACGGATAGCTGCATGGCCCTGGCCCCCAGCAGGATAAAACGCACCCATACTTATCTCCTATCTCTCTCCCCCAGCCGGTGTGAGGGGCCAGGAGCACCCAGGCGGTGGGGGAGTGCAGAAGGCTCACCCGGAGGAAGGGGATGATGTTGTCCTTGGCGATGGCCTGCAACAGGCGTGGTGCCCCAGTGAGGCTCTGTAGGCCGGCGCCGCAGGTTGAGAAGAAGGAGCCGATGACGATGACCCAGGGCGAAGGCCAGGCTAACGTGCCCACCACCAGGTTCCTGCTGACGCCATCGCCGTACCTGCAGGGGCCGGGCTCAGGCCATGTTCCATGCAAGGAGCCCCCCAAACCCTGGGTGGGGTCGCCCAGAGTGAGGGTTGGCAGGGGTCAGGAAGGATGGCTATGGTGGACAGAGCTCTGGCCCCTCAGCAGAGGCCAGGCCACCAGCCCCTATCCTTTCCCCTCAGCCCAGCCCCGATGTGATGTCACCATCCTCTCAGAAGCAAAAGTTCTGCTGGGGCCTGACCCACCACTGGCAACCAGCAGCCTGAGGACATGTGTGGAACCACGTGTGCAAGGGGGGCCGGTGTCAGGGCAGCAAAAGCTGAGCCCAGTGCCACGGGGAGGGGCCCAGATCACTCACTTGTCCCGGAGGACCACACCCTCGATGCAGGCACCAAAGAGAACCACGCTGCTGAAGTCTGTGGCTACGTCAAGGAAAGCTCGGCCTCCGCTGCCACTGCCGTCCCCGTGCATCCCCGCACAGCGCCCAAGGGCCCCTCACCTAAGCCTGAGCTGGCAAACTCAGCTGGGACACCTGCAGCTGCGGGTTTCGTGTTGTGTACACACCCCTTGAGTGTGCGCGTGTGTGTGAGGGGTGAGGTACACATGCACGCATAGGGAGTTTGTCTGCGTGTGCCAGCTGGTGACTTATACACAGGCCAAGTGCCTCCTGTCCCCCTTCCCCACCCACCCCAGTCCTGGGAAAGGATACACACAAGGGAGGTTGTAACAATGGCCAGAATGGTCCCCACTGGGATGGACTTCTGCGCATCTCGGAGGTCCCCGGAGCGGTTTGAGCCAGCCATAATGCCTCCAAAAACAAGGAAACTCCCTCAGGGGCTCCCCGGGAGTGGGGGCAGGGCAGGGTGGGTGGGCAAGAGGGCTCACCTGTTACGGAGGGGAAGAAGATGCCGACTAGCACGGTGAAGGACGTGGCGATGTCGGCCACCACGTACAGGGGCAGGCTCTCCTTCAGGCCAAGGGCGTCTGTGGAGGGCAGCCCGTACTTCTCCACGACCTCACCCTTCTCCAGGTAGGTGCTCCACAGGTTTTCTGTGGGGGCAGCAGCATCACCACTGCAGCCCCACCTACTTCCCAGGGAAGTTTGGGGCAGCCCAGCCAGAGGCTGCACATGTAAGAGGTTCTCGGGGTTCAGGGGGGTGACTTCAGCCGAATGGCTACGGTGTCAGCCACCGGGCTGCTCTGGCCACACAGAAGGAGCTGTCTGGCTAGAAGTCTGAAAGGCGAAGGTGGCTGAACCACCATCACCTGCCACTGCCTGCCTCCTAGACAGAGGCCCTTTATGGCTCCTGTGAGAACAATCACAGGCAGGGTCAGGGGCTGGTGGCGGGGGAGAAATGGGCTGCCAGAACTTTCTGGGGGTTGTTGCAGGCCTGGGACACTGGCCAAACAGGCTCCGTTCACCCGAAACCCAGCTGCCAGGAGCCAGGCTGAGAGGACACGGCTGGGCTGGGAAGGCAGCCAGAACTGCCTCCCATTCCTGAGCTGGCCACACAAGGACGGATCTGTGCTAATCCGTCCTTCCGTGCTCATTCCCTACCTCCTGCTCAGTGTGGGGGGCAGGAGCAGGACAGGAGGGAGGACGCACCCTGGAGCACGCCAGCAGCTGCACCAGGGATGCCAGGGATCTCAGTCACATTGTTGAGCAGAAAGTAGGGGTCGCAGGAGTCTGCGGTGAGGTTGGGGCTGTGGCAGAAGAGGCTCCAGAGCCGAGTGGCCACGGTCTCATTGTCCACCACGGCTGTCTTGGCACAGACATCAAACTGGTCCCGGGACAGGGTCCTATTGCCCAGCATACATACTCTGTGTGGGGGGTGAGGGTGGGGACAGAAGCATCAGCACCTGCTCAGCTGGAGACCCCAACCTGCTCCCACCCTGTAGCCTCTACAACTCAAGGCATCAAAGGCCATCCACGTGGGAAGGATGTCAGTGCAATGCCTGGACGTATTCCCAGGTTACTTACGGAAACACGGGAGGGTCAAAAATAGACTTGATGCCCCCAGCATAGATGGAGAGGATGGAGATGATCACACAGGCCAGGAAGAGCGAGGCAAATTTGTTCACATACTTGACACCAACAAACACCACCAGGGTCATGAAGGTCAGAAAAATGGTCCCATACACCCGCATATTGTTCAAGGTGGCACTCGACATGTCATGAGTGCCTGTTGGGTAAAAAATGGCGGCTGGTGGGGCAATGTAGGTCTGAAACAAGAAGACAGATAGAGGAGGTTCAATCTTCCTATGTGGAGAGTCAAGCCCAATATTTTGGTTTTCTTTTTAAGAGTATCCAGAGGGGAGTTCCCTGGCGGTCCAGTGGTTAGGGCTCAGTGCTTTCACTGCCGTGGCCCAGGTTCAATCCCTGGTTGGGGAACTAAGACCCCATAAGCTGCACGGCCAAAAAAACCCAAAACCAAAAAAGAGTATTCAGAAAAAGCCAGTCACAAAAGAGCATATATTGTATGAGTCCATTTATATGACAAGTCCAGAATAGGTAAACCTGATGAAATCTTTATCTATCTATCTATCTATCTATCTATCTATCTATCTATCTATCTATCTGGCTGTGCTGGGTCTTAGGTGCAGCACGTGGGATCTTTGTTGCTGCGTGCGGGATCTTCGTGGCGGCATGCAGGATCTTTTAGTTGCAGCATGCGGGATCTAGTTCCTGACCAGGGATCGAACCCGGGCCCCCTGCATGGGGAGCACAGAGTCTTAACCACTAGACCACCAGGGAAGTCCCTGATTAAATCTTATTGAAGACAGAAAGCAGATTAATGGGTGCCTAGGGCTGGGGGGAATGGAGAGTGATCACTAACGAACATGGGGTTTCTTCTTGGGGTGATGAAAATGTTCTAAAATTGACTGTGGTGATCGTTGTACAACTTTATGAATATACTAAAAACCACCCAATTGTATACTTTAAATGGGTAGTGAATTCTATGGTATGTGAATTATCTCTTCATAAAGTCATTATTGGCTTCCCTGGTGGCACAGGTTAAGAATCCGCCTGCCAATGCAGGGGACATGGGTTCGAGCCCTGGTCCAGGAAGATCCCACATGCCGCGGAGCAACTAAGCCCGTGTGCCACAACTACTGAGCCTGCGCTCTAGAGCCCGTAAGCCACAACTACTGAAGCCCGCACACCTAGAGCCCGTGCTCCGCAACAAGAGAAGCCACCACAATGAGCAGCCTGCGCACTGCAACGAAGAGTAGCCCCCACTCACCGCAACTAGAGAAAGCCCACACACAGCAACAAATACCCAATGCAGCCAAAAATAAATAAATTAAAATAAATTAAAAAACAAAAAAAAGCCATTATTTACAAAAAAGAAAAAAAGGATCCAGACACAGGAGTTGACCTGAAGAGCTAAATAGCAGAAGTGGAACAGTTTGAGGAGCAACAAAATAATGACAGTACAGGATTATGAGCCAAAGAATAAAATAAATATCCAGGAGTCCATGGGACTTCCCTGGTGGCGCAGTGGTTGGGAGGCTGCCTGCCAATTCAGGGGACACGGGTTTGAGCCCTGGTCTGGGAAGATCCCACATGCTGCAGAGCAACTGAGCCTGCGTGCCACAGCTACTGAGCCTGTGCTCTAGAGCCCGCAGGCCACAACTACTGAGCCCACACACCACGACTACTGAAGCCCGCTTGCCTAGAGACCGTGCTCCGCAAGAAGAGAAGCCACCGCAATGAGAAGCCTGCGCACCAAGACAGAGTAGCCCCTGCTCGGCACAGCTAGAGAAAGCCCATGCACAGCAACGAAGACCCAACGCAGCCAAAAATAAATAAATTAATTAATTAAAATATATATATATATCTATCCAGGAGTCCATACTGATATAAATACATGGTTGAATAAATAAACAAATGGAAAAAGGACAATTTCCTTACAGAAGAAATCAACATAACAAATGTAGGAATGTGGGTTGGCGCTTCCCTGGTGGCGCAGTGGTTGAGAGTCCGCCTGCCGATGCAGGGGACATGGGTTTGAGCCCTGGTCTGGGAAGATCCCACATGCTGCGGAGCAACTAAGCTCATGCGCCGCAACTACTGAGCCTGCGCTCTAGAGCCCGTGAGCCACAACTACTGAAGGCTGCACACCTAGAGCCCGTGCTCTGCAACAAGAGAAGCCACCGCCATGAGAAGCCCGCACACCGCAACGAAGAGTAGCCCCCGCTCTCAGCAACTAGAGAAAACCCGCGTGCAGCAGCGAAAACCCAATGCAGCCAAAAATTAAATAAATGAATAAATAAATAAATTTATAAAAAGAAAAAGAAAAACAAACAACAAAACCCCCAGAATATCCAGGAACAGGCTCCACGCAACAGACAGGGGACCTGGAGGTGGCAATAGACAGGCAGTTCCTCTAAACATCTACTGTCTGGATGCCCAGGGGTGGGCACTTTTTACCCTGTACTCCCCACTGCTCCTCCCCCTCTTCTCCCACCACAAGGGCAGTTCAGTGGGAAGCGGGAAACTGAGTCAGAGCACACATGAGGCCCACAGAGGGGGCACTGACCTCCAAACAGGGTCCTGTGGCTGTTCACCCTGATTTATGGATGAGGATAAGACGGATCTGAAGGGCTTTATTAGCACAGAGCCCTGGGGGAGACAGAGCTGGCCAGAGCCCACGTGAGCCTGGGAGGCAGGCTCCGCGTAACCAACAAGACCTGTCACTGAGTTAAATGCAGTAGTTCACAGACCACCTGCCACGGTTGAAATGTTGCCCGAGTGGATGGAACATCCAGGGTCGAGGTGAAGACAGCCAGGCCCCTTCCTTGCCTGGCCCAAACTGGGAAAGGGCTGAAGGGGAGACTGGCTTGAACAAAGATCTTTCTCCCTCAAAGAGGCCTCCCTCATTATAAGCCCTAGACCCTGACCAGAGGTGAAGGGAGCATGAGCCGCCTGGGCCTATGGGAAATGGACTGTTTGGACAAGACCAGAGTTGGCCAGGCCTTAGCCTGACTCACCAGCAGGATCTCAATGGCCCCCAGGATGTACATAGCCGCTGCAAATGTTGTTCCCAGGTAGAAGCACAGGCCAACAGCCCCTCCAAATTCTGGTCCCAGCGAGCGGGAGATCATGAAATAGGAGCCCCCAGCTACAACAGAAAAAGCATACATAGGTCAAGGCTGGTTCTTCTTCAAGGGGGCCTCTCCCATGACAACCCTTCACAACCATCCAGAGGGACAGGGACTGCTTTTCCCATTTACGAACGAGCAGAAGGGTTAGAAGACTTGCCCAAGGCGGCATGGTTAATAAGTGGCCAGGCTGCGGTTGGACCTGATTTCCATTTGACTCCAACACCCAGCACGGGCCAGTGACATGAATACTCTGCTGGGGCAGCTCTAGGTCCGCAGCAAAGCGTAAGTGGCCTACTGTCCCCCAACTCCCTGCAGTTAGGTCAGTCCCCGCAACCTCCCCTGGTTGGGTGTGTCCTATCTCAGCACGCCTCACCCCTCCCAAGGGCTATGTCTGTTAGTCTGACCCTCCAGACCAGGGCAGGGACTGTCTAGCTTTTTGCCCCTAGGGCCGGCCACTGGGTGGATGTCCATGGCTGACCCTCCTGCCCTGAATCTGTGCTTCCATCAGAGTGTAACACCCCTGGCAAGACTGAGTCAACATTGGACCCCAGGGCCAGGGAGGGTGCAGGGGACAAGGACAATCCCATGCTGCTGGTTGCATCTGCTCCTGATGAAACTTCTCTGGTGAAAAATCTGGGAACAGGGATCAAGAAGCCTTAAAAAGGCTAATAATCCCTTTCATGCTGTAATCCCACCTCTAGGACCCTCTCCTAAGGAAACTGCCAGGGGCGTGAACAAAGATCAGTGTGCAAGGCTGTTTATGACAATAATGTTTACAATAGTGAAAAAGGAGAACCCAAGAGTAGGAGAATAATAACAAAAATTAGGTAATGTCAATCTTGTTTTAAAAAAACAAATGAAGTGTTTCCAGCACTTGAGAAACACACAGACACACACACACACACACACAGTTTGGGAAAAACAATACATCTCAATACTTTACAAGACCCTAAAACCATGTATGAAAAGGCTAACAGTTATGACCTTAGGATGGTGGGATTATGGGTACTTTTCATTTTCTTTTCTACATTTTTTGCACTTTCAAACCCTCTATGGTAAACATATATTGCCTATTTTCCCCTATTACTTTTATACTAATGCTAATAAAGCTGTTATTTGAAAAAAATAGAAAAGGATTCAAACACAGAAGCTAACCTGAATAGCCAAATAGCCAAAGTGGAACAGTTCAAGCAAAACAATAAATAATGATGGTACTAAGATTATGAGCCAAAGAACAAAATAAATATCCAGGAGTCCACAGTGATATAAATACATGGTTGAGTAAGTAAATAAACGGAGTCTCTGAAAACCGGCCAAGTCCAATCTCATCATCCCGGCTGAAAACCCTCTGCATTGCCTATCCTGTAACCCACAGTGTGGCCCAGACTCCTTGGCTTGGGCCACCAGGTATGCCCCATCACCTTCTTTATCAGCCCCAGGCCCCGCTTTTTAAAAAATCACTTTTATCCAAAAAAAAAAAAAAGCCCAAACAAACAAAACACAAAACAACAGCAATCTCAAACTCTGTCAAGCAGGGATGCTCCTAAGTGGTAGCACTGTCATGGCGTCAAGGACTAAGATCCCACCAGAAAACTGTCTGGGGTGGGGGGGCAATGAGTGTTCCTAGGCATGTCAAGGTGGATTCTGGGCCCATCCCCTCCTCAGGCCTGAGTGGTGCTCACCCACCTGGAACTACGCCGTTGGTGGCAATGGCGCTCATGGAGATGGCCGTCAGCAAGGTCTGTGGAAAGGAGGGCCTAGGTGAGCAGCTCAGCTGGGTGGGCTCTGGGGGGCGGCCGTGCCCCTGCCCCAGCTAGGATACTCACACAGCAGCAGCAAATGAGCACAATGAGGAGGGCCTGCAGCACACCGGCCGTGCCCACCATCCAGGTCAGCCGCAGGAAGAGGATAACCCCGAAGATATTCTGCAGGCAGGGCAGGTACACCCCCATGAGGGTGCCCATGCTGGGTGCCTAGGGAACAAGAGGGGAAGGGGGAGACAGAGCGTCAGAGGGGCCCAGATGCTCCACGGAAGGCCAGCCCCTAGTCACGTGACAGTCCCCCGCCCCCAGGGTGTTCTACCAGAGAACAGGTCGGAGAGGGATATTCCAAGTGGAGTCCTGGGGAGTGCAGGGGGTAAGATGAGAGGATGTCTGTGTTGACTTTCATACATGAAGAAACAGTTTGGGACTAAGGTATAAAACCTGATTCTTTTCAAAACCCCACGTGTTGGGCTTCCCTGCTGGCGCAGTGGTTGGGAGTCCACCTGCCGATGCGGGGGGCGCGGGTTTGTGCCCCGGTCCGGGAGGATCCCGCATGCCGCGGAGCGGCTGGGCCCGTGAGCCGTGGCCACTGGGCCTGCGCGTCCGGAGCCTGTGCTCCACGGCGGGAGAGGCCACAGCAGTGAGAGGCCCGTGTACCGCAAAAAAAAATTAAAAAAAACCCCAAAAAACCCACGTGTGAGCTTTTGAGCCTCACCTCCCCTTCATGGAACTGCCCCCTTCCCTTCCTCTCTTCCTTTATACTTCTGGAAAGTGAGGTCTGTGTCAGATCTCCACCTTCCCACCCAGCATGCCCCATGTCACCCAAGCCAGAGTCTAAGAAGTTGTTCCTGACCCTCCCTCTCTCCAACACCCCAGTTCAGTCCAGTGGACACTGAGTCCTGCCCAGTCTGCCTCTCAAGCTGCCCTGAGGTCAGCCTTCCTTGCCTCAGCCTTAGTCCCCTGAACCGGGGACACTACATCTGGGGCACCTGGATGGTGCCTTCTTGTGCCCGTCAACCTCTCCACACTCCAGCCCGCTCTGCTGCCAGAACAGGTGTCTGAAAACCAAGTCCAATCTCATCATCCCTACTAAAACCCCTCTGCATTGTCTATACTGTAATGCATAGTGTGGGCCAGGCTCCTTGGCTTGGGCCACCAGGCCTGCTCCCATCACCTTTGTCAGTCTCAGCCCCTGACAACATCAGTCCCTCAGAGCCTCTGAACCAGGGCATGCGCTGGGCTCTGCCTGGGAGGGTTACCCCTGCCTCACTGCCTGGCAAATTCCTCTTCAGTTAAACCTTCAGGAGACTTAACTGTTTCCTCTTCCAGGAAGTTCCCCCAGGTTGCCTTAGCTGGAGTTGCTACTTCCTCTTGCATCCCCTCAGCATCTGATATACCCTTCCAACATAGTGGTCACGGTAACTGTTCACTCGAATGACCATACTGGGTAGACGTGGCTTGTTCACTGTTCTATATCAGCAGGCCCTGCTGGTACTCAAAAGGTGCTCCTGAGCCCAGCAAGTGATGCCTTAGAAGGCCTCTGGGATAACCTCTTGGGAAAATCCTAAATAGAGTAGAGACTCAGGCTGGAGGGCAGGTAGGGAAGGTCTAACAGGCATATCCAGGCAGGATTTCTCAGCTACCTAAGGGTAGAGTAGGGGCCAAACAGGAGGCCAGGGCAGGCACTGAAGCACAGAATTAGGGCTGGTGCCTTCTTCTTCTTTTTTTTTTTTAACATTTATTTGGCTGCGCTGGGTCTTAGTTGTGGCATGTGGGCTCTTAGTTGCAGGATGCAGGATCTAGTCCCCTGGCCAGGGATCGAACCCAGGCCCCCTGCATTAGGAGTGCAGAGTCTTAAGCACTAGACCACCAGGGGAGTCCCATGGGCTGGTGCCTTCTTGAAGAACTGAGCCTCACATGAGAGCAGCCCAGAGTAGTGGGGCCCTGAGAGCTTCCACCAGAGCCCCAGCAAAGCCTGCTGCCCTGGAGCTGGGGTGGGAGAAAGAACTCTGGCCACAGGAACTCTTCTCAAGGGTCCAGGCCTGGGGCAGGATCTGTGTGCAGCCTTAAGGACCACAGAAGGGCCTAGAAGGGCCCGAGTAAAAACAAATGGTCCCTCAAACTGTCCTGCACAGTGTAGGTGACGGATACACCTCATCTGGGCTCTGAGCCCTTCTCAGAGGCCCTGGACCACCCGCTGGATAGAAGCAGCTCCCAGTCCCCCATTTGAGGCTGAGTCACTCTGGGAAAAGGGCAGTGTGGGAAAGGGCAGGGCCGGAAATGCTTTCTGCATCTCCAAATAACCTCTGGCAGCCTCAGAAGGTCACCAGGCCACAGGCGGAGCAGCTGCCACGGAGAGGCTGCCTTGGGTCTTGGTGTGGTCTGGTTGGAGGACCGCCCTTCCGGCTTTAAGCTTTCCTTTTCTGAGGCCCCTGCTCAGACCTGCCTGGGTGAGGGCCACAGCTCAGCGGCCCCAGCTCCCTAGCTTCCTCCTGACTCTCTGTGGACTTGACCAGGCTCCTGCTTTCTCCATGAAAAAGCCATTGGCGCTGGGATACTCAGCCATCCTCTCACATCTTTAACCTAGGGCCAGGTGAGCTGGCAGGTAAGCTGAGGCTGGACCCCAGCATCCTCACAGGCTCCTCATAAGGCCAAGGGACCACGGCCCTTCACCAACTCAGAACTTCTTCTGACACCTTGTTGAGATGTACACTAGCCTTTCTTAGGGACCTTTAAACTCCCAGCCACCAGCTTCCTGGGCTTGGTCTGAAGGGACAGGGAGGAGGCTTTTACCCAAGGATCCCACCACCCACTGCAGGGCTAAACACAAATAGCCACAGATAGTCAGGGTTCTCTGCTATCTGCAGTTCAGAAAATATCAGCAAAATCACAACCAGCAGGATAGGGTGGGGGTCACGTCTGTGTGACCTCAAGATCTCAGCTGCCCTCTCAAGCGTGGGCTAGTTTGCCTCCCAGAAGTGAGGGGTGCACATCAGCCTCTCGCCTTGGCCCACCTCAGTAAGGTCCAAATCTCATGGGCAGGTCTGAGGCTGGGGATTTGGCTTATCCCAACCAAGAGCTCCTCCTGCCTGTGCTGACCTCCAGCAAGAATACTACAGCTAGTGCCAGACTCAAGCTCCTTCCAAATCACAGCTTCTTCCCAAACCTCAGGGAGTCAGTAGATATGGAGGGAATGTTCTTTGCCTCCAAAGTGAAAACGTAGGGGGGAAAAAAACCCAGCATTCAGTTAAACTGAGCCCTGTCACACAGGGGAGCTGAGCAAAGATGTGCAAAGTCATCCCAAAGAGAGGACGGCTGGAGGGCCAGAGGTCTGGATAGCGACTAGGGATGGGACCAGCAGAGGGACAGGGAAGCCCCAAGAGGCATGCTCCTATCACCCCCAACCCTGGCGTTCAAGAAACCCAGGGGCTGTCAGAGGGGTCTGCCAGTGGAGCCAACACAGTGAGAGGCAGAAGGGTTTAGTCAACTGCTCTAGGTCACGCCCTGAGGGACAACCAGGTTCCTGGATCCAAAGGTAATATCCTTATCCATCCTGATGGGATGCCAGTGATCTGGCATTCGACATAGTCACATACCTCACAGTAAGCCCACAAGTCTCCCAGCGTTATGCACTGATCTTGTTTAGCTTAGTCACCTTAGGCAAGTTACTTAATACCCCAACACTCAAGCTTCCTCATCTGTAAAATGGGGATGACAATAGTACCTGCCTCACAGCTTTGTTGTGAAGACGACATACAAGACCCCAAGCCCACTGCTTAGCATGATGCCTCACACACAGAGAGGCCTAAGTAACGTCACGTTCCACTGCTATTTTTGAGGGCCTCCCTGGTCCTACGCCCTGAGGGCCACCTCCTTGGCCCACCTCTTGAAGCCTCCTTGAGCCCAAAGCACTCAGTACCCATCCTCCATGCTCACCAAACCCGGCACCTACTTCCCCCAGGATGCTCAATGCTCAACTCCATGGTGTTGAATCTGTCTTCCTAGGAGCGGCCTCTCTGCTGCCCCTGACCAGCTCACCTTGGCTGCTCTCCGGCGGGCGCCCTCTCCACTCTCAGCCTCCTCATGCTCCTTGGCGCCCTGTGTGAGGTTGGTGTAACTGACGAGCTTGCCCAGAAGAGATGATACCTTTGGGCGGATGTCCAGCTCTTCCTGTAAACAGAGCCACAGGGCAATCTAGCAACTGGCACCAGGCTACCTGTGTGTAGCCAGCAGCCTGGCCTCTGGCCCCTTGCCAAGCCCTGAGGCAGGCCTGGGCTCTTGCCTGGGGAAGCCCAAGCCAGCCCACTGGGCAGGTGTGGGTGCCACACCCCAGCACTCACTTCTCTCTGCCCCACCTTGGCTACAATCACTACTAGCCCATTTGCAAAACTACCTGCCTTGCGGGGAAAGGGCAGGACAGGGCACGGCTGGCAGACAGGCGAATGGCACGCTTCAGTCTGCCTGTTTGGCCTGGCCACCTCCCAGCTATGAGTAGGCCTCTGGGACTCATATCTGCCCTCAACAAAAAAGCCACCCTAGTCACCCCAGGGAACCAAGAAAGTCAAAAGAGGTGTGGGACAAGTGAAGTCTCTCTTATCTGCCCAAACCCTGATTGTCCTGGATGGTCTTCTCCACCAGGCCTCACACCATGTGAGTAACCCACCTCAATCCCCAAGGTGGGATCCTGGAGCCCTAGCCCATCTGCAGGTGGGGCCAGGTCAAGAGGCCTCCTAGGGCTCCAGCTCCCACGCAGCATCTAGCACAGCTTCTCCAGCACTGTGCCTCCGCCTGCCTCTGGCCCACATTTAGTCTTTCCCTGTCTATCAGCTCCCTTCTGACCCTACACACAAGGAGAAACTGGTCTGGAGTAAGAAGTGAAGATGCAGGTCTTTGCAGGTATATGGAGATTGAAGAGCCTATGAGACTTCTATGGGGCAGCTGAATGTGTGGGTCAGAATTTAGAGGCCTAAACCATGACTTCAATCCAGATACAACTTCTGAGCTTGAGTCTGAAAATGATAAAATTCAAGTTCAAAGGCACAAAATTGGGAATGTTTCCAAAGAGACATCCACTGAGGTTGCAGATATGGCTAGAGGGGGCAGATCCGGTGAGAAGGACCAGGGCTCAGTAAACCTGATGGGGACAGAGTTGGAGGAGTCAACCAGGAAGGCCAGGGAAGAGTTCACAGGAGAGGGAAGAATCGTGGACTATGAGGAGTCCTAGAAGTGAAGGGGACAAAGGAAATCCTGAGGCAAGAAATACTGAGAGGTGGTGACCTTGCTGAGGGGCTGCATGGAAGTCAAAGGTGAACACCCCTGGAGGTGGTAATGGGATACAGTGGCCTCTGGGAAAGCAGTTTCAGTACAAAGGGCCGAGGGAACCACAGCCTGGCTGCCAAGGGAGTGAGACAGACAAGGGGACACTGGAGGAGAAGCCGAGACATAAGGAGGCACAACATCCAGCCTGTCTGCTTAGCTAAAGCTTGGGTCCTGACAGGTCCCTGCCCACCCACCTCCCTGCCACACCTGTGGCCCAGAGTGGCTCCTCAGCTACCTCAAACAGTGCCAGGTTCCTGTCATGGTAGTCACTTCCTCTGGAAGCTTCCATGGGACAAAGAAAAGGGCTGCTCTCTTTGTGGTTGCCATGTCCTGTGGAGAGAGAGGAACAGAATCCCAGTCAGGGGCTGCCTACTGAACCCCCAGCATGCACTTCTCCCCAGCAGGCGTGCCATCATCTCTGTGGAGCACTCTGTGGGTCAGTGTTACCATGCTGGGCCTGTTTCCCCATCATACCCTGCCAGCCTCCTTGAAAGGGCCAGAATTGGCAGTGGCCAATGATCAAAACCCAGCATGTAGGGCTTCCCTGGTGGCACAGTGGTTAAGAATCCACCTGCCAACGCAGGGGACATGGGTTCAAGCACTGGTCCAGGAAGATCCCACATGCCGCGGAGCAACTAAGCCTGTGCGCCACAACTACTGACCCTGCGCTCTAGAGCCCGTGCGCCACAACTACTGAGCCTGCGTGCCCCAACTACTGAAGACCATGTGCCTAGAGCCCGTGCTTCGCAACAAGAGAAGCCACTGCAATGAAAAGCCCGCACACCGCAGCGAAGAGTAGCCCCTACCCGCCTCAACTAGAGAAAAACCCACGCGCAGCAATGAAGACCCAACTCAGCCAAAAATAAAATAAATTTAAAAAAGAGGGCTTCCCTGGTGGCACGGTGGTAGGGAGTCCGCCTGTCGCTGAAGGGGACACAGGTTCGTGCTCCGGTCCGGGAAGATTCCACATGCCGCGGAGCGGCTGGGCCCGTGAGCCATGGCCACTGAGCCTGCGTGTCCGGAGCCTGTGCTCCGCAACGGGAGAGGCCACAACAGTGAGAGGTCTGCGTACCGCAAAAAAAAAAAAAAGAAAAGAAAAAAAAAAACAGCGTGTACACTCATCTAGCAGAGGGCACAGGTGTGAAGGGCCCAGACAGCAGTGTTAACACCAAGGGGCAGGAGGGCGTGGCCCAGTCATGGCCCACCTTCAGACCACCCCTGAGACACACTCCCATTTTCCAACCCTTTGGGAATATCCCGTGTGCCGGGTGCCCAGGGCTCCGTGTCTTCAGGGCTCCCCCCAGGCGCTGCCCTCCAGACAGATGAAGCCACACAGGGCTCCTTCTGCCACCATGGCCAGCCAGCCACCTACTATCCACCCCACCATGCACTGTGCAGGGGCGTCCTTGAGGGCCACCCGATGCATGCCAGGAGGAGGGGCAAGCAGGAGACTGGCCAGAGAGCGGAATTGGGTGCCTGAAGCTGTCTAGGGTCATCTAGGAAAGCCCTACAGAAGCCTGACCAGGTGGGCGTGGGACTAAGCAGGACTGTTGGCAGGACCCTCTTGTTGACCTACCTCCCTGTCCCCAGATCGCGGCTGCTTGCTCCAGACTAGGCATGTGGCCAATCCCAGCATCCACCTACCCCCCAGGCTGGTGAGGCAGTGCCTCAGAACCAAGAAAACCTCACAGAAAGGAGCCAGATTCACCTTTTTTTTATAGGCCTGCCTCAACTCTCAAAGCTTGGCTGCATTTTCTGGCCACCGGCATTCACACTCTTCCCTGTTTTCCAAACTGTGTCCACTGTGAGTCTCAGTGGGTGACATTCCCAGCTTTTCATCAAGAAGAAGACACCAAGTACTCCTTTTTTAGTTACTAACAGTAAAACCCCCTTCAGACAGTCTGACAGCTGCAGTGGCAGTGGCTGGAGGCTTCACAGCAAATGGAAAGATGACATCTTGGTTCAAAGAAGCCACGTTGGTGTTGGATGGCAATGACTGTAGCAGCAGTGTTGGCCTGGTGTCCAGGGATGGAGGCGGCAACAGAAGTGTCTTCACTGATCCAGCCTAGTGGGGTATGCCAGCCAGGCCTGGTTTTGTGAGAGCTACCTGCCAACCTTTTCTGGTTAAATAGCCCACAATCCATTTCTCTTGTTTGCAGCTAAGAATACTGATCGATGATACATCCTCTTCCATCTGATACATCCTCTTGCCATCAGTATGAGACTTAATTTGCCTTCTCTGAGCCAACAATCACTCAGCAGGTGCTGCCCTGTGGATTCTTTACTGTCCAAAGAGACGGACAGGGAAAGCATGCTGATGACAATTTCTGGGGCAAAATCAGCTGTTCCTTCCCACAGTATGTAAAAGTGGTGCATCGCCTCATCTAGGAACCTGAACTAGCTAAGTAAGCCAAGCAGCTCAGTCCCAGAAGCTACATGGCTGTATGTAGGGCAATGCCAACGGCACAATGGACAAAGGTAGTGGGAGTTCAGGCCAACCTACAGAACCATGTTAAAGCCTCGTGGGGGGACTTCCCTGGTGGTGCAGTGGTTAAGAATCTGCCTGTCAATGCAGGGGACATGGGTTAGGGCCCTGGTCTGGGAAGATCCCACATGCCACGGAGCAATTAAGCCAGTACGCCACAACTACTGAGCCTGCATGCCACAACTATTAAACCCACGTGCCTAGAGCCTGTGCTCCGCAAGAAGCCGCCACCGCAATGAGAAGCCCACGCACTGCAACAAAGAGTAGCCCCCATTCACAACTAGAGAAAGCCCGCGCGCAGCAATGAAGATCCAACGTGCCCCAAAATAAATTAAAAAAAAAAAAGCCTCATGGGGTCACGTAGCTCCTCAGACACCCTGTGACATTTGCTGTGCCCTTGATGCTTGTTCAGGATAAGAAGCCACAACCAAAATCTGAAAACCCAGTAACAATGCCCATTACACTGACAGCCCTTCAGTGAGAAGCCTCTGAAAAGTACTCTTGGATTTTTGTGACAAAAAAATATATCCCCTGAATAAGTCAGAGGCTTCATTTTGTCAAAAAAGAGGCTCATCTTATTTCCCTTTCTACCTTGGCTGCCAGGAACCTCTAAGCTAAATTTATTTTTCAGATGTAGTCACCATCTACCTCGTCTCAGAGTCCTTGCCTCTTTCCTCTGCATGGTTTCGACCTGACAGTAACAGTCTCTTGGGGAGGCATTTCTGTTGCATGTCTCTTCTGATTCTTTTGTGGAAGTAGGTTGAAAGTAAAGTATAAATTATTCTAAACTCCTGCACTGCAGCCCGCCCCACCATTGTTGCCTCATCTCTCTGAGGACTGCACTAGTATACAGAAAACACAGAGCTGAGCACACAGCAGCTCCCCCAAAATGCCTGTGGATGGTCCTCTAAGACCCAGCTGATCCTTGTCCCTCAGCCATGAGTCCAGGGCAGCTCAGAGCCCTTGCAAGGGTTACCTCTAGTCCTCACAGCAACACTCCAGTAGATATCATTTACCCCCTTTTAGTAACAAGGAATGTAAAGCTCAGAGATTCAGAGGCAAGGTCACTCAGTGAGAGGGCCAAACTTGGGTCCCAGGATCCACCAGAGCCAGGAAGGAGCTGATTTGTAGGTTCTACTCCTATTTTGGACCCCCACCCATCCCAGGAGGCATCCCAGTGTGCAGTACAAGCCTTTAACTAGAGAAGAGTGTCTGGGGTTTGCAATTTGGCCAGGGTGTGCATACGCAAGGCTCTTGGTGCTCAGTGGCCAGCAGACTAGCTTGGATTCCTGAATCTCCCACTGTGTGACCCAGGGCAACCTGCCTACCCTCTCTGTGTTGCCTTGGTCTCCTTTTCTATGAAGTACAGCTAGTAACACCTACTCTTCCAACTGCCCAGATGCATCAGAAAAGGGACAATCTGGTGCCAGACACCCAGCAGGGATTCCGTGGAGTTCCCCAAAACCTCATTTAAAGACAGCTCCCATGGGATTGTGGGAACTGGGTGTGGGGGGGGTTGGTGTCTAAGCAGTGCCTGGATATCTGCACTGCCCTCAGCTATTCCAAAAATTCCAGGGCAGGTCTGGGCATGCCTGCCAGGCCAAAGCTGCTCAGATACCACCTGAGACCCCTGGCGAACCACAGCATGAAGGCTGGGCCTGGGCGCTGCCTGTGAGGTACACATATATGTGTGTTCCTGCCAGCAGCTGTGAATGTACCAGCTGCAAGCAGGGATCCAGGTGACATTCTTGATCCCTCTGCTCACAGGTGTCTGCCAGGGGTACCCCTCTAGAGCCTCTTCACCCCCTGCCCACAGGCCACGTGGGCTGGATGAACAGGCCCATCTAGGCCTTTGGAGCAGAGGTATGGGCCTTGAGAGATTCAGACACCAAGCTGGGGGGGTCCCCATAAGATGGACCTGAGGGGTCACTATTTTTGTGCCCCTGACCCTTTGCAGCCCCCACCAAGAAGGATCATAACCACTCACCAGGGTGCAGAGTGTCCCCCATACCGCAGACGCAGTCAAGATCTGGCTGAAAGGGAGGAAGAGGAGGAAGAAGGGGGATAGTGGGAGGAGCTGGCCCAGCCTGGAGGGACCTGGCAGGACTCAGCCAATGTGGCTCCAGTTCCCTGTGAGAGGCCAAGGCGGGGCCAGAGGCAGGGCTCCCGCTCTGCCTACCCACTGGTCCAGGCTGATTTTAGGGATGCAGCCCAGCCCAGCCCAGCCTCTGGGGAGAGCGAGCCTCCAAGGGCTAACAGAGGAGCAGGGGTGGATGCTGGCTCCTGCTCTGGCCACTGGAACAAGGCTAGGGGCAGGTGCCAGCATGGGCCAGGGGTTGAGGTGTGTGTACCCACACAGCTGTCAAGCCTGTTAAATGACCATGATGTCCAGCAGCCTATGCCACTGTCCTGTGCCATCTCCTCACACAGCAGTCAGGTGACACACATATAGCCATCACCCACATCAGGCATGGATCACCTCAGTCATGTCACCATCACAAACAGATCAGAGTCAGATCAACATCACATCACCTGATACATGCCAACACACATGTTCCCTGCATATCTCCATCATGGTCAGTCACAGACGAAGCATTTGTCATCAGTCACATCACCATCCTCATCATCGATAACCCTGCAGGAATGGTGGCCCACAAGTAGTGCTATCCTGACGCCACCTTCACTCTGTGGTACCCCACAGCTATACACTTGCACAAGCACAATTACACATGCATATGCTGCTACACATACAGACACATGTTCTCGGCAGTGTTCACACTCCAAGAGTGGGCCCTGCAAGGACAGCCCCCTGGGGGGCTCCTGGGGGAGGAGATGGTGAAAGGGTCAAGGGCAGGCACCTAGGAGGGGAGGAGGGGTTTACCTTCAGGCCCAGTTTAACATCTAGGTTAAGAGTTAGGGCTCTGGAGTCTCCAACCCTCGATTTGAATCCCCTAGAGCAAGTTACATAAAGGCTCCATGCCTCAATTCACTCCTTCCTAAGCGTGAGTAACATGACCTATCCCATGGGGGAAATTAGGAGGATTAAACGAGTTAATTCACTTCAAGCGCCTAGACAAGCCTGGTCCCGTGTGAGTGCTCCACAGATGCCCACTGTACCTACAGATGTAAGCTGGGATCCACGCAAGTGCACTCACAGGCAGTTACCCACAGACCCCCTCAGGCAGGCACAGCCTTCTTTCCAGGGTCCGGGAGTGCTGGGAGGGAAGGGGGAAGGGGAGGGGAGGGGAGGGGAGGAGAGAGAGGGTAGTCTTAGGGAAAGAGATGCTGCCGCACAAAAGTGTAGGCAAGACGGGAAGAGCTTAGGGGTGGTTCACAGGAGGTAGGAGGTGAAGGGTCTGGGGTCCGGGCTGCGGTCGTTGCTCCCAGCCAGGAAGGGCCACAGACGGAGGCTCAGCGCTCTCCGCGCCCCGGGCGGCCCGTCTGGCCCGGCAGGCCTGGCCACGTCTGCAGCCCCCGCCCGCGGCCCGCAAGGGAGGAGCTGGGGCGGGGAGGGAGGCCCGACCGCAACCGCGGGCGCCGGGGGCCGAGGAAAATTGTTTCTGCGCGCGCGGAGTAAGGGACTGCTGGCGGCGACTCAGTCTAAGAAAAGTTGGGCCCGCATCGACGTGTGCGCGCGCCAGCCGGCGTCGGTGTGAGAGCGGGCCCCGCGTGGCCAGCTTCCCTGCCCCCGCCCCCGCCAAGGACCCCTCCGGGCGCGTCCTCACCCTCCGAGTCCTCTCGATCGGCGCGCTCCCCGTAGTCCACCCAACTGAGACCCTCGAGGTTGTCATAGTCGCCGCGCCGCGGCCCGTCCACCGGCACCACGGTGAAGTGAGGCATCGTGCGCGCTCGGTCCCGCCGCGCCCGCCGCCCCTGCCGCCAGCCTGACTGTCCCCGCCGGCCCGGGCCGGCGCGCCCCGCCCGCTCACATTCCTCCCCGCTGCGCTCACTTCCTCCGCCCGCCCCCCGGGCCGCCCCTCGGGGGCGGGGAGCAGGAGGGGCTCGGGCCGGCTCCTCCCTGAGGGGGGAGCCCAGGCGGAGTGAAGCCCCCGGGGCGGGAGTAGTACTCCACGCGCTGTGTAGGCCCGATTCCTGTGTGACCTCGGGTGGTGAGCCGCCCTCTCTGAGCCTTAGTTGCGGTACTTGTAAAATGGGGAAATGCGCTTCCACCTCTTGGGGCTGCTTGAGGGCCGTGAGATGGGGTACGGGGTGCATTGGCCCTGCGCTTTGTGCCTAGTGAGCGCTCAGTGACATTTCTGTGATTCAGGGACGGGGAAGGATAGGGAGGAGCGCAAAGGTCATTCCGGCCCTGCCCAGGGCCTCCCACCATTCCTGAGTACCCCCTCCCCATTTTCATCATCTCTCTCTTCCACCTCTCTCCTCCGCAACCTTGGGAACGGAAACCCAGGAAAGTCCCCTCCCTTCCCCCACCCTCCATGTCTCCCTGTTGGAGGCTGCTGGGGATTCCTGCCCCTTCAGTAGCGGCTGCTTCCTCCTCGGTGGGAAGGACACCCATCCCCCTCGCCCAGCCCCGTTTGCCTCTTTGGACGCTGTATTGGATTCTTTAGCCAAGTTCTTTCATCTCAGTTTTATCTTTTACTATCTCACCTCTTAGGGATTCCTTTACCCAAGCCATTTACTTCTTTGCTCTTAAATTTTCTTTCACTTTCTACTCCACTGCTTAAGATAACTTATCCAGTTGGCTTTACTTTAACATCTTTATCTTTCTAGGCCATTCTTTTAGCTATTTGTTTCTCTACCAGAAAAGCCCAGAGGCCACCTCACACCTCTTGTCTCCATTTTTTCTCTCCCTTTTATGACTCAGAGGGCTTTAGAATATCAGAATTAGTGGTATCTTTCCAACCTACCTCAGACTTTGCACCCTCTGACCTCCAACTCTGGGGCAGAATAAGGGATCAGAGTCGCTGGGCCCCGCAGGAAGACCTCGGAGCTGACCCCTATTCTGGCCCCTACCCCACAGTCATCCTGGCCAGGGTCTGTTGCTTTGTCCTGTCCTTCATGCCACCTTCACCTGCCCACAGTAGCAGCCTTCCAATGGACTCCCTGCTCCTGGTAGAGCCACCTCTTCTAAAGAAAAAGCCCAAGCTCTTCTCTTGGTCCACAAGGCCCTGCTCCCTCTGGCCCCTCCAACCTCTCCAGCTGCATCTCTCCCTATCCTCCTCCCCAGCCTCAGCCTTTCTGGCTGAGCATCACGGAAGACCAGATGCTCAGATGCTTTGGCTTCTTTCACTTCCCCAAACTCAAGGAGTTTCTGTGCAGCACTTGCACCTGGCAGAATGCCTTTCTACCCTCTGCCCCCACCCTCATTTACCAAACTCCTCTGTATGGAGGAGGCCTCAGCTTGGAGTACCACTTCCCCAGAAGACTTCTCTGAAACACACCCCACCTCCCCCCTACCCCACTTCACCCTCCCCTGGATTGTGTTCCCCTGGGGCACTTTCCCTTCATAGGACCCACTGCAGGGAGAAACGTGTTGGTGGAGATCTTTAATGTTTTTCATGCCCACTAGACTGTGGATTTCACATTGGCAGGACTATTTTGGTCTCATTACCTTGGTATCTTCAGTCCTGGTCCTAACACATTTTTTGACTAAAGAATGAACAGGTGCCCCCTCCTTGGTCTTCCCTGATGCTCTGCAAAGGTTCCCCATAGTTCTTACCTGGCCTCTCTCCTCAGGGGTGGGGTCAGGTGCTGTGTGGAAGATAGGCCACCACAGCACAACTGAAACCTTAGACTCTGGGGGACTCTGTAGCTAGGATACAACTTACCCCATACTTTTTTTTTTTTTTTCCGGTACGCGGGCCTCTCCCGTTGCGGAGCACAGGCTCCGGACGCGCAGGCTCAGCGGCCATGGCTCACGGGCCCAGCCACTCCGCGGCATGTGGGATCTTCCCGCCCCGGGGCAGGAACCCGTGTCCCCTGCATCAGCAGGCAGACTCTCAACCATTGCATCACCAGGGAAGCCCTCAATGCAGTTTTTATCAGTTTACACTGCCACCAGCAGGGTATGAGAGAATACCTGCTGCTCCACACCCTTACAAGCGCTTGGTATTGTTCATCTGTTGAATTTTAGTTATCCTTTTTTGTGAGTTTTATTTTGCATGTCCTTAGTGACTAGTAAGGTTGATAACCTTTTCATTTTCTTTTTTTCTTTTTTTAGTATTTATTTATTTGGCCACGCCGGGCCATTTTTTCTTTTTTTTAACATCTTTTTTTGAAGTTTTGAATTTTATTTTATTTATTTTTTTATACATAGGTTCTTATTTGTTATCTATGTTATACATATTAGTGTATATATGTCAATCCCAATCTCCCAATTCATCCCACCACCACCATTCCCCCTGCCACTTTTCCCCGTTGGTGTCCATACGTTTGTTCTCTACATCTGTGTCTCTATTTCTGCCCTGCAAACCAGTTCATCTATACCATTTTTCTAGCTTCCACATATATGCGTTAATATGTGATATATATTTTTCTCTTTCTGACTTACTTCACTCTGTATGACAGTCTCTAGATCCATCCATGTCTCTACAAATGACCCGATTTCATTCCTTTTTATGGCTGAGTAATATTCCATTGTATATACGTACCACATCTTCTTTATCCATTCATCTGTCGATGGGCATTTAGGTTGCTTCCATGACCTGGCTATTGTAAATAGTGCTGTAATGAACATTGGGGTGCATGTGTCTTTTTTTTTTTTTCCTTTAACATCTTTATTGGAGTATAATTGCTTTACAATGGTGTGTTAGTTTCTGCTGTATAACAAAGTGAATCAGCTATATGTATACATATATCCCCATATCTCCTCACTCTTGTGTCTCCCTCCCACCCTCCCTATCCCACCCCTTTAGGTGGTCACAAAGCACCGAGCTAATATCCCTGTGCAATGCAACTGCTTCCCACTAGCTATCTATTTTACATTTGGTAGTGTATATATGTCAATGCTACTCTCTTACTTCATCCCAGCTTACAGTTCCCCCTCCCCATGTCCTCAAGTCCATTCTCTATGTCTGCATCTTTATTCCTGTCCTGCCCCTAGGTTCATCAGAACCATTTTTTTAGATTCCATATATATGTGTTAGCATACGGTATTTGTTTATCTCTTGATGACTTACTTCACTCTGTATGACAGACTCTAGGTCCATCCACCTCATTACAAATAACTCAATTTCGTTCCTTTTTATGGCTGAGTAATATTCCATTGTATATATGCGCCACATCTTCTTTAGCCATTCATCTGTCGATGGACACTTAGGTTGCTTCTATGTCCTGGCTACTGTAAATAGTGCTGCAATGAACTTTGGGGTGCATGTGTCTTTTTGAATTATGGTTTTCTCTGGGTACATGCCCAGTAGTGGGATTGCTGGGTCATATGGTAGTTCTATTTTTAATGTTTTAAGGAACCTCCATACTGTTCTCCATAGTGGCTGTATCAATTTACATTCCCACCAACAGTGCAAGAGGGTTCCCTTTTCTCCACACCCTCTCCAGCATTTGTTTGTAGATTTTCTGATGATGCCCATTCTGACTGGTGTGAGGTGATACCTCATTGTAGTTTTGATTTGCATTTCTCTAATAATGTGATGTTGAGCAGCTTTTCATGTGCTTCTTGGCCATCTGTATGTCTTGGAGAAATGTCTATTTAGGTCTTCTGCCCATTTTTTGTTTGGTATGTTTGTTTCTTTAATATTGAGCTGCATGAGCTATTTATATATTTTAGAGATTAATCCTTTGCCCATTGATTCGTTTGCAAATATTTTCTCCCATTCTGAGGGTTGTCTTTTCATCTTGTTTATAGTTTCCTTTGCTGTGCAAAAGCTTTTAAGTTTCATTAGGTCCCATTTGTTTATTTTTGTTTTTGTTTCCATTGCTCAAGGAAGTGGGTCAAAAAAGATCTTGCTGTGATTTATATCAAAGAATGTTTTTCCTGTGTTTTCCTCTAAGAGTTTTATAGTGTCCGGTCTCACATTTAGGTCTTTAATCCAATTTGAGTTTATTTTTTTGTATGGTGTTAGTGTTCATAATTACATTCTTTTACATGTAGCTGTCCAGTTTTCCCATCACTTATTGAAGAGCGTGCTGGGTCTTCGTTGCAGCACTCGGGATCTTCATTGCTGGTGCGGGATCTTCGTTGTGGCATGTGGGATCTTTTAAGCTGTGGCATGTGAACTCTTAGTTGCAGCATGTGCGATCTAGTTCCCTGACCAGGAATCAAAGCTGGGCCCCGTGCATTGGGAGCGCTGAGTCTTAGCCACTGGACCACCAGGGAAGTCCCTTTCTAAGAGTTTTGTACTTTTATCTTTTGCATTTGGATCAATAACATATTCAGATAATATTATTTTGTATGTTTTATTCTATATGGTGTGAAATAGGGGTCAATATTCTGTTTTTTTTTTTCACAAATGGATATCCAGTTTTTCCAGTTTGTCCTTATGGGTTCATTCAGGTTCTCCTCCACCTCACAACCAGCTCTCCTTTTTAACTCTGGCCCAGCTTACCTGTACAGATTTAATACCCAACACCAGATCAAGCAGCCTTTTCCATTGTCTCCTATATGTACATAAAGTCTAATCCCTATAATAAATCTCTTATTTTATATCATTCATTGTGGATCTACTTATCTGATCAAATATTTACTGATATGATGCTCTTAAAGTGGGAAGACTCACTCTACTTGATGTCAAGACTTGTTTTAAAGTTGCCGAGATGGGACTTCCCTGGTGGCTCAGTGGTTAAGAATCTGCCTACCAATGCAGGGGACACTGAGCCCCGGTCCGGGAAGATCCCACACACCGCGGAGCAACTAAACCTGTGCGCTACAATTACTGAGCCTGCACTCTAGAGCCCGCGAGCCACAACTACTAAGTCTGCGTGCCACAACTACTGAAGCCCGCGCGCCTAGAGCCCATGCTCCCCAACAAGAGAAGCCACCATAATGAGAAGCCTGCGCACCGCAACGAAGAGTAGCCCCCTCTCGCCGCAACTAGAGAAAGCCCGCGTGCAGCAACGAAGACCCAACGCAGCCAAAAATAAATTAGAGAAAATAAAGTTGCCGTGATTAAAACTTTATAGTATTGATAATACAATAAACAAATAGCCCAAATAAATGGAACAGAATTCAAAGAGACCCACACATATATGGACACAATTTATGTCATACGTGGCACTGTAGTCTCTCTGCTAATTTCGAGTTCCCATGGAAGGAACTTCGATCTGGCTCCAGCCCACCCTTGTGGATTGGGAGAGGAAAGTGGTCCGAGATGGAAGGCCTGTAGTAAGCTGAGCAGATGGCACTATGTTCCTTTTTTTTTTCTTCCCAAGACCTGATTTCTCCACCTCCATTAAAAACTCAGTTTAAGAAAAAAAAAGAGGACCTTATCTGAAAAATTTAAAAGCTTTTCACGCTTCCTCTTGATATTTCCAAACAAGTTAGTTTATGCTACAAAAGGTATCACCCTTTAAAAATAAACAAACAAAAAAACAAAAAAAAATTTTAAACCTTTCAGAGAGAGATTGGAACTACCACTGTCACACTCCATGATGGGATCAACTCTGCACTTGATTCCTTAGTGCTCTTCTGTGGGCACAGGCTTTTAGAATAAGAATAAGGTAAGATGCCTCTGCCTTTCCTGAGAAAGACAAAGCTGGAGGCCAATGGGAACCACCCATCTTGAGCAGCTGGGGCTAGAACATAAGACCACCAACCAAGAGCCCACCAGACCCAACCCCCCTGCCTGTGAAGGAGGGAGGACATTCACACCTGGCTCTGTACCCAAATGTTTATTCTCAGCATACCTATGTTTGTGCCTGGACCACTAGGAGGGGAACTTTGTGAGACTTTGACACCGTGACCTCTGGAGGACTGGCCAGGTCACTAGAGCCATAAGATGAGGATTGAGAAGGTGGCAGCAGCCATGAGGCCTAGAACGAGGTGTGGGGAGGCTTTTGAGGGCCTCTGGAGGGCCTGATTGGTTGGCCACTTGTTTCCCACCCGGTGTGTGGCCAGGTGTTCATTCTGAGGCTGAGTCAGGTGGGAGTGGCACGACCTGCCCACCTGCCTGTTTGGAAATTCATCCTCCGCAGGGCTCTGGCCACTGTTTTCCTCTCTCACCTGGGGATGAAAGTCAGCAGTCAGTGGCTTCCCCAGCACGCCCCCCCCAACGCCCGCCACCTGCTGAAACACTGAACCATCTTTTTGCCCAGCCCAGCATACCTGTTCCACTTGTCTGAAGACCCGCAGCAGGTTTCCACGAAGGACACCCTGCAGCTCTTCCTCCCTCCAGCCACGCCTCAGCAACTCCTCTATCAGTATCGGGTATGTGGACACGTCCTCCAGCCCCTGTGGGAACCTGTGTGGCCACCAGCTGGCTAGCTGTGGACCCGATCCTGGCCTAGGGCCCACTGTCACACCAGCCCCAGCTACATGGGGGAAATGAAGGTCCGTGTTCTTCAGGCTACTGAATGGAACTTTGGAAGCTCCGTGAAGACTGGGCTTCTGCAGCATTTACCTGCTGAGCAGATGCTCAGTCCACAGCACATCTGCTGGGCTGGGAGTGGAGCATGTGCTGGGCAGATGAGGTCTCCTGTGAGGGGGTGGGTACTTAACAACTGTGATGGCTTGGAGTGGGAATGGGTCCACTGGGCCACAGGAGGGACAGGGAGAGTCCAGGAAACAGGTCCTGGGAGTGGGGAGATGTCAGGTGGGCTGGAAGACCAGAGTCTGTGGTGGAGGCCTGAAGGATGGGAGGACCATGGGATAAGGAACTGAGACTAAAGGACTCCCCACTGAACCCCCCCACCCAAGACAAACCCCAGGGAAACACTCACCGGCCAGACCCATCATAGTTTCCGCTAATCCCGATGAACCCAGATCCAGTGATGGCTCTGATGTGGTCAAAGTGATCTAGGGGGTGAGGGTTGTGGTGGGCAGCACGAGGCTGGAGTTAGATCCTGGGACCAGCCCTGGTCTGGGGGAACTCAGCGTGGCCAATTCCCCTGCCCACAGCACTCCAGGACATAACAGCTGACTCCACAGAGCTCCCAGCCCATTGTGAGTTCTGAAGTGGCTATAGGCTAGACATTGGACCAGAGTGAACCTCAGGGCCACCAACCCCTTTGGATCTTTTCCTGCCCAGGAGCCACCACGCCTCTGGGTTCCTTGAGAGCCTGGTTGCAAGGCTCTGCCTGTCCTTTCCAGAGATGTGGGAGCAAACGTGAGACTCAGAGGCAGAGGCAATTACGTCCCCAAAACCCATCAGCACTGGTTGTAGCCCTAGATCTGGGTTCAGGGCAGTGAAGAGCTGTGTCTGCTCCCCTGAGCTGTTGGGAGGCCTGCCCAGGGCCCAGCAGGTATGCCAGATGCCTAGAGCTGTCCTGAGGGCCCTAGCGGCCACAGGCCAAGCTACAACTGCACAAGGAGTCAAAGCAGGGCTCACCTGCCACGGTGGACACGTTAGCAAACAGGTTACACGGCAGCACCCCCGTGGACAGTGACACCATCACAATGCCACCATTTTTCTTCTACATGGATAAACGAATGGACACTCAGCTTGGCACTTCCAGCCTGATGGCCTGCCACCTATGCCCTGGGGGCCCTGATAGGGTAAGTGCTCACTCCTTGCCTGAGGGGTTGGGTAAGGCTTCACTCCTCTTGGCCCCTGGGTGGGACAGATTTGGCCTTGAGTTTCAGAGATGGGGGAGGGTTAACCAGCCTTGGGTCCAAGGGTGAGTGAGGCCTGGGCTGGTAGCTTTGTTCAGGGTCAAGGGTCTTTGGATAGGGACTTTCCTAGTGGTGCAGTGGTTAAGACTCCCCACTCCCAATGCAGGGGGCCCGGGTTCGATCCCTGGTCAGGGGACTAGATCCCACACGCATGCCGCAACTAAGAGTTCTCATGCTGCAACTAAGGAGCCCGCCTTCCGCAACAAAGACCCAGAGCAACCAAATAAATGAATAAATAAATAAATATTTTTTTTTAAAAAAAGGATCTTTGGATGAAGCATGCCTAGTCCCAGGTTTGAGGGCTGGGGTGGCTGCTCACCAGAAGTTGCAGGATGTCATCGGGAACATTCAGCATATAGTCGCACACCGCCTTGGCAGCTGAGTGGGAGAAGATCACAGGGGCCCTTGACACCTTCAGGGCTTGCCGCGCCAAGGTGTCCGACCCGTAGGACAAGTCCACCATCATGCCCAGGCGGTTCATTTCCCCTATCACCTTCTGCAGGGACAGGTGGGTTTTTTTTTTTTTTTTGCGGGGGGTGGGGGGTGGGTGTCGGGAGGGACGCACGTGTATGCACATATCTGTAGGGAACGTGCGGGGTAGGATATGGAAAAGGAGTCCTTACCTCACCAAAGCTTGTCAACCCACTGATGTTGGTGTAGAAGTGTTGAAACTTGGTGGAACTCTCTGCCCTGAAGGACAGCCAGAGGAAGGCAATCTAGCAGGCCCTACCTTGGCCAACAGAGCCTGGACTTCCAGGCTCTTTGTCCATCCATCCCACCTCAGAACAGGGTGAGGATCCGGACCAGCTGCTTTCTGGGAGTGTGAGGGACCTGCTGAGACCCCACAGCCTCCCTCTGTGGACCCCTCTGTCCTCACCTCTCTGGCAGTTTCCCCACCATGCGTCTACCATTCCACCCTGGCCAGGCACTGCTCACCAGGGCGTGTTGCAGGTGAAGGTGAGTGTCAGGTAGCGTACTCCTAGCAGATAGAAACTGCGCAGCACAGAGAGGCTGCTGTCTAGTGAGTGACCACCCTCCACACCAATAAGGCAAGCCAGCTTTTGAGTGCTGTTCAGTCCTAGAAGAGGGCAGAGAATCAAGCGGTCAGAGCCCAGGGCCAGAACCACCAGAGTGAGGCCCTGACTATCCTCCAATTCCCCAGCCCACCTCTGGCTGAGGTCACAAGCTCCAGTTCAGAGTAGGAGGCACACACGCGACGAATGAGGTCAATCTGCTCCAGCGTGAGGCGCACAGCATCCTGGTCCTGGGTGTGGCATGGTGCATAGGCTGACCAGAACTGGGGGTTGGCCCAGGGGTCCAGAATGAGATCAGGGTGGTCTCCAAGTGCCCTTGGCCTGCTACTCCTCCTCAGCCCCCAAGGTACTCATCTGGGTCAGTGGCCCTGAGTGCGGCACTGCATGACCCCGTGGTACCTTGATGACTATTCAGCTTGTTGCCAGCAGCCAAACTGGCAGGACCCGTCCTCACCTGCTGTTTGTCCATGTGCTATGTGAATGCCCCAAAGGCAATCCACCATATCCTTTGTGGTTTCAGAGCCCCCACGCTCGCCAGGGATTTTCTGATCACTTTCTTGGAGTCTCCACAGAACTTGGGCACCCATGCCGCTGGCCTGCTTTGACCTCCAACACCCCTGCACTCTCCAGCAGCCCCATGATGGCAGACTGCGTGTCCTCTGATAGTCAGAGGCCTGTCTACCCAGGTTCCTGTGCCCCCTACATTCCCCAGCGGCCGTTAAGTGTGTCCCTCTGGTACCTGGGCACCCACGAGGCCATCCCTGAACTTGTCCAGGCTGGTTTGGCCAAGGCTGAAATTGTGCAGGTTGCCCTCCTGTAGCTCGTTCCGGAAATGCTGTTTCAGGAACAGGGGCAGGTGGTTCTGGCTGGGGGAGTCAAGACAAAGTAAGAGTAGGGGGCGTGGCCTCCAGGTCCTGGGCCTGTTCTGTCCCAGCCCACCTCCCTCCTCACACAGACGGTAGTCCTGAGGAGGAATTCTTAGGTAGGGGGCTCCACCGGCAACGGGGTAATGGGGACGAAGACGCCATGGGTGATGGAGGAGAGAGGGGTGGTGTGAGAGAGCCTCCTACTAGCCCTTCCTCTCCCGCCCAGAGGCCGGTTCAGCCCCAACCAGCCGGCACGGCGCACTGACGCACCCATCCACAAGCCGGAAGTCCCGCATCAGGGCCCGTGCGCGCTCATGCAGACTCGGGGCTCTCGGGGAGCCCGGCACTGTTGGGGCGCTGGAGGTGTCCGGCCTGGTCGAGGCGCTGGGGGTTCCCTGCGTGGTCCGGGCGCGGGTTACCGGCCACAGCAGCAGCCACAGCAGGAGCAGCAGACGCAGAAGAGGCCGCCAGGTGAGCGCGCGGGGAGCCTTGAGGCCTACGGGCTGCATGCTGCACAGGGCCGAGCAGGCGGGCAGAGGCGGGTCTCGAGAGCCTGAGAGGGGCGGGCGAGGGTCAGAGGGCGACGATGGGGTCCCAACCGTCGATGTAGGTGACCCAGCGGCGCGGCCTCGTCTGAAGCGGCTGGATTCTGGACGCTCGACAGACGCGCGGGGACCCACAATGCCGCCTCACAGCGTGGCCGCCAGGGGGCGATAGGATCTTCCCGCCCCGGCTAGGACGGCGCCCTAGTGGGCCAGGCTGGTCTCTGTTGCGAGCGCCCGCTAGCGATGCATCGCGGGCTCCCTCCGCCCCTGCTCCCGGCCCTCCAGCCACCCCTCCCGAGCTGTGTGTACCTACTGACTCGGGGAGGAGGCCCGTGGGGGAACTGGGAGGGGTCCAGGAATCTTCCTAATTTTACCTCTAGCCAGGCAGGTCGCAGGTCCAAGTGGGGTTTTAGTTGCAGGGATATGCCCGCCCTCCAACGGGTTAAATATTCCATGAAATTCTAGGAAGAATTAGAATTCAGAAGAGTGAATTAGATCTTTATGTTTTGACTGACAGAAAAGTGATTCCATATATATATATATATATATATATATTTTTTTTTTTTTTTGCGGTACGCGGGCCTCTCACTGTTGTGGCCTCTCCCGTTGCGGGGCACAGGCTCCGGATGCGCAGGCTCAGCGGCCATGGCTCACGGGCCCAGCCGCTCCGCGGCATATGGGATCCTCCCAGACCGGGGCACGAACCCGTATCCCCTGCATCGGCAGGCGGACTCTCAACCACTGCGCCACCAGGGAGGCCCCTCTCATTAGTTTTTAAATGAACTTATTTATTTTATTTTATTTATTTATTTTTGACTGCGTTGGGTCTTCATTGCTGCGCGTGGGCTTTCTCTAGCTGTGGCGAGCGGGGGCCACTCCCGCTGCAGTGAGTGGGCTTCTCAGTGCGGCGGCCTCTCCCGTTGCAGAGCATCGGCTCTAGGTACACGGGGCTCAGTAGTTGTGGCATGCTGACTCTAGAGTGCAGGCTCAGTAGTTGTGGCGCACGGGCTTTGTTGCTCCGTGGCATGTTGGATCTTCCCGGACCAGGGCTCGAATCCGTGTCCCCTGCATTGGTAGGTGGATTCTTAACCACTGCGCCCCCAGGGAAGCCCTACCTCTCATTATTAACTCAGTGTATTAACTAAATTTTGGCTATAATTAGTGCAGTTGCTATTATCATTAATGAACTGGGGGAAGATGGGGTGGTTGCCTAAGTAGCCTGAACCGATTAGAGAGGAAGTCCCTGAGGAACAGGGGAGGAGGTGTGCCCACATCCAGAGCAGTCTAGCCATTGGAGGTCCATGGCCCATTAAGTAGCCTGAGATTCTGGGCTCTGTCCAAATAGGTACAAAGATCATTTGTGATCTAGGCATGTTCTCTTCTTGGGCATTTGAACCAGCATTCCCTGAAAGATCCCCAGGTGGTACTCAGTGGGTCAGGATCTGGATTTAGGTGAGCTACACAGAGGGAACGGAGTAAGGTCCACTCTTCTGCAGCCAGAGCCACCCACTGTCTTCTTCCAGTGCTGAGCCAAGCCACCTGGGTTTCCTCAGGCCACTGCCAACAGGTCTTCCTTGAGTATCCAGTGTCTAAACTGCAGGGTCCCCCACCAAAGCCCAGTATTGGGAGCCTGCACCACAGACCCCACCAGGGAGAAGGACACTCATGCTGATTCCATTTCTAAAGCATTTATTTTCACGAAATGTTTGTGCTCGCGTGCAAGGAAACTTTGTGGGGTATCTGTGGCTGCCAAAGTGACATCTGGCAGGATTAACTGGATCACCAGAGCCAAATAATGAGGACTGGGAAGGCAGCAATAACTGTGAGGCCTGGGCCCATGTGGGGGCAAGATTTTGAGAATGGCCACTTAGGTGACAACATGGGATTCCCACGAACCTCACCTCTGGTTAGTTTCTGGTCTGGAGCCAGATCCTCTCTGTGATGCAGACGTGGGAGGATGGAGCGGCAAGAGCTGCCCAGCTACTCATCTGGGAACTCATCCTCCAAGCGACTCTGTCCCTCGTTCTCCTCCCGTACCTGGAGGCGGCAGTCAGCGGGCAGCTCCTCTCACAGCACCCCCGCGTACACCTGCTCAGACCACCTGCTCAGAGCTACTCTTTTGCCCAGCCCAGCATACCTGTCCCACCTGTCTGAAGACCTGCTGCACGTTTCCTCAAAGCACACCCCAGAGCTCTTCCTCACTCCAGCCACGCCCCAGCAACTCCTCTATCAGTACCGGGTATATGGACACGTCCTCCAGCCCCTTTGGGAACCTGTGTGGCCACCAGCCAGCCAGCTATTGGGCCTCAGACCTGTTCCCTAGTCCTGAGTCAGAACCAAAGCCCTATGTGTCCAGGGTCCACTGAACCCCAGCCCTGTTCAAATACGGAAAATGGAGACTTGGAGAGAGTAAATGATTCACTCCTGCTCTTCATCCTTCAGAGGAAGGCCCCCAAAGCGCCTCGACTATTCACCAAAAGTCATCAAATTGTACTGTTAAGATCTGTGCCTTTCACTGAATGCAATTTTTGCCTCCACTTATAAAGAGAAGAAAAGCTTTTTAAGAACTGGGTTGACCCCCCTGAATGCACAGGCCCAACTGCAGACAGAGAAGATGGTCAGCCCAGCCCAGACCTTGCTAAGAGTCTGCTCAGAGGCCGTGGGCCTGCTGGCACTGGATGGGCGCATATGCTGGGCAGATGAGCTCTGTATGGTGTTTTAGACAAATAGGATGACATAGAGTAGGGCCAAACAGACAGGAGAGCCCAGGAAGCAGACCCTGGGAGAGGGGAGATTCCAGTTGGGCCAGCACACCTGAGGCTATGGTCAAGGCCATGAGGACCACAGTGTGGTGGGCACGGTGGCTGTGAAAGCCCCACTGCTGCCCAGCCAGCCCAAGACAAGCCACGGGGAAGCACTCACCAGCCAGCCCCGTCATAATCTCTGCCAATCCCGATGAACTTGCATCCAATGACTGCCCTGATGTGGTCGAAGTGATCTGAAGAATGGAAAGTCAGCAGTGTGAGGCTTCCAGGGCAGGGGTGGGGGTGATGACTGGCCTCTGTTGATTCCCCTTTTTGCAGCCTGTAGGCCAAACAGGCCAGTTCCTTCATGGCCTGGCACCGAGAGTACCAACTAGAGGGCCCTGAGGTTTGATCTGAAGTGATCCCAGCTGGCTCTAGACTGGACTTCAGATTTGGAGAGGACCCCAGAGCCCCGTTTGGGCCATTTCCCACCCAAGGTTCACCCTGCCTCCCAGTATCCTTGAGAACCTGTGGGGGCTCCTTTCCCCGGGTGTGGAGGATGAGAGAGGAACAAGAGTACAACTGATGAAAACCCCAGAGACATAAGGAGCTGTCCAGTCCCTTAGCCAGAGGTACGGGCAGTGCACTTTAGGAGCCCCTGCAGAGGCACAGATGGGCAGCACCCGGGCTCTGTGTCTGACAGCCTCCCTGATACCCATCAGTATCGTAGTTTTGATTCTGTGGCTCCAGTTCCACATGGCACCAAGGTGCTGTGTACTGTCCATTATTGGGTTTTTGGGAGCTGTACCTATTGCCAACAGGTGCGTCAAACCACTGGGGCTCTTCTGAAGTCCTCCCCAAATTTGGACCCAGCTTCAGCTCCAAATCAGAGTTTTCAGAGAGCCCAGGGTGAGGCTCACCTGCCACAGTAGACACGTTGGCTAACGGGTAGCACTGCAGCACCCGCATGGACAAGGACACCATCACGATGCCACCGTTCTTCTTCTGCAGGGGCAGACTGGTGGACAGTCAGCTTGGCCCCCAGCACAGCCACCTGCCTGTTCACTCTCTTGACCCCTGTGAGGAAGGTGTTCAGCCCTGGCTTTGAGGTCATCTCCTCTCTGGGTTTGTGTGAATGGAGGAGCCGCAGCCCTGGTCTGGGTGGTGTCTTGGCCCTGGGTTTCCGGGTTTGGAGGAGTATCTTGCCACCTAGACCCCCACCTAGGGCTCAAGAGTTCAGGGGCTGTGGACCGTGGGTTTTGGGGGCAGAAGATATTTAACCTGGGGTTTGAGAAAATTGAGGGAGAAGAGGCTCAGGTTCAAGGGCTCCTGGTTTGAACCTCTTGCTTTAGGTTTGAGGGCCAAGGCAGTCTCTCACCAGAAGCTGCAGGATATCATCAGGAACATTCCGAGTGTTCTTGCACATACCCCGGCCAGCTGAGTGGGAGAAGATGAGAGGTGCCTGTGACACTTCTAGGGCTCGCCGTGCCACAGCATCTGAGACATGGGACAAGTCCACCATCATGCCCAGGCGGTTCATTTCTGCCACCACCTTCTGCAGGGACAGGATGGGGAGAGGGCATCACGGCTGCATTTATCTTGTGCGCATTTATCTGTAGGGAACAGGCGGGGCTGTACATTCATGTGGGGCAGGGTATGGAACCCGGGTCCTTACCTCGCCAAAGCCGGTCAGCCGACTGACATTGCTGTAGAAGGGGTGGATACCCTTTGCTGAGCTCTGTGCCCTGCAGGATGGCCAGGAGGCAGTCTGACCGGTGGCCATGACTTGGCTACAAGAGCCTAGAAAGAGGTTCTGTCGAACCGTCTACACCTGCAACTCCCTGGTGCAAGAGGAGGGACCCAAACTGGGCTGTGCCTGGCAGTAAGAGGGCCCTTCTAGGGATTCAGTCTTGTTCTGCAAGCTCCATTCCCCTCCCCACCCCAGGGTCAGGGCCGGCCCAGGGGTAAACTTGCTTTGGGCCCCAGCGTGATCTTGGGCAGATCCCTGCCTCACTGGGCCCTTACCATTTGCACTGTGCTCACCAGGGCATGTTGCAGGTGTGGGTGAGTGTCACGTAGTGCACACACAGTGCACAGAAGGTACGGAAGATGGAGAGGCTACTGTCCAGTGAGTGGCTGCCCTCCACACCAATGATGTAAGCCAACTTCCGGGTATTGTTGAGAGCTGGGGGCAGGTAGGTCAGATGATCATTTTCAGAGGCAGGGGTAGCTTACTGAAGTCCCTAACACCTACCACCACCAGTCTGTTTACCTTTTGTTTTTTTGTTTTTTTGGCCGTGCCACGCAGCATGAGGGCTCTTAGTTCCCCCACCGGGGATCAAACCCGAGCCCCCTGCAGTAGAAGCGTGTAGTCTTAACCTCTGGACTACCAGGGAAGTCCCCCATCTACCTTTAACTGAGGTCACAAGCTCCAGCTCAGAATAGGAGGCACACATGAAGCGGATGAAGTGAATTCGCTCCAGGGTGAGGTGCACAGCATCCCGTTCGTGGGTCTGGCATGGGATGCAGGCTGACCAGAACTGAGGGAAGGCCAGGGCTTAGTTTGGGCTTTGGAACTCCTTGGGCTTCTCATAGCCTCCTCAGCTGGCACAGCACTCACTGTGCCCAGAAGTCACATGTGGTACTTGGAAGCCCGTCAGGTTGGCTCACTGTGACCCCTGTAGTCCCTAGCATCCATGGCATGGCACTTTCTAGGTCACTATGGTAACTTAGTTCTAATGTGACTAACCTGTGGTCTCTGAGGCCCCCAAACTGCCCCACATTCCCCAGCAGCCATGGTGGCACCTTGTGTGTCCCTTTGGTAACTGGGCACCCACGAGACCCTCTTTCAGCCTGTCCAAGCTGGTCTGGCCATGGCTGAAATTGCGCAGATTAACATCCTGTAGCCCATTGTGGTAAAACTGCCTCAGGACCAGGGGCATGTCCTTGTGGCTGGAGGGAGGTCAAGGCAAATGGGTGGGCTCCTTAGGTCTTGGAATCAGGCAGGACACATTGCCTGGCCCGGGCCAGCCTGGGGGTCCCCCACCTCACACTGTCACACAGACTATACTAGGAGCAGCTGAGGCCTGGGCTGAGGGGTTCCCGCCAGGGAGGGGATGACAGAGAAGGGGAAGGGCATCCATAGATGATGGAGAGGACATCCAGGGGTGGTGTGAGGGAGCCTCCCCACTAGCTCTGCATGCTCCGGACCTCCTCCCCTGCCCAGGGCCAGGCTAGGCCCCCACTGGCCCACAGCAGCCCGCACACACTGCAGCCACCCATCCACAAGCGGGAAGTCCCGCATCAGGGCCCGCGTGCGCTCCCGCAGACTTGGGGTACTGGAGGTGCCCGGCCTGGTCTGCACGGGTTACCGGCCGCAGCAGCAGACCCAGCAGGAGCAGCAGACAGAGCAGAAGCCGCTGGCTGAGTGCGCGGGGACCTTCGAGGCCCCCGGGCCGCAAGCTGCGCAGGGCCAGGCAGGCGGGCAGAGGCGGGTCTGAGAGGGGCGGGCGATGGGGTTCTGCCCGTCGACACAGGCCACCCAGCGGCGCGGCCTCGCGAGGGGGGCGGGTTGAAGGAGGGGATACAGAGTCACAGGACCCTGCGACCCATGTGCGGAGAGCCGCGATCCGCGAAGCCCGGCAGCCACAGGGCGGCACTGCCCTCCCGCCCCCTGCTCAGAGGCAGCTCCCGCGGGCTAAGCTGGCCTCTGCGGAGAGCCCACTCGTCTCCCATCGCGGGTTCCCTCCGCCCCTGCCCCTCTTCCCACTCCCACTGCTCCGAGGGGGCGCCCTAGGTTGCTCTCCCCCGCCTCTAACCTTCCTGTACAAGCTGGGGTGCTTCTCTCAGAGGGCCACCTTCAGCCCGAGGCCTCCCGGGAGCACACCTCGTCCCCATCTGCCTGCAGCCGGCCCCGCCCACCCCGAGGGCTGCGTGCGAGTGTCTCTGTGGTCACAAGTGCTCTGGGCTCCCGGTTTCCCGGTACTGGGCCATGGGGGCTGGCGTGGGGGAAGAGAGAGTTTCTGGAAATGGGGGGGGGTAACCTTGTGAGCTCTGGATTCAGGACGGGGCCCTCTGCCCCCGACCTGCTCTCTCCACCTACTTGACTCCCCAACCTGCATGACCATTCTCTGGGGACTTCAACCAGCGCCTGGGAACTATCAGGAACCTCCCCCACTTCTGGCAGCCAGCCTCAGGAAAGAGCGCCCTCAGGAGTCGCTACACCTCCCCAGGGCCTGAATGGAGGGACTTCGGGGATGTGAACTGAACAACCTTCTGGGGAGAGTCATCGACCCTTTTACTCAACAGAGCAGGAACCCAGTCAGCAGGCTATTTGAGTGGAAGGAAATGAAGTCATTTCCGTGGTAGCAGAGCCCCCACCGCAGTAACCTTCCTCTCAGAGCTGCTGGCTGACCATCTGGCCAGGATCCCTCCTACCTCAGCGTGAAAGGCCCGGCCTCATGGAGAAGTATAGGCTCTGAGGAAAGACCTGGCACCTGGGTTCTGCTGCTACACTTGCCTTATCTCGTGGCCCCTGTGGCTCTAGCTTTCCCAGAAACCTCAAGGGCTAAGTGCCTGTGCTTGCTCAGAGGCCGCACGCCATTCCCCATTTCCAGCCTCAGGCCCTCCCCCTAGCTGCCTTCTCTAGGGACCCCCTCCCCCCAACACACACACACACACACACACGCACACGCACCCACACTGGGGATGTGCCTTCTCACAGAAGCTCAACCACTGAGATGCTTTAGGGACTGTGCCCAAACTCCTTCATCCCCAGCCTCTCAAGTTTTTGCTCTGATCCCTGGCACCCCCTGGAGCTGTTCCACCTTTGGAACCTTTCCCGGGTGGCAGGAGTGCCTAGCACAGGGGTAGTGACCTAAGTCTGAGCACTGGCGACCCTAGAAATCTGTTACACAAAAACATTTTATTGAGCGGTAAGGGACCCCACTGGGGACAGAAAGGGCTGGCAATAAAGGAGCATGTGAACCTCAGGGCAGGGTGCATGCTGCTTGACTCTCCATCCTGTTCTTGCTTCGGGGAGCAGGTCTTCCTGGGTCTCTCTATCCTGCCTCCTGAGACCCCAGGCAGGAGGCTCTTTGGGAAGCCACAGATTGCTGCTTTCAGTTTAAAAAAGCCCAGCTCCCCCCTGGTTTGTGGTGGTGGCCGCTGACAATGGCTCAGGGCAGGAGCCCATGTGGTAGACTGCTAAGGCTTCTCTGCACCCTGTCTCTGCTCCTGCATCCTCCTCGGCTCACAGAGTGTAGACTTTTCTTTCTTCATCTCACAAAGGGGCCCCTGAGGATTGAGCAGAGGAACGTCAGGTTTTCTTCCGGGCCAGCTTCAGCCCTGGGATGTTCAGGGCAGACTCTCATTTCAAACCTCAGTTTCTGAGGCTCCTGGCTTATGGCCATTTAGTGTGGAAGGAGGCTCCTGGCTGGGGAAGGCTCAGACAGAACGACGCAGGTTCTAATCTGTGGCAGTGGGCAGTGGGGGGGCGGGGGGGTCATTGCAGGAAGAGGCATTCACTGCCTTAGGCAGTTAAACCATTGCCCTCTCTTCAGGATGGCTCAGCCAGCAAGATTCTGTGGAGTCCGCCTCCTGGCACCATGCTACAATCACCAGATTTTGGGTCTGGAGCAACCCAGATCTTCATCGGACTCTTCCAGAGCATGCTTTCTTTTGGGAGCACGTCTGGGGACTGGCTTCTCTGCTTCCACCTTTGCTGACGTGGCCAAAGCAACATCCCTGTAGGCCCGGTAGGTACCAACCAGGCAGTGTGTCTCCCCATGCCAGCCCAAGTGCATTTCTCCACACCCTCGGTAGAGGACATGGTAGTGACCAGGTGTAGGAGGAGAAATGGGAGCCACTGCTGCTGCAAAGAAAATCAGAACTGATCAGTCACTTCTGCTGTACACAGTCTCCTGCCAGAATTTCCCTCTCTCATGTCTCTCCCAGTTTCTGGCTGAAGACCTTTTTTTTTTTTTTTTTGTGATACACGGGCCTCTCACTGCTGTGGCCTCTCCTGCTGCGGAGCATAGGCTCCAGACACGCAGGCTCAGTGGCCATGGCTCACGGGCCCAGCCGCTTCACGGCATGTGGGATCTTCCCTGACCGGGGCATGAACCCGTGTCCTCTGCATCGGCAGGCGGACTCTCAACCACTGCGCCACCAGGGAAGCCCTGGCTGAAGACCTTTAATCTACTTGACATCCAAAACACAGCCTTGGCCCATCACCTCTATGAGTCCCTAGAGAAGGGACACTGGCTGCAAAAGCAATTCCTAGAGCCTATGGCTGCAGCAGATGAGGAAGATTCTTCACCGTTTCCAGAGAAAACAGTAGAACCCGAAAGTAATTGCAGTCATGATCCTCTCCATCTCTCCCTTCCACAACAGAGAAAACATTTCTTGAAGTCTGTCACTTATGAGGCTTTAATGGAAATGCCTTTCAAGGTTTGGAAAAGAATAATCTAATATAAATTGGTTAAGAACCCCTCCCACCTTCGCGACCCCTCTTGGGCCCCATTTATACTGCCTGTTTCAACCACACTGAACTCTAGCCCTCTGATACTTTCATGTAGATTAGAACAAGGCCAAATACTGAGGCAGAGTGATCAGGAGACTCAGAACCGGGTTCTGGGTACCAAGTGTAGGCTCACATCCACCCAGCCTCCTGGGACACCATCTCCTCGGCCCTCCAGTCTCACTAGCACTTCATCACCCCCCTTGGTTCTTCCGGTCTTCCCATGAATATGGCACCACCCTCTCCCCTACTACTCGGCAGCTCAGTATGGGATGTGTCTGAGGGGACCGATATAGACGTTTACATGACAGCACAGAGGTGCCTGGGTTTGAAGGTGCGCTTCAGGAGTGGCCCTCTTCCTCAAACTGCTCCATTTACCATTTGCCAACAAAAATGCACTTGTCTTTTGCTAAGAGGCCAATCAGGAAAGGTTCTGAATGGAAGCATCCTGTAGCCCAAAGGGGAAGGCTACGTTATAGAGATTAGAACCATCCTGCACACTTGTCCAGGGGTGACCTTTCATTTGTCCTCAGCAGTGAGCACTGTGGGTCCCTGAAGGTGTCCCAGGTCACTGGTATTACTTACAGCTGGGAAAGTGCTCAGGTGTACGTGGTGAGCAAGCCCCACAGGAACATGTGGCAGCCAGGTGAGGTTGTGTGCACACCACACCGCTTGTAGAGATGCCCGGTCTGGGTGTACCTGCTGCACTGCCCACCCAGGGAACAGAGCACAAGTTAGAGTAAACACAGATGATCCAGTCAGAGGTTCTCTCTCAGACAACCAAGGAGATTGATAGCTCGTGGAGAGCTGGTAGGAGGTTTCTCTGACTGCAGCACGTTTTCACAGTTGCCCTGCCATTTATCCTGTAAGAAGGCCTGTGAGGTCATCACTACCCAGTGAGGTCATAATAAGGAACCTGTGACATGGGGGGCAGGCTTCAGGAGGAGGGGCAGTTTTGTGGAGGAGAGCAGGGTGGACGCAGAGGTACTCTGCCTGGCCCCTCACACCTGGGCCTTCCCGCCCATGCCCTAGTCTAGTAGACACCCCACGTGGGGCGTGCCAGTGGGCTGGCACAACCCCAGGGGCCACAGGACGGCAAGAGAGACCCACATTCTGAGATTGGCTTGAGAGGCAAGATTAATGTAAGAGACAGCTAGGTTGTATGGCATTGACCCTAAGAGGCAGAGATTTGTGTGGACTGGGGAATCAGGGAAGGCTTCTTGGTAGTGGGCCTGAAGGACAAGTGAGATTTGGACCCATGGGGAAGAGAGGGAAGACATTCCAGTTTGGAAGAATAAAAGCAAAGACACAGTCTTCTCGACCTTGTCCTGCCCCAAATATAAATTCATAGCACCCTCACATTTTTACACCTGAGGACTTAAAAAAACCAAGAGGTTTTGGGCCCTACCCAGTGTAACACAGGTAGTGGAGAGGTGTTCTGCTCAATGGTTAGGTTCATGTCGGGGCTCCGGATTTACAGCCGATAGGAATGTGAGGACAAGCTCATGCCATTTCAAACATTTCCAAGTGATACCGAGAGAGATGTTAAAGGTGCAAAATGAGGCTGCTGAATGACCTCAGAAAGTGGGAATGGTGGTCCCATTTTAATATCAAACTCAAAACAAATTCATGACAAAAGGACATAATACAAAATGACAACATAATCATTACACTCCCCTCTCCCCTAGAAGTAAAAATCATTATAATCCTCTCTCTCTCCACCTTTGCTCAGCAGCAGCCCCCGTGAAAAACACGGTCAATAGTGTGGAGAGGTGTTACTAAGACGATTTGGTCCGACTCAGAGAAGGAAAGAGACAACTCTGCCCTTAGCCTGATCAGGCCCACAGGAAGGAACCACATTTGGGGCAGCCTTTGATAGTGTGGCAATGAGAGAGAACCTTCTTTAGCAGGGGACTCCCTGTTGCCGACCTTGAAAAGCAAAGATGGGACATTCGTTTACTGGGGCTGTTGCAGAGGGGATGTGCCCAGAGGTTGGGCCACCCTGCTTGAGAATCAAAGCACCTTGTATTCCTAAACTGCTTGAATCGGCGGGTGCACATTAGGACACGAAGTCAGGCCTCATTGGAGCGGACTGCCTTTGGGAGTGGTAGAAGGTAAAATGTGAAGGGGAATGCTCTGGAGGAGGTTTATCACGGCAGGTGGGCCAGCATGAGACCATTCAGATTTTCCAAGGCTCCAGAGACTACTTGGCTGGGAGCATCCCTCTGATGTGGTGCGGGGACTCCTACCTTAACTGGACCTGGCTGGGCCTCTGGGGGAGGCAGAATAAGTGGTTTATTAACTTAAGAGAGCGAGAGACTCACCTGGGGGGTTCCACAAAAGCACTTAAAAAGACTTGTACCTGGATTCTTGAGCCAACCCTCAGAAAACTTATCTAGATCTGGAGTAGGGCTCAGGAAGCTGCACTTTTTTTTTTTTTTTTTTTTTTCTTTTTGAGGTATGCGGGCCTCTCACTGTTGTGGCCTCTCCCGTTGCGGAGCACAGGCTCCGGACGCGCAGGCCCAGAGGCCATGGCTCACGGGCCCAGCCGCTCCGCGGCATATGGGATCCTCCCAGACCGGGGCACGAACCCGTATCCCCTGCATCGGCAGGCGGACTCTCAACCACTGCGCCACCAGGGAGGCCCAAGCTGCACTTTTAATAAGCTTCCTCGGCAGTCCCACCACAGTGGTCCATGGATAGAGTGACCAAGTTATTGTGTATTCTCGGTTGCTTTGGGGAGTCAAAGTGGGCAATATTAAAAACTGCAGCAGGCATACGTATAAACAGGGGATATTCAAGGCAAACAGAGGTGTATAGTTATTCTATGCATGAATCAGATTTGAGAAAAGCTAGCCTGGTGGTTAAAGAAGACAACCCTCAGGACAGACAGACCAGATTCTGTCCTACTTACCTGTGTGATTTTGACCAAGTTCTTTTATCCTTCTGTTTCTTCATATGGAAAAGAGCTGTGACTGTACATTTAGCACAGTACTCTCTTTTGGCAAAGGTTGCTCTGGGTCCATTTGTGTTCTCTGCAACTTAATCCTTTCGTGTGCAAGCATTTTTAAGTTGTTTGGTGAAGTATTACATTTGACTTTCAACTGTTCATTACTTTGGGTAAAGCTTATGTAGTGCTGCAGAGACTAGAACCTATACAGAGATAGTGAGAGGATGTTATAAGCTTATTCTGCCGGTTTATAAAAAAGTTTAACCTTTTCTCCTCTTCCTCCACCTGCCACCAAGAGATGAGAAAGAAAGCAGAGCCTGGAAGTGCACACCAAGCAATATTTCTGTGTCAGTTTGCCTTTTATTCCTCTGCCAGTACTTCCCAGAGAGATTTCACCAAAAGTGCCTAAGCTTGCCATGGCCATTGTTGTGAAGAAAGTTTCTCTCTATTGCTAGTCACATCCCCTTTTCCTTCTCCTGGGGGCTTAATGGATGTTTGGGGGCAGGAAATAAAATTTAAACTAAAACATCAATTGAAAGAGCCTTCGTCCTAAGTGTGGTAGTTTGGAGTGTGAATCTTCTCAGAGTCTAGTGAATTCTGCCCCAGTGGAAGGAAACTGTTATTAAGGGACACCCATAGAAACATCGCTTATTGTTAGAAACCACGACACAATACAGAGTCAAGATCGACTTTATTCTTCATGTGAAAGACTACAGAGAGCCATGCTCAGTAGTTCACCCTCCAGTGTTGGCCAGCAGCTTACCTTTTGAAGGCAGACAGCAGCCCGGGCCTTCAGAAGGTGACTAGGCAGCCCAGAGCACCCTACTGACAAGTGTGCTCACCCATCCAGCACAGAGGGAAAGGTCCCTGTTATGGCATCATATATAAGCCTGCTGCAATAAGGTTTGCTGGTGCAAAGGCTGTCTCACTGAGGACCCTAGTCCTGGAAGACTTCTCCTCCGGCGAGCTGCCAGCTCAATCTTCTGAACCAGGCTCACGTCCCAGGGATGGGTCACAAAGCTGACGACGGTGCCTGGCACATCGCTCCCCACCCGGCCCACCCTCCCTGCTCTGTGGATGTAGTCTTGCAGGGTGAGAGGGAAATCATAATTGATGACTAGCTCCACCTGGGTGCTGTCCAGGCCCCGAGAGGCGATGTCTGTGCAGAGAAGTATGTCTCGGGAGCCCTTCTGGAAGGACTGGAAGATGCCTGCTCTCATTGAGGCTGGCATCTGTCCCTGCAGTCTTAAGTGTTGGATTTTGTGGTCATCCAGAATATACCCCAGCCAGTTCACAGTGCTGGAGCAATTACAGAACACCAGAACAGTTCCTGCGGGGCCAGTCCTATATGCTCTGTCATGCTGCTTGAGGATCTGCACCAGCCCAGTCACCTTCTCTGTTCCCTTCAGTCTCATGAATGTATGTCTGACATGAGGCATGATGCAGTGGAGCTTGTCACTGGTAACAGTGGTTAGAGAGTCTAAGCTGGCAACTTTACTCAGCAGCTGGCCTACACCTTCGGGAAATGTGGCCCCCACCAGCACTAACTGAGCTTTGGGATTGAAGGGGTCTTTTAAGTCAGCTGGGCCTTCTGCTATATGGCTCCCCTCCAAGATGTAATCCACCAGTTCCAGGAAGCTTTCATCCAACAGCGTGTCTGCCTCATCCAACACCAAGAAGGAGAGCTGCTCCAGGCTGATCAGTTTAATTTTCAGGGCCTTCCACAGAGCCCCCGGAGTGGCCACTAGTATATCTGCTGGAGGATGTTTGGACAGTTGCAGCCTGATCCTACTCATGCCATGGCCTCCCCCTAACTCCCGCACCTGGAGGCCCAAGGAGCTGCCCAAGGGCTGGGCCACGGCCCGCACCTGTTCGGCTAATTCTCGAGAAGGCACAAGAACCAGGCCTCGAGGAGCAGGGATACGACAGGGGTCCAGGCTTGGCTGGCCCAAGAGCCGTTGAAGGAGAGGTAGCATGTAGCCGAGAGTTTTGCCACTGCCGGTTTCTGCGATGCAGAGGATGTGGCGGCCGCGAAGGAGTGGGGGAATGGTACTCGACTGCACGGTTGTGGGCCGAACAACTTCGGGAGCAGCCTCTTGTAGTGCGCTCAGAACGCGGCGCTCCAGACCCAGATCGGTGAAGCTGACCTTGGACGAGAGGTTCCGCAGCGCTGGAGCCTCATGTTGCGCGCGCTCGATGGAGAAGTGGTCCCCGTGGGCGCGCCGATTCCTCCAGCCGCGCGAAGCGAGTGGCGCGGGCTCCCAAGGGCCCAGCGTGAGGCGTGCCGGCTGGTTCAACTCCGGTCGCCGCGCTGAGATCAGCAGCGGCCCAGGTCGCACCAGCACCGGCCGCGGGGGGCTCCGCTGCCTGCTCTGCCGCTCTTCCTGCCGCCGCTGTAGAGCCCGCGGAATGCGCACCACGGGCAGGGGCTCGTTGGGACCGCGGACCGTCAGGTCCCGGCGAGGCGCCAGAAGCAACCGAGCCGCGAGCGACAACAGCCGCAGCCGCCGTGCTAGAGCCATACTCCCCTCACCGCGGGAGAGGCGCACGACAGTGACGTCACGGGCGCGCCAAGGCCTCGCGGACGGTGGCTGGCGTGGCTCAGTAAGGCCCGCGGAATTAGCGAACTGTGTGGAAGGAGCGGGATCTGTAGAGCTCAGCAGCGGCGAGGTCTGTAGGTCCGAACAGGGAATGGTGACTCCAGGCCCCGGCCAACCTTGGGGAAGGGTGCGCGATGGAGGCAGGACCGGGGTCCGGCGATACGCGGCGATGGGGCCCTGGCATTACGAACCAGGAGGGTGGAGGGCTTGTGGCGATCCGATGTCCGATCCCTGCAATGCTCTTTTGTCGCCCTCACAGCTCCTGTCATGGCTTGGCCAGTTCGGGTCTCCCCCTGTAACTTCACAAGTATTTATTGAGAGTCTGAGTGAATGGTCAGGCCTGGGGGCCGAGACCAGGAGTCCGGAGTCGTAGATCCAGGCTCACCCTTCCCTTAGAGCTCCCCAGAGAGCTGAGGGCCCCGAGGGCAAGCTGATGGCCCTCAGCGCATCTTCTCTTCAGTCAAGAGAACTCATCGCTTGGTACTTTTCCCCTTTCTTTTCAGCTGAGGTTCATTCTCCCCTCCCTTGTCACCCTTTCCAACTTCTCATCCTGAACCCACTGCTTTCTTGGCTAGTTCACCTCCACCGGCTTTCCAGTCAGATACCTCAATTCCGTAAATAGCAGCGAGGAGGGTCCTGCTACAGGTTTGTGGCTTGTCTCACAAAACCATGGTCAGGCAGAATATTTTACTTGAATTCAGTTGTTCAGGTTGCCAAAAAGCCTTACACTACTGGTACTTCTTGAACGGATCCCGAAAATGGGTGTCAGATCATTTCTGTAATTTCCAGTGCCTGGGGTAGGAGATAAGGTAAATGTGGATTAACCACCTGGGAGGTTCTTAACATCTGGAGAAAGAGTTTTACTTTCATTAGATACCGTTATAGAGATAAATACTATTAAATTTCAAATAGCATTTTGATACACGATAGTCTTTCTGGAGAGTTACCTGTTAAGCCAACAGAGGAGAGAGTTTTGAGTACTCTTGGGTGAACAGAGTCATTGGATAGAGCAGTGGCTCTTGAGTGAGGGTGATTTTGCCCTCACCCTTCCCCCAGGACGTTTGACAATGGCTGGAGACATTTTTCTTTGTCACATCCGGGGGGGTGGGGTGGTGGTGGTGCTGCTGCTGCTGCAGGCCTCTAGTGGGTAGAGGCCAGGATGCTACTACATATCGTACAAGGCATAGGACAGCCCTCCCCACCACCCCAAAAGAATTATCTGGCCCCAAATGTCAATAGTGTGCTATGGAGAAACCTTGGATAGAGGCTGAGGACTGAAGAGAGGCTGAGGTGGTCACATGTACTCTCACTTCAGGTGGTCAGTCACATTTGCCAGACTCTTGTGTGGCCCTGCCCCTTTCCCAGAATCTGTAGCAGGCACACTGATGCCGTTGCTTGTCATGTCCTTGGGATGAGAAAACCTTGGGGGTTCCTGAAAGTCACAAACACAGGAAGGAGTGATTTAAGAGGGTGACGTGGGAAAAGAGAACTTTAGGAAGATCAAAATTGTCCTCATGTGTTTGGGAAATGTGCCAGATGGAAAAGAGATGAGGTGTGCCATGGGGTGTACCATTCCAGAAGGGAGACTGGGACTGATGCGTGACAGGGAGTCAGATTCTGAATTTGATATAGACTGCTGTAACAACTAAACATGCCTAGATCTGTCTAGAGAGTGCTGGGTTTTCTGTCACTGCAAAGTTCATGTATAGGCTGATGACCACTGATTGGTGGTATGATAGAGGGGAGTTGATATAAAGGATGCTCTAAGATATTGTGATTCTACACTACTTTTACTATTCTTTCCCAGAACTCAGAGCTCCTCGTTCGTTAGCTGAAGAGCTCCTTGGATGTCTGCTCTGACATGTTTCATCCATTTACATGTGCCACTCATTTTTCAGGTACAAAACAAAGAATCGCTTTGCACAAAGCCAGAAGGGATACACTGAAAGAATTATCAGAAAAGGATAATACATAGGTATGTATTTGCATTTACTTTCTCCAAATATTTGAGACAGGGTAGCTGGTTAGTGGCTGCTTTCTCATGCTTGAGCCCTTACAATGTGATCACCTCAGAATGTCATAGGGATTGGAGCCTGTCTGTCTCTGCCCATGGCCCCTAGTTTCTTCTTGTCATTGCTTTAGATACTGTGTAAGGCCCTTCTCTTCCTCCTGCTCACAGCAGACATTGAGTAACCTCTAGTTCTGACTGAGATGCATATTTCACAGTATAGTACTTTAGAAATGAGAAAGGTTTACTTATTGTGGAAACAAATGTAGGCTCCTGGGAGTGTTGGTGTCACTTGGTAATGTTTTTCCCAGGGCTGCCATGGTAACTGACGTTACCTGGTTACTCCCTAAGGTTTGAGAAGAATTCTTCCTTGGATCTCAGGTGATAGTGGTACATTCCTTCGTTCACTTATTCATTCAGTAAATATTTTCTGAGCACCATGTATGTGCCAGGTACTTTTCATATGGACAGTGAACAAAACAGACAAAATTCCTGCCTTAGTGAACTGTATATTCTGATTTAATTGGCTTGGGGTGAGGCCTGGCCATTGGTAGTTTTAAAAATCTCTCCAGATGATTCTAATGTATAGCTAGGTTTGAGAATCACAGTTATAAATGAAGCACTTTGGGAATTGCAAAGGCATTGCAGAAATAAAAAGTGGCTATTGGTATTCCTTCACTATTCCTGCATTTTCCTGCCTGCATCAGGACTGTTGTACAAGTGCTGATCATTTTCTTTTCAGCCCTTTTTGCTGTTTGCCTAGACTCTTTATCCCTCTTTCTAACCTAACACCTACCTCCTTCTTGTGTTTCAACCTCCAGCCCATCATCTGTTTGGGATTTATCCTAAACTTGGTGGGAAGCCATTGCAGGGTATAAACAGAGAAGTGGTGTTAGCAGAGATGCCTTTTTCAGACACCGTACTGGCTATTGTAAGAGAATGGATAGGAGGGGGCAGGAGTAGATTTGGGGAGGTGCATTAGGAGACTGGCTTTGTGCACAGTGGTGGCCTTGCAGATGGAGTAAAGCAGGCAGGTTAGAGTCATATTTGGAAGGTTAGTGATGGCTTGGAAGTGAATAGGAGATAGTGATGAATTGGATGTGGGGAATGTGGGTTAAGGATGTGTAATTGGGTAAATGGAGGTGCTACTTACTAAAATGGGAAAAATTTTCTCCCCACATATTGGCCTGACAAACACCTCACCCTTTAGACCTTGAATCAGAGATTCTTTCTTGTTTTCTTTTATTATATTTTATTTTATTTCATTTTTATTTGAGCTGCAATGCCAGCTTGCAGGATCTTAGTTCCCCAACCAGGGATTGAACCCAGGCCCCCTGAACTGGAGGCACAGGGTCCTAACCACTGGACCACCGGGGAATTCCCAGCAGAGATTTTTTCTTTCTTTTCTTTCTTTTTTTAATATAAGTTTTAATTAACTAATTTATTTATTTATTTATTTATTTTTGGTTGCATTGGGTCTTTGTTGCCCCGCGTGGGCTTTCTGTAGTTGCGGCGAGCAGGGACTACTCTTCGTTGTGGTGCACGGGCTTCTCAATGCAGTGACTTCTCTTGTTGTGGAGCACGGGTTCTATGAGCGCAGGTGTCAGTAGCTGTGGCGCATGGGCTCAGTAGTTGTGGCGCATGGGCTGAGTAGTGGTGGCTCGCAGGCTTAGTTGCTCCGCGGCATGTGGGATCTTCCCGGACCAGGGAGCAAACCCGTGTCCCCTGCATTGGCAGGCGGATTCTTTGTTTGTTTATTTTTTTAAACATCTTTATTGGAGTATAATTGCTTTACAATGGTGTGTTAGTTTCTGCTGTGTAACAAAGTGAATCAGCTGTATACATACCTATATCCCCATATCCCCTCCCTCTTGCGTCTCCCTCCCACACTCCTGATCCCACCCCTCTAGGTGGTCGCAAAGCACCGAGCTGATCTCCCTGTGCTATGCAGCTGCTTCCCACTAGCTAGCTATTTTACATTTGTTATTGTATATATGTCAGTGCAACTCTCTTACTTCGTCCCAGCTTGCCCTTCCCCCTTCCCGTGTCCTCAAGTCCATTCTCTATGTCTGCGTCTTTATTCCTGTCCTGCCCCTAGGTTCATCAGAACCATTTTTTTTTTTAGATTCCATATATATGTGTTAGCATACGGTATTTGTTTATCTCTTTCTGACTTACTTCACTCTGTGTGACAGACTCTAAGTCTATCCACCTCGCTACAAATAACTCAATTTCATTTCTTTTTATGGCTGAATAATATTCCATTGTATATATGTGCCACGTCTTCTTTATCTATTCATCTGTTGATGGACACTTAGGTTGCTTCCATGTCCTGGGTATTGTGAATAGTGCTGGCAGGCGGATTCTGAACCACTGCACCACCAGGGAAGTCCCCAGAGAGTATTTCTTTTTTTTTTTGGCGGTACGCGGGCCTCTCACTGTTGTGGCCTCTCCCGTTGTGGAGCACAGGCTCCGGACGCGCAGGCTCAGCGGCCATGGCTCACGGGCCTAGCTGCTCCATGGCATGTGGGATCTTCCCGGACCGGGGCACGAACCCATGTCCCCTGCATCGGCAGGCGGACTCTCAACCACTGTGCCACCAGGGAAGCCCCCCAGAGAGTATTTCTTAAGGGAGGCCCTCCTCAACCCCCATCAGTCTCTTCCCTGCTGACATAGGCTCCCACAGCCTCACGTAACTGCTCCTTCAGAGCACCATACACAGTTTTAATTTCACACATATTTGTAAGTTCCCTTTCTATAACCCTCTGTTCTATTGAACCTTTCCCTCCTGCCTCATCATTTTATCTCTAGTGCCTACCAGTGCTTGGCATATCTTAGGGGCTCAGTAAGTGTCTGTTGAATAAATAATTGGAGACAGAAGACAAGGCTTAGGAGGGGAGATCAAGGCTTTGTTTTCTACATGTTGAGTAGAAGATGCCCTTAAGACATCCGAGTGGGGATGTGTTTTGAGCAGTTGGTGTGAGGTTGGGATGCCTTTGGAGATGATCATAGCCACTATTTTAAACCATGGGAGTGAATAAATTTGTGAGGGAGGATGTGTGAAATTAGAAGGGAAGAAGACCCGTGACTAAGGAGCAACCTCAACCCGTGAGGGGAGGAGGTGAAACCAGCAAAAGAGACTGAAAAGCAGGGGTAGAGAGAAAAACTGGGAGAGTGTGCGGTCGACGAACCCAAGGAGGAGAGAGATCAAGGAAGAGGGGAGGCTCAACCATGCCATGTACTGCTAGCAAAACAATTTGAGGAGAGGTCAGTGTCTCGTAGATTGAGCAACTTCGAGGTAATTGGTGACTTTAATCAGAGCAGTTTTGGGAGAGTGGCAGAGGGGGAGGCCAGGCCAGAGTAGGCTGAGGAGTAAAAAGTTAGTACCTCTGAGAAGCGCATCCTTGGCAAGATTTGTGGTTTTTAGAGGGGACCATGTTTACTTAGAATAAATAAATTAACAGTTATCTCTGGGACACGGGATTTTGATTTTCTTCGATTTACTCCTGTTGCTCTACCTTCAAAATATTTTTAGAATGTGACCACTTCTCACCACCTCCCCTACTATCTCTCTGTCCTGAGCCACCATCATCTCTGACATCGGTGACTGAAGAGCCTTCTAACTGACCTGCCTGTGTCTACCGTGGCCCCCACAGTCTGTTTTTCATACAGCAGTCACCGTGATCATGGGGAATGTGATCAGTCATGCCACTCCTCTCCTTAAAACCCTTCACTGGCTCCTATTGTGAAGAGCTAACAAAGCCTGCAGAGCGTCCTACAAGGCCATTCGGGGTCTGACCGCTGTGTCCTATCTGCTTACTGCTCTCCATCCATCGTGTATCTGACTTCCATTACTCTCTTCTCCTTTCCGTGCTGCAACCACAGTGGCCTTCCTGTTCTTCTAACACACCAGACAAGCTCCTGCCCCAGGGTCTTTGCACTGGCCCTTTCTTCTCCTGTGCACTCTTCCACCAGATACCAACTTGGCTAACTCAAATCTCTGCTCAGATGTCATCTTCTCATTGAAGCTTATCTTGGCTTCTCTATTTAAAATTTTAACCTATGGGGATGAGGTGGTGGGGGGAATGGGTGAAGGTGGTCAGAGGATACAAACTTCCAGTTACAAGACAAATAAATTCTGGGATGTAATGTACAGCATGGCAGCTATGGTTAACAATACTGTATTGTATATTTTTTCTTTTTTAATTTAATTAATTTATTTGTTTATTTTTGGCTGCATTGGGTCTTCGTTGCTGCACGTGGGCTTTCTCTAGTTGGGGTGAGCGGGGGCTCCTCTTTGTTGTGGTGCACAGTCTTCTCATTGTGGTGGCTTCTCTTGTTGTGGAGCACCTGCTCTAGGCACGCGGGTTTCAGTCGTTGTGGCACGTGGGCTCAGTAGTTGTGGCTCACGGGCTCTAGAGCGCAGGCTCAGTAGTTGTGGCGCACGGGCTTAGTTGCTCCGCAGCATGTGATATCTTCCCGGACTAGGGGTCGATTCTGTGTCCCCTGCACTGGCAGGCAGATTCTTAACCACTGTGCCACTGCGGAAGTATTGTATCCTGAAAGTTGCAAAGACAGTAGATCTTAAAGGTTCTCATGATAAGAAAAAAATTATGTGAGGTGATAGATATTGTCTAAACTTATTGTGGTAATCATTTGGTGATATATACATATGTGAAATCTTTGTGTTGTACACCTTAAACTAATACAATATCATATGTTCATTTTATCTCAATGAAACTGGAAAAAATTCTTAACCCATCTGCAGTGTTTTCAATCTCCTTTCTCCCTGCTCTTTTTACTCTATAGCACTATCAATTTTCCATCATACTATGTAATTTATTTATTATGCTTATTGTTTTTGCCTTTTTCCCCACTGGAATGAAAGCTCTACCAGAGTAGGAATCTTTGTCTGTTTTCTTCTCTTATGTATCCCCAAAGACTAGGACAGTGACTGGTTCAGAGTAGACACTTAATAAATATTTGTTGGATGCATAAATGAGCATGCATTGTTTTTATGATAAGAGAAAAGGAAAACCAAATACTATGTGTTGGAAAGAGGAAGGAAAGCCTTCTCTGGATAACAGAAGAGATTTTCTCCATTTGAATTTCTGACTCTCTTTCTTCAGGAATGATTGTGAACAGCCTCTCTCTGTGCTACCACAACAAACTCATCTTAGCCCCTATGGTTCGGGTAGGGACTCTCCCAATGCGGCTGCTGGCCCTGGACTATGGAGCGGACATTGTGTACTGTGAGGTAAGGGGCTCCTGATCTTCCCAGAGAGCTCTTCCACAGGTGCAGCCTCCCCATCTGTGGGTGGGAGTGGTCAGGAGTTAGAGGAGGCAGGATGGGCTCTCCCTTCACAGGTGCTCACTGAAGGCAGCAGAAGACAAACACACAGGAGTCCTGTGAGCCCTGCTGAGGACCAGGAGCCTGGGCAGCACGGAGGCATTGTGGGACACCTGGGCCAGATGGCTAGATGAGCATCGTGTCAGGTCATTGCTGTGGCCCCCATAGGAGTTAATACACATTCAGTACATGAATGAGTGAACTCCAGATCAGGAAGAGCAGGAAAAGGACCAGATTCAGGCCAGGGAAGCTGGATGGGGTTGGTTTTGGGAACCATAGGATTTTCTGGTGGCAGTAGCTAGTGGACCAGCTACTGGCCGGCTGCTGTGGAGAATATTAAGACTTCAGACCCAGGTTTAGAAAGCATCTTCTAGGAAAAATAGACTTACAGGAGTAGCTGATATTGGATAGGGACTGGGAGCAGTGGTTCTCAGTTGGGCATGCATCAGAATTATCTGGGCAGCTTCCCCCACAATCCCCAATCCTGATATGTCCCTCTAGTCGGTGTGAGAGGTTAGAGAAACTACCCCAGTGCTTCTAATATTTCCATCTTTAAGTGCCACCTGCGGTGGGGTGAGGACTGTGGTTATAAAAGGGAAACACAAGGAATCCTTGTGGTGGTGGAACTATTCTGCGTCAACATCCTGGTTGCGATATTGTACTACGGTTTTGCAAGGTGTTACCATGAGGAGAAATTAGGCAATGGGTACATAGAATCTCACATTCTTACAATTGCATGTGAACCTCCAATTATCTCAAAATAAAAAGTTTAATTGAAAAGAAAGCCACTGGTGTAGGGTCTTCCCTGGTAGTCCTGTGGTTAAGACTCTGCGCTCCCAATGCAGGGGGGACGGGTTCAATCCCTGGTCGGTGAACTTGATCCCACATGCATGCCTCAACTAAGAGTTTGCATGCTGAATTAAGAAGCCTGCATGCCACAACTAAGAGCCCGCATGCCGCAGCTAAACATACCTCATGCTGCAACTAAACACACCGAAACAAAGATCCCACATGCCGCAAATGAGACCTGGTGCAGCCAAAATAAATAAATAAATATTTTTTAAAAAGTTTAATTGAAAAGAAAGACACTGGTGTAGGGACTTCCCTGGTGGTCCAGTGGGTAAGACTCCACACTCCCAATGCAGGGGGCCTGGGTTTGATCCCTGGTCAGGGAACTAGATCCCGCAGGCATGCCACAACTAAGAGTCTACATGCCACAACTAAGAAGCCTGCATGCTGCGACGAAGACCCCGTGTGCCGCAGCTAAGACCCAGCACAGCCTAAATAAATAAATAAATTTTAAAAAAGAAAATTACCTGATTAGGGGACAGCTGTGGCACATAGATGTGAACACTTGAGGGGTTAATGGATTGAGGAGTAAGCAGCAAAGTGAGAAAGTAGAAATAAGGCTGCTGACTACCTCCCAGAAATTCAAGAGGTGAAGGGAGGAAGTGTATAGCTGGAGGTGAAGGAAGATGGGTGAATGGAGTTGTTTGTTGGTAACTTGCTTGTTTGTAGCATAGGAAGCAGGACTTAACAATGAGGGGAAGCCTGAAGATTTGGGGCATTAGGGGGATTTGGAGGGCCCGGTCTTGGAGGGGACAGGATTCTTGACGAGATGGTAGGACCTGCCTTCCTCTGAGATAGGGCAAGGAGGAGAGGACGAAGATGATGAAAGGGAGGGAAACTGAGGGGTTTTGCCTGAGAGACTTGTTTTACAAGATGTAGGAAGTCAGTCTTCTGTTGGAAATGAGGGTGACAAGTGTGGGCTAGGGACCTGAGGAAAGGAAGTGAAGGTGTTTTGGTCCTATTCCCATGGGGGATGGGCACTGGGAGATGTGCCTGGCAGGCAGGTGTGCACAGTGATACTGGTTTGCAGCTTTATAGGAAGGAGAGCTTGAGAAGCCTGGCAGGGGGATGCCCATGGCAGGGATTGGCATGCCAGTATCTACAGCCGGACAGGGGCAGGGGCATCTAGGGTGGTGACAAGGTGAAATGGGAAGGAAGGTGTATGTGTTGTCCAAAGGTGGGAGTCAGAAAGGGATTTTCCAGAGTTCAGGGTCACAGAGACCCAAGACCTGACTTTTAAGTGGTTTGTCGAAGTAGAGGTGAGGAGGTCCCAAACATGTGAGCTGGGCTGTTAGTGTACATCCATAAATCTTCCAGGCTGCCAGAACGTGCCTACGGCAGGGAGGAGCCTGTTCCCAGGGGCCAGTCCCAGGGGAATGTGGTAGTGTGCTGAGCATATTCATCTGGTCACTCAACCCTTGAGCCTACTACACTCTGGCCCCAGGGTGGTCAGCCATGGGTTAGGTATAGCCTTTCCTGGCCAGCACTCTCCTTGGCCTCCAGAAAAAACCTCTTGGATTTGGAAGGGGATTGGGAGGAGGAACTATGAAGAATTGGGGACTCAGATTCTGAGGTCTGGGGAACCAAAAAGATGAAATCCCAGAGAACAGCTGTTACCTTTCATTACTTGTGATTCTCCTCCACCCCAGGACAGAGGGCGCATGCTAGCTCTTCGTCCGCTTAGTCCATGTTTACCAATAGGGTCCTGTGGGATGACTCAGACTCAAGGATGAAGCCCCCTGCTTCTTCCCTGCTGCCCCAACTCCATCTCTGTCCAGCTGTAGCCCCATGGTTGCTTCAAGGCCCGGGATGTATAGTGTCCCTCTCCTCTCTACCCGTGCTTTGCATACAGTCTCCATCAATTATTTGCTTACTCTGATGACCCTTCATGTCCCTACTCTCCCTAATCTTGCGCTGTCACGAAAAGTAAGAGTGGGTCCATTGAGTGCTAATCCTTTATTTTCAGATTCATTTATGTCTCTGCGGTGGCCATCCTGCTGGTTTCTTCTGTTAGACCAAGTGGTGGTCAGGGCTTCAGGCCTTTAAAGCACCAGCTCACCTGGGCTCAAACTTATTCTGGGGCAAGATTCTGAGGGTTGCTAAAATTGAGGAAAAGGCAGTAGTGCCTACATTGACGTATCCAGCCTCCTTGGCCTTCACTTTTCCTGTGCGAGCAGCATTTTTCTGGGACCCCAGAGGGTGGAGTTATATTCACTTGGAGATAAGGTGGAGTGAAACACCAGGATGGAAGTGAGTGAGTGTATGACAGACAGCACGGTGTCTGCTCCAGACAGCCACTATGTGTTTATCGCCCCGGGGGAATCAGTCTGTGATGAGGTCACGGAAGCTGGGTAGTGAGAAACAGAGCTGACCCGCAGATTCCGGATGCTTCACCAGCTGCTTTGTTGAGAATTCTTAGGGTTGTTTTCAAGCACTTGGGAAGTCATGGTCCCAGGATTTATGTGGTGACTTCAGAATGTGACTCTCCTAATTGGTCAAAGCTTGGTTTTCCTCAGGATTGTGACTAATCCATTCTTCCAGGGCTCTGCTTGAGTTTAGAACAAAGTAAATACTGATTAAAACCCTTTGTATGTTTGATGAGCACTTGCTCTGGGAGAGTCAGTATAGCTTATGAACAAATTAAGGGACCCCTGCCAGAAGAGACCTAGGCCCTTTACCCAGACCTAGCTGCTGTGGAGCAGAGGCCGGTGGGCAGGCCAACTGACCCCTACCTGTGGTGAGTAGGTCTCTGGGAACTGGGCCCTGAGTACTGGGAAAGGCACAGCATGGCGCCTGGTGCCCCCTGGTGGATCCAGAGTTGCTGTGCAGGCCAGCTGTGTAGATGATCTTACTGTGTTCCCCTGAGGTGACTCATCTGTGGGTTAGGTCGTCAAACCACACCATCCACCTCTCGGGACCTAGTGTAGGACCTAGGGCATACCAGGCATACAGGCACCTCCTTAAAACGCCTGCAGAACCCTCAGCAGTTGGAGGTGAAGAAAGGATGAACCAGCTCAGCAAAGGTTAAGGGAGCAGTATGATTCCCTACCAAGGTCTGCCCTATTGACGGAGTTTTCTAGGGTTTCATCAGATGTCACTTAATTATTCGTTTTTTTAAAAAATTTATTTATTTTATTTGTTTTATTTTGGGCTGCGTTGGGTCTTCGTTGCTGCCTGCGGGCTTTCTCTAGTTGTGGAGAGCGGGGGCTACTCTTCATTGCGGTGCATGGGCTTCTCATTGCGGTGGCTTCTCTTGTTGCAGAGCACGGGCTCTAGGCCTGTGGGCTTCAGTAGTTGTGGCTTGTGGGTTCTGGAGTGCAGGCTTAGTAGTTGTGGCTCACGGGCTTAGTTGCTTCGTGGCATGTGGGATCTTCCTGGACCAGGGCTCGAACCCGTGTCCCCTGCACTGGCAGGTGGATTCTTAACCACTGCGCTACCAGGGAAGCCCCCTATTCCTTTTTATAAGAACAATGGATGGACAGACCATGGGTTGTCATACTGAGTGAAGTAAATCAGACAGAGAAAGACAAATATCATATATCACTTATATGTGGAATCTAAAAAAATGGTACAAATGAACTTATTTACAAAACAGAAATAGAGTCACAGATGTACAAAACAAATTTATGGTTACCTGGGAGAAAGAGAGGGGGATAAATTGGGAGATTGGGATTGACATATACACACTACTATATATAAAATAGATAACTAATAAGAACCTACTGTATAGCACAGGGAACTCTACTCAATACTCTGTAATGACCTATATGTGAAAAGAATCTAAAAAATAGTGGATATATGTGTATGTATAACTGATTCACTTTGCTGTACAGCAGGAACTAACGCAACATTGTAAATCAATTACACTCAAATAAAAATTAAATAAAAACAAAAAACCAAAAAAACAGGACTCCAGTGGCCCAGACATGAGAGGACACCTACCTTTTAATAGGCAGGATGAAGGGAGAAGGCAATATTCTTAAGAGACTTTGATTACCAAAATGTGTACTTAAGTTTTTTTGTGTGGTAAAAAACACATAACATAAATTTTACCATATTAACCGTTTTTAAGTGTACAGTTCAGTAGTTGTGAAACAGATCTCCAGAACCTTTTCATCTTGCAAAACTGAAACTCTATGCCCGTTCAACAACAACTCCCCTCTCCACAGCCCCTAGTAACCACCATTCTACTTTCTGTTTCTATGAATTTGAATACTTTAGCTACCTTATGTAAGTGGAAATATGCAATATTTGTCTTTTTGTGACTGGCTTATTTCACTTAGCATAATATCCTCAAGGTTCAACCATGTTGTACTATGTAACAGGATTTCTTTCCATTTTTAGGCTGAATAATATTATATTATGTAATATGTATACTACCTTTTGCTTATCCATTCATCTGACGATGGACATTTGGGTTGCTTCTATCTCTTGGCTATTTTGAATAGTGTTGTGAGTGTAGGTGTGCAGATACTCCTTTGAGATCCATCTTTCAATTCTTTGGGATATATATATATATATACCCAGAAGTAGGATTTGCTGGATCATGTGGTAGTTTTATTTTTCATTTTTTGAGGAACTTCCATGCTGTTTTCCCTGTCTTTTGCACCATTTTACAATCCCAACAGCAGTCCACAGTTTATAAAATCTTTGCCAACACTTGCAATTTTCTCTTTTTTTTTGATAGTAGCCATGCTAATGGGTATGAGGTAATAGCTCATTGTGGTTTTGATTTGCATTTCTCTGATGATTAGTGATGTTGAGCATGTTTTTATATGCTGCTTGGCCATCAGTATATCTTTTTTTTAAACATCTTTATTGGAGTATAATTGCTTTACAATGGTGTGTTAGTTTCTGCTGTATAACACAGTGAATCAGCTATATGTATACATATATCCCCATATCTCCTCCCTCTTGTGTCTCCCTCCCACACTCCCTATCCCACCCCTCTAAGTGGTCACAAAGCACCGAGCTGATCTCCCTGTGCTATGCGGCTGCTTCCCACTAGCTATCTATTTTACGTTTGGTAGTGTATATATGTCCATGCCACTCTCTCACTTCGTCCCAGCTTACCCTTCGCCCTCCCCATGTCCTGAAGTCCATTCTCTACGCCTGCATCTTTATTCTTGTCCTGCCCCTACGTTCTTCATAACAATTTTTTTTTTTTAGATTCCATATATATGTGTTAGCATACAGTATATCATCTTTGAAGAAGTTTCTATTCAAGTCTTTGCCCAGAATGGGTAATTCTTTAAAACTTAGAAAAAAAATTATTTATGGAAAAAGCTGCAGGAATGGACAAAGAACATCCATATACCCTTTACCCAGACTGACCTACTGTCAACATTTTGCTTGATTTGTTTTATAATTTGAGTTCTCTCTTTAATATATGTATTTTCTCCTGAACTATTTGAGAGTAAGTTTCATACACTATGATATCTTACTTCTCAAATACTTCATTGATATTTTCTAAGAATAAAGTCATTCTTCTATACAATTGTTATACAGCCATCATCTTCAGTAAATTTAATACTGATACTTTTTTTCTGATCTATCTTCCATATTCTAGTTTTGCCAATTGACCCAAAATTGTTCCTCTCAGCACTTTTTTTTTTTTTTTTTTTGTGGTACGCGGGCCTCTCACTGTTGTGGCCTCTCCCGTTGCGGAGCACAGGCTCCGGACGCGCAGGCCCAGCGGCCATGGCTCACGGGCCCAGCGGCTCCGCGGCATGTGGGATCTTCCCGGACCGGGGCACGAACCCGTGTCCCTTGCATTGGCAGGTGGACTCTCAACCATTGCGCCACCAGGGAAGCCCCCTCCTCTCAGCATTTTTTAACATCTTTTTTGAGATATGGTTCACATACCATATAAATCAACAATTTAAGGTGTACAATTCATTGGCTTTTAGTGTATTTACGAAATTGTGTATCCACCCTGCAATCAATTTTTGAACATTTTCATCACACCAAAAAGAAACCTTATATCCATTAGCAATCACTCCCCAATTTCGTCCTCCCCCAGTCCCTGGAAACTACTAGTCTACTTTCTGTCTCTATAGCTTTGCCAGTTTGGGACATTTCATATAAATGGGATCATGTGATATATGGCCTTTTGTGTCTGGTTCTTTGCATTGCATATCATTGCATGTATCAGCACTTCATTCCTTTTAATGACTGATTAATAGTCAATTGTATGTTTATACCATAATTTGTTTATTGGTTCATCAATTGATAGACATTTGGATTATTTCTACCTTTTGGCTATTATGAACCATGCTGCTATTAACATGTGTGTACATGTTTTTGTGTGGATATGTTTTCATTTCTCTTGGGTATATACCTAAGAATGGAATTGCTGGATCATATGGTAACTCTATGTTTAAACATTTGAGGGACTGCCTGACTGTTTTCCAAAGCAGCTGTACCATTTTGCATTATCATTAGTGGTGTATGAAATTTCCAATTTCTCCATATCCTTGCCAACACTTACTGTCTTTTTATTTTTAAAGAAACAGATAACCTTTTTTTTTTTTTTGGCTGTTCCGTGTGACCTGTGGGAGCTTTAGTTCTCCAACCGGGGATCGAACCTGTGCCCCCTGAAGTGGAAGCTCGGAGTCTTAACCACTGGACCGCCAAGGAAGTCCCTTACTGTCTTGATTATAGCCATCCTAGTAGCTCTGAAATGGTATCTCACTGTGTTGTTTTTTTTTTTTAAAGATAGGTTTTATTTTTTATTTTTATTTTTTGGCTGCACCAGGGATTGAACCCAGGCCCTTGACAGTGAGAACGTGGAGTCCTAACCACTGGACTGCCAGGGAATTCCCCTCATTGTGTTTTTTTTTTTTTTTTTTTTTGCGGTACGCCAGCCTCTCGCTGTTGTGGCCTCTCCCGTTGCGGAGCACAGGCTCCGGACGCGCCGGCTCAGCGGCCGTGGCTCACGGGCCCAGCCGCTCCGCGGCATGTGGGATCCTCTCGGACCGGGGCACGCACCCGTGTCCCCTGCATCGGCAGGCGGACTCTCAATCACTGCGCCACCAGGGAAGCCCTCATTGTGGTTTTGATTTGCATTTCCTAATGAATAATGATGTTGAGCATCTTTTCTTATGTTTATTGTCCATTTATATATCTTCTTTGGAGAAATGTCTATTCATATCCTATTCCCATTTTAATTTATTTATTTTTAAACATCTTTATTGGAGTATAATTGCTTTACAGTGGTGTGTTAGTTTCTGCTGTATAACAAAGTGAATCAGCTATATGTATACATATATCCCCATATCCCCTCCCGCTTGCACCTCCCTCCCACCTTCCCTATCCCAACTCTGTAGTTGGTCACAAAGCACCAAGCTGATCTCCCTGTGCTATGCAGCTGTTTCCCACTAGCTAGCTATTTTACATTTGGTAGCGTATATATATAATATATGTCAATGCTACTCTCTCACTTCTTCCCAGCTTACCCTTCCCCCTCCCTGTGTCCTCAAGTCCATTCTCTATGTCTGCGTCTTTATTCCTGTCCTGCCCCTAGCTTCATCAGACCCTTTTTTTTTTTAGATTCCATATATATGTGTTAGCACATGGAATTTGTTTTTCTTTCTCTGACTTCACTCTGTATGACAGACTCTAGGTCCATCCACCTCACTACAGATAACTCAATTTCGTTTCTTTTTATGCTATGCCTATTTTTAAATTGAGTTATTTGTCTTTTTATTCTAAGAGTTGTAAGAGTTCTTTATATATTCTGGATGCTAGACCTTTATCAGATATATGATTTGCAAATATTTTCTCCCATTCTGTGGTTCGTCTTTTCAACTTTATTATTTTTTTTAAAGACTTTATTTTTATTTTTTATTTTTAAAAATTTTATTTAAGTATAGTTGATTCACTTTGTGTGTGTGTGTGTGTGTGTGTGTGTGTGTGTGGTTGCATTGGTTCTTCGTTGCAGTGTGTGGGCCTCCCACCGTGGCAGCTTCTCTTGTTGTGGAGCATGGGTTCTAGGTGCATGGGCCTCAGCAGTTGTGGTGCGCGGGCTCAGCAGTTCTGTGGCATGTGGGATCTCCCCGGACCAGGGATCAAACCCATGTCCCCTTTGTTGGCAGGTGGATTCTCAACCACTGCACCACCAGGGAAGTCCCTGATTCAATTTATTGATAGTATCCTTTGATGCACAAAAATTTTTAATTTTAATGAAGTCCAATTTACCTAATTTTTTCCTTTGTTGTTTATGCTTTTGGTATCATCTCTAAGAAATTATTGCTTAATCTAAAGCCACATAGATTTATACTTAGGTTTTCTTCTATGAATTTTATAGTTTTGGCTCTTACACTTAAGTCTTGGATGCTTTTTTTTTTTTTTTTTTTTTTTTTTTGCGTTTCACGGGCCTCTCACTGCCGTGGCCTCTCCCGTTGCGGAGCACAGGCTCCGGATGCGCAGGCTCAGCGGCCATGGTTCACGGGCCCAGCCGCTCCGCGGCATGTGGGATCTTCCCAGACTGGGGCACAAACCCGTGTCCCCTGCATCGGCAGGCGGACTCCCAACCACTGCGCCACCAGGGAAGCCCTTGGATGCATTTTGAGTTAATTTTTTTTTGAGTTAATTTTTATGTACGTTATGAGGTAGGGATCAAAATTCATTTTCTTGCATGTGGATATCCAGTTGTCCCAGCACCTGTTAAAAAGACAGTTCTTTCCCCAGTAAATTGTCTTGATACTCTTGTCAAAAATCAGTTGGTCATAGATGTTTTGGTTTGTATCTGGACTCTCAAATCTATTCCATTGGTCTATGTGTCTATCCTTATGCCAGTACCATACATCTTGATTATTATAGTTTGCTAGTGGGTTTTGAGATTAGGAGGTGTGAATCCTCCAACTTTATTCTTCTATTTCAAGATTGTTTTGTCTATTCTAGGTTCCATATGAATTTTAGGATCATCTTGTCAATTTTTGCAAAAATGGCAGCTAGGATTCTGATGGGGTTTGTGTTGAATCTACAGATCAGTTTGGGGAATATTGCTATCTTAACGATATTAAATCTTCCAGTCGTTGAACATGATATATCTTTTTAAAAAAAATATTTATTTATTTATGTAGTTGGCTGTGCCGGGTCTTAGTGCAGCACAGGGGATCTTCGTTGCGGCATGCGGGATATTTAGTTGTGGTATGCAGGATCTTTAGTTGTGACATGCAGGATCTAGTTCCCTGACTAGGGATCGAACCTGGGCCCCCTGCATTGGGAGCGCGGAGTCTTAACCACTGGACCACCAGGGAGGTCTGGATATATCTTTTCATTTATTTAAATCTCCTTTAATTTCTTTAAACAATATTTTATAGTTTTTAGTGTACAAGTCTTTCACCTCCTTGGTTTCTGGCTGTCATTGCTTTTCATGAAAAATCAGTTGTTAGTCTTATTGAGAATCCCTTGTACATGGTAAGTCACTTCTTTCTTGCTGCTTTCAAGATTATCTCTTTGTCTTTGATTTTCAGCTGTTTGATTGTGATGTGTCTAGGTGTGGATCTCTTTTAAGTTTATTCTACTTGGAGTTTGTTGAGCTTCTTGGATGTGTAGATTAATGTTTTTCATCAAATTTGGGAATTTTTCTGCCATTATTTCTTCAAATATTTATTCTATCCCTTCTCTCCTTCTGGACCTCCAATTATTCATTTTGGCAGTGATTTTTTTTTTTTGAGCGGGCAATCACACAGTTTGTCAATCTGAGTTTATTTGTGTTTCTGAAAACAGAGATATACCAAAGATTCTTTAACCAAACTGGAGGTTAAAAGACTATGAAGATAGGCCAGAGATGGGGATGGAAAGGTAGCATGGAGAGACACTGGTGATAAGCAAGATCAGCTCAGATAGAGAAAGCAAGCCAAGTGGAGTGGCGGAGATGAAAGTAGCAGGATGTATTAGGAACACAACATGTGACAGACAAGAATAAGCCCATATATAATAAGGCACTTTAAAATTAAATGCTGTTCAAACATTGGGTAGCCATATGAATAAAAAGTGACTTAGAAAGGGCCTTAATTTTCAGATAAGTTAAAAAGCAAATTAGTTTTAAAAGGAAGAGAAAAACCAATCAAAATTATATTCTTTTTCTTAAATAAATTTATTTATTTATTTATTTAATTTATTTTTGGCTGCATTGGGTCTTCGTTGCTGTACACGGGCTTTTCTCTAGTTGTGGCGAGCCGGGGCTAGTCTTCATTGTGGTGTGTGGGGTTATTGCATGGGCTCTAGGCACGTGGGTTGCAGTAGTTGTGGCACATGGTTCAGTAGTTGTGGCTCGTGGGCTCTAGAGCGCAGGCTCAGTAGTTGTGGCACACAGGCTTAGTTGCTCCACGGCATGTGGGATCTTCCCGGACCAGGGCTCAAACCCATGTCTCCTGCATTGGCAGGTGGATTCGTAACCACTGTGCCACCAGGGGAGCCCTATAATTATATTCTTAACTATGATGGAGATAAATTTGGGAACTAGAAGGCATTGTTTGTGGCAAAATTGGAGTTGTCTCTTCTATAGAAATAAAATATGTATGATAAAAATTGAGGAAGTGATATTGATAAAGGAAAAATATTTGTGATAATTGAGACAGAAAAATAACATCCAATTTGACAAAAGATAGTTTTTCTTCTGCACAACTTGTATAGATGTAAAAGGCAGTTTGGTAGGAAGATGCATGGATGATACACTCTACCACATGGAAAAACAATGTTTGTTTTCACCAATTAAGGAAATGCAGTGGAAAAAAACCTATGAGGTTCTACTCTATAACCAAAGAGCTAACTAAAATGAATAAAATTGGTAAACAATACTGTTGGTGTGTGGGTGAGCAGGCACACGTGTGGTTTTATTGATGACAATTTAAATTAATTTCTCCACTTAACAACCAGGTGAACACCTGCTTGCATGTAAGGCATTGAAGTGGCTCCAGCAGATGTTCAGTGAGCACTAGCAACGTGCTAGGTGCTAGTGATGCAAAGATGAATGAGACTGTGTCCAGGTCCCAAAGGCTCTTTCGGTGTAGTGGGGAGACAGAAAAGAAAATAAGACCATTCAAGGGCCATTTTGCCTCAACTCCTCCTCTTGGGGCCCTGAGGAGGACCTGGTCAGCATCCTCAAAGCCCACTTTTGTGTGAGGTGAGAACCTTCCTCAGGGTGTTTGTTGTCTAATGGTAAAGGTACGACAGGTGCATCTGTAACTAGCATACAAAGAGGAAGTGGTCAGGCTGTGAAGGTAGACTGGGCAGGGGGTTTGAGGAATCCTGAGGAGGACAAGTTACTGCTGGCAGGGGTGGGGGCCCAGCAAGGTTTTGCCTCACTTTCTCCTGCTTGTTCTTAGCCAAAGCTCAGCCTGGCTGCAAACCTTCTTTTTATAAGCACAGGCCACTCAATGCTGCCCACTTGTCCACCTGCCTTCTTGCCTGCCCCTGCAACCAGGATCACTGCCTACAGGGGCTCTGTATTGGGGTCTGTCCATCCCTTGGGACACCACACTGATTCTTGGGGCTTGGATGCCAACCGTGCATCCATACTGCTTGGTGGTGATTTGTGTGGTCAGGCCTGGTGAGCGCCAGATACTTGATGACCTGGATGCAGCATAAAGAGAATAGCCACAGAAATACCCAGAGCATGTTTTTTTTTTAAATTCTTTTTAAATATATATATATATATTATTTATTTATTTATTTGGTTGAGCCAGGTCTTAGTTGTGGCAGGCGGGCTCCTTAGTTGTGGCTTGCCGGGCCCCCTGCATTGGGAGCTTGGAGTCTTAACCACTGCGCCACCAGGGAAGTCCTATAAAGCACGTATTAACCTGGATGGTGGATATGCTGGGGGGAGCCCCATGGATGCCATAGGACACCTTTGGCCACTTTAGCCCTAAATGCTCCCATGAGGGAGCAAAGGCCATTGTGCTCACCCGACTGGGGTTGTGACTTGCTGAGGCTTATAGGGAGTCAGTATGGCAATGAGTTCCAGGGCTGAGAGTTTCTTTCTATCTTCTTCTGGTCTCCCAGAACCCCTGGGCAGGAGCTTCTGGGCAGTGTGACAGGTTCCTGGCTCTTCAGATCTGTCTTCCACATCTATTGAAATGATCACTGAACAAAGCAGAGCAGCCTTGTCTCCCACCAAGAGGTAGAGAATGTCAACCCTTTAGGAAACTTAAATTTCCTTTCGTTTTTTATGATCCTGGTTTTGAAGAACTCCCTTTTTCCTTTCTTTCCTTAGTCTTTGAATATCTCCAGAGCTGAGGAGCTCACCCCTTTCATTTCCACAAGTGTGACCCAGGTTGAATAGGGGTTTTAGACTTTCCTTTCCTGTGTCAATCTCAAATCTTCCTCCCTGTGCTTCTGTTCACTGGCCCCACTTTTGTCCTTGGACGTTTCCTGGGAGCCCTTCACCTTACCGTTTGCATATGGATGATGTGGGAGGTTCTTTGAGGGGATAGCCTGGAGCTGAGACTAGTAGGTGAGAAAAGTCCAGGTGTCCACATCCTACGCTATTGTCTGATCTCTGATTCCCTGAGTGGCTCAACCCTTCTAGGCCCGAGACTCTGCAAGGTCCCTGGGAAGAGCAGCTGATGGAGGGGAGCTCACTTAGGCCCATGCTTGCCATGCTTGGTTGGGGAGGACAGCACTATGTGTCCCCAAAGCCATGATTTGATGTTGATAGTAGGGTGACAGGCCAAGTAGCCCCCATCAGGTGCGTGATGAAGGTCTTCCCCACTATGCCCAGGACCTGTGTGTCCAGGACTGACATGTACCTTCTGATTCCTCTGCAGGAGCTGATTGACCTCAAGATGCTTCAGTGCAAGAGAGTTGTCAATGGTGAGTGCAGCTGTGGTCCCAGGATTGTGTGTATGCCTGGTCATGCCCAAACTGTGCTACCACTGCCCTTGCCTGGGTATCAGTTACCTCCAGGGTGCTCCTTGCCTGTGTAATTTTGTAGATCACATGCTCTCTTTTTTTTAAAGATACATTATTGATTATAAGCCAATTTTTAAAAAATTAATTAATTAATTAATTTTTGGCTGCATTGGGTCTTCATTGCTGCGCGTGGGCTTCCTCTAGTTGCAGCGAGTGGGGGCTACTCTTCGTTGCAGCGTGCAGGCTTCTCATTGCGGTGGCTTCTCTTGTTGCAGAGCACAGGCTCTAGACGCACCGGCTTCAGTAGTTGCAGCACGCGGGCTCAGTAGTTGTGGCACACGGGCTTAGTTGCTCTGCGGCATGTGGGATCTTCCCGGACCAGGGTGCGAACCCATGTCCCCTGCATTGGCAGGCGGATTCTTAACCACTGCGCCACCAGGGAAGACCCCACATGCTCTCTTGAGGGTAGTCACTGCTCTCCAGAGACCATGACAAATAGCCAGATGTGAAACAGGCTGAGAATGCCTTCTACCCACAGGCTTGCTGGCATATAAATAACCAGGTTTCATAGTACAGGAGGGACCTTTGGGGTCAGGATGGCTTCGGCACTGATCCTGGCTCTGCCACTTGCTAACTGTGACCTTGGGCAAGTCACTTGACCTCTCTGCCTCAGTTCCTTTAGCTGTAAAAGGAAAATCATAATCCCTGCTTTACTTAAATTACAGGGTTGGAGTAGGATCAAATAAGATAAGGGACATGTAAGACCTTTGCAAATGGAAGTGGTTGTGCTGAGTTGTGGTTTTGCTTATACTTTATTGATGAGGCTGATTCTGCTTTGATGAGAGTTGTAGTATTGTTTGAGGTTTTTGAAAAGTATACACACTTGTGAAATCTTAATATAAGTTCACTAGAACTTTTGTCAATTTTGTCTTTTAATTTTTTTAGATTTATATTTTCTTTGTGTTATGAAAAATTCAATGTTATAGATGTATATAACCTATGAAAATCCCCCATAATCCCATACTTGAAGAGTAATCACAAGGAGAATTAACATGTACTTTTTACACATTTCGTAAAGTGTGTGTATAAAAATATGACATGTTGGGCTTCCCTGGTGGCAGAGTGGTTGGGGGTCTGCCTGCCGATGCAGGGGACACGGGTTCCTGCCCCGGTCCGGGAAGATCCCACATGCCGCGGAGCGGCTGGGCCCGTGAGCCATGGCCGCTGAGCCTGCGCGTCCGGAGCTTGTGCTCCACAACGGGAGAGGCCACAACAGTGAGAGGCCGGCGTACCGCAAAAAAAAAAAAAAAAAAGACATGTTTATATATACTCTCACCCCTATACACACACACACTTGGGATCATGATACACATTTTACCACTTACTTTTCTCTTCTTTTTTTTGGCCGCACTGCGTGGTACACGGGATCCTAGTTCCCTGACCAGGGATTGAACCCATGCCCCCTGCAGTGGAAGTGCAGAGTCCCAACCAGTGGACTGCCCTGGAAGTCCCTGCCACTTACTTTTCTATTAGGACATTTTCCCATGTCAATACCTATAGATGACTGTGTCAGAATTGATTTTGCCAGTGCTTTAACAGGGGTTTCAGTATTTTGATGTTAAACAGAAAAGTACAGTATAAACACACTCAGTTTTTGTCGTTCTTCTCTCAGACTGCTTACTTCCAGTCATGAGAAGTCTCTACTGTTGGTGATCACTTCGATTACCTCTCCCAACATGTCACTGCCGTTACCCCACCTTTTTAACCTTCTAATCTGTTTGTTGCTGGGATGATAATAACAGCTTCCCTTTATGGAAGTGCTTTACGTGCATTAAAGATCCCATTTATTTCTCAGAATAGCCTTTAAGATAGGCATATTCTCCCATCTGCCACATTGGACCCTTCCATGTGGTAGTCATCTTTGAAAGCTAATAATGTTAGTACCTATTGTAGAACTTCATTATGAAGAGCCTGAGAGATTCTTGTTGTTTGCAATAGTTATGTTCTATAAAGTTGCTAAGAACACTAAATTAGCGAATAGGGAACCATTGCTCCTAGGGGAAATACAGAGTTAGATTCCTGTAAGCCTCTGGTCACGCTCTTTCATTATGTATTTCAGATCAATATATAACCTTGTTTTATGTGTCTTTCTGTTTAAAGACACATTATTTAACATATACTGTTAATTCATTAACATTGAACTCACAGCCAACAGTACTATGATTTCATGCCTGAATAAAGCTTGTCTAACACATGTATTTTCTCCGTAAGGCACACCACAGCTTTCTTATGCTTAGGAACACTAGATAGCACTTCAGCAGTACGATTGGGGCCATTTTAAACATTGAGATCACCAACAAAAAGCACAAAAATGCAAAAAAAAAAAAGTGGCATTAAATATACCACCATAAAGACACTTGTTTGCAGGATGAGAGCTGAAACAAGAAGGCAGACTGTTGCCTTGTTTGACCTCAGCTGGGAATGTGTGCATTGGTGACAGAAATTTTTTGCAGTCTGTGAATGACCACGAAAACACCACACATGTTGATTTGGGGGTTACAGATAAATTTAACAAGCAGGCAAACTTGCAAATACACAACTGCAAATAATGAGGATTGACTGTAATATCGTAAATCTCCACTCACAGTACTTAGCACATGATAGATAAGTAATTAAGAACAGCAACTTTGCTGAACTTCAGAGTGACATCTTCTGAGAAAATCTGGGCAAAATCTGAAGCAAAGATAAGGTTCCTCTTATCTTTGTACATCTTTTTTTTCAACATTAAAAACATTGCAGGGCTTCCCTGGTGGCGCAGTGGTTGAGAGTCTGCCTGCCGATGCAGGGGACGCGGGTTCGTGCCCCGGTCCGGGAAGATCACACATGTCGCGGAGCGGCTGGGCCCATGAGCCATGGCTGCTGAGCCTGTGCGTCCAGAGCCTGTGCTCTGCAACGGGAGAGGCCACAGCAGTGAGAGGCCCGCGTACCGCAAAAAAAAAAAAAAAAACATTGCAAAATGTCATTTGCAGCAACATGGGTGGGCCAAGAGATTGTCATACTAAGTGAAGTAAGTCAGACAGAGAAAGACAAATATCATATGTTATCACTTATATGATATCATATGATATCACTTATATGTGGAATCTAAAAAAATGATACAAATGAACTTATTTACCAAACAGAAATAGAGTCACAGATGTAGAAAACAGACTTATGGTTACCAGGGGGGAAAGGGGTGGGGGAGGGATAAATTGGGAGATTGGGATTGACATAGACACACTACTATATATAAAATAGATAACTAATAAGGACCTACTGTATAGCACAGGAAACTCTACTCAGTACTCTGTAGTGACCTATATGGGAAAAGAATCTAAAGAAAGAGTGGATATATGTATATGTATAACTGATTTACTTTGCTGTACAGCAGAAACTAATGCAACATTGTAAACCAACTATACTCCAATAAAATTTTTTTTTAAAAAAATGTAAAGTACAGATGATTCCAAAGATTCATGAGGTCACTTCTAGCTGAGCAGAAAAATTTCTTCTAAAAAAGGTCATTTCTGGGTTTATAGACTGAAGGAAATGTGGGAAAAAACTCAATTATATATGAGAAAGATATTCACAGTATATTGTATCTTGTGTTATTTTGAGGGTTCCATAATAAAGTAAACATTGCAGAAAGAAGGAATCCAAAGCAATGAATAATTCATTAAAAAATCTTTTTCTCAAAAAAAAAAGTGCAAAATGTAAACACCATGCAGAGAAAGTGCCTAAAACACAAGCACACGGTTTAATAAATAACTGTAAAACAAGGGACCATGTAACTCACCATCCTTAGGTCAGGGAATAGACCATCATCAGCACCTCAGAAGTCTCCCACGTATACCCTGATTTCTTTCAAGTATAGTGTACTTTTGGCATCCCATTTTTCCCTTCAAGGTGATATTTTTGTTGTGTTTTCTTCTAGGTGTTAGGCGAGGTTGAACCTGCTTCTTCACTGAGTGGCCCTGTATGTTTGTCTTTTCTTGCAGAGGCGCTCAGCACAGTCGACTTTGTTGCTCCCGATGACCGAGTAGTCTTCCGCACCTGCGAAAGAGAGCAGAGCAGGGTCGTCTTCCAGATGGTACCATATCCCGGGACAGAGCAAACGTCCCGTCTCGTGCCTTGTGCCGGGCCAGTGTTACATGCCTGGGCTCCATTGCACAGTGGTCTTCAGTCTTCCTGAAAACCCTGCTTTAAACGGTTTTCAGAGATCTGCTCATGAGCGATTACACTGTTGGAGATGGTTTAAGCTATTAGCAGTCTGTTACGTGCCTCCAGTCTCAAATTTAATTTAATTTAATTTAATTTCCTTCATTGTAGGGACTGTCTATTTGGCATGACTTATATATTTTTATTCCCTAGCATTGGTTGTTCAGATCATGGTCTTTGTTTTGTGTAATCTGTATATATTTCCCATAAAAAGAAATTAAGTTTCTTGAAGAGTAGTTAAGATTTGTGTTAGGATTGTAGTGATTCTCTAGTTCTCTTCTCTCGCTTTGGGCATTTCTCGGTATTTTTTCAGAAATACTTCCTGAATGATGTTTAGGTTTGTAAAAAATTGATAACAATGAGTAGCCTTATGATAAAGCAAATATAGCAAAGTGTTAATTGTAGAATCTAAGTGGTGGGTATATGAATGTTCACTATAAAATTTTTCCAACTTTTTTGTATGTTTGAAAGTATTCCCAGCATTGATGACATTTTCTCAGCCTTCCAGGTCCACTTTTGGCCTCCAACAGTGAGCTAGTTCCATAGGCTAGCTGTTTGAGAGAATGCCAGCTGGACTTTACTTGCTGCTGTGTGTGTGTGTCTGTGTGTGTGCATGGCGTGCCTGAGTGTGTTTGTCTATGCATATGGACCTGTATCAGGGCAGTGGTTGATATAGCCTCTTGTGTTCCCAGGGGACTTCAGACGCAGAGCGAGCTCTTGCTGTGGCCAGGCTTGTGTAAGTTCTTCCATGTTTGGTACTGTCTTTGCCTCTCTTGTGGGCTGTGAGGTCTTACTGTTCCTGGGGACTTTGGAGGTGACCACCCTCCTGCTTCCTAGTCCACTACTTTCTGTTTCCAGGTTAAAAGGCTCAGGTTCCCTTCTCTATTTGTTGTGTCGAAGGGCTGCCCTGGGACTCACATGAACGCACTGTGTCTGGACCCCAGAGAACCTCTGGGTGGGAGCCTATTTTTTAGTGTTTATTTGTGAGATTTCCTTTGCAGAGACTCTCATGACTGTGAACTCTGAGGTTTTAAATCTCATGAAGTGTAGGTAAGACGTACTGTTTCCTAAATTAATGAAGGCAGGAGAGTAATGTGGTTAATGACCTTAATGGCTTTAGACTTAGACCTGGGTTGGAATTCTGGCTTTGCTACCTGCTGACTATGTGACCTTAGGTAAGTTACTTAACCTCACTGAGAACTTAGTTTCCTCATGTATAAAATGATACCAATAGTACCACCTCCCTCTGGCATTATAGGGAAAGGCAAATGAAATGATGCATGTAAATGTCTTTGCAGTACGTGGCATGTAGTGAGTGTTTAGTAAGTTGTTAGCTATTGTTATTAATTACAACAAGGGTGAGAAGGAACTCGGGCAGTAGTTGCTGCTGGTCACACACTGGTAACTGTGTATGTAGCAGATGATGAGGAAAGGGTCCTTTCTACATCTGAGACTTGTTTGGAGGAAGCCAGCTGTGCAGCCTAGCATGCAAAGGCAGTCCTCCACTTCCTCTAGAACCAGTGCTCTGGGAAAGGGCTCTTGTGCTTATGTCACTTTTGTGCATTATGGCTTTCACTACCCAGTTAGAACTGGAACTCTGGGATGGAGTGCAGTGTGGCTGTCATTCAATATTCGAGTTATCTGACACAACTCAGAACTAGCAAAATCCTCTACAACTAGCCCTTCCTACATGTGTGAGCACGTTATGTTCTTCCTCTTTAGCTCTGCCCAGGAGGAGAGGTGGCTGCACATTTTAGAGACAGGATTTTTCAGTTTCTGTCTCTGAGGGTTGGTGTGTTTTAGAGGGCCAGGGAACATTAAGAATTTCATGAGCACAGACGCATACCTTTGACTTTATGTCCTACCCTCAAGTTGAATATTTATTACCTTTCCTCCTTCATGTTTTTCCAGAGAAAATGATGTGGCTGGTATCGACGTCAACATGGGCTGTCCTAAAGAGTATTCCACCAAGGTAAACTGATTTCGTTATACTCTTCACAAATATAGGGTGCAGATTAAAGGAGACTGACAAGAGGTGACGACTAAGTACAGTACCTGAGTCTGGACTAGATCCTGTACTAACGGGAAAAATGCTCAAAAGAATATTATTAGATCAACTGGCAAAATTGCAATATAGACCATGGTAGGTTAGCTAAACATACTGTATCAGTGAAAATATATGAAGTTGATAACTTCTGTGGTTATGTAAGAATATCCATATTCTTAGAAAATACACACTGAAATATTTAGGGGCCAAGGGCTATGATATATGTAATTACCCTCAAATGGTTCAGGAGAAATTTTAAATGTGCACCCAAACATATACATAAATAAATACACACACACACACACACACACACACACAGCACTCGTGCCCAAGTAATAAAAAAAATGATGTAAATGTTAAAAGAAAGAATAATGTGAACAGGGCTTTGTTTTTTCATGAATAAAAATAGGGGATGCAATACATGTGTCCCCATGTCATATCAGAAGAGACCAGACAGGACTGCTATGGAGGCTCAGAGAAAGCAGCAGAAGGGCAGCCCTTAAACTCAGGATCCTGTGGGGAAATGTAGTCCTTGATGAGGAGGTTTGGGACTCTGCAGGCAGAGGGAGTGACACAAGCAGGGACCCAGAGGCCAATGTGAGGTAGAGGCAGGGAACCTTGATTTGACCAGAGGGTTGGGAAGTGGGTAGTGAAGAGGAAGCAGAGGAACACAGGATTGAAAATCTTGGTTGGGGGCTTCCCTGGTGGCGCAGTGGTTGAGAGTCCACCTGCCGATGCAGGGGACACGGGTTCGTGCCCCGGTCTGGGAAGATCCCACATGCCGCGGAGCGGTTGGGCCCGTGAGCCATGGCCGCTGAGCCTGCGCATCCGGAGCCTGTGCTCCGCAATGGGAGAGGCCACAACAGTGAGAGGCCCGCGTACCGCAAAAAAAAAAAAAAAAAACTTGGTTGGGCCCAGATTAGCTGAACTTTGATCTTAGATACCTCTGATCTTTTTCGAACAGAGAAGGTTTGTGATCAGAAACTTAGTTTCTTCCCCCCAGGGGAAACCAATGTTACTAGTTTCTTGTGTGTCTTTCCAAATATATTCTATAAATAGAAATACTAATCTGAAAGCCATGTGTCTAGTGGATTCAAGTGGAAAAGGGCCAGAGGTCAGGATACAGATGTCGGAGATGAGTGTTTTGGGTCCACAGGAGAGACCAGGGGTGGAGACAAGAGAAGCCAAATTGGAGCAGAATTTGATAGCACTTGGCTGGCAAATGATTGGACTGGGAGTGGGAGGCAGGGTGAGTGGTGGGGGTAGAGGGAGGAAAGACTGGCAGCCAGGAAGACGGTAGGTCTTCAGTGTCATCAGGACTGCTGGAGGAAGAGGATGTTTGGAGCGGATAACAAGGACAGCTTGGGGTTGGCTGAGTGTGAGGCACCAGGGGGATTCCTGCAGGGCCGCCCCTGGGAACCTTATCACAGGGTGCAAGGGTCTGCAGTGTAGACATAACAGATGTCCCCATAGCCCACTGCCCAGAGTTAGCCACCCTGCTCTCAGGAGTTACTTGGCCTGCGGACCTTTGATTTAGGCCAGGAGGCTGAAGACTGCCTGAGGGAAAGGCCCTTTGGATGCTTGAAAACCAGAGGGCCTTGTGGACAGCTGCTTCAAGGAATCATGGAGGTTTGAAACTGTCTATGAGGAGTTGAAAACATCAGGCTCTGGTTTGCTACCTTCTCATTACTCCCTTGTGTGCCTGAGTTATGTACGGAGCAGAGTTGGAGTTGAAATTGTTGGAATACTCTCCCTGAGATCGTGGAGTGAAAAAAGCAAGGAGCAGAATTGTATAGGGTGTATCACCATTTATATATGGGGGATGGGGAATGAAAATATATATTTACTTTTCCTTTTATATAATATATTTGGAAAGACACACAAGAAACTGGTGACACTGGTTTCCCCTGGGGAAGGAAACTAAGTTTTTTATTTGGTTTTGCATAGGGAATAAATTCCCCTTGCAGGGGTACTATTCAAAATAATTAACAACAGTCATAGCACAGGCACTGACCAGTCAGAACAGATACCTCCCAGTGTGCTGTACCAGTACCTGCCAGCTGAATATCTGCTCTCTTCTCATGGTTCAAAAACTGAAGTCATATTAAAAAAATTAATTGAATAGTTTTCCCTCCTTCTAAGGAGGGAGAGTTCTTACTCTTTATCCTTTTGAACCTTTAAGATTTTTAATATGTTGCCTATTCTAAAAAGCGAGTTAAGAAGTTAAGTAGAAAGGGAGGAAGGAAGGAAATACCAATTGGAAAAGCCATTGTTGTCGAAGGGGCAGTGAGACTGGATTTTAGATCCTGTGATTCAGCAAGGAAGGGCCGGATCATGTGTTAGGTGAAGGACAGACGGAGTCAGGGTGAATGGCCAGGGCTTCCTGAAGGCCTGTAAGGTTTGTATCTGGAGGTAGTCCAGGGCTAGTAGCTCTGTTCTTTTAGTTCTCCTCTGAAATGTAGGCTCAGTCTGCGCTGGTTCTCTCTGGTTCTAATGTATAGTTCTTAAACATGAAATTAAACTGTATAACTGAATTTAAACCCTCTGAGCACATTCCTTGAGCATTCATTAGTACGTAGTCTATATACTTGACAGCATATATTTATTGGATTTGTTTTTCTCTCCTTCACCTCACTCTTAATGGGTTCAGATTTTTAACATTCTCCCCTCCTCCACTTATTAAAGTAATTCATACCATTGCCCAGGACTTGGATAATATAGAAAAGTACAAAAAAGAACAATAAAATCACCAGTAATCACACCGTTAAGAGACAGCCCCTGGTGTTAATGCTGAGATTTCAGTGACACCAGGGGTTGTTGATTCCATTAGCTAGGGCTTTTGTTAGAGTTTGACATTGGTCTGGGTGCTCAAGACTGGGCCAGCCATTGTTGCTGGCAGGGGATCAGGGCCTGGACAAGGTTTGGAGGTTGTGTGCCTCTGAGTGGCTTTGCTGGTGGAGGTGGTATCCAAGCAAGTGACGGTAGGATAGGAAGAAGTTGCATTTGATCTCATTTCAAAGGAAGAATGACCCATTGTTTTTTTAAGGGCTTGGCAGATGGTGGGGTTTAGTTTATTTAAGGCACTGAGACCCTGGGTAGGAAATGGGCAGTCCTGAAAAATGATTTTTTAGAACCCACTTCTAGATAGATCTGTGGGTCTTGTTAAGGGGATCAGGGTGCTGGCTTTTAGAATTCATCAAACTGACCCCTGATGTTGTGGGCACAGGCGATTGCCAGTGGACCTTGGTTCCTAGGAGGCAAGTGCTGGGGTACTGCCAGGTTGCCATACCACAGGGAGGAGCCACCCTCCTCCAGCTGTAAGAGCCCCTCTGTGTGCTTTTCCTTAGGGAGGAATGGGGGCTGCCCTGCTGTCAGATCCTGACAAGGTTGAGAAGGTAAGTCCTGCATGAGTGGAAGCAGAGGTCCTTAAACATGCCTGTGACTTAGAGCTGCCTGGAACACCTCCCCTACCCTTCCCCCAGATTTAGAGAATCAGTCACTCCACCTGGAGTCCGGAAATTTTTTCAAAGGCTTTCCAGGGATTTTGACATAGAGCCATGTTCAGAAACCCCCGAGCCAGCCTGCAGTAGCCTTGGAGCTCCTTAAAAGCCCAGGGCTAGGGACATGTCAGTAGAGAGCCAGGGGTCCTGAGGACTCATTGAGAGCCGCCTCTGTATTGCCTCTCTCCCTTCTGAGAAGATCATGAGAGCATATGCCAGGCTACCTGTGGGTGGTGGGCAGGCTCAGTGGCTGTGTGTGTCAGGATGTAGGGGATTGGCCTCTCCCCGGGGGCTTGATGAGAGCATCAGTGGGTGCCCTGCACACTGATAGAGTCCACCATCAGCATGAGAGCATGCCAGGCCAGGGCCATACAAGGAAAGCTGAAGTTAGTCTCCTCTGACCTCCTTCCCTTGGTGATTCTGGTGGCCATGTTTATGAGGCCTTAGGGTCAGGTTGACGTTTGCCACCAGTGTTGTGAGCGGCCAGTACACGTGGGCGTGACACTTTCTGCCGTACCACACGCACCTTTTACTTTGCTCTCGCAGTTCACCAGCTTTCTCCTTGCTGCTCCCCTTAGCTCCTTTGATTTCCTTTTCATTCTGCGTCCCCACTTCCACCTCTGGACTTTAAGCCCCCTAGTGCCTCCCATAGGCTAGAGCAACTGGGGATAAGGCACCACCATTAAGAGCTGCCACTGTTGTGTCAGCGGCTCAACCCTGTTATTCTTCCAGCCCCACTGTGTCTGGGATCTAGGAAAATTCGCGTGTTTATGGGCTAGCTGCCTCCTCATTTTTCCCGTGTGTGGACAGGAACAGATAATGACCTCCAGTCAGACACCTCTATGCAGGCTGGAGTGGATGTGGACTACTGTGGATTCCACACTTAGAGAAGGGGCCTCAGTAGCGGGTGGTTTGCTTCACGGCACATACATACAGGCATTTCTGTTATCCTCTGGCATCCTGGCTTCTCCCACCCACGCTGTTGGCTCTGTCCTCGCCACTGCCCTTCTTTGGGCACATTTCACACATGAGGCAGCAGAGTTAACACCCTCCCTCAGAAGCTCAGTTCATTTCGTTAATCCTCTGGTTGGCAGGGTGGTCGGTTGAGCCAGGTCGGGCTAGTGGACAGGGTTTGCCTCGTGAAAGAGAGGTTGCAGGCGTCTACAGTAAAGCCAAATGAGACGCAGGAAGAGTGGGATGGAGTAGATTCAGGCTCAAGTTGTGCTGGCACACTGGGTGAGCTGGAGGAGAGCTTTGCAGGTCCTTCCAGGCTTGGTGTTTTAGGTCCATGGCTCCATCTGTGGGAGCATCTCAGGACCACCTTAGAGATTTTTCTCAAAATAAGACTGCTTGTTTGGGGGCGATGAAAGTTTTTGGAAATAGATAGTGGTGATGGTTGTACGACATCTTGAGCTAATGCCACTAAATTATACACTTAGAAATGGTTAAGACAGACAATTGTAAGTTATATATGTTTTACCACAATAATAATTTTTTAAAAAGGATGCTATCTATTGAGAATTCTGCATATTCTTGGGGTAGACAGAGGCAGGGAGGGGGTATCAGTCTTTTGAAAAAGCTTCCCAGGTGACTCTGGTGTACCCTCCCTGGATTAAGAACCTCAGTTTAAGACTCTGTATCAGTAATAGCCTCTCTCTGACCCCTGCCCCAGATTCCCTGGGCCCGGTGCTGCTCAGGGCATCCCCTTGTGTGCACTGCAGTTGGGCCATGGCTAACAATCAGCAGGGCCAGGACTTGAGCTCAGTTCTCACTGATTCCCAGGCCTGTGCTTTCCTGTCCTCCTCCCTGTCCCCTCCCCAACAACCAGGGGAGCCAAAGTCTGCTTTTCCTGAGTCAGCCAGTGGATCTGGGGAAATGTACCTGCCCATGGGTAGATGTGCCCAGATACGGGCCCGTCTCAGGTCCTTTTCCCCCACAGACTTTTCACGCCACAGAGACATGGGGTGTGGCTTGGATCTGGGAGAGTTGGGTCCAGGAGAGGTTCTGCTAGAGTCTGACCAAAAGACAGACTCTATATGCCCTTTCCTCTCAGTGTGACTCTTGCAAAGGGCTAGGACTTTTCGTTACTAATTTTCTTCCTGGTCCTGAGCATTCACGTGAAATGAACAGAAAATGAACTGAAGAAGGTGCTTAGAGTTGCTTGGATAAAATACACCAAGAGGAAGTTCTGCAAAACAGAGAACTGGGTCAAACCAGCTGATGTTGCTTAAATCACCAGACATCAGAGGATTCTGAGTCAGCATTTGCAAAGGAACCCTCCAGAGATTGTATTGTCAGCTTGAAGGACAGGACTGGAGTGAGAAATTTTATTGTGTATCTTGATGGATCTGGCAGTCCTTCTTCCTCCCTTAAGGGTAGGTGCCCCCTTTAAGCCCTGCCAGAGTCACCCTAGGACCTCAGGCCCAGTCAGCCTCCTGGGGCAGCACCTGGGGACTGTTCCTTCCTGTCAGTCTCTGGCAGTTGTGCCTGGGCCAGCAGGCCCTGTCTTGCCCATGATCTGTCCCATCAGTCCAGGCTCTTGGTCTAATGTCTTCTGGAGGGGCCTGCCTTAGCCTGTCCCTGAGAGAAAGGCCTCCTTCACTGGTTCTTGTGATCTGGCTCTCTGCTGCCCCCACCTGTCTAGAACCAGACTGGCAGCTGCTGCCTGGATGTCCCCCTCTGCTCTGCTGGACAGGGATCCAGTTTCTTGGAAGAGGGCTCTTGGCATCACCTTCCCCCTAGCTTGCCTCGCCCAAAATTTTTGATGAGGGGAGAAGATAAAGATAGCAAGGTCACAGACATGCAGTGTCATCTACACCTTTCTTGATGTCTGACTCTTTGTCTGGACTTGCTACTTCCCTGACACTTTCCTGCGTGACTTTCTTGATCTTTATTTGGAGTCCTTTGCAATCACTATGCAAAATAAACACTTTTAAATATGTTGACTATGTTGTCTTTTCCTTTGCCAGTTTCATTCCTGTATATCTGACTCCCCTAAAGAGAGGGGGTACCTGAGGACAGGGCCCAGGACCTGCTCAAACTTTCCCGCTCACTCACTTGGCAGATCCTGGAACAGCACTCAGGAAACTTGCCTTCAATCAGGAATGGAGCTGTGAGCCATGTGTTCTTAACCAGGGATAGGCCTCAGAATCATTTTGAGGAGGGAATGTGTTGGGCAGAGTCTTTTGAAATCCCATATTCCTAAGCCCTGTCCCTAGAGACTCATTCAGGAAAGATGAGGTGGAATCTAAGATTCTGTATTTCTTAGGCTCTCCAGGTGATTCTGATGTTTGCCCTGGCAAAGGATCACTGTGTTCTGTACAAGCATGCATGCAGATCCATTCATGCATTCATTCACTCACTCATTCATTCATTTACGAAATATATGTATACTGCTATGTATCAGGCAAGGGGCTGCTGGTGCTGGGGCTCTAGCAGAGAAAAAGATGAACTCCTTCCCTCATGGAGCTTCCATGTGTATGCGTGCAACAGACGCATTCATGGACACGTACATGGACATAAACATGTCCATGCCACTGGGCCGCACAGGTCTGCTGCAGAATTCATTAGTACAAGCAGTTGTGGTGTTTGTTCCAGAAAAGGCAGATGCTCTTGTATTCTCCCCGCTGCAGATCCTCAGCACTCTTGTTAAAGGGACACAGAGACCTGTGACCTGCAAGATTCGCATCCTGCCATCGGTAAAGATCTTACATCTGAAGGTCCATTTTCTCTGGGGATGCTGATTTGGGGGTGTGAATGATTCTTGAGGGGCTGAGTTAGGTTTGGAGAAGGGGGTAGAGCTGAGCCCGCTTTAGGAGCTGGCAGCTGCTCCCTCTGTGGCTTCAGTAAACACCCTGTGTGGTCCTGTCCCTCAGCTGGAAGATACCCTGAGCCTTGTTAAGCGGATAGAGAGGACCGGCATTGCAGCCATCGCGGTTCATGGCAGGTGAGTGATTGCCTTACTAGTGACTGACTTGCAAGGAGGTCCCTAGCCACCTTAATGACTCTTCACCAGACCCCAGGTGACTACCAGCTTCTCTTCTGCATACACAGCCTAGCTCTGCTTAGCTCACTGATATCCCCTAAGTTCAGAGGGCAGTCAAACTCTTTATGGGGGTTGCATTTTTCTTTGTTGCATTCATTGAGCATCTACTGGTGGTAGGCACTACACTGAGCTTTAGAGATACAGAGAGACCAATGGGAAGGAGAAACACCCCTACCCTCAAGATGTGTACATGGTAGAGAATGAGTGATTTGCTCAAAATTATATCACATAGCCAGGAAGTGGTGGAATTAGAACTCTGACTCTGAATCTCATTTTCTTTACACTACATTCAGCAATAGCTCCTCCCTTGAATGACCCCAGGCAGATTGCTGTTCTTTCAAAGGCACTGCCTCTTTTGTCTGCCCTTGTTGGACTGCCAGCTGTCACAGTGACTACTTTAAACAGTCCTTGAATCTGCTGTCTACTGAGAGCTGAGGTATTGCTGAAGGCTACCCTTGGTTTCCCAGTCGAACTCGCTCCCCGTGTCCAGGATATACTTTTGTACAGAATCCCAGGTCAGCAAACTTTGGCCAGGGTGACCTCTCTTTTGAGTGGTGTTCCTTTTGAGTTCAGGGGTCTTGTAGGAACAGTGCATTTTTTGCTGGTTGTATCTATTACAGCATTTTCAGAAGGGAACCCAGAACTCCAACACATAAAAACAGAAAAGCAGGGGCCTCCCTGGTGGCGCAGTGGTTGAGAGTCCGCCTGCCGATGCAGGGGATACGGGTTCGTGCCCCGGTCTGGGAGGATCCCATATGCCGCGGAGCGGCTGGGCCCGTGAGCCATGGCCGCTGGGCCTGCGCATCCGGAGCCTGTGCTCCGCAACGGGAGAGGCCACAGCAGTGAGAGGCCCGCATACCGCAAAAAGAAAAAAAAAAAAAAAAAAAAAAAAACAGAAAAGCAGAGCTGTGCTTGTTGAAGCCAGCAGGGGGTGGTGAAAGGCCACACATGTGTACACACAGGCCCCTCCTGGAGGCAGCAGGCTCTGGGCTCAGACTGCCTGGTTTCAAATCCCAGGTCTGGGTTCAAATCCCAGGTCTGCTGCTTGTTGGCTGTGTATCCTTGGACAAGTCATTTAACCTCTCTGAGCACCACAGTCCTCATTTGGAAATTAAGATAATTTCTGCTTGATAGGGTTGTCACGAGGCTTTTATGAGATTGTGAATATACAGCCTTGGCATAGTGCCTGGCATAGAGTGTTTTCTGAATAAATAAAGCTATTCCTTTTTCCCAGTAGTTGGAAACACTAGGAAGACAGATTTGGGCGAGTTTCAAGAGAGACTTTCTAGCCATCAAAGCTGTTAAGGATGGGCTAGAATTGGGCTGCTGGGGGTGCAGGGAGGTGGAGCTGGAAGCTGGGTTGATAGGGCTTTCTAAGGCCCTGTGGCCCCTGACACTTTTGTTGAGGAGTATAGCAGAGGGACACATGCAGATAGGACCTGGGCAAGGGCTTTCTGGTCAACCACCTCTCTGGCTTGTCCCTGTGCACAGCTCAAGTTAGGGCTTACCTTAGCATCCCTAAGACTCACTCACTCATACACAAGAGCTTCTTGCAGTTGACCTTGGGTGCAGGGGCCCTGGGTTGTGGTCTTGCCTCCCCTGCAGCTCTTTGTGACAGCCATGGTCTGTGGCCTGCTCTGGTTGCCGGGCCTACCGTGTGCCAGGTGCCTCTCCCCAGGATCAGCTGCCCAACTTGGCCTCAGCACACGCAGCTGTGTGGGAGTGGCCAGTCTGAGTGGCGGCAGCTGTTTCCAGTCCCTCTGGGAGGGCGAGACCGGGACAGTAGGGGTAGCATTCTTAAGGCACCGTCCCTCATCTCTGGCAGAGGCGAGGGGAAGCTGGGGAGTGGCGGTGTGACCACCCACATCGGCTTCCTGCAGCCATGCCTCACCTGCAGCCCTTTGAGAGCTGGACTCGCCTTCTCAGCCTGGACCTGTGCTGCCGCTGCCCGGCACAGCAGAGGTCAGGGAGAGCCGTCCCCTGTAGCCCAGAGCCCTGTCCCTGCTGGCTACATGGCCTTCCTGAGGTTCAGCAAGGAGGACAGTAGGATTTGGCTGACATAACCCGGTGCTAAGTGTGACGTGACCTTTGGCACTCAGTCCCCAGCCCCATCTCTTTATCTCCAAGGAAGCGGGAGGAGCGACCTCAGCACCCTGTCAGCTGTGAAACCATCAAAGCCGTCGCCGAAACCCTCTCCATTCCTGTCATAGCCAAGTAAGCCTCCCTTCTTCCTCGTTTATTTTTTTATGCCTCACTTCACTCAGAAGGGATTTGAACTGACAAATAGAAAATGGAATGCGATAGCATCAAACGATGACTGTAAGAGAAAAGAAAAAAAGGGTGTGACAAAAGTGAACTTGGCAGTGAGGCTGAGAAGGGCCCATTGTGTCCCTTGGTCTCTGGTGAGTGGCCCATGTAGGTATGCAGCAGACAGGGGCCCAGGACATTCTGATGCACGGGTTGAGGTGGGAGTGTTTAGGGAGAGCAAGAGAGTGGCTGCTGAAACAGGCCCAGGGGAAGGTGACCTCACACCCAGAGTTAGGTGTGTAGGGTGTAGGGTGAGGCGTCTCAAGCCAGAGCACAGAGAGCCATGGCTCAGGAGCATGAGGCAGGTCACAGACCAAAGCCCAGATGAGCATCCTGGACAGTGACAGGACCAGAACCTAGACTGGCAGGTGTGAGGTACCGATGACCAGCCCAAAGGCTTAGCAGTAAGACAGCAGTGTCCTGTCACCACTGGGGAGCTGGCCTGTGTGGGCCAGTCGGAAGTCCAGCACAACCCTGTACCTGCCTGATGGCAGGTTGGGAACAGAGAAGTTCTGAAGCCCTAAAGCCCTGACGAAAGGCATGCCTGACTGGAGGGAGGGATGGGGGAGCTAAGGGTGGGGTGGTCCCCAGGCCAAGGGGTGTTAGGGGTGGCTTGGAGAGAGGGTAGGGCTACTCAAGACCCTGGACCCTGTTGCTGCTGTTGCCACCTGAGGGGTGTTCCCCTCACACACAGTGCTGTCTCTGGGCTGAGGCTGCTGCCTGGCTCCTAATGGAACAGACAAAGAGCAGTTTCCGAGGGGCTGCAGGGTGGCTGAAAGGGAAATTGCAACCAAACCGGGCCTCCTTCCTTCCTCTCATGACCACCACTGCGTCTGTTCCCTCTCTAGGGTTTTGACCCAGCCGTCAGTGGGCATATAGGTGCCCCAGCCTGGGAGTTTTCCTGTGATCCCTATATCCACATACAGACCCCGCCCTTCGGATGTGGGGCAGCTTTAGCCACTGTTCGGGATGAGGGGGAAGGAAGGTAAACGCTCCGGAGTACCTCTTAAGTGCCAGGCACGGTTTGGACTGCTTTATTTTGTTATCTCACTTGGTGCTCCTGACCCCACAGTGGGGTGTGTATTATAATCTCCAGTGTCCTGAAGCTCTCGTAGCTGAAGGACTTGGCCAAAGCCACACACTGAATAAGTGGCAGATTTAGGAGTTGCCTTTTTCTGAAATTGCTTGTACAAGGATGGGGATACCCCCTCACCCCACTGTTGCTTTTCAGTGGAGGATCTCACGACCACATCCAAGGATATTTGGATATAGAGGACTTTCGACAAGCCACGGCAGCCTCTTCAGTGATGGTGGCCCGAGCGGCCATGTGGAACCCATCCATCTTCCTCAAGGAGGGTCCACGACCCTTGGAGGAGGTCATGCAGAAGTACATCAGATACGTATGTCTATGCACTTTTTCAAAGCAAACATGTCTCACTGTCTGCCACATTCCTGCAGAAAGTGCTTTGGGTGAGCCCCCAGCCCCCAGCAGCTCTCTTTTGCTTTTCTTTTTTTAAAAATTTATTTATTTATTTATTTATTTTGGGCTGCATTGGGTCTTCGTTGCTGTGCGCAGGCTTTCTCTAGTTGCGGTGAGCGGGGGCTACTCTTCGTTGCGGTACGTGGGCTTCTCATTGCGGTGGCTTCCCTTGTTGCGGAGCATGGGCTCTAGGCGCACGGGCTTCAGTAGTTGTGGCTCATGGACTCAGTAGTTGTGGCTTGCAGGCTCTAGAGCACAGGCTCAGTAGTTGTGGCACACGGGCTTAGTTGCTCCGTGGCATGTGGGATCTTCCCGGACCAGGGCTCGAACCCGTGTCCCCTGCATTGGCAGGCAGATTCTTAACCACTGCGCCACCAGGGAAGTCCCTCTCCTTTTCTTTTTAGTGTAGCATTGGGTCTCCCTGGCTGCAATGTGAAGAGCAGGGTGCTGGGGAGGCATGGCCCTACCATCGCCCCCTTCTAAAGCTTTCAAGGTGTGAGGATCATAGCAAGGGCTTCTGGATCCAGGATGCTGTTGAGGCCCCAAACACATGATATCTTTCTCTTAGTCTCTGTCACTCCCTGTCCCCCTACACATACACACGCGTGCACAATGACAGTGGTGTCTGTGTCACTCATGCCAGTGGGTTGGCACCAGAGGAGCCACAGCAGGAGGAGCCATTGTAGCTGTTGTGAGGACAGATTCTCTCCGTAAAGACGTGTCAACTGGTCGTCAGTCATAGTCACTTCTAAAAGTCTTTTCTTGCTAATTCCCAGAATGCTTTAGCCTCTGACTTAGGAAATAGTCTAACTTTGACCCTCTACTCCAGTAATAGCTTTTTCTTCTCACCCGGGGTTTGATGGTAGTGCCCGGGCATTTCCCTGTAAAGGAGTTTTTTTTTTTTTTTTTTTTTGTGGTACGCGGGCCTCTCACTGCTGTGGCCTCTCCCATTGCGGAGCACAGGCTCCGGACGCACAGGCTCAGCCTGAGCGGCATGTGGGATCTTCCCGGACCGGGGCACGAACCCGTGTCCCCTGCATTAGCAGGCGGACTCTCAACCACTGAGCCACCAGGGAAGCCCTGTAAAGGAGTTTTTTGACACCTGCACTATTTCCTTGGCACTGCCCTGGCACCCTGTGAGACTCTGACCAGCTGTGCATGTCTGTCGGCAAAGACAGTGAGTGGTCCTCAAATTCCTCAGTGAGTTGGGCCTGAGCAGAGAATGCAGCCCTCACCCTGAGCAGACTTCCACCCTCCTCTTCAGTCCTGGAGCTCCTACCCACCTTGGGGGTCAGGAGCTTCTCAGATCCTCAGGCTGCCATGGGCAGTTGTGGCTGCCATGACATGTGGGTGTCCCCAGGGCTGTGCAAGCTGGGGGTGGTACGAGGCCCTGAGGCCTGTGCCCAGAGCTGGGCAGCCTCTGTTCTAGAGCCTCTTCTGCTTGATGCTGCAGCCTTCATCCCCTTGGTTCTGGGTGTCCTGTTGGGTAGGTTGGCTCTCCAATGGCCTGGGTCAACCAGTGGCAAGGGGGGCTTAGCTCAGTCTAGGTCGGCTGGCTGGCAGGTCTGTGGCAGGGAAGGCACGTTCAGTAGTGCCAAGCTTGCTCACTGTCTGAAAGGTGATGTTATCCTTCCTTCTCAGCCTGTCCCTTGGCAACTCCTCAAGAGGGTGTGTTGGGCCAGAGAAAGGGAGGAGCTTTCAAGCATAGGCAAGGCTGCTTCTGGTCCAGCCAGGTGTCTTCTGTCCCAAACAAGCTGAATCAAGGCCTTGCTGCCGGCCATGGCTTACCCACGTATCCCTGCCTTGTCCTGAGCATGTGGTCGCACCTCCAAGGCACTGAAGACATAGGCCTTGCTGGAGGTATTAGAAGATTTGATAGGGGGCGAGAGGGGGAGAGGCTTCTGGGGGGCTGGGGCACCCTTTACCCACTGCTCTCCTGCCTGCCCCAGCCAGGCCGACTTCCACTGGGTATCCCTGGGCAGTTGTCTGGCCTCCCCGAGCCTGCATTTCCCAGTCTGAGTAGTGGTAACTACTTGTTTAGCTCAATGAAGTGACAAGTAACACGTGCAAACATGCTTGGTCAATGGTGCTGGGCTTTTCCCATGTTGGAAGAAATTGGAGACAGGCTGTTTAAGATGTGGGAGGGGCAGGCACTCACCGTGGTTATAAGGAGTAGAAGAACCTCACCCCATCCCAGGACTGGTCCTGCCACACCAGAACTTGGCTGTTCCCCCCTCCCTGCCTTGGAAGATGCTCGGCAACAGGTCCTCTGTGGTAGCCGATGCAGGAGGAGCTCCCTGCACATGTGGACCTTAGTCAGGCTGTCCAGCAGAGTGTGCTCCTGATTGTGGGCCTCAGCTGTGACCCTCAAGCATTGTGCCACTAACTAGAGGAGTAGATGGCCAAGATGGAGAGGGCTCTTTTATGGGGTCCCACTGCCTCAGCTGCAAGCCCCTCTGATGCCCCCTTGGAGCCCCTTTTCCTGCCATCAGCGCAGAGCTCAGGCCTCAGAGCCTGCCTGGGCAGCAGGGGGGCTCATGGAAGTTTTTCTCTCAGGCTGTGCAGTATGACAACCACTACACCAACACCAAGTACTGCTTGTGCCAGATGCTACGAGAACAGCTGGAGTCGCCCCAGGGGAGGTTGCTCCATGCCGCCCAGTCTTCCCAGGAAATTTGGTGAGAGGGGCAATGGGCTGTTCATCTGTCCTTGCAGACATTACCCAGACTCGACCCTGAGCCCTAAGCTGACTCTACCAGGGGAGCCAGGACACAGCTTCTGGAGGTGGATGTGCCAGAGTGGGGAGGTGGTACAGCTTTGCCTCACAGAAGGGGGTACTTTCAAATCTTTAGAATTTTCCATCCCTGGACTGATCTCAGCAGCAGAATTTCGGGAACTAGGGCACTAGTAGGATGGAGGAAGGTGAGGGCTGGGCTGGGGAATCCCTGGGGAGGAAGGGGCTTTCCTGGTAACAGATCTGTCACATGGCAGGCCACCAAGATCCAATGGTTAGGAGAGTTGGGATTGTAGAATGGAGCCCCTGGCCTGAGCCAGCACCCACACCCCATCACTTTGCAGTCTGAGAGGCCACCCCTTGATCCTCTAGATCTGGTAGAGCTACAGCTCAGGTGGTTGACATTTGGGGCCTCTCACAACCTGGTCTAGTGCCTGTTCCCACAGCTCCCTGTCTGCCTGTGCTTGTACGGGGTCTCCTGCCTGAATGCTGTCTCTCCCGCACATTAGCTGTGTATACTCTCCTTCCTCCAGAGAAGCCTTTCTGGACTAGGCTTGCCCTCAGGCAGCCATCTTCATGAATGTCCTCCAGCCCTTAAGATGCTTCCTAGAGGGAAGAGCCTTGCCAGAACCTTCCTCCTCACCTTGGGCTTGTGGTATTCATTCTGTCCCTAGCCCATGTAGCTTAACCAGCTTGACCCAAGTGTGTTGTGAGCTCAAGAGGATAACTCTCGAGTATCACTCTGTAGATCTGGGTGGTACCTCAGTTTAGGCTTGGCCTGTGTGTGGTCAGGGCGGGAAGTGGGGAACCAGTCAGTGGTCAGGCCTCCGTGTCTTCCTCCCACGGGCCTGCATGAGGACAAGGCTGTGCATACCCCCAGTGCTTGGTCAGTATAGCTGAACTCACTCACTGCTGGCTAGGGACACCTGCCTGTGTGTTCCTCCTCAGAAGAGAGGCTGCAGGTGACCTTTGGAATCTATTCCACCCAGCCCAGCCTGCCCTCCAGTGCTCACGCTCAGGGACCTGCATTCATTCTCCATCTGTCAGTTCAGGCTGATCACAGGGGTGTGTAGAAAGCACCTTCTGGTGGCTAGGCCCTGGTGGTGTTTGGGTATATGTGGGGGGCATTTCTCAGTGGTGGGGCCCTGGGCTCCTGCAGTAGTTTCCTGAATGCTGGCTCCACTAAGGGGCTTCCCCTACTCTGCTTGTCCCTTCATAGTGAGGCCTTTGGCCTTGGTGCCTTCTATGAGGAGACCACACGAGAGCTGGATGCCCGGCGGGCCAAACTCTTGGCCAGGAGCCCAGAGGAGGTGGAGGAGCCAGCTGAAGATACCTCTGGTATCATTAAGATGGCTGTCAAGTTTGACCGGTAGGTCTCCAGCTTGGCCTCAGCTTGGGCCAGGGCCAGTGTCCTTAGGTCTGACTGGGCCAGCAAGCTGGCTGCCGTCCATGGTTAATGCCAAGCTTAGGGACCACAGATCTCCTTGGTTTGGATGCTTGTTCTCAGTTTTCAGCAACCCAAAGAAGGCACTTTGGAGAAGACAGTCGCTGAAAGCCCAGGCAGTGCTGTCAGGGTTGTGCATGCTGTCCCAAGGGTGACTAAACTATACCTTTTTCCTGACCCACCCTTTCCCACAACTCAAGATGGGGAGACCTGTCCCCTCTGTTCCTCAAAGTCTGTGTTTTCTCCTTGGCCCTCAGGAATTAGCTGCCTGTAGGGAGCTCCAGAATAGCAGCAGGACCTGAACCCTCATCTGGCTAAGCAGCCTACCCTCACTGCCCCTTGCTAGCCCTGTGGTGCCCTCTCTAGGCAGAAATAGCCTCAGGCCAATTATTGCCCCAGACTGTGACTCAGCTTTGAATGGGGCCCTCATCCTAGTCTCTGTGATCTGGAATCTGAACCTTTCTGGGGTCCCCAGGCCCAGACCAGGAGTCAGTCTTGTCTGGCAAAGTCTTGGGAGGAGGGATGTAGGCACAGCTGTTGGGCAGTCATATCCAGGGAGAGCTCCTGGTGGGAAGCTGGAACATGGCGCTTCCCACCCTGTCACCGCCTGGCTCTGAAACTGGAGTCCACTGTGCCCAAGGCAGCAGCGGATCACCCTGACACTTGGTGGACATAATCAGGGTGGGCCCTGAGCTGGATCCTGAGACCACTGTATGGCCGCCTGTATCCCCACTCCCACCCACTCCCTCCGGTTATTGACTTGAGAAGCAAATTGTACCTTCCTTCTTGGCTGTTGAAGGCTGTTTTCCAGGCTGGAGCTCAGAGTGCTGGAGTTTACTTCCCATTCCAATTCCCCAAGCAACTGAAGCCCATCTTCCCTTTAGGTAGAATTCAGGCCCCAAGCCACTGGTGGGACAGAAATGGGAGCTCAAGGGAATAGGTGCAGGAGGTCCTAAGGCAGCAGTTTGCTGTCTCAGTTCCTGCAGCTCCTACCAGGAACTGAGTAGGGCCCCTGCTGAGGAATGGGGTGCTCATGGTAGGTGGGCCCTGACACCTTTCCCTCCTTCCCCAGGAGAGCATACTCACCCCAGATCACCCCCAAGATGTGCCTGCTGGAGTGGTGCCGGAGGGAGAAGTTGGCACAGCCTGTGTATGAAACGGTGAGTTCCTGCCTGTGGCCTGCTCTGCATCCAGCCCACAGCACTCCCACGGCTAGTGCCGCCACCCCCAGTCCACCCACAGCTCGTACCTGCACTCCAGACTGCTTGGCTGGAGCCTGGCTTTGCCTTCTAGCTCCTTCTCTTTGACAGTGGACCTGTTGTCTAGTTCTGGCCACTTTCATAAAACTGAACTAGAGGCCTAAGTAAGAGGCTGCTTCAGCCAGTCCCTTCCAGTGGCATTGCTTAGGCAGGAGAGACTTCTCTGGAGAGGGCCAATTGGCTTAGGAAGGACGCTCAAACCTAAAAGTTAGACTGACATGTTTTTGGACCAGGCCTCAGCCAATGGGGCACAGAATTGGACCCCATGTCTGGGGCCTCTCAGGGGAAACTTTGAGACAGTCTTGCTTCACTTTCTTTGGTCCCCATGGCCTGTTTAGGTTGCCTGGTCTCTTTTGGACTGGCCTTCTGACCTCCAAGCTTGTATCTTCTGGGCCTTGTGTTCCCTTCTGCCAGAGTGACTTTTCCAAAACGAATTTGCTTCTTTCCCCCTTGCTCACGTCCTCATCAGCTCCTCAGCGCCTTTGGGATCAAGCCCTACCACCTCAGCACAGAGCACGAGACCCCCATGTGTCTTTCTGCTTCAGGTCACATCCACTCAGCTCTCTGTCCACCACATCACCTGGTTGCTCTGCCAGGTGTACCTTCTTTGCCCCAGTCCTTGTCCCCTCTCACCGCTTTGCCCTCTGGTGAACTCCTTCTCATTTTGGGGGACCTGGCCCACCCAGATGTCAGTAGGAGGAAGCTCCATAGTCACATGCAGCTAAGGGCTCTGACGGACCTTTGCTTGGGTCCATGATAGAACTCCTGACACACTGGGATGTCACTGACTGTGTGTGTATCTACGTTTCTTCCCTGGAAGATGCACTAGGCACTTCTGCTGGGGAGGAGCATGTGATACAGGTAGGCTTCATTTGATTTAGGTGGGAAGTACTTCCCTCCAGGGCTTGGCCCTCTTGCTCTCATGCAGCCATCCCTGTTTCCTTTGCTCTCTCTGTACCAGGTTCAACGGCCCCTGGATCGCCTCTTCTGTTCTGTTGTCACTGTTGCTGAACAAAAGTACCAGTCCACCTTGTGGTGAGTTTCCTTATCCGTGGGCATGAGGCTTGTCAACAGGGCCTGATCCTCGCATTGGCCTGGGAGGGTTAGGAGGATGGTGTACCTGGGCAGTGGCATCCCTGGGTGATGACCCCTTCCCTAGTTTTGTCAGAATCTCTGCCAAGGGCGTGTAGAGTCAGGCCTCCCAGACTCTAGTCCTGTAACCAGTCTGCCTGTCTCCCTGCCTTATTGCCCCATGCCTCGTCTGCCTAGGGACAAGTCCAAGAAACTGGCGGAGCAGGCTGCAGCCATCGTCTGTCTGCGGAGCCAGGGCCTCCCTGAGGGTCGGCTGGGTGAGGAGGGCCCCTCCTTGCACAAGCGGAAGCGGGAGGCCCCTGACCAAGACACTGGGGACCCCAGAGCTCAGGAGCCAGTCATGCCTGGGGAGCTGTGCAAGAAGCCCTTTTTAGCCTTGGCAAGTGGTAAAGAGAGCCCCCTGGAAGGCTGGTGACTACCGTCCCTACCCAGGTCAGCCCCTCCCTGGGCCTGGCCCTAGGATGGCTATGGGTGCAGAGCATCAGCCAGATGCCACTGGACAATTTGCTGCCACTGCTGGCAGGAATTGAGAGGTTCTGGCCTGGGCCAGCAGCCTGGAGCACTGGCCAAGGTATCCCCAGAGTGCCCATCTCCTTTGGTGGGTCTGAGTAGCAGAGCCAAGCTCCCAGTGACCTCAGTATTTTCTTTGAAAACAGGAGCTTTTCAGGTGGCACCTCCCCAACCTGACACTGGTACAGTGCAATAAAGACACCCTTCACCCTTACCCACGGCTGGTTGCTTCAGCCTGGCACCTTTACACATGGACAAATGTCCTGGCATAATTATTCTGCTTCTACCCTCTGTGCAGAGCTGGGGCTTTCTAAAACATTTCTCCTACCCATCCTTACGAGTCTAGATGGAGGTGGTGGGTTGGTTATCACCTTTAATGCTCACTGGACTTGAGTTGAGCCAGGAAGGTCCAAGAAGCCCATTCTCCTGATGGTAAACCTGAGGTACTGGCCATCAGTTGGCTTTCCTGATGAGAGGTGATACGGAGTCTGGGGGAACGATTAGGGTATCTGGTGCCCTAGTAAGGGACCAGCTCAGGTGAGGGGGGGTGCTGGGTCTGACCCCAGCTAGAGCTCAGACCTGTGAGGTGCCTGCTCTGAGCAGAGGACACTGGAGACTGCTGATGGCAGCAATTTGGGGCCCTTGTGATTGCCCGCCCATGCCACTGCCCACCCCCCCTTCCGCCCCCACCATCCCGTTTGGGCTGGAAGGAAGTGGCAGATTCTCTTTAATTTCCTTCTGGCAGTGAGAAGCAAACAAACAGCTACCACATCTTATGGGGCCTCCCCCCCACTGCCCACTTACTGGGAGGGGCGTTCTGACCAAAGGTCCCTGCCCAGCACCGCCTCTGCTTCCTCAGCTGTAAACATGCTGCTTTTCCTCCCCTTTTCAAAGCTCTGTGAGGAGGGGGGGATTCCCCTCTGGGCCAAGGCCTTGTTTCTCCCATCTACTCAGGGTCAGGCCCCTGTGCCAGTCAGTACCCCCAGCCCTGATGACCTGAATCAGGGGTTGGGCAGGTAAGACCCCTGTCTCAGTCCCGGAGCAGCCCCTCCCTGCACCCACACTTGCTCTTCTGTTTGCAGATAAGGATACCAATACCAGTGGCCTCCCAGAGCCCATGACTCTTTGACCTTGGGCAAGTCACTTCTAGTTCTTGCTGGGCCCAAGGGCCCTTCTCTGAGTGGGATCAGCTGTTCTCTTCCTGTTTGAGGCTGGCTGGAGGATAGTCTCGCCCTATGATAGCGGCACTGTGCAGCTAATGGGGTCACTCCATACCGAGGCTGCCCTAACTAACTTCCCAGACCAGTGCTTCCAGAGAAGGAGCCCCACCCAGGAGAGAGACTGAGGCTTGGTTCAGTCTCAGCCATCAAACTTCAGGCACAATTTATTTCTGATTTTTCTTACAAAAAACTGTTTCAGTCAAAATGCCCCCTTTGCCTTTCCTCATACCCCAACTGGAACAGGACAGAGAGGCCCCAGTGGACCCCTCAGGCATCCTGAGCTAGTCAGAACTTGTGGGAGGACCCTGTGTGGGCCAGGTACCAAGTCTTAAGATCCACTTCCCTGGTGGGGTTGGGCTCTGTCCTCAGACCTCTTCTCCCACCAGTGTGGTTTCCCTGGGGAAGCCCCTTCTCTGGAGGGGTCAGGTTCATTTCTGGGCTATGGGGAAGGAAAGGCAGGGGTAGAGGTCAGTCGCTAAAATAGAGTTTAGAGTGTGGGGACTTCGAAGGCCCAGGAAAAGTAGTGGGGAAAGGGTTAGTCACAGGGGAGCAGGTGGGGAGGGGCCAGTGTGTGTTCCTTGACTGAGGATGTCTGGCAAAATCCTGGTTGAATATGTTGGCCCTCAAATGGTCTCACTTTAGCACACCTCAGTGATGCCTGCCCTGGTCTCAGAGAGACCTGCCTAAGAGCTGGGACCAACTGGGAGGGCCCAGTCAGGTCTGAAAGCTCCACCCACTGTTCTCATCATGCCCACCTTAAACTCAGGCCACTTAGATGCCCAAACCCCTCTCTGGTCTGGTAACCACCATACTTATCCATCCATTCCAGCCACCCTGATTGAGGACTTCCTCTTAGCTCATCATATTTTGGGGACACGTGGTTTTGATATGAGCACAAGAGGGAGGGACAAGGCTGGAGAGGGTGGCAGGTCTTCCCAAGGCCACAGCAAGCAGACTGGACTTGGTGCAAAGATGGGTGGGTAATCCCTTGCCCCTGCAGTCCTGCATACTCAGTCCTTCCAGGTGTCACTCCTGCTCAGAACTCCTCCATGGCTCTCAGTTGCCCCCTGGATCAAGTCCAAACTCCTCAGCCTAGCACTTGAGGACAAAGTGCTGACCCTGTCTTCTCAGCACCATGTGCTGACTTCAGCAACTAACTTTCTTCCATTGTAGTTGGCTGGTCATATTGCCTTCGCCCAGATTGGGAGGGCACTCCTTGTGTCCCCTCTGGCCAGCCTGGGCATGGGGGTAGGGAGCAGGCACAGAGGAAAAATCAAACAAGAGCTTGTGTTGGGGGGATGTGTGCCATGGAGAGGAGGAACTTTTCTAAACTTTGACTTTCCTCCAAGGCTCCTATTTGCCCTAATGTGGAACAAGGGGGGCTGGACTGAGCTAAGCTGTACCATTCCATGGCTCAAGACGCCACAGGAGAGCCTTCAGCGATGAGAATTCAGGGCCAGGCCTGTGGCAGCTGATGAAAGGGATGGTTTTCCTCAGTCTCGAGCCTGGCTGGCATGCACACAGGAGGGAGAGGGGACCCACACAGTCCTTGTCCACCAGCCTGGCCAAGTCTGGGGTTCTATCTGTTGCACTGGGTCCCTGGGCCTCCTGGTTTCACAGGGCTCTCAGAAGGCTGGAGGTGGGTCAGATGGCCTCCTGCCACCTAAGAGAGCTTTGGAGCTGACCTGACGAGGAGCTTATGGGGGAGGTCCTGGACCTGGCTAAGGAAAAGGGGTGGAGAGAGTTTGTATATTGATGTCTGTGTATTGATTCGTCACAGCCTGCAGAGCTCCCAGCCATTGCTGCCTTTCTTACAAAGGTGGTAACACTCTTCCTGCAGTTGGTGCCCACCCCCTGCCTCAGCCCTCATCACTCCAGGTTAGGGTTCTCAGTTTCCTCCAGAGCAGAAACCTTCCCCAAGACATGAGCCCTTTTAAGTGTTCTCCAGGTGCATGGTAGCTGGGAACGCAGTTGCATCGCTAAGCATTTGATGAATGGGTGAATTTTTCAAGCCACCTATAGCTTCTCTGTTCCCTTCCCAGTGGTGGGGCTGACGGGCCCATGATCTCCCTCTTGCCTTCCCCCCTGGCCTGGCTGGCTGAGCCCCTGGTTCAGGTAAAGTCATGTGTAGAGGGCAGAGGGGTTAGATGAAGGTCCATTCTCTCCAGATGATAACCTGGGAGGTATTGTGGGGGGGTGGTAGGGGCACACATCCTGAAACTGCATCGTTTTATGAGGAGGAGAGGTGAGCTGGCTAAGCTTCTGGGGCCTTTTACTATACTAAGGGTCATGTTACATGTAGTACTAATTGGCAGACCAACCATCTGCCTGGGGCCGAAAGCTGTAAAGTTAGTGTGGAGTTTGGGCTCTAAATTCCACACTTAGGCCCTCAAGGTTGGAGATCCTTTGAAGGCAGGACTGCTTATTGGAAGGCTATTTCACCCACTCAATACCATTTGCTCCCTCTCCTTGACTACTGTTATCTCCTTCTGCCTCTAACCTTCCCCTCCCCCACTCCAATCCAGAGATTCAGAATTCTGAACATGGAAGTCTCCTGCTGGAAACCCTTTTATGGCTCCCTCCTGCACTCACGATAAAGTCCAGATACCTTGCAGTGGCTTGCAGTACCCTGCCCCTTCATCTGGCTTTACCTTTGGCTTCTGTTCACTGCGTGTACTCTCTGGTCTCCAAGTCTTTGGAAATCTGTTCTCTGCCTGGAACCATATTTCTCACTTCTTGCCCATCTCTCCAATTCTTAGCCTTGTGGACGCCTGCAGTCTGGGAGATTATAAGCCTTCTCTGAGCTCTTGGCACAGCCCTAATCTCTATGCACAGTGATTATAGATTTGCTTGCTTCCTCTCCCTGATGCCTGAAGGGAGATTAATTTATCTCTGCCTTCCCAGGTCCAGCACAGGTATGGGTACAGAGCACAGGGCAGGAAAAGTTTTCTGACCTCAGGGGTGAACCAATCCAAGATAAACGTGTCAACGGCTCTGTGCGTTCCCTGTCCTCCTGACCCTAGGCCTAGTTGGGCTTTCCCTAGGGCTCCCTGGTAGCTCAGGTTGTCAGTCCACATATTGAGACATCTCTGGAGGGTGCTCCACCTTGCCCTCTTCTCCAGCGGCTTTTGTGGACAGCGTGGGATATGCCTGGGCTCTTGCACCTGCACCCAAGTTTCTGAGACATAGCAACTTGGTTCCTCTGGCAACACACTTCTAGGGATGCTATGCCCTTTGCAGCCTGGAGCTAGGGGAGTTGGTCACCGCCACCTCTTCCAGCTCTCCGTCCACCCTGTGCCTTGGAGGAGCCCTAAGTAAACAAGCCAGGCTCAGCGTCCCTGGGCCCGGCCTCTACCCCAGGGCCCAGGAGAAGGCATCTTGGGTAGTCTCCAGGCAAGACAGGCCCGCTGGGGAGGGGCAGAGAGTGAAACTGTTCTGACGCAGTGTCATTTCCTCCCTCCTAACCGCCACTCAGTTTGGGTAACACAATCCCTCCCGCTTTAACCGATGTGCATCGGGATTCAGAGGTCACAGAGCCCGTTGAATGGTGCGAGTTCACGACGGGGTTTTCCCGTTCAGTCGGCCTGACTTACAGCAGGGACAGGCCCTGCCCCGGGGGCTTTGCCGACGCCTCGAATGCGCCGGCTGTCCTCGAAGGAGCAGCTGCCTGGCCGGCTGACGGCGAGCAGACAAAAGGCTCAGCCAGCAAACCGCGGGCCCCGCCCCGCAAGGGTGGGTCTGCAGCGACTGGTAGCTCAGACTTGGGCCTCGTTGCGCAACCCAGGTTTCCTCCGGCTCCGCCCCACCTTAGTTGGAAGCCCGACCCAGTCCCAGCCTTCTCGAGACTCCGCCATTAAGGCTGGGGTAAAGGGATGAGGGAATGAGTGATGTCCACGTAACCCTCCGGGGCGCTTTTACCTTCCTCAAACCCAGCCAGGCAGGAATAACACTACAGCCGCGTGTCACCGCACCCTTAACCCCAAGGCTCTTGGCGCCCCTTCCCCAACGTGGGGTCTGCCTAATAAGGCAAGGGATCTCTGACTGGCCGGTGGTGGGCGCCTCAATATAATTAGAGGGCTATCGACCTCACACCCTGGTACCGGGTCCTGGCTTAGAAAGAGTTGATGCAAACTACGACTCCCAAGAGGTAGTAGGGCTATCTGGCTCTCCATATTCACGTGACTTCCTTCTCCTGGAGAGGGAGTCACGCGATAGGCCGGTGAGGGGGCGGAGCCATCGGGCTCGTCCGCGGCGCCAGTGGCCTATGGGCGGCCGGGTCAGATGGGCGCGCGGTAGGGGGCGGGACCGGGCTCGCGGCACGGCGCGGGAGCGCGCCGGTGGCGGCCGCTGTAGGGGGGCGGGGAATATCGTCTAAGGCGACCGTGGCAGCTTGGGCATCGACGACTGGCAGTGGTGGCGGCTCCTGGTGCGGTTCGGCGCGCGTCCAGTTTTAGAGTTCGGAACGGAACGCTCGACGTCGCGGTCCCCGCCCGGAAAGTTTGCTGCGGAGCTGCAACCTCCTGGCCGGCGCGGCCCGGCATGAAGCGGCGCTGAGGAGCCGCCGCCGCCGCCGCCGCCTGAGGAGGAGCCGCAGCACCCTGGGCCACGCCGATGACTACTGCAAACTGTGGCGCCCACGACGAGCTCGACTTTAAACTCGTCTTTGGCGAGGACGGGGCGCCGCCACCGCCGCCCCCGGTCTCGCGGCCTGCAGGTGGGTGCCGGGCGGGGCGGGAACGAGGAGCGTCAGCTCTTCTCGCTCGCAAGAGCTCGCCCCCTCCCTGCCTGGTCCCTTGGTTGTCCCGGGTCTGGTAACATCGTGTGTGTGTGTGTGTGTGTGTGTGTGTTGGGGGGGGGTGAGTGTCTGGTAACATAGTGTGTGTGTGTGTGTGTGTGTGTGTGTGTGGTGATGTCTGGTAACATCGTGGGGGGGGTGAGTGGTAACGTGTGTGTGTGTGTGTGTGTGTGTGTGGTGAGTGTCTGGTAACATAGTGTGTGTGTGGTGAGTGAAGAGCGGATTTAAACCGCTGAGGAGGTGTGTGGGTCGCAGCGACGTGGAAGTGGCCGCGGGCTAGGCTGGAAGCAAACTAGTGGGAAACTGGACTCCGGGACGCCTGTGGCTAGTGGACGCCCGGGGTTTGGAGGCCGAGGGTCGGGGCTGCTGCCCAGGTGGCGTCTGGTTGTCGCTGCTTTGCCAGCGTGGTGCGGAGGAAATGTCCCTGTGAAGTGTAAGCAGGTTTGGTTTTTCATCTATTCTAGGTTTTAAAAACAATCTTCATTTGAAAGATGCGCATTCTGGAAGTGCAGGAGCTCTCTAAAATTAGTGCACATGTCTGTTTAAATCTACTTTGCTAGGAGAGTTACACTGTAGTGTTAACTTCCACTTGTGCAAGTTAATGGCCCACATTTAATTCTAAGTGTAACTATAACGGGACTTTTCCGAAAACTGGGTTTCTTTTTTTTTTGAGCTAAGTGTTTCGGAAGATTTTAAGAAGTGGGGTGCCGTGTTTGTAATTTCCCTAGAAAGTTCTGGAAGTCAGTTTTTAAGAAAAAGCTCACCTCGGAAGATGTTTTAAAGGAGATCATGAGTTGGGTTTTAAAGGAGAGAGTGAAAGCCTGGGCACCATAATGCTTGGAGGTCAGACCAATCAGGAAATAGAAACAGGATGGTTGGGGACTCTCCTGTGACCTGGTTTGGAATACTGTGGTTCATTAAGTTCAGTTTCCTTATTACTTATGCAGGCGAACTTCAAAAGGGAGATGGATAAGACTAATCCCCTTTTATTTTTTCCGGTGTTAGGTGAATTACTTTATGTTCATATTGATGTTCAATAGACTGTTCTGTAGGGTTGCACTGAAAAACGTATCTGAACGTATGGCATAAGGATTCTCTGGGAAGTATTTGTACTGTATTATCAGCCCTATTAGTCTTTATATGTTAGATGTCTTTCTCAACATAGTAAATAATTTACAGTAGTTATTTGTTGGCTGCGTTTTTTTCAGTTCCACTGACATCATTTGAGCACCTATTATGCTCAAGGTAGTGTTAGGTAGTGTTATGATGGATACAGAAAGAACTGAGGCCCCTCAAGGAGCTTGGGAAATGGAATGGGGGGCACATAACCCAAATAACTGTGCTACTAGGCTGACTGAATGGTGGTGCAGCTTATAATAGAGGTAGAAACGGGGAAAGTGGCATTGGTGGAGAGGGTTGCATTGAATTGTACTTAGATTATGGGTATTTAATAAAATAAAATCTTGTTTGAATGAGTATTTATAAAGAAGATAAAGAGTTGATGATGTCAGCAAACCTTTATTGGGCACAAACTTGATTAGAGTACCTTAAATACCAAATATATGATCAATAAAGATGTTAACCAAACATATAAGTAATAAAGGATTATCATCAAGTAGGAGTTGTATGTACATCCAAAATATTAAATAACATTTAAATGCTATAAAAACAGCTATTTAAGGAATTATTTTTGCCATAAAACCCCTAAAAATTTTTTTGATACTAAATGGGTCTAGAGGAGTTAAGGTTTGAAACTTGATTTACAACTGATTTTCCCAAAGTTAAACTTGAGCAGTTTTGTTTGTGACAAAAAGTTCACTTTAAAGTAGTCTATTTTTTTTTAACATCTTTATTGGAGTATAATTGCTTTACAGTAGTGTGTTAGTTTCTGCTGTATAACAAAGTGAATCAGCTATACATATACATATATCCTCATATCTCCTCTAGTAGCTATTTTTTGTAAATTAAAAAAAATTAGGTTGAAATACACATGACATAAACCATTTTTAATTGAATGATTCAGTGGCATTTAGTGTATTCCCAGTGTTGTGCAATCACCACATCTAATTTCAACACATTTTCATCACCCCAAAAGGAAACCCCAAACCCAGTAAGCAGTTGCTCCTCATTCTCCCTTTTCCCCTTCAGGTCCCTGGCAGCCAAATCTCTAATCTGGGATCTGTCTCTATGGATTTACCTATTCTGGATATTTCATATAAATGGAATCATACATATGTGACCTTTTGTGTCGGGCTTCTTTCACTTAGCATAGTGTTTTTGTGGTTCATCCATGCTGTAGAACATCTCAGTATGTCATTTTTTTTTTTTTTTTGCGGTACGCGGGCCTCTCACCGTTGTGGCCTCTCCCGTTGCGGAGCACAGGCTCCAGACGCGCAGGCTCAGCAGCCATGGCTCATGGGCCCAGCCGCTCCGTGGCATGTGGGATCTTCCCGGACCCGGAACGGGGCACGAACCTGTGTCCCCTGCATCGGCAGGCGGACTTTCAACCACTGTGCCACCAGGGAAGCCCCGTCATTCTTTTTTAATGACTGAATCACGTTCAACTGTATATATACTCCAATTTGTTTATTCATCCATAGATGGACAGGACATGAGCTATTTCTACCTTTAGGCTATTGTAAATAGTGTTGCTATGAACACCTAGCAGCTAATTTTTAAATTCTATTGAAAAGGATGTGTTATTCAAAACTAAGGTTTCAAAGTATTTGTCCACAAAATTAATTTCATTTTTTAAATCCATTTCTTTTTTTAAAATTTTATTTATTTATTTTATTTTTGGCAGGCTTCTCATTGTGGTAGCTTCTATTGTTGTGAAGCACGGGCTCTAGGCGCACGGGCTTCAGTAGTTGTGGCCACTCGGGCTCAGTAGTTGTGGCTCGTGGGCTCTAGAGCGCAGGCTCAGTAGTTGTGGCGCACTGGCTTAGTTGCTCTGCCGCTTGTGGGATCTTCTGGGACCAGGGATCAAACCCGTGTCCCCTTCATTGGCAGGCGGATTCTCAACGACTGCGCTACCAGGGAAGTCCCTGATTTCATTTTACTATGCAAAATTATGAGTGTGTAGTTTGAAGGAACTAAGTGGATTAACTGACCTACATTTAGGATGATAAGGTGAAGTAAAGTGGGCCATGAAAGTAAAATTGCTTACTAGGATTCAGATCAGTATTGGGTCATATCAGTGAGTTTACTTGTTTCTGAATTCTCTTCCTCACTGAAGCAGAACATTCCATGAAGGCATTGATAATGTCTGTATCTTGTTCATGGATGCCTAACACAGTGCGTTTAACATAGTAGGCAACCAGTATTTGTTCAGTTAATGAAAAAGTACCACTTAAGTTTTGAGTAAGTCCTTACGGTTTTTTTGTTGTTGTCTTTTGGTGGTAGGGGAAGTTTATGAGACTTGTTTCAGTTCTTTGACTTTTATTGGTCAATTCCGTAAGACAGCAGATCTTGGTAATTTTGGGCTGCAGGTTTTCCTTCTCTCTCAAGGCTTAAGAGTACTTGTATCACATCTAAATTTCCATACAGAAGCTTTTTGAAAAATATTTGGAGGTGGGGGGGGATAGTGGATGGAGACTGAGAACAAGCCAAGGGGCTTAATTTAGTGAATATCCTAAGCAAGCTTGTTAAAGTACAAATTAGATGATTTGACACTTGATAAGTTCAATATGTTGTGACTTTTTTTTTTTTTTTTTTTTTTTTGCGGTACACGGGCCTCTCACTGTTGTGGCCTCTCCCGTTGCGGAGCACAGGCTCCGGACACACAGGCTCAGCGGCCATGGCTCACGGGCCCAGCCGCTCTGCGGCATGTGGGATCTTCCCAGACCGGTGCACGAACCTGTGTCCCCTGCATCGGAAGGCGGACTCTCAACCACTGCGCCACCAGGGAAGCCCTGTTGTGACTTTTTTTTAACATCTTTATTGGTGCATAACTGCTTTACAGTGGTGTGTTAGTTTCTGCTGTATAACAAAGTGAATCAGCTATACGTAAACATATATCGCCAGTAACTGACTTTTTAAGTTTATTGCTTACCAAGGTGTTTTGAGATTTTTCCATTAAAGAAAATTTAAGATCCTAGTCTTTAGCTTTTTGTTTTTTTTTAAATAGGACAGTGTTAACTTTGATTTTTTCCAGTTAAAAATGAATCAAAATACTATGTTTACATTTCTTTTACTTAATACCTAGTTTCAAAATGAAGAGCTACCTCAATAGGAAATAGAGAATTTAAAATTGCTAAGTGTTTAATGTATTTCATTAATATTATTTGCCATTATATTTTGCCATTATAAAGGGCAGTTTCTGGTGCTCTATTTTAGTGTATTGATTGTATATCTCTAATTTAGTTTGATGTTGTAATAATCTTTATGTTTCAAATTCAAAGTTTCATTCTCAGGGTTTGTTCATTACTAAACACTGACTTTTTAGTCCTGAATGAGAGTCACTGGGAGGAGGGTGTGCTATAGGTGTGTTATGTCTTATCTCCTGCTGCTTTTTGAAAGGGGAGAAATATCTTAGATACAATATGTATTTTTGTAAGAAATTGTAGTTTTATCAGATACCAGTTTAGTACCTTTTTCACATGAAGTTGAGGAAAAAATTTTTAAGTAAAAATTTAAAAAATGAAGTTGAGGAACTTTTTCTAGATCATTGTCCTCGTCTTTAATCTGTAGTGTTCTACTCTGTTTAGTGCTTGGACATCTGATTCTGTTCTTTATAATTTACTGTCTTGTAGATAATTTCATTTTCTCATTTTTTTGTTTTTATTGATAATTTATACTCAGTGGTTTTGTTTTATCTTGTTTTAAATGAGCTAATATATTTAAAGCTCTTAGCACAGTCCTTGGCCCAGTGGTGCTCATTAAGTGATGGTGGTTAACATTTTTTTAAAAACACAAAAACTGACGATAGATTATTTTTTATTTCCTCCTATTTCCTAGACCTTTTTCCTATACTAAACTAAAACATTTAGAGAGAGTAGGGGCAGATGAGAGATCCTGTCTTAAACCTTTCTTAGATGAGTTGGAATATTTGTCTTAGATATTTTTATTTTTTCCTTTTAATTCTATTATCTTTTCAATGTTACCTTCTTTCTCATATCTTACTAAACATAAGTACTGAAAGTCACTTGCTTTTAATTACGTTTTTTACTTTCTTGAATTAAGTTGTTACTAAGTATGGTGTGAAGGATGGTTAATTTGTTAACCATACTAAGTATAATTGGATATTTAAATCAGTATGAAAAAAGAGAAGTTGCTTGTATGGTTTCCTGTAGAAATTAATGGTGTGTTTGCACGGCGCATTAGATACTGTAAAGGAAGATTTGATTACTGCTGAACCTTACTTTCATACCATAGGTCAGCTTTCTTTTTAGACTCGAATGCAGTGAGAATATATATTAAGTGATTGGATAAACATTTCACCATTTCACTTGGAAGAATAATATAATATTCTGTTTCCTTGACACTTTTCCTGATGGGGTAGAGGATGCTTCTAAGGGTATTAGCAGAATTTTGTGATGGAGATTAATGAATAAATGTGTTTTAGTGAGTATGGGGAAAAATTGAGGAAAAAATTTCAATGTCATATTGTTTTGTTAAAACTTTATCACTGTAAGAGCATTTGCTATACCTGTGCTTTCTTAGCTTTTCCCATTTACCAATACAGAAGGGATATTTTGACATATATTCTAAACTATTAGCAGAGGTAATACTGTGGTTTTATTAGATGATATGAAAATTAAAAGTTGGCATTATGTACATCGCTAAGAAATTGTGGGGGTCTAGTAAGGCCTGAATCTTAAGTATTTAAGGGCATTTGAGATATTAAGGTAAATTATAGAATCAACTTATTATGACTTGCCTTTCTGTGGCAACCAGTAAGCTTCACGTAAAATTACTGTATTTTTATTGAAGTATATCCCAAACTCTGCTTTTGAGTCTTGCTCTGTATTTATTTTTTCAATGCAGTGTGATCATGAGGACATTTTTGGTAAGAAATTGTGGAGTTTGTTCTTCAGAAAAAGTAATAAATAAGATACAAATATATAAAATGGAATATTTTAAGAGAAGATAATTAGTTGTGTTATTGATTGTGAAGTTTAACGCCCTTTACTTTCCTTCTTAGTATTGAGTAGTTGGTGATTCAATATGTGATGTTTTATTTTAAGTAAGAGGTGGGGTTGAGAAAGCCAGAATACATTGAAGTCAGTTGCATTACTCCTGAGAGTTAGGAAACCTGAGTAGGTTGAGCCTCATTTGATAGTAAGCAGTAGTTTGACTGCTCACAGCAGTAACATAAATAAGGGAGGTGTTGTCTAAAGCTGTCCTGGTGGGTCAGGGGAGTAGACACAGCAGACTTGGCAGTAAGCCTGGCTTCTAAAACAAAATCCAAGTCATCAAATTTGCCCAGGCATGCCATATGAGGTTCAAGTAACAGTGGAATTTAAGAGGAGTGAGTTTGTTCAGGGAGGCTTAGGAGAGTCACAAGCAGTAGCAAGCTTTTTTAACAGCCATAATTTTAGCTCAAACATAGCATGAGTCTGCATATATTTCAGCATTTCTGGTAATGTTTATATAATTATATTGCATGACTCTCACCTGTTTGCCTGAATTCGGTAAACTTGAGAAGAGAGGAACAATTAGACCTGTAATATTTAAGCAGAATGTTGTATGAATTGTCTGTGAATTGATAGCGGACATTTAATCGTTGGGACAGCTCTAGTTAACATATTGGTATTCCTGTGTGTAAGGGAAATTCATCTTTATGAAAGCCTGAAAGTCTCAGGTACACTGGAGAAGTAACCTGAAGTCTTCATTTTCCTACAAAATGTACAGTTTCCATATGTCTTATGTTTCAGAAGCAGGTGAGATTTTTAATATTTTAAAATACGTTTTCAGTGTCTTAAAATTTCTATATTTCTTAATTTTGTATTAAATTTTCATCAGCTTTTAGAAAATAGGTAGGATTATGTGAGCTTTGAAATTATAACTTTTTTCAATAATGTTGATTTATATCACATGTAAAAATATTTCTAAAAACATTTTTTTCCATCATTGGCCAGAACACTTTAATGGACAGTTTGTGAGTTTTATTTATTTATTTATTTATTTATTTATTTATTTATTTATTTATTTATTTATTTATTTATTTATTTATGGCTGCGTTGGGTCTTCGTTGCTGCGTGCGGGCTTTTCTCTAGTTGCAGAGAGCGGGGGCTACTCTGTTGCGGTGTGCGGGCTTTTCACTGCGGTGGCTTCTCTTGTTGTGGAGCGCAGGCTCTAGGTGCGCGGGCTTCAGTAGTTGTGGTACATGGGCTCAGTAGTTGTGGCTCACAGGCTCTAGAGCGCAGGCTCAGTAGTTGTGGCGCAGGGGCTCAGTCGCTTCACGGCATGTGGGATCCTACTGGACCAGGTCTCGAACCCGTGTCCCCTGAATTGTCAGGCGGATTCTTAACAACTGCGCCACCAGGGAAGTCCTGTGAGTTATATTTAAATGTAAATATTTTTCAGTATTACTTTATTGTTTTATTTTTATTTTTTTTTGCGGTAGGCGGGCCTCTCACTGCTGTGGCCTCTCCCGTTGCGGAGCACAGGCTCCGGACGCGCAGGCTCAGCGGCCATGGCTCACAGGACCAGCCGCTCCGCGGCATGTGGGATCTTCCTGGACCGGGGCACGAACCCGTGTCCCCTGCATCGGCAGGCAGACTCTCAACCACTGCACCACCAGGGAAGCCCCAGTATTACTTTAAAATAAAAAAGACTTAAGTAAAAATGGCATTCAGAAATTGTTGAAGCTAGATGATGGGTGTATGGGAATACACATAGTATTCTCTGTACTTTTGTGTATGTTTTTAAATTTCCATAATAAAAAGTTTAAAAATGACATTAAAAAAAACTACTCAAGCTCTTTAATGTTCTAGATTAGGATAGAAAAAATATTCACTTAAAAAAAAACAGCATTGTGAAGTTAATGGAATTTGCTGTTGCATGTAATTTTTTAGAAAACTGGTTTAACAAATAAAAATAAAAACTAGTTGTGGTATGTCTGATTTACAAAACTCGTTTCTCTCTTTGGGTAGAATTAGTAGTGGGTGTTAGTAGTGTACATAAATAGGAAGTAAACTGATCTTGTGATGTGCTTTTGAGTAGGTATTTTTTAGTTTTTAAAATATTTTCTAAGTAACTATATGGGATCAGATAAATTCACTTATTGTTTAATGATTTAAGGGCTTAAAATTTTTAATGTTTGAAAAAAATTTTAATGTTTGATCATGTTGCTTGTATCTATCAGTCTAATGTTTATTTATTTTTTAAAAATTAATTAATTTATTTATTTTTGGCTGCGTTGGGTCTTTGTTGCTGCACGCGGACTTTCTCTAGTTGTGGGGAGCTGGGGCTACTCTTCGTTGCGGTGTGTGGGCTTCTCATTGTGGTGGCTTCTCTTGTTGTGGAGCACGGGCTCTAGGATGCGCAGGCTTCAGTAGTTGTGGCACACGGGCTCAGTAGTTGTGGCTCGCGGGCTCTAGAGCGCAGGCTCAGTAGTTGTGGCGCACGGGCTTAGTTGCTTCGCGGCATGTGGGATCCTCCCGGACCAGGGCTTGAACCCGTGTCCCGCGCATTAGCAGGCGGATTCTTAACCACTGCACCACCAGGGTAGTCCCCTATGTTTATCAAGTATTGTCAGTCTCTTAAACTTTTAAATTTATGATGAAATGAAACTAGAGAACTCGATTTAATTTTAAGCTTAGAATTTTAATCTTACTGTATAATTAGTAGAGATTAATTCACAAAAATAATACACATATAAATCCTTTTGATTTGTAAACATTTCAGAGCAAAGAAGATCTGAAATTTATATCTTACATTTTGTGAATCATATTGAATACTAAAGGAATACAAGTTTTAACCTTGTCCTTTATGTAAGGAAAGTCTTTGGGGAAAATATACAAAGTTTTATCTAAATGTTACTTTTTAATTTTTTTATTGCTGTATACACGTTTTAAGGAAACTTTATTTCCTCTGCCATCAACACTTCCTTAGAGTTTTTACTTCCTTTTAGTAAAGGTTTTTCAATGAAGAATGGCATTCAGAAATTATTGAAGGTAGATGATAAATGTATGGGGACTCATTATACTATACTCTCTACTTTGTTTTCTTTTTAAAATATTTATTCATTTATTTGGTTGCACCAGGTCTTTCTTAGTTGTGGCAGGTGGGCTCCTTAGTTGCGGCTCGAGGGCTCCTTAGTTATAGCATGCAAACTCTTAGTTGAGGCATGCATGTGGGATCTAGTTCCCTGACCAGGGATCAAACCCAGTCCCTCTGCATTGGGAGCACGGAGTCTTATCCACTGCGCCACCAGGGAAGTTCCTCTTTATGTTTGAAAATTTCTGTAATACAGAGTTTTGAAATCTTTAAACCATGATGCAGAGTAAGAAATACATTTTATGTTTTGAGCCAGCACACACATACATGTTTATACACAGAAAACTGAGATAGAAGTTTCAATAAAGTAGCATTTACCTTTACTCTGGCATTACCCTCACATTTTCTTTTTCATTATTTTAAAACATTGTTGGTCATGTCTTACTAATAGATCACTACCTTCAGTTTGAAAACCAGAGCTCTAGGAGATGGTTTCGTAGTTCTGATTATATTAAAACTATTAGGTCATTGACAAGTTCTTGTTAGTCAAGCCATATTTCCCATGTCTGTAGTTCTTTAATACATTTTTTTTTTTTTTTTTTTTGCGGTATGCGGGCCTCTCACTGTTGTGGCCTCTCCCGTTGCGGAGCACAGGCTCCGGATGCGCAGGCCCAGCGGCCATGGCTCACGGGCCCAGCCGCTCCGCGGCATATGGGATCCTCCCAGACCGGGGCACGAACCCGTATCCCCTGCATCGGCAGGCGGACTCTCAACCACTGCGCCACCAGGGAGGCCCTAATACATTTTTTTAAAATTATTTTTTATTGTGGTTGCCGAGGCGGGGAGGGAGAGGGATGGACTGGGAATTTGGGGTTGATAGATGCAAGCTATTATATTTAGAATGGATAAACAACAAGGTCCTACTGTATAGCACAGGGAACTATATTCAATCTCCTGGGATAAACCATAATGGAAAAGAATGTTATTTAAAGAATGTGTATATGTGTGTGAAACTGAGTCACTTTGCTATAACATTGGCACAACATTGTAAATCAACTATACTTAAGTTAAAAAATTATTTTTTATTGAATTAGCTTATTGCTGTCTTTTAAAAAATTAAGTAATTAATTAATGGCTGCGTTGGGTCTTCGTTGCTGCATGTGGGCTTTCTCTAGTTGCAGCGAGCGGGGGCTGCTCTTCATTGCTGTGCACGGGCTTCTCATTGCAGTGGCTTCTCTTGTTGCGGAGCACGGGCATTAGGCGCACGGGCTTCAGTAGTTGTGGCTCGGAGGCTCCAGAGTGCACGCTCAGTAGTTGTGGTGCACGGGCTTAGTTGCTCCGTGGCATGTGGGATCTTCCTGGACCAGGGCTCCAACCCTTGTCCCCTGCATTGGCAGGCGGATTCTTAACCACTGCGCCACCAGGGAAGCCCCTATTGCTGTCTTTTTATTGGATTAGTTGGTTGATAAATTATGCCACTTCCTGAAAATGAGTTATATCTTCCCCTTTCTCTGCTCTATGGCCAAAATCAAGTCTTGGTCACCTCCTGTTTGGATTTGTGTAGTTTTTTCTTCATACTTTATAGCCCCCCAAATAAGTTTTGAAAGTCACAGCTAAGATCATCTTTGATTCCTGCTCCCTTGTGTCTGTAACCTGCCTCTTCACTCGTTTTCCTCATTGTGCTTTACCTTTTTTTTTGGGGGGGGTGCTGCGTTGGGTCTTCATTGCTGCACGCAGGCTTTCTCTAGTTGCGGCGAGCGGGGGCTACTCTTTGTTGCAGTGCACAGGCTTCTCATTGTGGTGGCTTCTCTTGTTGCAGAGCACGGGCTCTAGGCGTGTGGGCTTCAGTAGTTGCAGCACTAAGGCTCAGTAGTTGTGGCTCGCAGGCTTAGTTGCTCCACGGCATGTGGGGTCTTCCTGGACCAGTGATTGAACCCATGTCCCCTGCATTGCCAGGCGAATTCTTATCCACTGCACCACCAGGGAAGTCCCCTGTGTTTTACCTTTTTTATATCCCTTACTCTTACATTAGTATCAAGTTCATCATCTTTGGTTTTATTTATCTCTTTTCAGTCCTAACATGAAATCTTTCCTTCTACCCATTTGTCTGAACTGCCTCTGCCATCCATATATTATTTCATAGTCTTTTTCTTTTGTGAGGCAATTTAGAAACATTAGTTTGAGTAGTGCTGAGCTAGATCTGGGTTCTAAATTCATATCTATTGCTAGTTGAGTGACACTACTTAAAAAGCACAGAATAATTTCAGGCTAATTTAATTTTTTCATTTTATAAGAGAGGAAATTGAGGTTCAGGATGGCTTGCCCAGGGTCATTTAACTAGTTAGTTACAAAACAGAGACCCAGGATATCTGGCTCCTAGTCTTTGTTCTTCTCTAGTTAATTGCTTAATTTCTGCTTGAAAATCCTAGAGTTGTTTTTGCACAGCCTATAATTTTGATCATTTTTGTAACTGTTCCTTTTTTTGTGCGTTGTGAGGTAAATATTTAATCCAATATTATTGACTACCTATTTATGTGCAAGTTATTTTTATATACATTATTTCTAAGTCTCATGATAACCTGAAGAGGAAGGTACTGTTTCCATTTTACCTGAGGAAGCAGAAATGAAGGTAGATTTGACCATCTAGAAAGTAGAAGGGTTGGGATTTGAACCCAGGTTTTCTGAGTTTGGCTCTTTCTACTATTCCTCTTGCCTCTCTCCTCCCAGGAAGAGTTTAAGTATAGAAATAGTTTTTCATTTGGTAAAACCAAGACTCATGGTGAAGCACATGGACTCAAACATGTCTGAGCCAGGGTTTACAAGTTACACGTGTGTTCCTGTGACTAGATTTTCTGCTTTTGGCTCAGAATGGCCACTTGAGGGATGCTTCTTACTCCCGCCTGCTCTAGACATTTTTAAATGGTAGCAGTGGGACTTGCCTGGTGGCACAGTGGTTAAAAATCTGCCTGCCAGTGCAAGGGACACGGTTCTGTCCCTGGTCGGGAAGATCCCAAATGCCGCAGAGCAACTAACCCCGTGTGCCACAACTACTGAGCCCGCGTGCTGCAACTACTAACGCCTGTGCGCCTAGAGCCTGTGCTCTGCAACAAGAGAAGCCACTGCAGTGAGAAGCCTGCACACCGCAATGAAGGGTAGCCCCCGCTCACCACAACTAGAGAAAGCCCGCACGCAGCAACGAAGACCCAATGCAGCCAAAGATAAACAAATTAATTAAAAGAAAAACTTACTGTGTCAGTATTATTATGTATGAATATGATTCAGTTTATTGGAGTGGATGTATATTAAATACAGCAGTAATACAGGTACAGAGAAGGCCCACTGAGAGCGTAAATGACAGAGTTTAACTTTGAAAGGTCACAGAAGAGGTTACAATTGACCTGAATCCAGTAGGATGATTTGCCTTAGGTAGATAGGGTAGGAAATACATTTCAGGCCCATTGATGACCACTCCCAAAAACACAAGTTAGCATGGTCCTTTCATTTTGGAAGGTTGAAGATCAGGCTATAGTATCCAGATGTGGCTGGAGAAGGAGAGCCTGTTATGCTGTATTGAGGAGTTTGGATTTTAGATTGAATGAAGACAGGGAGCTGTCAAAGGATTCCAAGCTGGGCAGGAATGTCAGATTTGTGGCTTAGATCTCTCTGCTACACTGTGGATAACGGATTGAGTAAGGCAGGAATGGAGGCAAGAGCAGTGTTGTTTCTGAGAAATGATAATGGGCAGAGGAGTGGAGATGGCAAGTTGGGAATGACGCTGAGATAGATTTAGGGGAAAGAAATCAAAAGGACTGGTATCAATTGACTAAGGAGAGGGAGGAGACTAGGATTATTTCTGTTTTTCTAATTTTGGTCAACTGTGATAGGAGAAACAGATTTGGAGGTGGGAAGGGGGAAAGATGATTCATTTTAATAAAATATACCAGGTACTATGAAAAGTCTGGGAGGCTTATATGCTGTTTTACCAAAGAGTGATAAAGTTTGGAGAAGAGATTAGACAAAGTAAAAAGGGGGTTTGGACTTATGGTGGGGTGTAAGTTGTGGGTAGGTGACTAGGAAATGTATGATAAATAAGGGTTGTTTTGTAAGATTTGTTATGCAGACAGGAGTAGTTCTCTTCCTGGTACGGGAGAGGGGAACACCTTTATAAAGGGAAATTTTTGCCCAGCTTTTGGGCAGAAAGGGAGAGGGCAGAGAGTTCTTCCTGTTTGCTGTTTTTCAATTGACTTCAGCTCAAATAATCCTTATGCCAAAGTTGCATATTTTGGAGTAGCATATTCTGATCCCCTTCAATAATAAACTATTTGTTTAAAGTGAACAGTTTGGCAAGTTTTGACACATGTATATCTATGGAAATTTCATCACATTAAAGGTAGTGAACATATCCATCACCCCAAAAGTTTCCACGTGTCCTTTGTCATCATTCCCACCCACACACATTTCCCCTTTTCCCAGACAACCACTGAAATCACTATAGAAAACATATAAATGGGATCATGAAGTATATAGTTTCTTTGTCTAATTTCTTTCATTTGACATTGTTATTTTGAGATTCATCCATGTTAATGAGCCTATCAATAGGTCATTCATTTTTTAAGAAATATTTATTTATTTATTTGTTTGCGTTGGGTCTTACTTGGGGCACACGGGATCTTCGTTGTGGCATGCAGGATCCTTTTTTTTTTTTTTTTTTTGGTTGCAGCGTGCAGAATCTTTAGTTGAGACATGTGGGATCTAGTTCCCTGACCAGGGATCGAACCCTGGGCCCCCTGCATTGGGAGCGTGGAGTCTTAGCCACTGGATCACCAAGGAGGTCCCAGGTCATTCATTCTTATTGGAGAGTAGTTTCCATTGTATGCATATCCCACACTTTGTTTATCCATTCACCTCTTGATGGGCTTGGATTGTTTTGGCTTACCAATAAAGCTGCTGTGAACATCATGTATAAGTCTTTGTGTGGGCATATATTTCCTTTATCCTTGGACCTATGGTTGTATCATGTGGTAGGTATGTTTAACTTTTTGAGAAACTGATAAACTGTTTTCCAAAGTGGATATATCATTTCACATTCCTTACTAGCAGTGAAAATGTACATTTCCACATTTTCACCTATGTTTTGGTGTGGTCAGTCTTTTTAATTTTAGTCATTCTAATAGGTGTGTAGTAGTATCTCCTTGTGGTTTTATTTTACACTTCCCTAATGACTAATGCTGTTGAACATCTTTTTATATGTCTTTTTTGTGAAGTGTCTGTTTAAGTCTTTTGCCTATTGAAAAAAGCTTTTCATATTGAAATAATTGTAGATTTACAGAATGTTGCAAAAAATACAGAGAGGGAGTTTCTGGGTATGCTTTAGTCAGTTTCTCCCAGTGATAAACTCTTGCATAATTATAGTATAATATCAAGACCAGGAAAATGACATTGCTACAATCCACCAAACTTATTCACTTGTCACCATTTTTTTTTTTTTTGGTCACCATTTTTACATGCACTCTCTGTGTGTATGTGTAGTTCTGGACAATTAAAAAATTTTTTTAAATTAATTTTTATTGGAGTATCATTGATTCACAATGTTGTGTTAGTTTCTGCTGTACAGCAAAGTGAATCAGTTATACATATACCTATATCCACTCTTTTTAGATTCTTTTCCCATATAAGTTCTGTGCAATTTTATCACATGTGTAGGTTCGTGTATCCACTGCCACAATCAAGATGCAGAACTATTCATTACCACAAAGTTCCATCTCATTAATCCCTTTATAGCCACCCTACTTCCCTCCCACCTCCCCACCCCAGTCTCTGATTCCTGGTAACCACTAATCTGTTCTCTATCTCTATAATTTTATTTTAAGAAAATGTTATATAAATTGAGTCATATATTGTACTATTTAACCTTTTGAGATTGGCTTTTCCACTCAGTATAATTCCTTGGTGATCCTTCCAAGTTGTTATGTATATTAAATTTGTTCCTTTTAATTACTGAGTAGTATTCCTTGATACAGATGTATTACAATTTGTTAACCTTTTACCCATTGAAGGACATTTGGTTATTTCCAGTTATTGGCTGTTATGGATAAATTTACTGTGAACATTTGTGTGTAGATTTTTGTGTGGATATAAGTTTTCATTTCTCTTGTATAAATGACTAAAAGTGCAGTTGCCCCCCAACCTGCAATATGTGAGTTAAGTTTTATAAGGAATTGCCACACTTTCACATTCCCACCTGTAGTGCACAGGTTACCCAGTTTCTCCGCATCTTAGGCAGCATTTGGTATTATCGGCATTTCTTATTTTAGCCATTCTGATGTGTGTGTAGCGATATCTCATTATGGTTTTGATTGATATTCCCCTAATGACTAACACTATTAAGCATCTTTTTTTATCATCTGTATATCATTTTTGGTCAAGCATCTATTGAAGTCTTTGCATCTTTAAAAATTTTTTTTATTGTTGAGTTTTGAGCAATGTTTACTTTTTTTAGACACAAGTCCTTTATCAGATATATGCTTTGCAAAGAGTTTCTCTTAATCTATGGCTTGTCTTTTCATTAACAGTGTCTTTTGCAGAGGTTTTTAGTTTTGATGAAGTTTGATTTATCAATTTGTTCTTTTGTGGATTGTGCTTTTGATGTTACAGCTGAGAAATCTTTGCCTAATCTGTAGAACAAAAAAGAAGCAGACTCATAGAGAACAAACTAGTGGTTACCAGTGGGGAGAGGGAAAGGAAGAGGGGCAATAAAGAGGTAGAGGATTAAGAGGTACAAACCACTAAATAGAAAAATAGCTGCAAGTATATATTGTACAACATGGGGAGTATAGCTAACATTTTATAATAACTATAAATGAAGTATATAACCTTTCAAAAAATAAACTGCAAAAAAAAAATAGAGAAATCTGCTTAACCTTAGTTCACAGAGATTTTCTCCAAGGTTTTCTTTTGGAGGTTTTATAGTTTTGGGTATTGTATTTAGGTCTGGGTTCTATTTTGAGTTAATTTTTTGTGTGTATGGTGTGAGGTATGGACCCAAGTTCATTGTGTTTACATATGGATATCCAGTTCTTCCAGCCCCATTTGTTGAAAAAGCTATCCTTTTCCACTGCATTACCTTTGCACCTTTTTCAAAAATCAGTTGACCATATATGCGTGAGTTTATTTTTTGACTGTGTTCTATGTTGAGTTGTGTGTCTGTTCTTTACAGATACTGCACTGTCATTTCTGTACCTTTTTTATAGTAACTCTTGAAATCAGATAGTGTCATTTTTCCAACTTTGTTCTTTTCCAGATTGTTTTGGCTATTCTAAACCTTTTGCCTTTCCATATAAATTTTAGAATCTGCCAAACTGTTTTCCAGACTAGCTGCACCATTTTATATTCCTATCAGCAGTGTACAAGAGTTCCAGTTTCTCCACATCCTTGCTAATACTTGTTATTTTTCTATTGTGGTCTCTCACTGTGGTTTTGATTTGCATTTCTCTAACGACTAACAATGTTGAACATCTTTTCATATGCTTACTGGCTATTTTTACATCTTCTTTGCTGAAATGTGTATGCAAGTCCTAAAAATATTTCCATTTTTAAATTGGGTTGTTTGTCTTTTTGTTGTTGAGTTTTAAGAGTTCTTTATATATTCTGGTATTCTGGATACTGTTTGAGACTATATCATATGCTTGTAACAGTACATTCTTTTCACATGGTGTGCATTCCATCCTAGAATCCCCCAAACCCCTCATTGATTTTTTATTTATTTTATTTTTAATGATTTTTTTTGATGTGGACCATTTTTAAAGTCTTTTTGAATTTTGTTACAATATTGCTTCTGTTTTATATTTTGGTTTTTTGGCTGCAAGGCATGTGAGATCTTAGCTCCCCGACCAGGGATTGAACCCTCACCCCCTGCATTGGAAGGTGAAGTCTTAACCACTGGACCGCCAGGGAAGTCCCCCTGGTTGATTTTTTTAAAGTTACATAGGTTAAAGTTTCATTCTTTGTGATGTATAGTTCTTTGGGCTTTAGCAAATGCATAGAGTTATTTATTCCTTACCCTAATACCATATAGAACAGTTTCATTATTTTAAAAATTCACCCACTCCCTCTTACCTTTATGTCTGGTTTCTTTCACTTTGCAAAATGCATTTAAGATTCATCTGTGTCATTGTATGACTAAATATCTAGTTCCTTTTTATCACTATAAAGTATTCCACTGTATGGATTTATCACAGTTTATCCATTTACCTGTTGAAAGATAATTTGGTTCCTCTTGATATTTGGCAATTATGAATAAATCTTCTGTGAAGAGTCACATACAGGTTTTTGTGTGAACATAAGTTTTTAATTCACTTGGTCTTCTCATAAAATCGTTTTGGTTTCATTAGTTTTTCTCTGTTCTCTGTTTTCTGCTTTGATCTTCATTATTGCCTTTCAAACAGAGAATTTTAAGAAAGAGGAGTGGCTAATATCTGCTTTTTCAAGGAGATTGATACAGGTACAGTGTATCCGAAGCCAGATAACACTGGAAAGTGAAGTGGAGACAGTGACAGTACACTACTGTTTCTAAAAATTTAGTTTTTAGAGCAAGTTCTCTCAACTTTGGCATTATTGACTTTATTTATTTATTTATTTATTTATTTATTTATTTATTTATTTGGTTGTGGCAGGTGGGCTCCTCAGTTGTGGCACGCGGGCTCCCCAGTTTCAGCATGTGAACTCCTAGCTGTAGCATGCGTGTGGGATCTAGTTCCCTGACCAGGGATTGAACCCTGGCCCCCTGCATTGGGAGCACAGAGTCCTAACCACTGCACCACCAGGGAAATCCTATTATAGACATTTTGGACTAGATAATTCTTTGTTTTAAAGGGAGCTGAGGGAATTCCCTGGCTGTCCAGTGGTTGGGACTTGCCCTTCCACTGCAGGGGGCATGGGTTCGATCCCTGGTTGGGGAACTAAGATCCCTCAAGCTGCGCAGTGTGGCCAAAAAAAAGGGGGTAAGATGTTTAGCAGCATCAGCATCCCTGGCCCCTACTCTCCATATGTCAGTTGTATCCCTCTAGCTGTGACAATCGAAAATGCTTCTAGACATTGTCAAATGTTCCCTGTGGGGCAAAATTGTCCCCTATTGAGAAACCAGTGTTTTAGAGGAAGGAGGACGGAGAAGACCCTAAAGAAGAACTCAAATCTCAAGGAAGCTTTTTAAAGGAAGTGAGAGATTGAAGGAAGCAGCCAGTGAGAGAAGGAGAGAAGGGAAAAGTTGAAGTTATGAAAAAGAAGATAGCTGATGGAATTCGGGGCTGGAAATTAGATCATAGCTGGAGAGAATAGCTTTCTATCTGAGATGAGTCACTTTTTTTTTTACAAAAAAGGAAGAAATGAAAAGGATAAATGTAGAATTTGTATAGATACATGTATTTTTGAGGGTGGCATAGGAGATATTGGCTCTTTGTCAAGTAGGGTCAGGATCCCTTGCTAAATGGGATGTCACTATGGAGCCGATGACTGAAGAGATTAGAAGTTTGGGATATGGAAAATAAGAGAGGGAGAGAAGGCAGTTGAAGTGATGGAATTTGCGATACAGACTAGATAAGGAAGGAAGTAAAGCCAGGAGGTGAAAGATAGTTTGAAAGAAAAGGGAGGGGTTCAGAGACTGTGCATCTAGATGAGGTAACACAGTGGGTATAATGGAATAAGAGAAGAGAGTGATGAATAGTTAGGGCTAGTGTTCAGAGATGGGAATCTGAGTTTTAAGATTACAGATGTTAAATGGGCTCTGGCAATATCAAAGTCCAAGTTAGGTTCCTGGGAGTTGGATACTAAAGTAAGGTGAGGGGTGAAGGGCAAGGATGTTGAAGACACCTAGGATCAAGTAGACATGGAGTGTCAAGGAAGCCTGTGTCAGATGCCAGTGACCTAAAGGCCATTAGATACTGGTAATAACAGGTGGAAGGTGATTTAGCTGGATGGTGTGGGCCTTCCAAAAACTGGTAAGAGATGTTCCAAAAGCTGGGAGAGGTGTGTAGGAATAGTTGAAAGAGTGTTGACTCTATCTTTTGGGCCCAGAATATGAATTTCAGAGTTGATGGGTAGGCAGCCATACATTACAATGACTACTAGAGAAGCAGTGTCATTAAGGGAACCAACTTTAAATTTGAGAGATAGGGATGGGAGGGAGTCTTCTGTTAAGAGATCGACAGCAGAGAGGAGTCGGGTGGAAGGTGTCATCCTTATTTGTAGCCTGAAGCCCAGGGGAAAAGTGAAGAGTAATAAGGGATTAAGAGAAGAAACAAGATGTAAAAGAGAATACTGGGTTTGGGAGAAAGGGAGTGATTATAATACATGACATTTCTTTCTAGACACCATGGTTCTTGTACACTCATTGAAGGCATAAGGATTAGGATTCATATCACTGTGGTAAAGGACTTACTGGTGTGGTTTATTAGAGGACTACTTTTAAAATTCTTATATTATGCTTTTATTATTATTTGATAATACACTGTCAGTCTTTTTGTTTGTTTTTTGACTGTGTCGCACGGCTTGTGGGATCTTAGTTCCCTGACCAGGGATCGAACCTGGACCCTTGTCAGTGAAAGCATGGAGTCCTAACCACTGGACCATCGGAGAATTCCCTGCTGTTAGTTTTTTAAGTAGTGGAACTCTATCATTGATTTAAAAATTATAGTCAATAGTAATATGCAGATTATTGAGACCCAGATTTGTTTCTGTTCTGTTAAATGTTATATATAATAAGTCTGACATTTATTTGATGTCTGTTCCAGATATAATAATAGGTGTTGATATAGATTATCTAGAATCCTCACAACAACCTTTCAGTGTAGATATTATCCTCAATTTACAGATGAGGTAATTGAAACTCAGATTAATTAACTTAATGAAGGTAAGGCAACTAGTAAGTGGTATATTTGACTCCAAAGACAGTGTTCTCCAATGTATTTTTCTCCTTTGATTTCCCGCCCCCCAGGCTTATTGAGTTAGTACATGCTATCTCCTAAATATGATACACAACCCAATTTTCGTCTAGTGTGGTCTTACTGTGTTCTGTATTTGTGTTGGAATCATCATAAGAACACTTCATTGTTTTCTCTCTTCTTTTAAGGGATTTTTCCCCAGCTTCTCATGGTCATTTGAATTTTGTCTTCTGTAGTACCTGCCGTTATGTATAATTAATACAGATAGTATAATACTGGGAAATATGAATATATATTTGATATCTTTATATTGTTTATTCAAAAGTAACTTGAAAAGGATAAGTTCTAAATGCTGATATCCATGTCTCTGTCTTCAAAACAATTTATCTACCTAATTGCTACCATGATTTCTTGCCCTATTCATGAGAATGTCACATGGGATGGGCTCAAAGCCTTATTATTATAATCTAGGTAGATTTAATTTTTCTCTTAATTGTTTTCTCCTTGTAGGACACTATAATGGCTATCTTAGGAGAAAATTGTTCTCGCTTTTTTTTTTTTTTTTTTGCGGTATGCGGGCCTCTCACTGCTGTGGCCTCTCCCGTTGCGGAGCACAGGCTCCAGACGCTCAGGCCCAGCGGCCATGGCTTGGGCCCAGCCGCTCTGCGGCATGTGGGATATTCCCGGCCCGGAGCACGAACCCGTGTCCCCTGCATCGGCAGGCGGACTCTCAACCACTGCGCCACCAGGGAAGCCCCTCGCTTTTTTTTTTTTTTTTTTTAAATATATTTATTTATTTATGGCTGCGTTGGGTCTTCGTTGCTGCGCGTCGGCTTTCTCTAGTTTCAGCGAGCAGGGGCTACTCTTCGTTGCAGTTCACAGGCTTCTCATTGCAGTGGCTTCTCTTGTTGCAGAGCTCGGGCTCTAGGCGCACGGGCTTCAGTAGTTGTGGCTCGTGGGCTCTAGAGCGCAGCCTCGGTAGTTGTGGCACATGGGCTTAGTTGCTCCGCGGCATGAGGATCTTCCCAGACCAGGGCTCGAACATGTGTCCCCTGCATTGGCAGGCGGATTCTTAACCACTGTGCCACCAGGGAAGTCCCTTGGCTCTTTTTTTTTTTTTTTTAGACAAAATCAGACTAGTACATATTCTATAGATGACTAAATTTAGATAAATAAGATGACCTTATTTATTTTTTCCAACGTGTGGCTGTTAAGCTATGATTGCAGCCCCATTTCTATGCTATTGACTTCTTCCCTATAATCAAGCATAGTAGTGCTAAGTAAATGATTCTTCTGTTTTTTCTTCCCCTGGTGAGAATTCCTTTGGTCAACTGTTCCTTATTATTATTTTTCAGTAATGATGGAAGCTAAAGACAGTGGAGGCCCTTCTTGCTTTTAAAAACTCTTCTCAGGAAGTATTTTCTTTCTGCTTTGGTGGGATATAGTGGAATTGAGTACCTGTTTGAAATTCCACATTCATTCTAGCATTCAGTGTACTAGCTTCTTAATATGTTCTTGAATGAAGTGGATTTCCTCTGCTTAATGAATTTGGGGTATAAATTAGTTCACTTTCTCTTGCTGCTGCTTTTTCTTTAAAAAAATATTTATTAACTTATTTGGCTGTGCTGGGTCTTATTTGCGGCCTGCAGGATCTTCGTTGCGGCATGTGGGATCTTTTTAGTTGCAGCATGCGTCTCTTAGTTGCAGCATGCGGGGATCTAGTTACCTGACCAGAGATCGAACCCGGGCCCTCTGCATTGGGAGTGTGGAGTCTTGACCACCAAGTCCCTCTCTTGCTTCTTTATTGCATTATTTTTTCTACTCTAGCTGTGCTAATATAATTTCATTCTACACAGAATTTTGCTTTTTTATTACTCATTTTTTGGTAATGTTTTAATTTTTCTTTCCGAGTTACTGAATCATTTTGAATTTAGCCAATAGCTGTTAACTCTCATTTTTCTTACAAAGTACTATTTTTTTTTTTTTTTTAGTTATTACAAGTATTGTCAAAGTTATACATGTCTTTGTTTAAAGAATCAAATTGTTCAGTAAAGCTTATTCTGGAAAAAGTAGTTCCTTGACCCTGCCTCTACCTCACCTTCTTTCTTCCCCTTCTTCCACTGTCTTGCATACGTGTTACAGGTCCTCCTTTTGCTTGGTTACTTCACACTCCTTTTGGTGGAGTATTTACTCCAGTAGCTTATGGAAAGTAATGGGAGGTAAATATTTGAGACCGTACATATTTTTAAATGTCTTTATTCTCTCCTCACACTTAAGTATGGCTGGTTTTAGAAATCTAGATTAGATATAATTTTTCCTCAAATTTTTGAAGGTATTGCTCTCCATTTTCTTCAGCTTCCAGAGTTGTTTTTGAGAAGTCTGATGACATTCTAATTCTCGTTTCTTCATGTGTAACCTGTTTCTCTCTTCCCAGTCTTTTAGGTTTTTCTCTTTGTCTTTTGTATTCTGAAATTTCATGACGATGTGTATGGATCTGTTTTCACCCATTGTGCTGGACTTTCAGTGATCCTTTATTCCTCTTCATTTTCTTCTCTCTTCTTTTGGAACTTAAAGTTTCAACTGTGGGACTTCCTGGACAAATTCTCATATTCTCTCCAATTTCCTTTGTCTCTTTGCTGAACTCTTTGGAGGAGTTTCTTCAACTTGATCTTTCTTTTCTTTTAAATTTATTTATTTTTTAAATTTTTGTCTGCGTTGGGTCTTCATTGCTGCACGTGGGCTTTCTCTAGTCACGGCGAGTGGGGGCTACTCTTCATTGCAGTGCGTGGGCTTCTCATTGTGGTGGCTTCTCTTGATTACGGGCTCTAGGCACGTGGGCTTCAGTAGTTGTGGCACACTGTTACTTTTAATTTTTATGGGCTCGCTCTTATCTTTTTAAGTCAGCACATGTTCTTGTTTCTGGGTTGCAATATCTTCTTTTTTTCTCTGAGGTTATTGAGGATAGGTTTCGGTTTTATTGTTGAGGTTTCCATCTTATTGCATAGTCTTTTCCCTCCACCTTTCTTTTCTTCTCTTTTTGCCTCTGTCTTTAACGTTGAAGCTTTTCTCGGATCTTTAATGCTCTTTGGCTATCTGTTTATTTTTTAAAACGGGGTGCAAAAATCTTAATGGCAATTCTGTGATCACACGTGGCACTTGCTAACTGCAGGCCTCATCATAGGAGTTGTACTAGGTTAACTGTGATGTCAGCCTATTGTCTGCAGAGTATAAGTCCATTATTAAACTGTGACAAGAGAGGGAAAAGTGCTGGGGGTTTCAATATACAAGTTTTAGACTTTTAGTTCATCAGTCTGTTTTCAGTATGGTTACCCTGGCTCTCAGTTAACCTGTTTTACCTATTCAGAAAATCTCTAGTCTTCTGCCTAGAGGGACAGTCATCCAGCAGTGCAGAGTTAGGAGGTGTGGGAAATTGGGGAGGTGGTTAGTGACTCACTAAATAAACAAACTTTGTGCCAAATCTTGTTTTCAGCTTTGCCTTCACCTCTACTTCCAAAAGTACCTGGTAGTGCATTTCCTGAGTGTTTGGAATTCTTTGGAAATAAGTTTTCTTTTCACTGTTGGCTTAAGTTTTAGCTTTTTCAGGTGCTAAATCAGTTACCATGTGTCCTGCATTCCAGCTTCTAAAAGTTCTGTTGCCATGGTTTCATCTGCTGTTCTTTTTGTTCTTGTGAGTTTACACTCTTAAAAAAAAATTCTCTTACTATCCTTTAGTGGAGTTTCAGTAGGGAATGGGTAAATGTGTGTTTTCAGTTCTGTGTGTGGAAGTTCTTTCAGTTGGTTTTTGTTTTATATTGAGGTGAAATTTGCATAACACAACCATTTTAAAGAATACAGTTAAAGTGGTGTTTAGTGTATTTACAGTATTGTGCAACTGTCAGCTCTCTCTAGTTTCAAAACTTTTTCATCACCTCTTTAAAATACCTGATACCCATTAAGTAATCACTCCCCATTTCCTCCTCCCCCTCCATCCTCAGTAACCTCTAATCTGCTTTTGCCTATTCTAGAAATATCATATAAAAGACATCATACAGTATGTGACCTTTTTTGTCTGGCTTCTTTTCCTTAGCATAATGTTTTCCAGGTTCATCCAGGTTGCAGCATCTGTTAATACTTTGCTTCTTTTTATGGTTGAACAGTATTCCATTGTATGTATGCACCATAATTTGCTGCCCTATTCATTCATTGATGGTCCTTTTTATTGTTTCTACCTTATGGCTATTATGAGTAATGTTGCTGTAAATATTTGTGTCAAAGCTTCTCTGAAGGCATATATTTGCATTCTCTTGGGTATATACCTAGAGGTAGAATTGCTGGGTCCTGTGGTAATTTTATGTTTAACTTTTTAAGGCAATGTCAAATTGTTTTCCTTAGCATCTGCACCATTTTACTTGGCCACAACCATTATAAGGATTCCTGTTTTTCTACATCCTCACCAACACAACACTTGTTATTTTCTACGGGTTTTTTGTTTGTTTTTTCTTTCCTTTTCTTTTTATTTTTGTTTTAAAATTGAAGCCATTCTAGTGGGTCTGAAGTGGTATCATTGTGGTTTTGATTTGCATTTTCTTAATGACCAATGATGTTGAACGTATTTTCATGTGCTTGTTGGCAATTTATATATCTTCTTTGGAGAAATGTCTATTCAAGTCCTTTGCCCATTTTTTAAAAATTAATTAATTTATTTTTATTTTCGGCTGTGTTGGGTCTTTGTTGCTGTGCGTGGACTTTCTCTAGTTCTGGCAAGTAGGGGCTACTCTTCATTGTGGTGTGTGGGCTTCTCATTACAGTGGCTACTCTTGTTGTGGAGCATTGGCTCTAGGTGCACGGGCTTCAGTAGTTGTGGCATGCAGGCTTAGTAGTTGTGGCTCTTGGGCTCTATAGAGCAGGCTCAGTAGTAGTGGCACACGGGCTTAGTTGCTCCGTGGCATGTGTGATCTTCCTGGACTAGAGATCGAACCTGTTGGCAGGCGGATTCTTACCCACTGCGCCACCAGGGAAGTCTGTATTGATAGTATCTTTTTTTTTTAATTTTTAAATTTAATTTTTTTTATTTTTTTATAAAGCAGGTTCTTATTAGTCATCAATTTAATATACATCAGTGTATACATGTCAATTCCAATCGCCCAATTCATCACACCAACATCTGCACCCCTCCACAGCTTTCCCCCCTTGGTGTACATACGTTTGTTCTCTACATCTGTGTCTCAACTTCTGCCCTGCAAACTGGTTCATCTGTACCATTTTTCTAGGTTCCACATACATGCGTTAATATATGATATTTGTTTTTCTCATTCTGACTTACTTCACTCTGTCTGACAGTCTCTAGATCCATCCATATCTCAACAAATGACCCAAATTCATTCCTTTTTTATGGCTGAGTAAGATACCTTCGAATATATGTACCACAACTTATTTATCCATTCGTCTGTCGATGGGCATTTACGTTGCTTCCATGACCTGGCTATTGTAAATAGTGCTGCAATGAATATTGGGGTGCATGCGTCTTTTTGAATTATGGTTTTCTCTGGGTATATGCCAGTAGTGGGATTGCTAGATCATATGGTAATTCTATTTTTAGTTTTTTAAGGAACCTCCATATTGTTCTCCATAGTGGCTGTATCGATTTACATTCCCACCAACAGTGCAAGAGTGTTCCCTTTTCTCCACACCCTCTCCAGCATTTGTTTGTAGATTTTCTGATGATGCCCATTCTAACTGGTGTGAGGAGATAGCTCATTGTAGTTTTGATTTGCATTTCTCTAATAATTAGTGATGTTGAGCAGCTTTTCATGTGCTTCCTGGCCATCTGTATGTCTTCTTTGGAGAAATGTCTATTTAGGTCTTCTGCCTGTTTTTGGATTCGGTTGTTTGTTTCTTTAATACTGAGCTGCATGAGCTGTTTATATATTTTGGAGATGAATCCGTTGTCCATTGATTCGTTTGCAAATATTTTCTCCCATTCTGAGGGTTGTCTTTTCGTCTTGTTTATGGTTTCCTTTGCTGTGCAAAAGCTTTGAAGTTTCATTAGGTCCCATTTGTTTATTTTTGTTTTTGTTTCTATTGCTCTAGGAGGTGGATCAAAAAAGATCTTGCTGTGATTTATGTCAGAGAGTGTTCTTCCTATGTTTTCCTCTAAGAGTTTTATAGTGTCCGGTCTTACGTTTAGGTCTCAAATCCATTTGAGTTTATTTTTGTGTATGGTGTTAGGGAGTATTGTAATTTCATTCTTTTACATGTAGCTGTCCAGTTTTCCCAGCACCACTTACTGAAGAGACTGTCTTTTTTCCATTGTATATCCTTGCCTCCTTTGTCATAGATGAGTTGACCATAGGTGCATGGGTTTATCTCTGGGCTCTCTATCTTGTTCCATTGATCTATGTTTCTTTTTTTGTGCCAGTACCATATTGTCTTGACTACTGTAGCTTTGTAGTATAGTCTGAAGTCAGGGAGTCTGATTCCTCCCACTCCGTTTTTTTCCCCTCAAGACTGCTTTGGCTATTTGGGGTCTTTTGTGTCTCCATACAAATTTTAAGATTTTTTGTTCTAGTTCCATAAAAAATGCCATTGGTAATTTGATAGGGATTGTATTGAATCTGTAGATTGCTTTGGGTAGTATAGTCATTTTCACAGTATTGATTCTTCGAATCCAAGAACATGGTATATATCTCTCCATCTGTTGGTATCATCTTTAATTTCTTTCATCAGTGTCTTATAGTTTTCTACATACAGGTCTTTTGTCTCCCTAGGTAGGTTTATTTCTAGGTATTTTATTCTTTTTGTTGCAATGGTAAATGGGAGTGTTTCCTTAATTTATCTTTCAAATTTTTCATCATTTGTGTATAGGAATGCAAGAGATTTCTGTGCATTAATTTTGTATCCTGCAACTTTACCAAATTCATTGATTAGCTCTAGTAGTTTTCTGGTGGCATCTTTAGGATTCTCTATGTATAGTATAATGTCATCTGCAAACAGTGACAGTTTTACTTCTTCTTTTCCAATCTGTTTTCCTTTTTTTGTGTGTGTGTGGTACGTGGGCCTTTCGCTGTTATGGCCTATCACGTTGCGGAGCACAGGCTCCAGATGCTAAGGCTCAGCAGCCGTGGCTCACGGGCCTAGCTGCTCCGTGGCATGTGGGATCTTCCCAGACTGGGGCACGAACCCGTGTCCCCTGCATCGGCAGGCAGGCTCTCAGCCACTGCACCACCAGGGAAGCCCCTGTATTCCTTTTATTTCTTTTTCTTCTCTGATTGCCATGGCTAGGACTTCCAAAACTATGCTGAATAATAGTGGTGAGAGTGGACATCCTTGTCTTGTTCCTGATCTTAGAGGAAGTGCTTTCAGTTTGTCACCATTGAGAATGATGTTTGCTGTGGGTTTGTCATATATGGCCTTTATTATGTTGAGGTAAGTTCCCTCTGTACCCACTTCCTGGAGAGTTTTTATCATAAATGGGTGTTGAATTTTGTCAAAAACTTTTTCTGCATCTATTGAGATGATCATATGGTTTTTATTCTTCAGTTTGTTAATATGGTATATCGCATTGATAGATTTACGTATATTGAAGAATCCTTGCATCCCTGGGATAAATCCCACTTAATCATGGTGTATAATCCTTTTAATGTGTTGTTGGATTCTGTTTGCTGGTGTTTTTGTTGAGGATTTTTGCATCTATATTCATCAGTGATATTGGTCTGTAATTTTCTTTTTTTGTAGTATCTTTGTCTGGTTTTGGTATGAGGGTGATGGTGGCCTCATAGAATGAGTTTGGGAGTGTTCCTTCCTCTGCAATTCTTTGGAAGAGTTTGAGAAGGATGGGTGTTAGCTCTTCTCTAAATGTTTGATAGAATTCACCTGTGAGGCCATCTGGTCCTGGACTTCTGTTTGTTGGAAGATTTTTCATCACAGTTTCAATTTCATTACTTGTGATTGGTTTGTTCATATTTTCTATTTCTTCCTGGTTCAGTCTTAGAAGGTTATACCTTTCTAAGAATTTGTCCATTTCTTCCAGGTTGTCCATTTTATTGGCATAGAGTTGCTTGTAGTAGTCTCTTAGGATGGTTTGTATTTCTGCGGTGTCCATTGAAACTTCTCCTTTTTCATTTCTAATTTTATTGATTTGAGTCCTCTCCCTCTTTTTCTTGATGAGTCTGGCTAACGGTTTATCGATTTTGTTTATCTACCCAAAGAACCAGCTTGTAGTTTTATTGATCTTTGCTCTTGTTTTCTTTGTTTCTATTTCATTTATTTCTGCTCTGATCTTTATGATTTCTTTCCTTCTGCTAACTTTGGGTTTTGTTTGTTCTTCTTTCTCTAGTTCCTTTAGGTGTAAGTTTAGATTGCTTATTTGAGATTTTTCTTGTTTCTTGAGGTAGG